>NC_138203.1:170448732-171648732 GCF_964194415.1 Vipera berus | reverse complement strand
GCCACATGAAACCACTTCGCGGGCCGGATCTGGCCCCCGGGCCTTGTGTTTGACATGTCTGGCTTACCAGTATTATGTTTAGAGAAGTTTCTCAGCAAGAGCGACCAATTCCAAAATATATGAAATTTGGACGTACAGGATGCATACAGTGAGGGACGTTTCATGTCCAAGTGTATTCTTGTAACATTCTTGAAGGCCAGAAAATAGATGGATTTGGGGATCTAGTTAAGTATTCAGGGTTGTTTTTTTCCTGAAAAGCATATTGTAGGTTGTACTATAGTTTTCATGTTGTTCCCTCCTAATTGCAGAACTGCCTTTCTTCTAGGCAGTTTTTGCCTGCCTCACCAAATTCTAGCAGAGAAGTCATGCCCTGGATGTGGGAGGATGTGTATGTTTTTAATATAAATCACCCAGAGTCATTCCATCGCAAATGAAAATTATTTGCCTGCTTATGTTGAAAAATAATACAATATTAAAATCCCATCAAGCAATCCCATTGAGAAATGCTAGTGGCACTGAGTGTGTCAATTTTTATTTTTAATATAGTAAATATTGATACGTATAACCCATAAAAACCTCTTTGAGGGTTGTTCGTAGTTTATAAACATGGGAAGAGTCCTGAGGGAAAAACATGGCCATGGATTATTATTACTGTAGAATACTCACATTTTGCTGTTTGCATTTTGGAAACATTTTACCACTAGGGTGCACTGCTGCCATACTCATATTTCTAACAATTTCATGTTATTGTTTCTGATGGCTTTTGCATTATATCATAGAAATTAGCAGGTTTCTCCTGTTACAACATAAACCCCCAAATCAGTTATATATTTGTTTTTAAATAAAGCTGCAGGCAGGATTCCTTAACAGCTCATTAGTATTTGCCAAATAGGAAAAAGCTAATAAATGTTGCATGTTGTATAACATACTGACATGGGTTTAGCATAATTATCTTCAAAATGCATATGCAAAAAATTGAAGAACAATCTGTTTCACTTTTATCTGACACTTATCTGACAATTATTTTGTGAATAACAAAACAGAAAATTCTCTACAAATGAGGACATGTTGTTGTTGTTAGTTGCGAAGTCGTGTCCGACCCATCGCGACCCTATGGACAATGTTCCTCTAGGCTTTCCTGTCCTCTACCATCTTCTGGAGTCCATTTAAGCTCACGCCTACTGCTTCAGTGACTCCATCCAGCCACCTCATTCTCTGTCGTCCCCTTCTTCTATTGCCCTCAATCTTTCCCAGCATTAGGCTCTTCTCCAGTGAGTCCTTCCTCCTCATTAGGTGGCCAAAGTATTTGAGTTTTAGCTTCAGGATCTGGCCTTCTAAAGAGCAGTCAGGGTTGATCTCCTCTAGGACTGACCGGTTTGATCGCCTTGCAGTCCAAGGGACTCGCAGGAGTCTTCTCCAGCACCATAGTTCAAAGGCCTCAATTCTTTTGCGCTCAGCCTTTCTTATGGTCCAACTTTCACTGCCATACATTGCAACTGGGAAGACCATAGCCTTGACTATACGCACTTTTGTTGACAGGGTGATGTCTCTGCTTTTTAGTGTGCTGTCTAGATTTGCCATGGCTTTCCTCCCGAGGAGCAAGCGTCTTTTAATTTCTTGACTACAGTCCCCATCTGCAGTGATCTTGGAGCCCAGGAAAATAAAATCTGTCACTACCTCCATTTCTTCCCCATCTATTTGCCAGGAATTAAGAGGGCCGGATGCCATGATCTTGGTTTTCTTAATGTTTAGTTTCAACCCAACTTTTGCACTCTCCTTCTTCACTCGCAACAAGAGACTCTTCAGTTCCTCTTCACTTTCTGCCATTAGAGTGGTATCATCTGCATATCTTAGGTTGTTGATATTTCTTCCAGCAATCTTAATTCCAACTTTTGATTCATCTAGCCCTGCCTTTCTCATGATGTGCTCTGCATATAAGTTAAATAGGCAAGGCGACAGTATACAGCCTTGCCGGACTCCTTTCCCAATTTTGAACCAATCAGTGGTTCCGTGTCCAGTTCTCACTGTTGCTTCTTGGCCCGCATATAGGTTTCTCAAGAGACAAATAAGATGTTCTGGTACTCTCATCTCTTTAAGAACTTGCCACAGTTTGTTATGATCCACACAATCAAAGGCTTTAGCATAGTCAATGAAGCAGAAGTAGATGTTTTTCTGGAACTCTCTAGCTTTCTCCATGATCCAGCGTATGTTGGCAATTTGATCTCTAGTTCCTCTGCCTCTTCGAAATCCTGCCTGTACTTCTGGTAGTTCTCGATCCACATACTGCTGGAGTCTAGCTTGTAGGATTTTAAGCATAACTTTACTAGCGTGAGAAATGAGTGCAATGGTGCGATAGTTTGAACATTGTTTGGCACTGCCTTTCTTTGGAATTGGAATGTAAACTGATCTTTTCCAATCCTGTGGCCACTGTTGAGTTTTCCAAATTTGCTGGCAAATTGAGTGTAGCACTTTTACTGCATCGTCTTTTAAGATTTTGAATAGCTCAGCTGGAATACTGTCACCTCCACTAGCTTTGTTGTTGCTCAGCTTTTCTAAGGCCCACTTCACTTCACATTCTAGGATGTCTGGCTCGAGGTCAGTGACCACCTCATTGTGATTATCAGGGACATTAAGCTCATTCTTGTATAGTTCTTCTGTGTAATTTTGCCATCTCTTCTTAATCTCTTCTGCCTCTGTTAGGTCCCTGCCATTTTGGTCCTTTATCATGCCCATTTTTGCATTGAACGTTCCCTTCATCTCTCCAATTTTCTTGAAAAGATCTCTGGTCCTCCCTATTTTATTGTTTTCTTCTATTTCTTTGCACTTAAGAAGGCATTCTTATCTCTTCTAGCTATTCTCTGGAATTCTGCATTCAATTGGGCGTATCTTTCTTTTTCTCCCTTGCCTTTCGCTTCCCTCCTTTCCTCAGCTATTTGCAAAGCTTCCTCAGACAGCCATTTTGCTTTCTTGCATTTCTTTTTCTTTGTGATGGTTTTAGCTGCTACCTTTTATTGACTATGAAGGCTACTCCATTTCTTCTGAGGGATTCTTGCCCGCAGTAGTATACCTGATGGTCATCTGAATTAAATCCACCCATTCCTGTCCATTTTAGTTCGCTGATACCTAAGATGTCGATGTTCAGTCTTGTCATCTCTTGTTTGACCACGTCCAGCTTGCCTTGATTCATGGATCTTACATTCCAGGTTCCTATGGAGAAAAAATCTTTACAGCATCGGACTTTCCTTTCACCACCAGACATATCCACAGCTGAGCGTCCTTTCGGCTTTGGCCCAGTCGCTTCATTCTTTCTGGCGCTACTAGTACTAGCCCTCTGCTCTTCCTCAGTAGCATATTGGACGCCTTCCGACCTGAGGGGCTCATCTTCCAGCGTCATATCGTTTTGCCTTTTGGTACTGTCCATAGGGTTTTCATGGCAAAGATACTGGAGTGGGTTGCCATTTCCTTCTCCAGTGGATCACGTTTTGTCAGAACTCTCTGCTATGACCTGTCCGTCTTGGGTGGCCCTGCACGGCATAGCTCATAGCTTCATTGAATTACGCAAGCCCCTTCGCCACGACAAGGCAGTAATCCATGAAGGGGGAGGACATGTACGAATTAGTAATAGCATTAAGCATTGGATTGAAATGTGATGGACAAGGGTAATTAAAGAATTTGTAAACAAAAAGAATCCAATGATTTGTTTTGCATATCAGAAGAACGGAAAGAAACATATGATAGCTCCTTTGTGAAAAATGTGATGCACTGTGAAAATTTGTACTGCCATAAAGTAAAGCTAATTAGCTATTTCAAAATCAAAAACGAAAGAGAAAAATCCAAATAAAATTCTATAATTGAAAATAACGGGAAAGATACTGGCCATTCATTTGAAGACTTGGATAGATCATTAGTATATATGGAAGTTCTATGTTCTCTGTAAGCACCTGTGTGCGTATGGTGTGCATTGGTGGCTTCCATGAATTCAGAACTGGAAATGAACTTCACAAGAAAAATTCGTAGTGGCACACTGTGCTTAGGAGAGCTCATACAAATACATTTCCCCTTAGGGTTAGTCTTCTGTGAATTCAGAGAGGAAAACAAATATCACCAATGTGTTCGGAGACACTCGTTATGGTTAGGAGGTTCTTAACATTTCCAGGCCCCCTTATTTTCATTTCTTGCATAAATAAATGGGAAAGTCCCACTGGGATGGAAGTCCTAGGGTTAGGGCTAGGCTTCCATGAATTTGGTGTGGAAAACTGATATCAATAATTGATTCAGAGAAACTTGGTTCTCTTGGGTTTATGTGTTTGTGTCTCTCTGTGTTGGCATATATATATCTCAGAAATTTAATTTAATTTAATTTAATTTAATTTAATTTGTATACTGCCCTTCTCCTGAAGGACTCAGGGCGGTGAACAGGGCAATAAATACCAAAAATACAAAATACAAAAATTAAAAACAGATTAAACCATAGTGCCCAAATACAATAAATAAAGTACTTAAAAACAATAATTTAAACCCCAAACCCATCAGACCAGGCCGGCTTGTTCAAACAAATAGGTTTTTAGATCACGTCAGAAGGAGCGAAGGTCGGGAGCCATCCGGAGCTCAACCGGTAAACGGTTCCAAAGGTCAGGCGCACCCACAGAGAACGCCCTCCCCCTGGGGGCCATCAGTCGGCATTCTCAGACCGGTGGCACCCTGAGGAGGCCCTCTCTGTGGGAGCGCACCGGACGGAGGGAAGTTGACGCCGGCCGCAGGTGCTCCCTAAGGTACTCCGGACCCATGCCATGTACGGCTTTGTAGGTCATTACCAGCACCTAGAATCTCACCCGGAAGGTGAGATTATATATAGCTGATATTTTCCAACTGAGAGAAGATATCTCCTTGCCATATTATTTCGTGTTTATATACAGAAAGACAAAGATAAGAAAATAATAGAAAATAGTATGGCATTTATAAATCTCCTGTAGTTCTGAAAATACCCTTCACATTCTCTTTTCTGCTCCTGATAGCTAGTCTGAATTCCTTGCACAGTGGCTCACTGACACAGCTGCTGCTCCCCATGTCCTCTTGAGGCCTGGATTTTCAATCAGAAGCACTGCTCTGAATGCCGTTGGCATCTCACTGTCCTGATTTGCACTGTTTTTGTCCCTCCCATTTGTTCCCTATGGGCTCCTGTAGCCTAAGCAATGGAATTATTGCAGGAGCCAAGAACACTTCAGAGCTCACATTCATGGCAGCGCGTGGCTCTCTTCAGAGGTTAAATCTCCCTTTCTTCCATGCATCTCCCATGCAGGGGGATCTGAATTGGAGCTTTGGTCACCTTTTGGTCACCGAAAGCAAATCCTGTTCCCTTTTGTCGCTTTAGGGCAACGCAAAGCTGGGGAAGGTGCTGCACTTTGAACTCGCCCCTTTGGAAGCTGCTTTTTGAAGCAAGATGGCCCTGACTTTTAAAAGCAAAGGAGTTGCACTACTTTGCGGGGCTTCCTCTTGCTTCTGAGGCCTCCAGCAGAGGCTCCTGTGCTTGTACTGCACAAAGGCAGAAAACCTAATGGTTGTAATTGGTTGCTGAATGTGAAGACGTTTTGAATGACAAAAGTCATACATGTCACATTGCCTCTATCTCTCAGTGAAGAGCAGCATCATCATGGCGTGAATTGCCTCAAACCTTGCCCCCTCTCTGTGGAACATCATTCCCTAGAGATGAAGCTGGCCCTACGCCTACTGTAGTCACCTTGAAGGCCTTCAAAACAGGGTTTTGCCAACAAACCTGGCGAATCCCATGATAGAGCGCAGCCCATTTGGTGGTTGTATGGTAGGTCACTGAGGCACTCTCTGCATACGTTGTTGCCATTCTTTTCTCTGGCTTTTTACTTTAAATTGTAGCTTTAAGGGGTTTTATGCATTTTGTTTTGTTGTCTATTCTATGCTACCCAAAACCACTAGGTGAGATGGATGATTATGCAAATGTGATATATAATAAATACAATAGAATATAGGCAAATTATAGCAATTCTCACACCATTTTTCAAGTGACTGACGGCTTAAAGCTTAGGTACTCAAATTTTTAGAGAACATATACTTTTTAATTGGATTGTCTTGTGTCTTCATCCAAGATATTGTGGGATGAGACAGCTGAGACATTTTCTAGACTTGATATATTTGGGCTGAGGCAAGCAATTTTTGCCTGGAGGATGGCTATTGTTTTAAAGCAAGAAAGGCTTCTTCCAAACATCTCCTCCCTTCCCCCAGTGGACTCTCATGGCAGATTAACCTCCCCCTGTACTCTTTTGTGCACAAAAATGCCCTCATCATCATCATCATCATCATCATAATAATAATAATAATAATAATAATAATAATAATAATAATAATAATAATAATTAGTAGTAGTAGTAGTAGTAGTAGTAGTAGTAGTAGTAGTAGTAGTAGTTGGAAAGAACCTTTGGAGGTCATCTATTCCACCCCCCTGCTCAGGCAGGAAACCCTATACCATTTCAGACAAATGGCTGTCCAATTTCTTCTTAAAAACTTCCAGTGTTGGAGCATTCACAACTTCTGGAGGCAGGTTGTTCCACTGGTTAATTGTTCTGTCAGGAAGTTTCTCTTTAGTTCTAGGTTGCTTCTCTCTTTGATTAGTTTCCATCCATTGCTTCTTGTCCTGCCTTCAGGCGCTTTGGAAAATAGCTTGACTCCCTCTTCTTTGTGGCAGCCCCTGAGATATTGGAACACTGCTATCATCTCACCCCTTGATCTTCTCTTCATTAAACTACACATACCCAATTCCAGCAGCCATTCCTTATATGTTTCACCCTCCAGTCCCCTAATCATTTTGTTGCTCTTCTCTGTACTCTTTCTAGAGTCTCAACATCTTTTTTACCTCGTGGTGACCAAAACTGGATGCAGTATTCCAGGTGTGGCCTTACCAAAGCATTGTAAAGTGGTGTTAATACTTCACGTGATCTTGATTCTATCCCTCTGTTAATGCAGCCTAGCGCTGTGTTGGCTTTTTTGGCAGCTGCAGCACACTGCTGGCTCATATTTAAGTGATTGTCTACTAGGACTCTGAGATCCCTCTCACAGTTACTACTATTGAGCAAGGTACCCCCTATACCAGGGGTGTCAAACTCAATTTCATTGAGGGCCACATCAGCATTGCAGTTGCCCTCAGGGGGCCGGGTGGGCATGGCCTGGGTGGGCGTGGCCTACTGGGTGGGCGTGGCTAGAGTGCGTATGGCCTACTGGGTGGGCGTGGCCAGCTCTACATGGTTTGCATCAAGGGTGCCTATGGGGGCCTGGGCAGGAGTGGGACAGATCTGAGGGTCTCTGGCAGGAGGAGGGTCTCTGGGCCAGGGCCAAGGCAGCGGGGGCCGTTCCCTCAGTTTCCAGGATGGCTTCGTGGGCCGCATGAAACCACTTCGCGGGCCGCATCCGGCCCCCGGGCCTTGTGTTTGACATGTCTGCCCTATACTATACCTGTACATTTGGTTTTTCTTGCCTAAATGTAGAACCTTACTTTTTTCACCACTTAATTTCATTTTGTTAGATAGTGCCCAGTGTTCAAGTCTGTCCAGATCCTCCTGTATATAATAATAATAATAATAATAATAATAATAATAATAATAATAATAATAATAATAATAATAATAAGAAGAAGAAGAAGAAGAAGAAGAAGAAGAAGAAGAAGAAGAAGTTGGAAGGGATCTTGGAGGTCATCTAGTCCAACCCCCTGCTCAGGCAGGAAACCCTATACCATTTCAGGCAAATGGTTGTCCAGTCTCTTCTTAAAAACTTCCAGTGTTGGAGCATTCACCACTTCTGGAGGCAGGTTGTTCCACTAGTTAATTGTTCTAACTGTCAGGAAATTTCTCCTTAGTTCTAGGTTGCTTCTCTCCTTGACTAGTTTCCATCCATTGCTTCTTGTCCTGCTTTCAGGTGCTTTGGAGAATAGCTTGACTCCCTCTTCTTTGTGGCAGCCCCTGAGATATTGGAACACTGCTATCATGTCACCCCTCAACCTTCTCTTCGTTAAACTACACATACCCAATTCGAGCAACCGTTCCCTATATATTTTAGCCTCCAGTCCCCCAATCATCTTTGTTGCTCTTCTCTGTACCCTGTACCCTTAAGCCTGTCTTCTGGAGTGTTACTTATTCCTGTCAGCTTGGTGTTGTCTGCAAATTTGATGAGTTCCCCATCTATCCCCTCATCCAAATCATTGATGAAGATGTTGACGAGCACTGGGCCCAGAACAGAGCCCTGGGGCACCCCACTACACACTTCCCTCCATGTAGATGCGGTTACATTGAGGACCACATGCTGAGTTCAGCCGGTCAGCCAGCTACGAATCCATCTGTTGGTGCTGTCTAACCCACATTTTTCTATCTTATCAAGTAGTACGTTGTGATCTACTTTATCAAATACCTTACTGAAGTCCAAGTAAATTATATCCACAGCATTCCTCTGGTCCACTAATTTTGTCACTTGGTCAAAGAATCCAGTAAGATTTGTCTGGCATGATCTGTTTTTGACAAACCCATCTTGGCTTTTAGTAATGACTTTGTTTGCCTCTAGGTGCTCGCTGATTTGTTTATTTAATTTATTTTATTTATTTATTTATTTTTATTACATTTATATCCCGCCCTTCTCCGAAGACTCAGGGCGGCTTACAAGCTTAGCAGTAGCCTTCATTCTATGTATATGCCTGCTTGTTAGGGCTTTCACACACCCCCCCAAGTGGCATTATTACAAAGTCAGCTTATTGCCCCCAACAATCTGGGTCCTCATTTTACCTACCTCGGAAGGATGGAAGGCTGAGTCAACCTTGAGCCTGGTGGGATGCGAACCTGCACTAATTGCAGGCAGCTGGTGTTACTTAAGGAGGCATTAGCCCACTGCTCCACCAAGGCTCCCCTGTTGTTTGATTTGCTGAAGTCCAGTAGATACCTACTGGCAGGTGACACTGGTGAGGCAAATGTAATAATGTTTGGAAAGCCCATGGCAAATTAGAAGTTGTAGGTTGGCCAAAAACCAAAGTACAAACATCAAAACAAGCATAGTGTAGAGCTTTTGGAGACAGAATAAAGTTTCTATATGAAACATATTTCTGGTGGATGTGTTAATATGCATTTCAGTTGTTTCCAACTGTATTTAGTGAGCTGTAACCAATATGAAATAAACTGCCAATCATACAACATGTATTTTCATCAGTCTTTCCTGCTCCATATATACCCAATTTTGCTCCATGGAATACACCCCAGTTCAACTTAATTAGGTCCCCCATTCCTCCAAATGTGGAAGGCGAGGTAGGGAATCACATAGCTGTTTAACTGAATGAATGTTTTATTATTATGTCTTAAACTGGTACTGCACATCCTTTGGGCAACAGTTACTAAAAAGCAACATATAAATATGATATCTAAGAAAAAAAGAAGTATTTTGTGTGTAAATGCAATAAAATGCCTAATTGAATAGGGAAGCAATGGTCCCTGGTTATTTAAAGTAGTTTTATTTATTAGTAAATAAATAAATCTGGGTGTGTTTTCAACGTTAGTAATCTAACTGAGGGATTAACTATCTTCTTTTTTGTTAGGTTTTTGTTAGGTTTAAGATTTTTGTAAGTTTCTTTGGCAGACCTACTCAACTGTTGCATTTTCAAGAATTTTGTTTAAAACAAAGACAGGGAAGGAAGATAACTAAGTTTGGAAACACAAATATTTACTGCTTGTATCATAATTTGTCTGCAGCCCTTACTTTTTCTGAGAAAAACACCCACATATCAGTCTTATGGTGTTACAGTACCATGAAGACTGAAAATAGCTTCACAGTTGGAGGTTAATCCTACTTTTAACCTCAAACTGATTAGCAATAGAAATACAGGTAATCCTCAACTTGTGACCACATTTGAGCCCAAAATGTATGTTGCTAAGTGAGAATTTTTTTTTATAAATAAATCTTTATTTACATTTCGTGTTAAAAACACACCATACACCAACAAAGACAAAAAACATTTACAACATACAGAAAAGGAAGAAATCAAAAAATTGAAAACCATTTCAAAAATTTCAAATTATATCTACTTCTAAACTACCGTATTTTCCGGCATATAAGACGACTTTTTAACCCATGAAAATCTTCTCAAAAGTTGGGGGGTCGTCTTATACGCCGGGTCGTCTTATACGCCAGAGAAAAAAAAACAAATCAGTCGAGCGTCCCCGTTCTTGCAAAGCCGGGCCACCCCGCGCAACCAAGCTATCTCCGGCGCGGCTCTGGGACATGGCTGCGCGTGGGGCTGCTGGCCGTCCTGCAGGCGCTGGGCCGTCCTGCCGCTGCCGCTCAACGCCGTGCTCACGGCGGCTGCCTGCTGGCTCGTCTCGGCCAGCAATGCCCGGCGGAAGCGCATCCCCGTGGGGGGGAGAGCGGTGCTGGTGACAGGTGAATCCGGCGGGCACGAGGCCCTCCCCTCGGGCAGTGGTAGGACGGCCCAGCGCCTGCAGGACGGCCAGCAGCAGCCGCCGGCTCAGCAACAGGTCCGAGCGCAGGAGCCGCAGGAAAAGCAGCCACACCGAGAGGCTGCACGCCCAGTCCAGCTCCATGAGGGGCAGGGCAGGAAGCCGGCCGGGAAGAGGGACCGGGAGCCCGGGCCGAACGCGCCTCGGCCGACGGTGAGAGGGAAGCGGCACATGAAAAAGAGGCTGCGGGCGGAGCTGCCCCGCCCTGCGCCGAATGGGAGAGGTTCAAGGCCTGGGGGGGAAGCAGGAGGGGCGCTGGCCGTGGCGGGGTGGTGGCTGCCCTCCGGCGCTGCCTGCCACCCGGGAAACGCTGCGCCTCGGGGGCCGGCAGAAGCGCGGGAGCAGCGGGAGGGCCGGCAGGGCCAGTTGGGCCTTCGCCTCCTCTGCGACGGACAGGGAGGGCAGTGCATGTAAGTATTTTCCGGCATATAAGGCAAAAAACCTTGAAAAACTTCTTAAAAGTAGGGGGTCGTCTTATACGCCGGTCGTCTTATACGCCGGAAAATACGGTAACAATTATATTCCACTCATTAAATCTCTTATAACTATCCAGCTCCAAAGCCTATTCATTAACAAAAACTATATCACTTCATTTTTGACCAACCTCCAAGCCACCCTCATTTCTTTAATCTTTTATCCATCCAAATATACCATTTATTCCATGATAGAAATGCTGGTGTCTCTTCTTTGCCCTTCAACTTCTTGGTCAATGTGTCTGCTTCTGCACAATCAAGTATTCTCCTAATTATAGCTTCATCCGGCGGGGTATGATTTGCCTTCCAAAATTGAGCATACTTCATCTCGCCGCCGTTAAGATATGTAAAACTAAATACCATATTCCCCTCTTAATATTTCCAGGTCTGAAGCCAAGCAGATACGTCTCTGGTTTAAGATCAACTAAACACCCTGTAATTTCCTCTATCCATTTTTGAATCCTCATCCAATATCTAACCACTTCCGGACATGTCCACCATAAGTGATAATACGTACCAATCCCTTTACCACACTTCCAACAATCGGCCGACAATCCGGGAAACATTTTGGAAAGTCTAGCCAGAGGGAGATGCCATCTATAAAGCATTTTGTATATGTTCTCCTTATATGACGTGGAAACCACCAGCCTCATATTAATCCACCAAATCTCTTCCCATTTCTCAAGTGGAAGTGCATAACCAAAATTCTTCCCCCAGGCAATCATCGTGTCTTTTACCACCTCCTCCTCTACTACCCTAGTTAGCAACAATTTATAGCACTTAGATATCATCCCTTTCTCTGTACCCAGCAGAATCTTATCTAATTCCTGCAGATTCAGATAAATACCCCTTCCTTCCTTATCCTTCTTATACCTTGACTGGATCTGCAGGTAGGCCCACCACTCCAGTTGAAACCCTTGCTGAGCCAGATCTTGTTGCATTTTGAGTTCTCCCCCGCTATCTAAAAGTTCTTTGTAAGTTGGTCTTCTTCCCTTCTTGAGTAGGGTCGGATGGGTCAAGGCTTCCAAGGTTGATAACCAACACAGAATTTGCACATAGTACTTGACCCTTATCTTATCCTAATTCCGAATCAGTATATCCCTTATGTAATGACAAGTAAACTGTTTGTTTGGAGAAGTACCTTCCCGCCAAAGAGCAGCATGCCATCCCTGCAACAAATCGAATCCTTCCAAACTCAACAATCGATTATTCCTTAAACTTATCCATTCCTTGCCCCAAACTAAAAGGGCAGCCTGATAGTAAAGTTCCCAATTCGGCAGGTCAAGGCCCCCTCTTTCCTTAATTTCTTGCATCATTTTTTTCCCAATCCTGGGTCGTTTCCCCTGCCATACGAATCTAGAAACTACCCCCTCTAACTCTTTTAAAAATTTCATCGAAAGTTTAACCAGTACTGTCTGGAAAAGAAAATTCCATTTCAGCAAAATATAAGACTTCACCGTGGCTACCCTTTCTAATAATGACAACTGTATCCTACCCCATTTTCCCAAGTCCATTTTTGTTTGTATCAGTAATTTAGAATAATTATCCTCCCTAATACTTGAACATCTTCCCGTCAACCAAATTCCTAAATATTTCACCTTCTTCATGATTTTAAACCCTGTAATGTCCTCTAACATCTGTTTACTTCTATTCGAAAGGTTTTTCGTTAATATATTCATCTTATCTTTATTTACTTGTAGACTGGCCACATTTCCAAATTCCTCAATCCTTTTTAGTAATTCCGTGCTGGATTCCAGAGGGTTTTCCAAAACAAAGACCATATCATCCGCAAACGCCTGCAGTTTATAAATTTGGTCTCTTATCTGAAGCTCGGTAATCTCCCATCTTTCTTTATTATTCTCAATAGGGGTTCTAAGGTTAAAATAAATAAAAATGGGGAGAGTGGACAACCCTGCCTAGTGCCCTTATAGATATCAAATTTGTCAGTTAAATTCCCATTTATCAACAGTCTTGCTTCCTGCTTAGTATAGATTGCTTTAATCATATTACAGAATTTAGCCCCAAACTCCATATGTTCCAACTGACACATTAGGAAATCCCAATTAACCCTATCAAATGCTTTTAGAGCATCGATAAATATTAAAGCTAATTGTTTATCTGGTGGGCTTTCATAATACTCCAGAACATTTAATATAATTCTGAGATTATCCTTTATTTGTCTAGTGGGAAGGAACCCATTCTGGTCTGTATGTATGAATTGGTTTAAGTAAATTTTTAATCTATCAGCAATTATTGTCACAAATATTTTATAATCTGAATTAAGAAGGGATATTGGCCTATAATTTTTAATATGCTTCGAAGGGGAGTCATCCTTAGGGATCAAACTAATATTTGCCTCCAAACAAGTTTGCAGGACTATAGCCTTATCCAAAATTTCATTAAATAGATCTTTCATATGTTTTCCCAGTGCTTCCACTAATACCTTACACAATTCTGCAGGAATTCCGTCAGTGTCTGGAATTTTTTGACATTTCTGTTGTCTTACCGCTTTTTCAATTTCTGCTATTGTTATCTCCTGATCTAAGGCCTCTTTCTCATTAGGAAATAACTTAGGAAGGTCTGACTCCGTCAGGTATTGTTTAATCCTCTCCTCAGGAACCTTTTCTTTCTGATATAATTCTGTAAAAAACTCAATCGCTATCTTTTCTTCCCTTTCTTTATCCCCTATCAGTGTCCCCCTCTTATCCTCTAACTGATCAATTCTTCTACTTTCCTTCTCTTTCCTTATTCTATAGCTAAGCCATCTCCCTGGCTTATTGGCATATTCAAAATAGTTCTGCCTCGCCACCCTAATTTGACGTGCTATTTTCTCTTGATCCACAAGGTTAAGTTTATGCCTCCAAAAATCCACCTGCTCCTTCCCATACACTTTCTGTGGGTTTACCTGGAGAGCTTTCTCTGCCTTAGTAAGTTGCTCAGCAATTTCCCTCCTACTTTCCTCCTCCTTCCTACGTTTAACTGCCATCTATTTTATTATCAAGCCTCTCAGATAAGCTTTAGCCGTATCCCAAACTATTCGTAGGGGCATCCCTTCCGTCCTATTTTCTAAAAAAAACAGGCTCATCTCTTGTTTAATTTTTTGTACAAAAACTGTATCCTTTAGAGTCTCCAGACTCATCATCCATGTACTCCTCACTCTACTCCCCCTTATCAACATAATAGCCACCGGGTTGTGATCCGCCCATTCATTCGTCAAAATCATGGCATCTTTCGCATAAGATATCAGTCAATCCGACAACCATACCATATCCAACCTAGACCACGAGTTATGCCTGGGGGAATAGTACGTATAACGTTGAGAGGCCGGGTTAATCTCACGCCATATATCCCTAAGGCCAAATTCTTCACACATATCCCTAAATACTTTGGGCAAGACCCTCCTATCTTTTCCTTTTTTCTTCTTCAAATCAACCCTCCCTGTTTTGTAATCCTTAGCCCTATCTACCACCGCATTAAAGTCCCCCAAGAGACACATCTGCTCATACTCCAGGTCTAATATTTTCCGATATATTTTCTGGAAAAAGTCTCCCTGATTATTATTAGGTGCATATATGCCTACCAGTAACACTTTGCTTCCCGCCATTTCTATCTCCAACATCAGGCTTCTCCCCTCCGGGTCCGCCCATAATTCTTTAGGACACAAGTACTCCTTAACATACATTGCTACACCTAAGGCTAAGTGAGAAATTTGTTAACTGAGCTTTGCTCCATTTTACGACTTTTCTTGCCGCGGTTGTTAAGTGAATCACTGAAGCTGTTAAATCAATAAAACAGCTGTTAAGTGAATCTGGTTTCCCCATTGACTTTGCAGGTCAGAAGGTTGCAAAAACTGATCACATGACCCCAGAACACAAAGAGACTAGACCAGGGGTCAGCAACCTGAAACAGTGAAAGAGCCACTCGGAACCGGTTCCCTCACAAAAGGAAAAACTGGGAGCCGCAAAAAAATGTGTGCACATGCACATACATGCACGCATGCGCAGAACAGGTTTTGACTGGAGAGTGGAGCCAAGGCTGGAGAGTGGAGCCAAGGCGAGATATACACCTACCCTGCATATTTGAATTCATTGGTTGAACTTTTTTAGTCCCACTTTTTTTTTTTTTGGACTGCACATGGCAGAGGACTGGGAGCCGCAGGAGACGGCTGAAAGAGCCGCATGCGGCTCCGGAGCCGTGGGTTGCAGACCTGTGGACTAGACAGTCACTTGTCTGAAATGGTATAAGTTCTCCTGCTCGAGCAGGGAGCTGGACTAGAAGTCCTCTAAGGTCCCTTCCAGCTCTATTCTATTCTAACTGTCATAAATGTGAGTCAGTTGTCAAGCATCCAAATGTAAATCATGTGACCACGGGGATGCTGCATTGGTCGTAAGTGTGAAAAACGGTCATAGGTCACTTTTTTCAGTGCTGTTGTAACTTCAAACAGTCACTAAGCGAAACGTTGTAAGTTGAGGACTACCTGTATGTCTGCAAATGCTCCCACATAAGGATTCTGTCTCAGTTTGGAACAGCTCAATACACCAATGTTTCTTGACATCTGGAGCGTTGAGAGGTTGAGCTCAGTTATTTTGGCTGTAGTTAGTAGCAAAGCTGAGTTAGTTCGTTCATTTGCTTTTGGTGTTGCCGTATCTCCCTTTTTTCTCTTCATGAGGAATTCTTCCTTGGGTCCTCCTGGCTCCTGAGCTGCAAGTCTGGCTTTTCACATTACATCTCATCTGTGTAAACTGAAGATGTCAGGGACCGAAACTGAGATCTTCCTGTATGAAAGAAGCCTACATGGCTTCCACAGAAGTGCCTGCCTGCCTTGGTGGAGCAGTGGGCTAATGCCTCCTTAAGTAACACCAGCTGCCTGCAATTAGTGCAGGTTCGCATCCCACCAGGCTCAAGGTTGACTCAGCCTTCCATCCTTCCGAGGTAGGTAAAATGAGGACCCAGATTGTTGGGGGCAATAAGCTGACTTTGTAATAATGCCGCTTGGGGTGTGTGTGAAAGCCCTAATAAGCAGGCATATACATAGAATGAAGGCTACTGCTAAGCTTGTAAGCCGCCCTGAGTCTTCGGAGAAGGGCAGGATATAAATGGAATTAAAATAATAATAATAATAATAATAATAATAATAATAATAATAATAATAATAATAATAATAATAATAATAATAATAATAATAATAATAATAATAATAATGTCAGACTGATGCTTTCCAAGGCAGCCATCAAGTCTCTTACACAGCTTCCATGTAAACATGACTTTTGTGCTCTTTTGAAAGAGCTGCATGGGAAGTTGAATTAAACAGCAACTGTGGGCTTGCCAGCTCCGTGTGATTTGTTCTTTTTATTACAGTTTTGTATTTTGCTTACAAGGAGTTTTCTGTGACTATTTTGTTTTAAAACTGTTTTATTATTGGGGAGGAAATACTGTTTTGTGTGCTTGATTTTAATTCCATAGCCACCCATAGGCTACTTCTGGTATGGCCAGCCACAAAGATAACATTAAATTCACAGTGTTGCCATTCTTTTTTAGCTTTGTCAAGGACAGAACAGCTGCTCCCTTCTTACTCCACCCTGTGTCCCTCCTCTACGCTTGTCACCTCTCAGCCATGCCATTTCTGGAGAAGGGTTTAGCACTCTTTTGATAACAATGTTGGATTCATGCTCAGAAATTGCTTGGTATGGAGTGCCTCCATGTCTACACTCTGTTAGTGAGGCAATAGGCAGCTAAACCTGCTATTCTGAGCCCTTGTCTGCATTTGCCACTACTCCCATCAATTGAAGAGACAAGTTGATAGTAGTATTGCCCTTGCCAAAATAGGAAATGAAATCAGGCAAAACAACCTATACAATGGTACCTGGGTACTCAACTGCTTTGAAACTCATTGAATATGATACTCAAATAATGCATTCTGACACAAATTTTTATCCTGGTACTCATCATTTTTTTGGTACTTGATGCATAAGCTAAAATTTGTCACTGTTGACTGCCTTGTGACTTACTATATAATTGGTTATAGGAAAAATTAATTTGGTACTCATCACACCTGCTGGAACCAATTAATGATGAGTATCGAGGTACTTAAGTACCTGTACTTAAATTGCAGGCCAACATCAGTCATTGGTCTTGTAACTGTGACCAAAGGAGGAGTGAATTGTATATATTTTTTGCTGGTTCAAGGATGGACAGATAACATTTAAAGGCATCTGACTATGCCTTGGCGACATTTCGACGAGGTCCCACTCGTCATCTTCAGGCTGGTGTCTTCGGTTTCGTGCTTGTGTGAGCACAAGGTCATAGCAGAGAGTTCTGACAAAACGTGATCCACTGGAGAAGGAAATGGCAACCCACTCCAGTATCTTTGCCATGAAAACCCTATGGACAGTACCAAAAGGCAAAACAATATGATGCTGGAAGATGAGCCCCTCAGGTCGGAAGGCGTCCAATATGCTACTGGGGAAGAGCAGAGGGCTAGTACTAGTAGCGCCAGAAAGAATGAAGCGACTGGGCCAAAGCCGAAAGGACGCTCAGCTGTGGATGTGTCTGGTGGTGAAAGGAAAGTCCGATGCTGTAAAGACTTTTTCTCCATAGGAACCTGGAATGTAAGATCGATGAATCAAGGAAAGCTGGATGTGGTCAAACAAGAGATGACAAGACTGAACATCGACATCTTAGGTATCAGCGAACTAAAATGGACAGGAATGGGTGAATTTAATTCAGATGACCATCAGGTATACTACTGCGGGCAAGAATCCCTCAGAAGAAATGGAGTAGCCTTCATAGTCAATAAAAGGTAGCAGCTAAAACCATCACAAAGAAAAAGAAATGCAAGAAAGCAAAATGGCTGTCTGAGGAAGCTTTGCAAATAGCTGAGGAAAGGAGGGAAGCGAAAGGCAAGGGAGAAAAACATAGATATGCCCAATTGAATGCAGAATTCCAGAGAATAGCTAGAAGAGATAAGAATGCTTTCTTTTTTTTATTGAAAAGTTTTAAAATACAATTTTCCTTAAAAAAAAAAACCCCCTTCCCCCTCCCTCCTCCCCCCCTATCTCCCCCCCTCCCTCCCTCCCTCCTCCCCCCCCTACCTCCCCCCCTCCCCCCCCGACCTCCCAGAGCTGAATACAAGGTATATATATAAAAAGAAAAAGAAAAAAAAAGAAAGGCAAACATAGGCAACCATATACTAACAACTATAAATTCTAAAATCCATCACTCTCTAGCTTATATAAGATAAACCAACCCTTGGCAATATTAAATATATATAAAAACCTAAGATAAACAAGAAACACTTTCTAGCTTATATAGAATAAAACAAACCTTAATAATATTAAATATACATTAAAAACAAGAAGAAAAAAAACCCAAAATAAAAAGAGATAAAAAAAAAACAGAAAAAAAGGAAAGAGGAATTATTCAAATACTATATAATACTTCTCAGCCTATACTTGTCCTAAATAGACCCCATTCAATTTGTCCATTCCATGATATAACGTTCTTACAAATAATCTTTCAAATTAACCAAAATCTTCGCCACCTCAACCAAATCAGAAAACTTTAAAGTCCACTCTTCTGTAATCAGCCGTTCCTCTTCCAGCACATCTATAATTATTCCAGACAATAAAAAAATAAAAAAATTGCGAACAAAACTTTAACCTCCATTTGGAAATCTTCTATATATTCCACCAAACTTTAATCCAAAAAAAAAAAAACCTCACCCTTTCCACAAAACCACCACATATAAAAAATATATTGCGTCTACACCCAAATCTTTTCCCCCCTCCCATACTTGACTATGAATACGTCGTAGAAATTCCATAGACTTCTGCAAATCCTGCTATTTTCTCTTCTTAGATCGTTTTGCAGCAGCACGCGTCACCCTCTGTTCTATAGAATCATCCGACGAAGTTGTATCTTGATCTCTTCCAACACCGTTGTCTTCTATCTGACCACCTTCGACCTCTTTATGCACTCCTTCTCCAGATCCCTTTTCAGCTTCCAAAGGTGTTAATGGCGTTGCATTTAAAACATTATTGTAGAAATCACGCGCTTGTATCACAGTAACCAGACGGTACCTTTTACCTTCGTGCGTCACCATCAACCCAGCTGGGATCTCCCATCTGAACCTTATATCTCGTTGCTTTAGCTCTTGCACAAGAAATGTAAAATCCTTCCTTCTCCTTAAAATCTTTGGAGGAATTTCTTTTAAGACCAAGACTTCTTGATTAGCAATCACAACTTTAGTATCATAAGCAGCTCGTATAACTTCATCTCTAGTTTCCCTTTTTGCAAAGTAAACCACCACATCTCTAGGCAACTTTCTCTGTCTAGCAATCCATGAATTCACACGAAACACTTTATCCATGCCTCCTTTTATTTCAGATGCTGGCTGTTTCAACACTACTTCAAAAGCCTCAGAAACCAGCTGCTTTAGATCTTCCTTGGTATTCTCCTTTAAGCCTCTAACTCTAATGGCAAACTGCATCTGGTAATATTGAGCAAGACTCAGTTCCTTTTCCACTTTATCTTCATTCTCCAATACTTTTGCTTCTAATATAGCATTCTTTTGAGTCAAATCTTTTAGCTTTTCCTCCAATTCTTCCACACAGCGAGCCACTTTACACACTGAAGACAAAATGTCTGCCTTCATCACTCTGAACTTCTGTTCCATCCTCTCCTCCATTCTCTCCTCCAATTTCTCCAATTTCTCCTCCATCTGTACAAATCTATGATTAATTGATTCCAAAATTACCTGGGCGTGTTTTTCAAGAGCATCTTGTAAGTCCTTTGATGTCAATACATCAGGAGGATGCAGCGCCTGCAGTAATGATTGTTGCACAGGAGAAGTTCCAGCACTCCGAAGAGTTTTAGGGGGTGGTTTAGTCGCCATCTTTTACCAAATGTGACGCACTTTCACTTCAGATTTATAATTCAAAAAAGTCCATCAAGCTGGAGAGTAAAATATACCTTTTCCTCTTGTATCGCTCTGCCTGCTCCTTTAATCCATAGTCATTCCTTCAGGCAGGGGTGGTCGCAGACGCCTGGCTCTGCTCCAAGAAATCAGGAGCAGAGGCGCCGGCCAGCTGGGAGCAGCCCAGGCTACGGGGGAGTTCAATCCTTCAGCCGCCCAAGCCATAAGCTCAGGCGGCCCTGGAGAACTCTACCCCTACCTGGGAGCTCGCCCCCTCCTCTTCTCCCGAGGAGGGGGCTTCAAATTCGCCCGAACAGCTGATCGGCGCTGTTTCGGGCGAAAAAAACAACAGCTGAGCCGCGGGCAGCCCGGGAAGGCTGTCTCCGTCGCCGCGGAGCCACCGGAAGTCCGATAAGAATGCTTTCTTAAATGAACAGTGCAAAGAAATAGAAGAAAACAATAGAATAGGGAGGACCAGAGATCTTTTCAAGAAAATTGGAGAGATGAAGGGAATGTTTAATGCAAAAATGGGCATGATAAAGGACCAAAATGGCAGGGACCTAACAGAGGCAGAAGAGATTAAGAAGAGGTGGCAAAATTACACAGAAGAACTATACAAGAATGAGCTTAATGTCCCTGATAATCACAATGAGGTGGTCACTGACCTTGAGCCAGACATCTTGGAATGTGAAGTGAAGAGGGCCTTAGAAAAGCTGAGCAACAACAAAGCTAGTGGAGGTAACAGTATTCCAGCTGAGCTATTCAAAATCTTAAAAGACGATGCAGTAAAAGTGCTACCCTCAATTTGCCAGCAAATTTGGAAAACTCAACAGTGGCCACAGGATTGGAAAAGATCAGTTTACATTCCAATTCCAAAGAAAGGCAGTGCCAAAGAATGTTCAAACTATCACACCATTGCACTCATTTCTCATGCTAGTAAAGTTATGCTTAAAATCCTACAAGCTAGACTCCAGCAGTATGTGGATCGAGAACTACCAGAAGTACAGGCAGGATTTCAAAGAGGCAGAGGAACTAGAGATCAAATTGCCAACATACGCTGGATCATGGAGAAAGCTAGAGAGTTCCAGAAAAACATCTACTTCTGCTTCATTGACTATGCTAAAGCCTTTGATTGTGTGGATCACAACAAACTGTGGCAAGTTCTTAAAGAGATGGGAGTACCAGACCATCTTATTTGTCTCTTGAGAAACCTATATGCAGGCCAAGAAGCAACAGTGAGAACTGGACATGGAACCACTGATTGGTTCAAAATTGGGAAAGGAGTCCAGCAAGGCTGTATACTGTCACCCTGCCTATTTAACTTATATGCAGAGCACATCATGAGAAAGGCAGGGCTAGATGAATCAAAAGTTGGAATTAAGATTGCCGGGAGAAATATCAACAGCATAAGATATGCAGATGATACCACTCTAATGGCAGAAAGTGAAGAAGAACTAAAGAGCCTCTTGTTGTGGGTGAAGAAGGAGAGTGCAAAGGTTGGGTTGAAACTTAACATTAAGAAAACCAAGATCATGGCATCCGGCCCTCTCAATTCCTGGCAAATAGATGGGGAAGAAATGGAGGTAGTGACAGATTTTATTTTCCTGGGCTCCAAGATCACTGCAGATGGGGACTGTAGCCAAGAAATTAAAAGACGCTTGCTCCTCGGGAGGAAAGCCATGGCAAATCTAGACAGCACACTAAAAAGCAGAGACATCACCCTGTCAACAAACGTGTGTATAGTCAAGGCTATGGTCTTTCCAGTTTCAATGTATGGCAGTGAAAGTTGGACCATAAGAAAGGCTGAGCGCCAAAGAATTGAGGCCTTTGAACTATGGTGTTGGAGAAGACTCCTGCGAATCTCTTGGACTGCAAGGCGATCAAACCGGTCAGTCCTAGAGGAAATCAACCCTGACTGCTCTTTAGAAGGCCAGATCCTGAAGCTAAAACTCAAATACTTTGGCCACCTAATGAGAAGGAAGGACTCACTGGAGAAGAGCATAATGCTGGGAAAGATTGAGGGCAATAGAAGAAGGGGACGACAGAGAATGAGGTGGCTGGATGGAGTCACTGAAGCAGTAGGCGTGAGCTTAAATGGACTCCAGAAGATGGTAGAGGATAGGAAGGCCTGGAGGAACGTTGTCCATAGGGTCGCGATGGGTCGGACACGACTTCGCAGCTAACAACAACAATATATATATATTATATATGTATTTCTTTTCAGGGACTTTTACTGTTACACTAAACTGAGTCAGTGGGTCAGTGTGGGACCTGGATATTGCAAAGCAACATTTCAGAACAGTTCTCCTGCTGTGACAGTCATCTCCTGAAACACAAGACCAAAGGATAGGTGACATGTGATGAATTCGGTGGCCTGGTGGCAATAGAACCTTCAGACATCAATGCACACAGGCGAAAACAGACCGAAGGGTCAGGGAAACAGAAGCACTGGAGCATGACAGCTACATAGCCTACAGCTGAGGTGAACAGCTAGATGTTCAGCTAGAGCTCAGTGGTCCAGGCTCTTGGTTCAGAAGGGGAAGAAGAAAAAACAAGATAATTCAGTTCACCCTTTTAAATTCTTTTCCCAGCAAAGCAACAACAAAATCTTGTCATATATTTTTGTTGCCCCCTTTTCTGCTAGTTTTTTTTTTTAAATGAGGTGATTCTGGGACTGTGGACCCTGATGAGAACTCGAAGGAACAGAAATTTGAATTGGTCTGCCACAGCTTTGATCCTAAATGATTACTATAACTCTGTTGGACAATTGGGCAAAGCAGCTACAGATTTTGGAGCTTCCTCATTCATACACAACTTCCAATTTTCCTCTTTGGTGGTTTTGACAAGTACACCAGTTTTGAAAGGATAGCCTACATGAGCCTTCCTTACTCTGGGTTAAACAGCTCCCATCAGATGGGGACAGGGTTAGTCACAGCCCTTAACTTCTAACACATTGGGACAAAAGTAGGGTGTTCTTTACTATGTCACACTTTTCACTGCATGGCTGAAAACAATGGGTTGCTCAATTACAGCTGGAGAGGGGCTCCAGCAATTCAAACAACATGTGACAGGGAGAGTAGCAATGAGGCCAAAATGGGGTCATTTTGGTTTACCAGCTGGATTATTTCTAGTCGAATCCAACTATTTTAGCATTCCAAGCAATTTTATCTCACTAGTGCACAAATCATCTTTGTGTCCAAGATTAGGAAAGGCAAAAAGAAAGCAAACAAACCAATAGGATTCAGAATGCAGCCAATTAAATAATTTGTTTAACTTCTGGGAACAGTGTGAAGTTGTAGGATTCTATCCAGATGGCAATCTAAAATGAACCATTTATGTGAAGGCAGCAATCAAGGCATTGTGTACACCACCAGGACTATAGACCACAAGAGGTCCCAAGGTGTGCATTTCATCAAGTAGTACAGTTGTTTCGTTAAAATTCTGGAATCTGTGTAATATTTTCTTTTGATGTGGTCTGAAGGCTATTTAGAATTTCCTGAATAAAGACTCCCAAGATTGATTGGGAATTTGCAAGCCATGTGGATGAGTCCCAGTAAGCCTTTGCCAAATATTCTGCTGCTGTGTCCAATAAATGAATGAATGAGTGAGTGAATTAATTAATATGCCATAACGTCACTGAAGAATCAGCTTCGTGAAAATAATTATTTGGAATGAATGCCTCTCTTACCATCCAAAGTTCTGTCTGTCCTTGACAAAGGATCTGGACAAAATACGATGTGGATCTTTCAGGGTCACTGTTTAACTTTGTTTTGTAAAGTTTTGTTTGCTTTACCTGGACGTTATTTTTTAAAGACAGAAGAAAACATTTTAATATACTAAGGCAAAACTATTAAGTGTTTGGGGATAGAAAGAGATCCCACCCAATTATTCTTTATAGTGATTGGCTGTACAGGGCATCTGAAGTATCCCAAGAAGTGGCATATAAGAGGCTAAGAGTTCTCCATTAAAAAGCTCCTGGAGTCCCGTAGGAAAGACTACATAGCTCAAAATCCGTGAGATATTACAGGTAGCCCTTGACTTATGTCCACAATGGAGTCCAGAATTTATGTTGCTAAGTGAGAAATTTGTTAAGTGAGTTTTGTCCCATTTTACAACTTTTCTTGCCACATTTGTTAAGTGAATCACTGCAATTGGTAAATTAGAAACACGATTGTTAAGTGAATCGGGCTTCCCCATTGACGTTGCTTATCAGAAGGTCACAAAAGGTGATCATATGACCCCGGGACACTGCAACCGTCATAAATATGAACAAATTGTCAAGCATTTGAATATAAATCACATGATCATGGGGATGCTGCGAAGGTCATAAGTGTGAAAAATGGACAAAACTCACATTTTTTTCAGTGCTGTTGTAACTTCGAACAGTCACTAAATGAACTGTTGTAAATCGAGGACTACCTGTATAGGTTTATTATAATAGACGACTGGTCCACATGATCCACCAGGCTGCCCCAGTGAAAGTGTGGACCATTTTTCAGTTGTAGAAACACACAATGTCACCCTCTATGTACCACAGGGAAGGCAGTATCCACCCATACTTTTCTACCACACAACGCTTTTTGATATCCATCTCGAGAGCATTATTTGGTTTATTTGTTGTGTTTCACAACACTGTAAGCAAATAACTCCACTCTAATTGGCTACTGGGCACTGTGGCAAGAATGCCTCTTCCCCTCCACCACTGACATCGTAATTTCCTGCAGGGCTACTCTGTGCATGAAATAAGGAACCCTTGGGGGGAAAAATTAGTTTACTGATTGAAAGTGAAAGACTGGGCAGGTTTGGTGAAGGGAGGATGAAACCAGTGGATCTTTTTTTTATTTCCCAGATGAAATCGACAAGAATACTGACATTTCCCCCTAAAGTGCAAGTGAGAGAAATAAAGGTACAATTGTGTTTTAGAAAGAATCTTTCTTTCTTGTTCAGATTCACCAATGGAGCAATAAAATGGTGAGCTGTGCCTGTACCCCAGAAATATGGGATAGGGTGGGGGGTGAGAACATAATAGAAGATAAAAGTGGAAATTGGTAAAGTCTTTTTTCTTTTACCATCTTGCACTTGACAGAGGAAAATTGATCCACTGATTATATTTTATGAGGATATTGTTTAAAGGAGTAGCAGCAAACAAGCCATGAATGAACTGGTTTGGCAAGGTTTGTTGTGAAAAAGCAATACAAACCCTATTCTTATTGAGCATGTTGAACTGGAGGATGACCTTTCCAAACCAGTTAAACATTCGCTTCCTAAATTCCATCAGCATGGCCTTTTTTGGAAATTCTTAGAGTTGACACAATGCACGGTGGGAGAAACTGCTGTGTTCTGTACATCAATGAAAAGGGAAGGCTTAAACCAAAGATTCTCAAATATTGTCATATCACAATTCCCCCACACCCAATAACCTTTGTGGTCTCCGTGAATAAATTAAATAGTTTCACTGGAGTTAGGTTTGGACAAGTAATAAATATAACGCTTTTATTAAATATATTTTGGGGGAAAATATAGATTAAAAATGAATTTAAATCTATATGTCAAATAAGACAATGCTAGTGCAGCGACTGTTTAGCATCTGTCGAAATAGCAAAAATATTTCCCTTCACTAACATTTAGACAGATATGCCAAAGATTGTGGATAGATTGCTATGTGCCACAGGGATTTAAATTGTTTAAAATAAACAGACCTAATAAAAGAGGTGGAGTTGCACTAGATATAAGAAATAACTGCATCTCTACAGAAATACAGCAGAACAATGATGAAAACCATATTGAACACATTTGGATTAATAAAAGGAAAAAAGAATTACATTGTCATAGGTGTATACTATGGGCCACCCAAACACAGAAAATAGATGAACTTTTTGCTAGTTGGTTAACCAATGTATATAGGAAGAAGACCACAGTAGTGATGGGGGATTTTAATTACCCTGACATCAACTGGGAGACAAGTTCTATACCTAATAGAAGATCAAACATTGCTAAAGACGCCAGAGACATATAAATACATGCATCCTTGAGAAGCTCTTACATCGTTTTGTGCTGTTTTGCTCCTCCCCAATTTGTTTTCTTTTGCAATTGTTTTATTTTTCTTTTCCTTGTTCTTTTTAATTTAAGGCCCCCTTCCAAAATAAATAACAATGTAACAGCCTCCATTTAATCTTGTTGTTGGTTCACAGAAACCCCCCTGCCAACCTCTACTAAGAAAAAAGATGGAAAACTAATTTACAAGCTTAGCAACATTTTTTTAAAAACTGAGTTTAAATTATCATAACAAATGTTTAAAAATCTATTACAATCCTCCTGAATGCTGCTCATGAACCTTCACTCTCTGGGCTAAGCAGAATTCAGAAGTTAAAGGCCCTACCCAGACAGTTCAGTAGCACTCATAGAAGCCACTGACTAGGGCAGGGGTAGGCAACCTCGGCTCTTTTATGACTCATGGACTTCAACTCCCAGAATTCTTGAGTCAGCATACCTGACAGCATAGCATAGCTGACTCAGGAATTCTGGGAGTTGAAGTCCATGAGTCATAAAAGAGTCGAGGTTGCCTACTCCTGGACTAGGGAAAGACATCTAGTTTGCTTTATTTTTATGTCAGTCAAGTCATATAATTTCAAGCATTCCTGCCAACAGATGTCTGCTTTACCATATCCTCCTCTTATTTTTTTTCCCTGCAAAATCAGACCCAGCCACAGAAAGTACACTGCAGCTTAACAATCTGTGGTGTCTTCAGCTGCTCCTGCCCTTCCACATTTGAAAGCATTTTCCTTTTTCCCCACAGCTGTCATCTCAAAGAGACTCCCTGCCAAAGACAGAGTGGGAGGGAGGGGAAGGCAGGCTTCATGCAAGATGGCTGATCTTTTCTGGCATATGCGTTTGTGTAGGAGACAGAGGAATAACTCTCCTCTCCTTCCCCACCCCCAATACTTATCCAGGAGATAATGCCCTGAAATCATCCTGCAGCATAGCCATTTGGGGATAACAGCCCTGCTCAGCTGTGCTGTTTGTATCAAGGAACACTCTTGAGGACTTTGCATGAGACTTCTGCCTCTGCTTAAGTTTTGGAAAACCCATTGTTTCCTCCTCTGTTGTCTGTTGTCCTCTGTTTCCTGTCATTAAACGTCTTCATAAATAGTGACCGTTGAGCCATGGACATATTTGCAAATGGAGAAATGTTCTTCCCAAAATGGAGATTGGGACCATTTTCAGCAATAGGAGTTAGGGAGGTGTTGGTAATGAGTTGAATAGGTGACATAAAGACACAAATAGTCTTACACTTGTTACAGGACCATCTAGTAATAAAATATTTGCACACAGAACCATAATACTGTATCCCAATGACAGATGGTTGCAAGCTACCTTCTTTAAAAGGTGGACTACAGCATCATCAAAATCATCCCACAATAACAGAATAACAAGATTTGGAAGGGACATTGGAGTCCTTTTGCACAACCCACTGCTCAAGCAGGAAACCCTATACCATTTCAGACAAATGGTTGTCCACTTTTTTCTTAAAAACCTCCAGTGTTGGAGCACCCACAACATCTGCTGACTCACATTTAAATGATTGTCTACTAGGACTCCAAGATCCCTCTCACACTTATTGCTATTGAGCCAAGTATCACCTGTTCTATACCTGTGCATTTGATTTTTCTTACCTAAATGTAGAACTTTACATTTCTCTCCGCTGAATTACATTTTTTTAGATAGGGCCCAGTGTTCAATTCTGATGAAATCCTTTGGTATCTTGAGTCTATCTTCTGGGGTGTTGGCTATTCCTGCCAGCTTGGTGTCATCTGCAAATTTGATGAGTTCCCCTTCTATCCCCTCATCTAAATCATTGATGAAGATATTGAAGAGTACTGGGCCTAAGACAGAGCCTTGGGGTACCCGACTACATATTTTCCTCCATGTAGATGCAGGTTGAGTGCAGTTGATCATGCTGGTGATGATGCTGTCTATCCCATAAGCAGCACTGTGATAGTCTGCCCTTGAATTCACAAAGCATCAATTATCTTGCTTGGTGCTCAGGTACCTGCAGAAGCACCTGCTTCAGATGAAACCTATATGTGAGGTTCATGCACCCTGTTGAGGATGATAGTATTTTCCTCATGGGGAGATCCAGGGGGAGGAGCCAGAAGTCAATCTTACCTGGGGTGGTCAGTTTGGAAGACCCACTCTCAAAATTCCACATGATACCATCCCTCCCAATATTCACCTTGTTAATGACAAGTTCTATATTAGTATACTGTCAGATGATAATGTACAATTTTTGTTATCTGTTTTATTCTGTGTCAGTGTTTTTCAAACCTGTCAACTTTTAGATTTCATGGGAATTCTGGGAGTTGAAGTCCATGCATTGTCAGAAAACCACTGGGAGTTTGTTGGTATAAGAAAGTAGATGAATTATTTTTTCTGAGATGAAAACTTGATTGAAAATATTTATGGCCATTGAATAACTTGTCTTTGTTATTAAAACAAGGGATGTGTGCCAAGAAGCAACAGGAACATATCAATGATATGATTTCCAGTGACTAAACCCACCCCACAGATTCCCCTTTCTTTTCTAAGGGAATGCCATAGATGCCACCAAACAAAGAAATGCTGAAAAAGTACTGAGATTATTGGTGAAAGTACCGTTCCATGCGAAGGAAAATGATTGCTAGATGGTGCCCACAACATGCCTCATGGTCACTCCAAGGAGCTCCTTATAGAATTGGAACAGGAGCAACTAAATGAAAAAATGGAAAGGAAACATGTGCATTCCACCTGCATGTCACATATCTACTTTTTTAAAATCAAGCTGTGGATAATAACCCAAATTTAGTATTTGTTGTTATGGCACATTTAATGATTGTTGTCTATATATTACTTGCAAGCCATAAACTTTGTTATTGTTAGGTTTATACTCTACTATCCAGTTTATGTAAGTAGTCAAGTGGCTTTTTAAAAGAAATGACTCACAAACCCCATGTTATTGTGGCCCAGTGATTCCACACTCTCACGCCAAATACTTTGGGACAATATCAGGAGCTGAGAGATGGGTGGGTGTATTTATGTGTTTGATTTATATGACTTCCTAACTTACTACTACAACTCTGGGCAGCTGCCAGTAAATGAAAACGAAAAACAGCAGCAACCCAAAACAATTAAAAAGGAAATTCTGGCCATGTAGCAAAATTACAAATACTGCAGATCTCTTCATCTTGCAAATTGATAAATAAACAAGCTTGGTTTGGGTTATATGCAAAGGCCCTTTTAGCCATGGCTGCCACCAGCTTCTTGAGTAGGAGCCCTAATTCCAAGAGAACTGCCACATTGTGTACTACCTCTGTCTGGAGGAGTGTAAATCCCTTTCAGAATTAAAAATGGAATGTATCCATAGCTGGGATGTCACAACTCCACCACCCCACCCCACCCCAAGCTTTTTATCTTGCCAGTGTGGATTTGAAGCCTGTTCTTCCCCTTCTAGTTTCAAACTAAGAAAGAACCCTGACAACATTACTTGGTCTACCCAGGGCAGAGATGTACAGCTGGGGTATGACCTTCAGACTCATTATATCTCATCTCAAGTCAATTAAAGTCAACTTGCCCAGTGGCTTCATATAGATACTAAATAGAGACTTGAAACAACCAAGATAATTGGAGTCTAGATCTAGATTCTCCCTCTCCCCAATATCAGTTGGAACTATCCCTGGAGAAAGGAAAGAACCATTGTAACAACATGCATTCCATACTTAATCCTCTAAGCCAGTCCAAGAGAATGCTATGATAGATGGTACTTATGGCCACCATGAAATGAAGGAGAGCCAGATGGATGTCCAACCACCATCCTACTCTTATCAAAGTTTATCAACAAGCACTGATCATTCCTCCAAGGATTTTAAGGGGAAGAAAGGACTATACATTTCTTGTGCAAGAGCTCAAGCAAAGAGATATAAGGTTCAGATGGGAGATTCCAGAGGGGCTGATGGTGATGTATGAAGGTAAAAGGTATAGGCTGATTACTGTGAATCAAGCACGTGATTTCTACAATAATGTCTTAAAAGCAACCCCATTAACGCTCCTGGAAGCTGGAAAGGGATCTGGAGAAGAAGAACAACAAGAGGAGGAAACAGAGGAAAATGGTGCTGGAGGAGATCAAGCTACAATCTCTTTGGATGATCCTAGAGAGCAAAGAGTGACGCGTGCTGCTTTAAAACGAGCAAAGAAAATAAAAGAACAAGATCAGCAAAAGTCTTCAGATTCTTCACAACGCATTCATAGCCAAGCTGTGGGAGGAGCACGGCCTAAAGTAACCAGTCCTATCAAAGCTGTGGTCCAAGAGCTTCTCGAGGATATACATGGCAACTAAATTTTTAACCTGGAATGTTAATGGACTAAACTCACCGCAGAAGAGGAAGAAAGTTTTTCAATATTTAAAACAATTTAAGATAGATGTTATATGCCTGCAAGAAACGCATATTAGAGTTTTGGATCAAAAGTATTTATTGAACTCGAGGCTGGGTACGCAATTTGTTGCTTCTGCAGAGAATAAGAAAAATGGAGTGGTTGTTTATGTTAAAAGTGCTTTAACAGCGGACCTAATTGAAGCAGATAAGCATGGAAGATATGTTATGATCGAGCTGTTGTTTGAAGGTAAAAAGACGCTTTTAGTTGGATTATATGCTCCAAATCAACAACAAGCTGACTTTTTTAGTTTACTTCATACAAAGCTTACCCAGTTGGATTATAAATCCTTTATTTTTATGGGGGACTGGAATGGAGTTATGGATGTACAGTTGGATAAGGCTGGAGCCTTTAAACGCATTCCAAGTCACGCTAGACTGCCTAAATCTTTTTTTGAAATGAAGGATGACCTGGAATTGCGAGATATTTGGCGTGAGAGACATTTGCGGGAGAAGGATTATACATTTTATTCTGATAGACACCAATCTTTTTCGAGGATTGATTTTATTTTGTTGACTAATGATCTTCTTTTGAGAACTAAAAAGGTGAAAATCTGCGCAAGAATTATCTCTGATCACAGTCCAGTGTGGTTGGAGATTGATAAGGAAAGAGGAGATAGACGCTCATGGCGCGTAAATGAGAATTTGTTTAGAAATCAGAGAAATGTGGAAGAATGCAAACAGCGGATGAAGGATTTTTTTGAGATGAATATGAATAAGGGTACCTCTATGGATATGGTTTGGGATGCTAGCAAGGCCTATATGAGAGGGGTGTTGATATATATGAATAATAGACATAGACGTGCAGTGGAAACTAGAAGGAAAGAACTGGAGAATGAAATAAAGGAAAAAGAAAAGGCTTTGATTTTGAACCCAGAGGAGGTGAAGATCAAGGAGGCTATTAGACTGTTACGAGGACAATTTGATAAATTAATGGCTGATCAAGTGGCGACCAATCTGCGGTTTGCTAGGCATAATACTTTTTGCAATGCTAATAAGCCAGGCAGATGGTTGGCTTATAGACTGAGGAAAAAACAAAGGGCATCTAATATAGATAAGATTGAGCATAAAGGAAGGGTTGTGTATCAACAGAATCTTATTAAGGATGCCTTTGTGGATTTTTATTCGAAATTATATACTAAAGAGGACATTAATGCAAAAGATATTGATACGTATTTGGAGAAGGCTAGCATCCCGGTTCTTACGCAAGTACAAAAAGAGGGGATTAACCAACTGATTACAGAAGAAGAAATTTTTACAGCTATTAAGGAACTGAAGGTGGATAAAGCACCAGGCACTGATGGCTTGACTGCGGCCTATTATAAAAACTTACAATTAGAGATGATAAAACCGTTAAAGGAACTGTTCCAGACAATCCAGAGGGGGGGAAAGGTGCCCCCGTCTTGGAGAACAGCTTTTATCTCTTTGATTCCGAAGGAAGACCAGGATGCTACTTTAGTTAAAAATTACAGACCGATATTGCTTTTAAATACAGATTATAAGATATTTGCTAAGGTTTTGGCTAATAGACTGATGAGGGTTCTGCAACAGGTGATTCATGGGGACCAAACGGGGTTTATTAGTGGAAGACAAATGAAAACTAATGTGAGACATATAGTTGATGTGTTAGAGTTTTTGGAAAGGCACAACCAGATCTCTGCTGCGCTAATCTTTTTAGATGCTGAAAAGGCTTTTGATCAATTGAACTGGCAATTTTTGTTGAAAGTTTTAGACAAAATGGATTTTGGGGAAAAATTTTTACAACCGATTAGGGCATTATACCAAAAACAAACTGCCCGAATTATAGTTAACAATAGTTTGACAACAGTATGTAATATTGAGAAGGGCACAAGGCAAGGCTGTCCGCTATCGCCCTTGTTATTTATATTAACATTAGAGATATTATTGGTTAAGATTCGGAATTCGGAAAAAATTAAGGGGATACAAGTTGGAGATCAGGATTACAGATTGAGAGCATTTGCAGATGATCTGGTTGTTACAGTGACCCAGCCAGAGAACTCTGTTGTGGACCTGATGGAGATAATAACACAATATGGGAAGGTTTCTGGATTTAAAGTAAATATACAGAAAACTAAAATTTTGGCTAGAAATATGACAGTTTCGCAGAAGGCTCTCCTAGAAGGATTAACTGGATTTGAGATTGTTAAAAGGGTTAAATATTTGGGGGTGATTTTGTCGCCCTCTAATACAAAGCTATATAAAAATAATTATGAAAAGTTATGGGGGAAAATTCAAAAAGAACTGGAGAGTTGGGAAAAATTGCAATTGTCTTTGTTGGGACGGATTGCAGCAGTGAAAATGAATGTCCTGCCCAAATTTTTATTCTTATTTCAAATGATACCGATTCTTAAGAAAGACTCTAACTTGGAGGAATGGCAGCGTGGTATCAATAAATTTGTGTGGGCAGGGAAAAAGCCACGAGTTAAACTTAAGATTATGCAGGATACTCGTGAGAGAGGTGGCCTTAAAATGCCTAATTTTAAATTATATTATGAAGCTGCTGCACTAGTAGGAATAAGTGATTGGATTAATTTGACACAATCGAGGTTATTAAATCTTGAGGGCCATGATCTGTTGTTTGGCTGGCATGCATATTTGGTGTATGATAAGAAGGTAGATACTGTGTTTAGGATGCATATTTTAAGACAGGCATTGCTGAGAGTTTGGAAGAAGTATAGACATAAGTTAAGCAGCAAGATACCATTGTGGGCAATCCCAAAACACGCAATAGAAAATATACATGCTGGTTTCAAACATGATGAGACTACTTACAAGGAAATTTTAAGTTTGGAAAGGAATATTTGGTGCTTGAAATCATATAGTTTCTTGCGAGAAGAGAAGGTTGTTCAGACTTGGTTTCAATATATTCAGTTACAGGCCAGGTGGAAAGAAGACCAAAAAAATGGATTTGCAACGACTGATGAAAATTTGATAAAGCAAATTAGAAATCAAGGACCAGCACATATTAAACGGATATATCTTGCATTGATAGAGATCGATTCAGAAACAGAGCTTGTTAAGGATTGTATGATAAAATGGGCCCAAAACATTCAGGAAGTTATTACAATGGACACGTGGGAAAAGATCTGGGTGAGGAATGTAAAATTCACTCAAGCTCAAAGTTTAAGAGAGAACTTTTACAAAATGTTTTATAGATGGCATCTAGATCCTAAAAAGCTTGCAAGTATGTATCCGAATTATCAGCCTAAATGTTGGAGGTGTGGTGATGAAGAGGCAACATATTTTCACATATGGTGGACATGTAAAAAGGTCAAGGCTTTTTGGATAAAAGTCTGGTGGAATATGCAGAAGATTTTTAAACGGAGGATAAAGTTTTGTCCGCAATTTTTTTTGTTGGGAATAATTGTTGACGCTACAGTTGTGGACTCTAAGTTGATGTTGAATTTAGTTACGGCAGCAAGACTTTTGATAGGTCAATATTGGAAGAAAGAGGAACTGCCGACTATACAAGAGTGGATTTTAAAGGTTTCCGACTTGGCAGAGATGGCGAAGATTTCGGCCTATTTGAAAGATTACTCGCAAGAACATTATATTATGGAATGGAGAAAATGGATTGAGTTTATCCAGAATAAGTATAGGGTCAAGAAGTTTTATCTAGCATTTGAATAAGTCTTCTTTCGTTTTCTTTTTTCTTTTTTTATTTTTTTTTTTTGTCTTCTATATATATTTAATAATGCTAAGTTTTGTTTGATCCTATATAAGTTAGAGAGTGAGGGATTTTAGAATTTATAGTTGTTAGTATATGGTTGTTTATGATTGCTTTTTTATATATATATATACCTTGTATTTAGCTCTGGGAAGTCCGGGGGGGGGAGGGGGGTTAGGGGGAGGTGGGGGGGAGGAGGGAGGGGGGGAGGGGGGGGAAGGGGGGAGGTAGGGAGGGGAGGAGGGAGGGGGAAGGGGGTTTTTTAAAGGAAAACTGTATTTTTAAAACTTTTCAATTAAAAAAAAAAAAACAAGCACTGATCAATACAATCTCAGTACTAAAGCCAGATATTAAACCCAACTGAAAAGAGTTCAGGTAATCCATCCCTTCAGGCTCTTTGGAGTTGCACACCAACCTCAACAACCTTCTCTAAAAAGGAAAGGTTGGAGACTAAATGAAAATCAGTTCTGTTATATTCTTGAGAAGATGGAAGAGCACTACCTTTCAAAGCAGGCAGAACCAAATCCTCTCTCAAAGAAATATTACCCACAACGATCCAATTGCAAGTCACCTCCTGGAAGGCCTTGACCAGCCAGGAGGAACATGGATCTAAAACACATATGGGCAAATCCAGAGCTCTATATACCTTTATCAAAATTAGAAAATTCAAGCTCTTTCCAGACGAAGAGGCAGCTACTTTAGACATGTATATTTAGGCTTCAGTCTTTAACAACTCTGGGTGATTTTATCCAACAGCTGCTTAAACTAGTTCTCACAGTGGTCCTGTAAATATTGATGTCTGTTTTAAGGGACCAAGTTACTGGGGTTTATGACAATTTGCCACGGCCAACTCGCCATGGTCAACCCATCACAGACAACTCACTGCAGCCAACTCACCACAGCCAACTCACCATGGCCAACTCGTTGCAGGGCAACTTGCTGTGGAATAAAAGTTACACTAATATCAAAGACATGGTGGAATAGAATCATTAAAGAAAGGATGCAGAAAGAGGGACAGAATGAAATGTGAATGACAAAAAATAAAATTATTTTTATTTATTTAAATAATGAAATTGAATTGTTAAACTGTTCTGTGGCAAGTTGTCCTGTGGCATGTTGCCCATGGCAAGTTTTCCCACAGTGATTTGGACATGACAAGTTGGCCACAGCGAGTTGACTGCAGCAAGTTGTCCCATTCTGAGATTATTGAAACATAGTCACTCTCCAGCATTCCATAGATGTGGTAAGAATAGAAAAATATTTTTTTGCAATCCTTATTACAGCAATGTAATTCTTAGGAGGGATGCAGTGGCTCAGTGGGTTAGGACGCTGAGCTTGTCGATCAGATGGTCGGCAGTTTGGCAGGTGAAATCCTGAGTGCCGCGTAACAGAGTGAGCACCTGTTACTCGTCCCAGCTTCTGCCAACCTAGCAGTTTGAAAGCACGTAAAAATGCAAGTAGAAAAATAGGGACCACTACGGTGGGAAGGTAACAGCGTTCCGTGCGCCTTTGGCTTCTAGTCATGCCGGCCACATGACCATGGAGACATCCTCAGACAAGCGCTGGCTCTATGGCTTTGAAACGGAGATGAGCACCGGCCCCTAGAGTTGGAAACGACTAGCATGCATGTGCGGGGGAACCTTTACCTTTACCTTTAATCCTTAGGAAATGTTTTGCTTGATCAGATTCTTCTTTATTTTCCTCTAGTGTTGCATTAGGCATCTCTTATGCCTATGTTCTTCTGAAAAAAACAGGTGGCCTTCCACAATCAAGAGACATAAAGAGTCCATGCAGGTACAATCCAATCTACGTCTCTCAGCCATTTCACTCCAAGTGTCCTGTAAGGCTAGGTTGAACTGTGCAGCAGAGCCCCAGAGACAACAACAAGCTCCCTCTAAAGTTTGAAGAGTCCACCAGGTCCCTGGGTTGACCAGATGAATAGTCCTACCTCCATGCAGCAGCGTGCAACTGCAAACAATTCCAAGGCCAAACAGAAATGACTTGCCTATAATAGGAAACAAACCATCAGATCCCCAATTCCAGATCACACAATCTCTTCTCCAAGATAAAGAAACAGATTTAATATGTGAGCCCCACTGTGGGTCAGGGCCATGACTGCCATTAGGTCCTGAGCAGCCTCCACATCCCCACCCAAGGAAGGAAAATGGAAATCCCACCCCTCCACACACACCTAGTATCATAAGGCTAGACCATTCCATTGCCAACACAACCATAGCTTTAAACAGCTCAGGTAGAAATGTTGCTATGAGGTAGAGAAGCTGGTACACTATCAAAATCCCTTCTGATCTGTATAGCCCAACTTCAGAGTCCCCCAGCCAGCTATCTCCAGAGCAGTGCCTCTAGAAGCCCTCAGGATTTCTTGGATAACCATAGCTACATTCACATCCACAGCCTCACAGCTCCCTGGAAGTACAGCTGATACCACAGAAGCCAGCTGGGCATATTTTTAAGAGAAGAAATCTTCCCACTGCACCAAGTCAGGTTTTACCAATGCATACAAGGTTGGCTCTCTCATCCATAATTAAGTTGTAGAGTTTTATTACAGGCTAACCAAACATGGAAACCAGGACATTGGGGGAGAGCACAAGGGACTGGAAGTTGGTGCTAAAACGCTGCAACCCCCAAAGGCAGAAGTGAACAGTTAACACAAACCCACAAATTCCTCCTCCCAAAAAACTTCCAATCCACAGATCTAAAATCCATCAGAGTTATTCTATTACTTCACTAGTAATAGAGATTAAAAAAATCTCAGAGCCAGAACAAGAGATGTAGCAGTCCAACAGGCTCCAGTCCATTTAAGTGTATGATGCAAGATGGGTGCAATTGACACAATGGCCACTGTTCCAAATAGCTGATCTGACAGCAATCAGAGGTCATGGGCTGGTCCTCTCGAGAGCTTGCTGGTCTGCTCCCACTGATAACAATACTGTGCGCTGACTCACAATCCAGGCTGGCCTTACCTGCCCACCTGTACTGTCACTCTGCAAACAAAAAAACATCCTAGAGTGTAACCAATTTTTTTGCTGGTTCACATTATTTCTGAGATTTCATACTGCCTTTCTGTCAAAGCCTTTGTTGTGGTTCACAGTTTAATATTAGAGCAAATAGACAAGTTACAAAAGACAAGAACAGTCCCTTCAAGAGCTGATAATTCTACTGCTTTCTCACAAGACATGTGGGTCCTGAGGAGTCCCAGGGAAAGGGGAGAAAGGGCTACCCCTCGTTTGAAAATGTGTTTGGAGGGAAAGCTGTCTTGCCTAGAGGTAGCTTCTCCTGGCCTCACATTAAAACAGCATATTGTTTGGTCTACATGTGGTATGAACATGAACAAGGAAAATAGAATCAGTCCAATACTTCCAATTTTTTTAAAAAAAAAATCAGTAGGGCTGCTGTTTGGCAAACGCAGCCAAAAAAAAAAGTCATAGGCTGACTTGAATATTACACAAGAAAAATGAAGAGATGGAAAGGAAAGGCTACTACACAGCATGTGCACATAAAATTAGTTCAGCCAGGATACAAGGGTCAACAGAGACACTGCATAGGACTTAAGAAACAGAAGTGCTGCCATCAGCCCACACAAGATTTATTTACTATTCATTAAACTCTGTTTATTAGCTATTTACAGCATGAGTGGAATGCCCTGGAAAAAGGCACTTTTGTCCCTTAGATACTGGCCTTGGTCTCATCCCAATCGTGATTTACACAGCTTTAGCCCACTGCAAAACATCCTCCAGCTGCAGAAGAAGCAGAGCAGTGGGGGCCATGAGAACAAGGCGTTATTTTAGCCACAGAACATGAGCTAGTTTTCGCTAAGGTTCACTTGTAACGGAAAGTTATTTTTTCTAGGTTGTTGCCTAGTCTTTAAAATATTACCGAGTGTTTTAAAAACTATAGTAATTGTGACTGGAATATTCTTGTAAAAAAACAAACACCTAAGAATTTGCTCTAGAAGTCCCAGCTACATTCTTGAACTTGGATGTAGACATTTAAGTTTACAGTCCCAGGTACAATTCATTTTAAGCATATCTCACAGGATTGTTGTGAGAATAAAATATTTCTCTTTAGCAGGATGTATGCAGTGAAATGCAGACGCTATTATACATTTGTTGAATGTGGTATCACTAGTAAGGAAACCTTGTTAGTCTGGATCCACAGAGGTATCAATTGGATTTCCTTTAAGGTTTATTTATTTTTTAACTATTATAGAGGCAGCATCAACAGGTAGTCATCGAGTTATGACCACAGATGAAACATGGAATTTCAGTTGTCATTGCACACATGCGACTGGACTTGATTTTTATGAGTGTTTTCATGACAGTCATAAAGCAAGTCATCATGGTCATTAAGTGAACCACATGGTTGTTAAGCTCTTGCAGCATATCCAATGGGTGGGGTTTTTTGCCATTTTCTGCTGGGAAACAGCCAAAAATCGTCACAAATAAAGTGACCACGTTTATGCAACCACGTAAATGCAAGCTGGTTACCAAGACTATGAAATGCAATCATGTAACTGCAGGGGTGTGTGTGTGTGTGAGGCAGTTGTAACGTCAAAGATGAGTTTTAAGTACCGTAGTTTCCGGCGTATAAGATGACTTTTTAACCCATGAAAATCTTCTCAAAAGTCAGGGGTCGTCTTATACGCCGGGTGCTGAAACTTTAGGGACAGGGCTGGCTGGAAAACCTGGAGCGGATCTTCCATTTAGTCTGCGCAGGGAAAGCGGGACCAATTGGAGTAGAAGCTGCAGTCTGTGATTTTTTACAGGCTGGGGTCTGGGCGTCTTTCCTTCTAAAGTTGAAGAGCAGCTGTAGGCAGGTGGGGAATGCAAGAGCAACTTGAAAGGCAGGTGGGGAATGCCGTAGCCAGAGCAGCTGCTTAGCTCTAAGGACACATTTGACTCAGGAACTGGGCGGGCTGGCTGGAAAACCTGGAGTGGATCTCCCATTTGGTCTTTTTTTTAAAATCCCATTTATATCCCGCCCTTCTCCGAAGACTCAGGGCGGCTTACAATTTAAAGCACAAATCAATGTGCTTAGCAATAGCCTTCATTCTATGTATATGCCTGCTTATTAGAGCTTTCACCACCACCACCCACAAGCAGCATTATTACAAAGTCAGTTTATTGCTCCCAACAATCTGAGTCCTCATTTTACCTACCTCGGAAGGATGGAAGGCTGACTCAACCTTGAGCCTGGTGGGATGAGAACCTGCACTAATTGCAGGCAGCTGGTGTTACTTAAGGCTCTGCGCAGGGAAAGCTTTAGAGTGAATTAGGAAAAGTGAAAAAGTGAATTAGGAAAATAGGAAACGGTTACTGGAATTGGGTATGTGTAGTTTAACGAAGAGAAGGGTGAGGGGTGACATGATAGCAGTGATCCAATATCTCAGGGGCTGCCACAAAGAAGAGGGAGCCAAGCTATTCTCCAAAGCACCTGAAAGCAGGACAAGAAGCAATGGATGGAAACTAGTCAAGGAGAGAAGCAACCTAGAACTAAGGAGAAACTTCCTGACAGTTAGAACAATTAACCAGTGGAACAACCTGCCTACAGAAGTGGTGAATGCTCCAACACTGGAAGTTTTTAAGAAGAGACTGGACAGCCATTTGTCTGAAATGGTATAGGGTTTCCTGCCTGAGCAGGGGGTTGGACTAGAAGACCTCCAAGGTCTCTTCCAACTTCTTCTTCTTCTTCTTCTTCTTCTTCTTCTTCTTCTTCTTCTTCTTCTTCTTCTTCTTCTTCTTCTTCTTCTTCTTCTTCTTCTTCTTCTTCTTCTTCTTCTTCTTTTTCTTTTTCTTTTTCTTTTTTTTCTTTTTCTTTTTCTTTTTCTTTTTCTTTTTCTTTTTCTTTTTCTTTTTCTTTTTCTTCTTCTTTTTCTTTTTCTTTTTCTTCTTCTTTTTCTTCTTCTTTTTCTTCTTCTTCTTCTTCTTCTTCTTATTATTATTATTATTATTATTATTATTATTATTATTATTATTATTATGTTTAATCCACTTGCACTGTTTTATGTTTACATGTTTGATGACAAACAGCCTTATGTTTATAAGTGACAGTTTTCCTACTAAGTACCTGCATGTCATAAGCATTTGAATTAAAATTACCATATTAAAATCAAATCTGATGTTTTTTAATTTTTATTTGGTGTGCGTTGGAAGAGGGGTAGTCTTATACGGCGAGTATAGCCCAAACCCTATAATTTAACAGGAAATGTAGGGGGTTGTCTTATACGCCCAGTCGTCTTATACGCCGGAAAATACGGTAGTTTTGATGTTTGTTGTAACTGTAAATGGTTAAGCGACCATTGGTAAGTTGAGGACAGCCTGTACTTTACAACTTCTATATCAGGGGTCCTCAAACCTGGCCATTTTAAGACTTGTGGATGCAAAGTGCTGGCTGGGGAATTCTGGGAGTTGAAGTCCACAAGTCTTAAAGTGGCCAAGTTTGAGGACTCCTGTTCTATATTGTCTGTCTTTTCTAAATGATGAAAACAGCCTTCATTCTATCAAATGTGAACCAGGAGTCAAATACCCATTTATTGTATTTGTGGCAACACGAGAATGCACTTTAGGTACATCCCTACAAAGGCTTCTGATGTATAGGAAAATTATAAAGCACATAAAACCAAGCAAAGGTATACCAATATCATACCATTAAACTCCTTTTTTACAACCCTATAATCCCTTAATTCAGGGTAGAGTCAAGGTGACTGAAGAGAATTGAGCATTTACTGGGCTGGATGCCCTTCCTGACACCACGTGGAGTTCACAGCAGATATTTTTCTTTGCGTCCTAGGAGAGAAACATCTGCTGCTACCTAGGATTGAACTTTCAACCTTCTGAATGGGATGCGAGCCTCTTCACCACCATGCCCTTACCAATACCATACCATACTATCTTACAAATATGCTCAATGACCCATAAGTATAGTTATAGAAGCAGTACTTTCATCTTACTTAGTGGGGCAGAGTGTAGGCAGAGAGCTGGGGAATTTACTGAAAGCCAGTGTTGGATTCTCTAAAGATTCAGAGAACTTGGTGAAGCTTATTTCTTTTCCATTCCCTTCAGCACCCATGGAAGAAGATGGAAAGCAAAAACAGACTCTGGAGCCTCACCAGATGTATAACCAGCACCTTCCTTAGCTAGTCTGTGGCTCTCTTTTGCCTTTCCTGATTGTGCGGCTTGAGAAATGAGCTCTCTTCCCTGGGAAGGCAGTGACTTTTGCCAAGGGCTGGCAGCATAGAAGGTGGGAGGAGTTTGTTTGTGCTAGTGTGAAGAAGATAATCTAGCAGCTTCCTGGGCTCTTTTTGCCAAATGGGCATCTGGCATCTCCTTCAACCCCTCTACATCTTCTCCTTCAACAGAGTGGCCTTCATGCTTAGCAGGGACTGAGTCTGCAAACATTCATCCACTGCTGAGTTGGTTTCCTTACAAGGAGGCTGGGGTTTCCCTTCCCTGCACTCAGCAATGGGTTTAGTTTATAAAGTGCACCAGGTATGCATGAGTTAAGAGTCTGAGGCCTGAATTAAAATACAGCCACATTGCATGGTTCCATATAAAGCAGGGATTTCAAACTGCCGGCCCATGGGCCCATTTTCATCATACCGAAGCCGTGCCCACCCGATTTCCATCAATGCAAAAAGATGTGACATGGCGAGTTTGACACCCGTGGTATAAAGCAAATAGCAAGGCAAATTGAAGACAGACTGTTAAGGTGTTGGAGGTAACCCTTCTGCTAAATTTTGGTTAGACTCAGTACTTTCTGATGCAATGGCAATTGAGCAGAATTTTATCACATCCCTGGAGGAAATGGTGGAAACTCTGCAAGTAGAAAGCGGATGTCTATGGAGATTCTCAGTCATCTAGGTCATTGTTGTCCAGAAGGTGCTTTTTCAAAAGGCACCTGGACTTTCTTTGCTTTGGCATGAAAACATTTTGCTTATCCAAGAAGCTTCTTCAGTTCTGAAGAACTTCATTTCCGTTCACTTCTGAATTGAAGAATCTTCTTGGATGAGAAGCGAAACGAATTCTGAATTCAGTTTTAGTCATATGTCTTGAGAGTTTTCCTCCCTCTGTGGCAGTAAGAATACAATAACAATAATAACTGAAGCTAAACAAGAAAGAGGTAGGATGACAACTAACAGAAGAATGAGGCAGCATAGTCTTCCTTCAGGTTCAGAAAGGTTTTTAGATCACGGGTGCAAGCAGGAGAATGTGACAAGCGGTGACAGTTTTGGGAAAACAAAAGTGAAGGGAACATCCTGATGGTGTCAGGAAACATGAAAGACAGCATTGTGGTGGCAGGTGCTGTGCTTTCAGCTCTTTGTATTTAAATGCTTCTGGGAGAAGATTAAAGAAAACTTTCTCAACTTTTGGGTTTGCTGGTTGGGGTATTGTGAAAGCTGACATTGAACACATCTGGAGGGTTGTAGGTTGAGGGAATGCTGGATTAAAGGAAAGAATTAAATGTAAGATTACAGAGATGGGGGTGGGGGAGGGAATCCCAGTTCTAGCTTCATGATGAGTCCAATCCATTCCTCTCAAAAAGCCTTCTACTTTCATCTATAAAGCAGATGTTGCTATAGAAGACTGTACCTTCTAGCAACCACATAGCATGCACAGAGTCAGGAAAGATTGCAGGAATTGGGTAGGTTTACTTCAATGGAAAGAAGGACGGGGGGGGGGGCAACATGATAGCAGTGTTCCAATATCTCAGGGGCTGCCACAAAGAAGAGGGAGTCAAGCTATTTTCCAAAGCGTCTGAAGGCAGGACAAGAAGCAACGGATGGAAACTAGTCAAGGAGAGAAGCAACCCAGAACTAAGGAGAAATTTCCTGACAGTTAGAACAATTAACCAGTGGAACAACCTGCCTCCAGAAGTTGTGAATGCCCCAACACTGGAAGTTTTTAAGAAGAGATAAAGCAAATTAGAAATCAGGGTCCAGCACATATTAAACGGATATATCTTGCCTTGATAGAAATTGACTCAGAAACAGAACTCGTTAAGGATTGTATGATTAAATGGGCCCAAAATATCCAAGAAGTTATTACAATGGACACGTGGGAAAAGATTTGGGTGAGGAACGTAAAATTTACACAAGCTCAAAATTTAAGAGAGAACTTTTATAAAATGTTTTATAGATGGCATCTAGACCCTAAAAAGCTTGCAAGTATGTATCCGAATTATCAGCCAAAATGCTGGAGGTGTGGTGATGAAGATGCAACATATTTTCATGTATGGTGGACTTGTAAAAAGATCAAGGTTTTCTGGATAAAAATTTGGTGGAATATGCAGAAGATTTTTAAGCAAAGGATAAAGTTTTGTCCGCAACTCTTCTTGTTGGGAATAATTACGGATGCTACGGTTGTGGACACTAAGTTGATGTTAAATTTAATTACGGCAGCAAGACTTTTGATAGGTCAGTATTGGAAGAAAGAGGAACTGCCGACCATAGAAGAATGGACTTTAAAGGTTTCCGACCTGGCAGAGATGGCAAAGATTTCGGCTTACTTGAAAGATCACTCGCAAGAACGTTATACTATGGAATGGAGAAAATGGATTGAGTATATCCAGAACAAATATAGGGTTAAGAAGTTTCACGTAGCATTTGAATAAATCTTCTTTCTTTTTTTTCTTTTTTTCTTTCTCTTTTTTCTTTCTTCTCTATATATATTTAATATTACTAAGGTTGTATTATTCTATATAAGCTAGAGAGTGATGGATCTTAGAGTTTATGGTTGTTAGTATATGGTTGTTTACGATTGTTTTTTTTTATATATATACCTTGTATTTAGCTCTGGGAAGTGGGGGGGGGGAGGGGGGAGGGGGGAGAGGTAGGGGGGGAGGGAGAAGGGAGGGGGAGGGGGGACTGTTAAAGATAAACTGTATGTTAAAACTTTTCAATTAAAAAAAAAAGAAGAGACTGGACAGCCATTTGTCTGAAATGGTATAGGGTTTCCTGCCTGAGAAGGGGGTTGGACTAGAAGACCTCCAAGGTCCCTTCCAACTACTTCTTCTTCTTCTTCTTCTTCTTCTTCTTCTTCTTATTATTATTATTATTATTATTATTATTATTACTATTATTATTACTATTATTATTACTATTATTATTACTATTACTATTAGTACCTCCAAGGTCACTTCCAACTCTGTTATTCTGTTAAGGTGGAACTGATGATCAACAATATCTAGTTCCTCATTCCTGGATCTAAAAGGAGAGATAAATTAAGTTCTGTTTGTCCTCCTTTCTGTGAGCATTCAGGGATTCATTTGGTAGCCACCTCTTATGTTCAGTTTCCACCACTATCCTTTCCCCTCCATCAGCTGCAACTGATTAAAACTTGCAACTAGAATTAGGTAAGTTCCACTTTTCAGAGCTCTGAAAACACAGCCCCACATTGTTCTGAATGTAGGGTTTGTACATTCTTGGCATAGAGCTTTCCCTTCTCTTCAATAAAAACATTTTGTTTTACATCATACACAGCTGCTTTCTGAGAAGTTGATGGAGCAGAAGGCTTTTTCCTTTTCCACACAACTATTCAATTGATGCTTGTTTTGTGGAACTCCAGCTTCACTCGTATCCCAAAAACAGAGCTGACAACTCTTGAGAGAGTCCCGTAATCCCTTCTCTTAAACACAACAAAGTGAGGGCAAAAAAGAATGGCCACAGTCCAAGGCAGTGTTGCACTTTGCCATACATCTGCTCAGTGTTGTGCTTGTCTTCTGTAATTGCAAATTCTCCCTCCTAGTAATACAGCCTTGGCTAAAAGAAGTCTGCTAGCAAAGCAACTTTCTGATGTTTCAGCTGCTTCCTCCAAAGAGTGGATGGCTTCATTTCCCACCCCCAACACAGACACACAGTTGTTTCCCAGAAACAGCAATTTTGCTGTCTGCCCGTCATTGCTTTCAAGAACACATCAATTAAGCTTTAAGGGGACTTGACTTGGGAGTTGTATTTCAAGCCGTTCTGCTGTTGAATCTGCTGGAAAGAAATTGGCTAGAACCATCCAGCTACTTCACCCAGCCCAGCTCTCCCAATCTCTCTGCTTAGAAGTTACAGCATCTTCAGAGAAGAGGCATGTGGGTAAATCTGCAGAAACTGCCCTTTGCATCCCTTGACAAGATGTAGGCAGCGCCTACTGTGGTTCATCTGATGCACTTCTTTCCCCATTGGGCAAGGTTACTAGATAAATCCATAGGAGTTGACCTATTCAAGCAGCTTTTGACAATCTGGCTGGCTTCACCCTCATTCCCCCCCCCCTTTTTCCTTCTCACCCTCCCCAGTTTTATACATTTGGAGTGTCTGCTTGTAAGGCTACATTTTCTCTTCACTTCTAACTCAGCCTCTCCTCTTCTTAGTAACCTCAGTCCCTTGCATCATCTCTCCCTGCACTTCTTCCCAAATCAAAAGTGGCAGCTGTGATTTATAGGCTACCATGCTGAGAGCCTTCTCAGTTTCTGTTTATTTGAAAAGCAAGGCTGGGAAGAGAAAGCCAGAGGATTTCAAAGTCCCGCATAAGCAGGTCAAGAGGGGGAGAAGGGGAAGAGGCCAGAGGACAAGTCCGAGAAAAGGAGGAGAGTGGCACAAAGGCCCCATGCATGTGGGGGATTGTGGAGGTGATAAATGGATCCCAGACAGTTGCTCCCAGCGAGGTCTTGACCTGTTGCTGCCAGCAGTTTCTGGGAGACATTGGGGTGTTTTTTTTGTCCCAGCCTCATACCAATGCAATGCTGTTCAAATCAGCTGGAGAGAGGAAACACAGCTACCTTTTTGTAAGAACATTAGATATTTGCTATCTCACTTTCGACATACACACACACAGAGTACTTGGCTCCTCATAAGTTTGCCATTATATCATATAAATCCAGTTCTCACTTTTTCTGAGGCTGATCAGCCATCTTGTTCTCGTGATAACAGTCACCAGTTTTTGTCTAGCAAAACACATACATTTTTCTGTTTTCATAATCCCTTATTCACCACAACAGTCATCAACAGAAGCATCCTGGCTAGCCTAACTGAAACAAATGCCAGACTGAGCCCCTTCTAATTTAGCACTAAAAAAAAGGACATGGAGGCGGGGTTAGGCAAGTCACGTGCAAGGTTTTCTCAACAGCCATTTCTAGTTCAGATCACATCACTACTCACTACTCACAGGGTGGTTGGGTGAGAATCCAGAAGTACATAATAAGTGCATAATCCTGGTGGCAGTGTTGGAAGCTCCCAGTAATTCGACTCTTTCATCTATTATATAAAATTTCCTTTTCTTAGGAGAAATTTCCTAACAAGGGAGAATTAACCAGTGGCTTGCTTTCAGAAGTTGTGGGTGCTCCATCACTGGAGGCTTTTAAGAAAAGACTGGGCAGCCACTTGTCTGGAATGGTATAGGCCAGGGGTAGGCAACCTCGGCTCTTTTATGACTCATGGACTTCAACTCCCAGAATTCCTGAGTCAGCTATGCTGACTGAGGAATTCTGGGAGTTGAAGTCCATGAGTCTTAAAAGAGCCGAGGTTGCCTATCCCTGGTATAGGGTCTCCTGCTTGTGCAAGGGGTTGGACTAGAAGTCCTCCAAGGTCCCTTCCAACTGTGTTATTTTGTTCTATTCTGTTCTGTATATGAGATGCAAGCAGCAAAAGCCTTAGGCTAAATCTGAAAACCTCTGCCCAGTATTTACAAGTTACGTTTTTCTCCTCTTTTCTACCAGGGTTTCTCACATTATCTTTCTCCTTACTGTTCCCATGTTGTGCATTCCATAGACATTGTATGTAGGCTTCCTCTTATTTGGAAGAGGCATCAGGCTTGGCTCCAGAAGGAAGACCTGTGCCTCCTGCCTAAACTAACATTTAATGATGTTTTTAATTGCATTGGGAATTGTAATTAGGGCCATTGCTTCCATCTGTCATTTTTTTAAAACAAGCAATCCTCATCTAGGATCCTAATCCAGAGAAAGGAAGCTTGTTTCTCTCCAAATACCACAGTTACGTTGCCCATCATCCACAGCACTGGATCATGATAGCTGGTGGGGGAGGGAGGCATCTCTCTTCCCTCTTGATCTACTATCAATTCAAGTATGACAGATCCACTTCTACCTGGTACGTGAAATACATCTGAAAGCATACCCACAGAGGAGAACCATGGGTCCCAGATTTTAGCCCATTATTTCCTCTGCCTTGCCAGGATGAGAAAATTAGAACTGACTGAATGATAAGGAAAGAATGAGTAATAGAAAGTGTGAAGGAAGTTAAAGACAGTGTCTACAAGGAGCATTGCAATGAAGTACCTGGGAATTAAAAACAAGGGAAATGGGCAGGAAAATCCCCCAAGGCAGGGGTCTTCAAACTTGGCCCTTTTATGACTTGTGGACCTCAACTCCCAGAACCCCTCAGCCAGGCATGCTGGCTGAGGAATTCTGGGATTTGAAGTCCACAAGTCATAAAAGGGCCAAGTTTGAAGACCCCTGCTCTAAGGGGCTCATCATAACCAGAACGAATGATAATATCTTATTCATCATTAAACAAAGAGGCATTACCTCTGAAAGCACAGATCAGCATTTGCTACAGTTAAAAGAACTGCAGGAGATACCATAAATCCTCCCAAAATTTCCACTTGGGAAATGAAATCACAGATACAGTTGATGGAATTTCACAGCAGTTTCTCATTACAACTGGAAAGAGTCTTGGGGACAGCTTGTCATAAGAACCATGAGGGTGATTTAATATACAGGAAGTATCAGTACTATATCACCCCATTTCCCTTTCAAGGCTCCTCAATCCCAGTGAGATATTCAGAACATACTTCTATAATTCTGTTCCAGTTTATTAAGCTCACAGGGTAAGTAAAACTATAAGGAGTATTGCTTGGATCTCTCTGTCTATTTTTCCATCTATCCATCCAACGGATTCATAAAGCCACCTAATTTGCAAAACAGTTCTGAACAACTTACAGTTTGCAGAAGCATAACAACAACAAACAAACCAAGGAAGCAAACAATATCATGAACATCTGGAACAGGGAAAAAATCCAGAATAATTTAATAATAAAGTAACTATCTCATTCAAGACCTTTCATTCTGGATGGGCTTATCCCATATTCTGGCCCAATGCCTCGTTTTCAGGACTTTTCAGAGGGCCAACAAAACATGTCTTCTGCAATCTGCCAGGTAACATTGTTTTCTAGAAGAGAACCTCAGCATGTCCAGTCTGCCAGATCTCATGGAATGAGCAGAGATAATTGGAGATAGATGGTCCTGCAATTAATCAGGACTTGTGCCATGAAAAGCTTTATAACCAGCACCTTGAACTGTATCCAGAAACTTACAGGGAGCTAGTGCACCACACAAAGTTGTAGTGTTTACATGGTCATACTGCAGTATGCCTACAACTCCTTGCACTGCTACATTCTAGACCAATTCAAGCTTCCATGTGGCTTTCAAGGGTAGTTCCATATAGAGTGCATCTCCATTGGTAGGAAATCAAGGAGAACTAAGATGATCCAACCAAAGTAATCTCTAAATGTGAACCAGTCCATCTCAGTATTGTGTCCCAGCCTGAAACACAAAATCAGTTATTCGAAAAGGCTGCCTTCATGGATGATTTCCACCATGGACACAAATATCATTTGCTGTTTTAACTCTTCATCCAGATAGCCTTCAAAGACTCCCCCCCCCATGGCCAGACTACCCTCAAAAAGCACACATCTCCATCAAACAGGAAAGGGAGGGTCTCTTTAATCAATAATTTCCTTTCTTTTGCAGAGAAACCCCCCCTTTAAGCCTTTCAATAGCATATTTGGGTCATAGAGATCAAGATGGCCCTGTCTTCAGTTATTGAATTTTTTATTTATTTTCTCTCATAAAAAGTGCCACTGTCATGTTTGAAAAAGAACAGGAGGGTGAGACAGAAAACATCCAGACTCACTGGTTTGGCAACGTCTGGGTTGTCTGTAAAAAGTAATTAAGTAAGCACAAGAATTTAAAAGGAAAGGAATACTATGGAAGCAATCTGAGAAGCAGTATGCCTTCATTTTTTGTAGTGTATATTGAAGGCACTGTTCTGCATCTACCTCCGTAGCAAATCTGGATTTTATCATATGTTTATGGACTGTAATATAGTTGCAGCAGCAGTAAGTCTCCTATCAGGATTTGTTAATAGTGTCTAGATTTAGAGGTGGTTCTTCTGAGAAAATAACTCCCACTCATATTCCACCCAGTTTCCTTTTTTTTTTGCTGAAGTGGCATGCATAATAAACTGCTATAGTATCAACTTAATGACATACTTGCAAATGATGTTTTTAGCAAATGCCATGATTTTATATGTTTAATATATATCTTAAGGCCAAAGGGCTGAAAGCTCATGAGTCCCAAATCTCCTGCCCCAAAAACCCTAGGAAACTTTTTGCACCCTAGTCAGGTTTGCATTTAACTCATTGTTCTCTGCCATTATTTTCCAGGGGGAGGTCAACATACTTGGAAATATTTCAGTAATATCACTTATATAACTTAGAGCACGGGTGTCAAGCTCACAACGTCACGTGACGTGCCGCGACATAGTGCGACTTTTTTCCCATTGCCGGCAATGGGGTAGGCACGGTTTTGGTGTGACGCATCCGGCCTGCAGGCATAATAGCTAGAGAATGTTGCCCTTCCTATCCTGCTTAGAAGATAAACCTATTGTATCTCACAGGACATAAAATATAATTTAAGTTTTTCAAAAGCTACAATGTAGAGCACCTTTTAAAACTTTAAATACTGTTTTATTAGCCAAAGATTCAGAGTTAACAGATACTTTGCAGAACTGCCCCAACCACAGGAAACAACAGTTGGCAAAAAAAAAAAAAATCAAAGAGAAAGCACCGTGTTCCAAACAGAACATAGGAAAAGGTTGGTCTGTTACAAATGAAGATTTTTCTGCCAGAATATCCATAAAAATACAGGAACTATTTCAAATTATTTTCATTATTGATCACAAACTCTAAAGAATATATAGTCTCATGCACAGAATTCAAGATATAAGAGGGATACCAAACATTTAATGTCATCACAAGCACACGCAGAGGGAGAGAGATTGTGAGAATTTAGCATGGAAAACAAGAATAAGTAATATAGTGCAAACTCCCAGGTACAGTTTTACCTTTTTCTACAAAAAGAGCAGTTCTTTTTCAGAGACAAACAATGCCTGTGCTTCAATCACCTTGCACTTCTACAGTTTCCTGGAATTTTCCAGCTATAATTCAAAGACTGCTGTAGAGATGGAAAAAAATAATAATCCAGTTTTGCTCGTCTTCCATCTAAGACTTCTCCTGGATTCTACCTTTGTTAAAAAAAAGAATTTATTTTCTACATCTAGCAAAAGGAGAGGCCTGGCAGTCTCATTTTACCTATGACTAGAAGCCGTGACCCATGTGGGATTATGCTTTGTATATGTCTGAAGTTGAAGCCTGGCATGTGGCTATATTCACAACATTATTTGCATCAAAATGTCTAATGCACGAGCAGAAGTCACAGCTTTGAATTATGACATCATCACACAGTTTGTCCCTCTTTGCTGACTAATATGACTCACTCTGTGGCTTCATTTGCACATATTACTAAATGATGATTTTTAAACTCATAGTTTGCTAAACCAGCAAACAGGATGTATAGCTTCGTGCGCCAAGCCAAAAACAAATAATTTTGCTATTTAATCTGTTGTGCAGATACATTCAGTAGGCCCCTCTGTGTCACTTTCCCCAATCTGTAGTTAGTCCTTGACTTACAACCGTAACTGAGCCCCAAATTTCTGTAACTGAGACATTTGTTAAGTGAGTTTTGCCCTATTTGTTATAATAAAGCATACGATGGCATAATGCACCTGCCACCCTTCTGTTCAGTAGGTAACTTTTATAAGCAATTTGTTTCTAATAGCTAGCAAGGAGCATAGAAAGCCATTGAAGTTTTTGTAAAGTCGCGTGCTTCACATAGAGATGGACACAGAGCTGGGGTAAAGATGAGTTTATTCTGAGCAGAACGAACTGGGGAAACAGGGAAGCCTGGCGTCTATTTGTACCTGCCCAGGTGGATGGCATCCAATCAGTTCAAATCTGGGCTTCCTGCCAGTGCAGGTAACAATGGGTGTAGATCCTGGCTTCCCACCAGTCTGACCATGCCTGGGGCTGTCAACAGCTTAAGTCATTAGGCTTATCCTGAGTGAGCAGTTATCGCCCGGAGCTGTCCAGCCCCTCTGCTGATCTGCACCATCAGCCTTCTGCTGTGCTGTCCTTTGTGTATGCTGGGAGGCATACACTGCAGTTTTGATGCCTGAACATCTATATATTTTGGTACCATCTAAATGAAGACTGTCCTGCTTTATCTTGCACTACATTGAGGGAAGCCAGGTGACTATAGCCATTGGGATAAATGTGGGATAGGCAGAATCAACAATGGGAAGTTTTATCTGATAGCTTTCTTCTGAATGGAAAATGGGTGGATAGAACTTTCACTTAGCAGTGGAGAAAGGCTCTGCTTTCAATTTGTTCCTTTTTTTTTAACCTTTGAAAAACAAATCCATAGATATTTTGGGCATCGGCTTCCATCAGCTCCAGACAACACAGCAAAGGCAAGGGCCTGCAGAGCTTGTAATCCAAAACATGTCAGGTTCTATAAAGAGAACTTGTTAGGACTTTTGTGACTTGCTTAAACTTTATTACCTGTAATCATCAGTGTGGCTTTTAGAACACCAGGAGGCGATAAGACATCTTCTCTAGATGAAGTGCTGGCAAGGGTGATTTGCAGCAGCTACTAACCTCAAAGGAATGGAAATTATGCTAAGGGACCTGGTTGTGCAATGCTCACAGCTCAGCGAGATGTGCTTAGATTGGAAGTTATGGCTTTTGATAACAACTAAGCTGGAGATGTTCCTGGAATTGTACTCGGGTGGTGAATTGGAATGATTGGGAGATTCTTTAGTGAGTGAAATAACCTCTGGATAACAGCCGGGATGGCTGACCAGACGGAACACCCATGCTGTGGTTTAGCCTAGACTCCTAATGGGACAAGTTAAAGACAATGTTTCTTCTTAGGGCACTGATCCCAGATTTCTCAATCTCTGTGACTCCAGGCTCTTCCTGTTGATCTTCCCGAATTAATGGAGACGTTAATCCCTACTTAGACAGTGAGACTTGTGCATGGATGCCCATCCTTCCTCTCCTTAAGACAGGGAAGATTTGAACTGTCCATATTTTATAGCAGGGGTCTTCAAACTTGGCCCTTTTTTGACTTGTGGACTTCAATTCCCAGAATTCCACAGCCAGCATGCCTAAGGAATTCTGGGAGTTGAAGTCCACCAGTCATAAAAGGGCCAAGTTTGAAGACCCCTGTTTTATTAGGAATAGTTGCAAATTTACAATGAACTATGCAATGCAGAGCAAGGAAAATTGTGACCAGGCTGCCTAAGCAGTGCTGTGCCCTTGCACTCCATTTTAAATATTTCATAATCTTTAAACTGACTGCAGCAGGTGACAGTGCCTACCAGGTCTTAGTTGACCTAAAAAAGCTGAACAAGGTTGGACCTGCATAGTTTGCATGGAAGATCTCTGGAAAGTTCCAGGGCTTAGACAAGATGAAGTCAAACAAACATCCTGGAAGAAAGCAACAGTAAATCACTTCTACATTGTTACTTAAAAAATACACACATGGTTACCAAGAGTCAAGCTTGACCTGAGGGTTACTCTGTGTATGTGTGACTTTGAATCCGTGTTGACTCCTGAAGACTGTCTGGATAAGTCCCTGTAGTTTTCTTGGCAGAGATTGTCAGAAGTGCTTTGTCACTATCTTGTTCCTGGGGCTGAAAGAGAGTAACTGATCCAAGGTCATTTGTACCTAAGGCAGGATTTGAACTCACCATCTCCTGGTTTTTAGCCTGGTGCCTTAACAATTACCAAATTGGCTCTGTTTATCTTTCAAACAGGAGACTAGATACTGTGTTATGGTGTGGGATTATCTGGGTAGTATATTAGTACAGCTTCATTTCTTAGGTGATGGGACTTTATCTGCAGTGTAACCATGTTGCCCAAAATGGATGTGGGTGTAAGATCCTCTGTTTGCAGGAATCAATACAATCTTGCAAGGAAGCCCCTGTTCTCCTATTCTATTCACAGATTTTGTGTGAATGGAGCAAACTGGCCAAAGAACTCTTTCTTCAGTCACTGGATAACAAGCAACACCATCAATGGCCAGTTGGAGCGCAGGAGTAGATGAATGTCATCCCCACTAGGTGGTCCAGACAAAAAGCATAACCGGGTGTACTCTGCTCTACCTTTATTTTAAGATTACATTAACAGAATCTTGCAAGACTGTATGTATCCCCCACCCCTTTCTGGTAAACTAGGGAAGGTTCCTTCTGAAACATTTCCCATGCCCTTGCTCATTTGTGGACTGACACATCTTTTATCTGACGGTTGTCCGGTGTGCCTTTCTTCCCCACGTCTTCCAAGATTATTCCCTATAACATTACACTGGATTGCTGAGTGAGCAAGAGAACAGGTAACTATTACCTTGATTTCTCATTAAAAGTTTTCTCCAAAGAACTATGCACATGTGCATCATTAATGTTCAGTCTTGGCAGAATTATGTGTTCTTTCCCTTAACACATTGCAGGTCTTTAGTTTTAATAAGCCTTGTTCACCAAAGCCAACTTAGCCCTGTGCCACAGATTAGACTACAACTTTATTCTTCCTGGCTCTCAATCTCCAATAGATTGGGCATGCTCTTCATTCAAATGTAATTTTCACATCTGTTCTGTTTCATTTCTGCCTTTTAGTTCTTAAGCTCCATCCATATTCTGTCTTGTTTTCTCGTCTTACTTCTAGCCTCAGATAATCCCTCCCCAGAAACTATTTCCTTTCCAGCCCTGCCAGGCCTTGTCAGTAATCTATCCACCAGGGATTTTGTATCAACACTGACCGCTCACACTTTTATGGGAATTGGAGCAAAGGAAGAAAAAAAGACACTAATGGCTGTTGGAGTCCATGGTTGTTCTTCTCCAACTATCCTCATAAATGAGAGCTCATATAAACCTTATGTTCTGCTATGATCCTGAAACATTTAGAGTTTCTCATTTACTATAAACATGTTATCTCCACTAAAGCATGAATAGTATTAAATGGGATAGTTAAAATGTTTTGAGGCCTGGTGTTAGTCTACAATGGCTGGTTTTCTTCCTCCGCGGTTGCATTTCATCTTTTTTCGGCTCTGCCTGTGTTTTTTCTCAGCAACTAAAAGGGAATTACCTTTCCCATCCTCCTCTCCACCCAGACAAACTGGAAGAGAAAGGCTTAGTCCAGCATGGATTTGGATCACTCTCTCTTGGCCAGTTTATCCATTTGGGTTGGTTGTTGTGAGGATTAACAGAAGATGCTCTTCATGGAAGCAGCACTGAACTCCTGGAGAAATAGCAAGCTACAAATTGAATATTACTAGCCTTAGAACTTTACTCCAAATGCTGGGTGAATTGTCTTTCCATAATTCCGCATAATTTCCTGTTCAAGGAATGACTGATGAATCAGGCCTGACAATATTTATGACCTTTAATCAGAGGAAGCTTTTTATTTGTCCCGAGTGTCAATGAACTTAAAAAATGAAGCTAAATCTTCAAACTTTGTGGCAGTTTTCCCCCCCACACCCCACCCCAAGTCAAGCAAGGCGGCAGGAGAGTTCACCTCTGCCCTTTACATACAGCTCGCTGGGAGCATTAATGTGCTCTGCTGAGCATCTGATCAAGGTGTAATCACCAGCATGATAAATGAGATTATGGCTTTGAATTTGCAGCCTGTCTCTTTGGGACTGCAGATTGAAAATAATAAAAATGTTCACTAAAATTCAAAACCAAAGTCCTATGTAGGTAAGATAAATGAAGTCCATTATCATGTTGTTTTGGTGAAAGTCATTCTTTTGATAGGGAACTCGGTAGATTAATCTACTTCACTTTTTCTCTTCTGCAGGTGCAAAATGTCCTTCTTAATGTGGTATTGTGGTGAAAGTGTTGGAGTAGGATCTGAGCAAACCCAGGCTTAAATGCAACATCAGCTCTGCAGGCTCAGCTGGACAGTTTGGGGCCAGGCATTCCCCTCAGTCTAAAGCAGGCATGTCAAACTCACGACATCATGTGACATTGTGCGACGTATCATGACTTTTTCCCCATTGCTGGCAATGGGCTGGGTGCGGTTTTAGTATGATGCATCCGGATCGTGGGCGGGCAGTTTGATATGCCTGGTCTAAAGGATGGTGGTGGTGGTTGTCAGAAAAGCAGGAGGGTGTAGTGTTATACAAGACACTTTTTGCTCCTGGAGGAAAAGTAGGATCTAAATCTGACCAAAAAAGCCACACTGGCTGAATTTCATCAAATACCAGATGTGCCTCATATGGCTATGTTAACATATGATCCCACTGATCATATAGAAGGCTGTTAGCATGTAGATGTATGGTGGAATAGACTTTTTTTTTCAACTTTACAGAATTTTTAAAAAGTGCGACTAAGAAAAAAGAGGAACAATAAAATAAATTTGAAAATGTTTACAAGCTATGTAAAACCGAACACATATTTTCAAAGTAATATTAGATTAATTCTACATGTAAAGATACTCCTATTTCAATTTTTATTAAAGTCTACTATTAACAATGGCTACAAATACAGCAAGCATCACAAATCAGAATAAACAAATTCATTAATATAAATTTTTACCTAATTTAAGAAAGTCTATCTTTATTATAAAATCTAATATTTAAAAGCCTTATATTAAGAGAAGCCCATTTCAGCTATAATCTCATGAATGTACAGAGTTACAACCCATAAATAGTTCAGAATAAGTTTGTTCCACATCAGAGTTGTTTTTAAATACAAAGTTATTTTGGACACTGAAAAATATTCTCATAGCCTAATTATTAAAGAACATCTTTTGACTTCAGGTATGGCTAGCTCAATTGGCAAAGATTTCATCTTTTCTGATGTAATATATTTTATTAAGCAAAAATGATAACTAAAAAAGATAACAAAGATATGTAAGAAGATATAAGAAAATGCAGGATAATTGCAAAGAAAAAAATGTTATCTCCGTACATCTCTCCATCATACTGGTGGTTCAATTCCATTAAAGAAGCATGAAGACAAGAAGACTAGTTTCTAATGTAACTTTTTAAACAGCTTTGCAGACGGGCCGCAGCAGCTTTCTCAAAGAGCGGCGCCGCTGCCCGTTTGCGCGGAGGTGCGCGCGCACCTCTCCAAAGGTTTGGGGAGGTGCGTGTGCACCTCCGCCCGTTCGGAGAGGTGCGCACGCACCTCTCCAAACGGGCGGTGCCACTCTCCATTTGGAGAGGTGCGCGCGCACCACTGCCCGTTCGAAGAGGTGCACGCGCACCGGGTGGCTGGGAGCCGCAGGAGACGGCTCAAAGAGCCGCATGCGGCTCCGGAGCCGCGGGTTGCCGACCCGTGAGCTAGAGCCAAGTTACAAGTACAGTACCATGTCAGTTCAGGAACTTCAGGACAAACATCCTGGAACTAGAAGTAAATAGAATAGAATAACTTTATAGTCATTGTGTAACTCACAACGAAATTAAGTGCTGCCCACAGTGCACACTACACACAAGTAAAAACCACAAACAAAAACATACATTTTATATACACATCCTTCACATTCTATTCACCATTGTGCTGCCCCTAATATTGCACTTCAATGTTGCACTATACAGTAGTATTTAATACAGTCACAGCTATGGAATAAAAACTATTTTTCAACCTAGAGTTGAGAAGAGCCATTTAGACCACTGAGTTCAACCCTCTACTCAATGCAGGAGGATGAAAGCATTCTTGACAGATAGCTATCTAACCTCCACCCAAGCCTTATTGTTCAAGTCTGCCACTGGATACACATTTAACATTTACAGGTAGTCTTTGGATTACAACAGCAATTGGGACCAGAATTTCAGTCACTAAGTGTTGCAGTGCCATGTCACATGACTGTATTGCATGGTGACGATAATCCCAGCAGCACTGGTTACTCTCCTAATCCCAGGACCATGTGGGTCATTAAGCAGGAATAGACAGGAGTCCCAGGCAAGAAGGCTTTTGAGTGAGAGCTATAGGCCGAAAGTGGGAGTCACTTGCAACCTCTTGCTGTCTTCAACACTGACTTTGCTTGTGAAAGCCAATTGTTACAAATGGCAATCATGCGACTGAAGGATGCTGCAACTTTGTAAGTGTGAGTCATTTGCCCCCTTATAACATGAGAACCGTGATCATGCGACCAGGGGGATGCTGTAACTAGTTGTAAGTCCCCCTCATAACTTTGAACAGTTGCTGTAACCCAGAGACTACCTCTGCATGATAGTAACAAAGCCAGTGTTATCATGCGACAAACTCCAGATCTTGGTTAATCATGAAGAACAAAGGCTACATCATATCTAGCAGGAAAGCGTGTTCTAGAATGTTGTCTGCCAGACTCTTTCCTCCTAACATGCATTCTTCTTTTCATAAAAGAGAAACAAATATGGACTGGCTGATTGATTGATGCTCCAGGCAAACCAGACATCCAGGATTCCAGTCCTGGACTCAAGGCCTTATTCTGGGCTCTAAGCCTCTGCTTTTCAGTGAGAAGCACTTCAATCCTTGGTATCTTGAAGTGGGGCAAGTTGGCTGGCTAAAAAAGCTTGTGGGTAGGATTATCAGGTAGCTGAACAGGCAAAAGAGGACATGGACATTTGGAAAGGAGTACAAATTGGGATGGTGGTGGTAAGGAGAACACACTAACTGCTTAATGCTTTTGGCAGCCACAATAAAATTACCATGGAAAACTGGAAAAAATAAAATACATAGCTTACATGTATGTGAAATTCTTTTTTCCAGCATCAGAAAGATTGGTTTTTTAAGCACAGGAATGTGCTACAGCAGTTAGAAGGCAAAAGTCTTCAGAGTGTAACTAATTAAGATTGTGTCAGTTTCAGACAGGTACTAATCAAGGTCACCCAGTAGAGCTTGTTAATTTGCAGTTAGTCCTTATTAGGGAAGCCCTGAGCAGTGGAGAACAGCCGCTCAGGAAGAGGTTAGTTTGTAGATACTTAAAAAGCCAAACAATATTTGATGTTAAGACTATAGCAATAGCATTTAGACTTATGTACCACTTCACAGTGCTTTGCAGCCTTCTCTAAATGGTTCGCCGTCAGTGTATTGCCCCCAACAATCTGGATCTTCATTTTACAGACCTTGGAAGGATGGAAGGCTGAGTCAACTTTGAGCCGGTGAGAATTGAACTGCTGGCAGTTGGCAGAATTAGACAGAAAGGAGAAATCCTCTTTTTGTTGGTGGCCTGGAAACCTTGCTTGTGGATGAAGAGAATTTCTGGAAAAGGGTCTACTGCAATTTACCATTTTTTTCTCACTGCTCCATTTTCTCTGTAGAAGTGCTATTCTCATTTCCCTTCAGCCTGGGGCGTGGGACATCTGCTTTTTTCTTAGACCAAGTTCTAGGGAGGAACAAACACAGAGAGATGTGGTTTGGGTAAAGCTTGCAAATGGAATCAGCAGTGATATGGCAGAGTTCAAAGATAAGAAAGGAACAACAAATCTTAGCACGTCCTCTATGGAGACTTCCAAGATTTATTTCACACTAGACAGCCATCACATCAATAAATCTGTCCAGCACAAAAAACAGATACAGAATATAAAATATACAAAGAGACTGCTTCCAACTGACTGCAAGGCAAGTTCTGAGACAATCATTTTGCTAACATCGCACTTCAGTCGGAAGAACTCACAATTTCAGAATCGAGGCTTTTTTGTTGTTGTTGTTCAGATAAAACAGCAATCACACAAATGTTCAAGCAGATATATAACTATGAATTGCCTCTTTTTCCCTAGAGATTCTCTGGGGATACAAAGATGCTGGGTATAAGTACAGATTTGTCTTGCAATGCACCCAAGCCTTTAAAAAAGTTAATGGAAAAAGAGAATGAAAATCCTGGTCTTGTTCATTCATACCTCCTATATACATTTAATAAGAAAACCAGTGGTAGGAAGGGGGAGTGGGCAGAAAAACTGGGAAATAAAGCACCCTAGGCCCTATCCTAAGTAAGGCCTCTGACCCAAGTTCTCTTCAACTCTTGCTCTTACACTGTTGCCTTGAATTGTCAGAAGATACAAATCTATGTCACATTTGGCTCTACAGTACAGAAAAAGAGAAATGTAGCCTGGAGTCAAGATCACCCTTATTTCCAGTGAAGGTTTTCCAGCTAAGGGTTCAACTACATAGAGTTGCTTGGTGATAGAGTCTCCCAAAATTGAAGCAGACCCAATGGCTGTCAAAACAAGAACTTGGAAAGAGACCAGCAGTTCCTTCTCTGAAGCCTGTTGGCCCAATATAATCAACATCAATTTTGTGTGTGTGTTTTTCTCATAAAAACTAGCTGTGGTTTTTGGGTGATGGGAAAATAGCAGAATGGAGAGTTGCCCATTCCCACTCATCAAGAACCTTCTGGGACAAACACAAATCTAACTCCAGACAGTAAAGGCCAGGGGCGGGGCGGAAATCCTTGTTCAAAAGAGCAAATCCACCCACTATTAGGTCAGCCAGGGCAGTTTTCCCAGCGGATCTTCTTCCATGGAATACTAGGAGCAAAATGTTGTCTCTTAATCAAATAATGAGATGTTTCATTTCAAAAAAATGGATTACTCTGTATAGTATTATTAATTCTTGGACAAAAAAATATGGTATCTGGAGGTAGAATTGGACGGAAGATAAATTGTTAGAGCCCCAAATAATACCATCCATGTTTGAAGTCAAGACCATCCAATTATTGTATATTCCATGTACCAATTAAAAAGCTGTCATTAATACCACCTCACTGCAGTGGTTTCCTCTCATCCTTAAGGGAGAAGGGAAAAAGCCATTTGGGCAACTGTTATTCCCCACAGTTGACATAGGGCTCATAAAGTCGCTGCATTCTCTTCCAGATGTCAGTCATGCTCTCCAGAAAGCTGCCAGGATGGAATCAAAAGGAAAGAACAGGAGAGAAAAGTACTCTATCCCTGCCCCTTTACTCTACCCCCTTTCTCACACACGTGGAACTACTTTTCATTTTCTATCCATTTCAAATTGAAAGGAAAGGAGTTACCACTAGCTTTCTGCACCCACTTCTCAATTCATTCCAGCTGATTCTGGGCAAAGTCTTTGGTGTTGGACCACTTGCTTACTATCAAGCTATTTGGAGAGATTGAGTTTGGTGAGTCAGGATATTGCCCCAATGTAGATTCTGGAATTTTCTTGTGGCTGTGTTCTTGTACCTTTTGTAATTAGTGTCCACGTATGAGAAAGAGAGAGAAATGAGAAATGAAATCCTTAATATATTATGCTAGTTTTTCGAGAATCAACAAGCAGAACTGTAAGATAAGTAAAAGTTGCTGGTGAAGTCCTGCTAACTCCTTACTGGTGGGAATAACAGTTTCGTGGAGGGACCAGATTTTGATTTTCCATGAGGTAAATCTTCTTCTCGTTATACCACAAAACAAAAAAGAAAGAAAGAAAAAGAAAAGAAAAGAAGGAGACTGCCCTGGAGAACTACAATACAGTAGTTCTCTAGCTGTAGACAGAGACAATGAGCTCAATCACCAGATGGGAGGAAATGGACCTGCAGGTAGCCATTGGAGCTCAGCAGCTCTTTGATCTTTGGAAGACAATTCTGCAAAGTGACACAGATTGTTTACATAGATTGTCTCAGAAAATTCCACTTTCCTGCTAGGTCCCCTTCAACTGCCTTCCATCTGCCTTAGCAGCAGTTAGATAACCAGATGTCAGCTCAAGAAATGACATGTAAACCATCTTGGAATTGGGATTAAAAGGCTTATGGTGATGAGCCCAGGGAATAACCTATTTTCAGAACCGCCCCCCAAAATATTAAGTGCCAAAGAAATACAATTTTGAGGTTCTTCTTTGTGAATGCTATTGCACATTTGTTTTGCCACTTCTGAATTAGGGAACTGTGCTTTTCTAAACAATAATGTTCAATTGTTTAAAAAAATAAACATGGTTAAAATATATCTTCCCATTTAACACCAAATGTCTTCCTTAATTTCAGAACAATTCAATTAATTATGATTAAAGGAAACCAGTTTCTCGCATATTGCCACAGCTATCTTGCATAAGTGTGTGTGTGTGTGTTTATGTATATGTGTGTATATACGTATATATGTATACACACATACATATTTAAATTGACTAGCATGGAGTCATAAAAACATTTTACTGATTATAACCAAATTTGTCCAAATGTAATGGGACATCAATGCTGTGTTTTAAAATGTGATAAAGCTGCAACATAGAGGAAAGTGGGAAATATGTTACAAAAAATATGGTACAATGTACTTCTCTTAAACTTTACCAAACTTTTCCAAAGGGTGTTTATAAGCTTCCACTGTCCAGAGTTGACCAATCATACTTCTACTTCATACACTTTCTCTTTCTTCAGCCTTTTCAGCTTCTGCTCCCTATTCCCAGTCTCTCTTTAATTAGGTGTTCCTTCTGTGACCTCCCCTCTCTCTGTTGGCTAGTAATCAGCTACAAAAATGAAGAAGGCCCCAACAGAGTAGTGATTTTGATGACAGACATTATTTCCGGACCAAAAAATCTCATTAAGGATATGGAATGAGAGTTGTAAAGACTTAATGAAATGTTCCTAGAGGAGCAAGAAAATCTTATTACACAAACTTGCTAGTCATTAAGGTGTTTTTTTTAAAAAAAATCCCGAGTTAAAGGAAAAGTTAGGAAGATGTGAGAACTGAAATGTAAGCTTTTATTAACTGCCTCTTGGAGTTTATATTATTTATAATATCTTCCTCCAACCTCTACAAACAATACAGCAGAGGCAGGTAATGTGGTACCCAGGGTCATTTTCCTGCCAGAGTTATTGCTCCCTTTGATCTTAAAAAAAATCTTTTCATTAAAAATAAATAAGTTAGTGTGCTGAGAACAAATGCAGTAGACTCTAGGATTACAGGAATGTGATTGTACAGAGTGCAGAAAATGCAGAAAGTATACCGGATTGTCCCATACCATTAGTGGGGGTGGGCCCAGAGAAGATGATGGGGAACCTCATTTATCTGCTTTTGGGCAGATGGGTGCTTTGCAGTTGGCAACCCTTTTAGGAAAAGATCAGCCCCTTGATACCATTTTGTTAAGATATTCATGACATGCCCTCAACATTCAGAATGTGCTTACTCCTCCCAAAAGTTAACCTATCTTCTGGATCTGTGAAACTTTAGCTCCATTGTATAAATCTTGAATAGAAGCAATTCAAGCCTTCCCTAAAGATACTTTAGTTCCTCCATTCTCTTAGGCAAATGGTGAACTAACAGGAATAGTACCCCCACTGCTGAGTAGTCTTGCTCTTCTAGCTGCTGCTTAGATATTATATGTCAGTGGCTGTGAGCAAATGAGTTCACAGTAAAATATCTGGGTTAATTGTTTTCCAGTTGAGCATGGGACATGTGTGTTGTATTAGCTGAGTGATACCTAGCTGTGCATCTCTATTTATTTAAATCCCCATTTTGGATGTCTTGGTAGCTTTTCCTCCCCTCATTTCCATTCTTGTAGGAAAATAGCCTTCTCATCATTCAAAACAACAAAAACACTGGAATTGTCATGTTGCTAATTGCCTTTCTCCCATCCGATAGTTCTAGTTATGTTGCAACTACAACTCCCAGTACTTTGGGTAGCATAACTGCCTTGTCCTGGGATTGTAGGTACATCACTTCTAAAATGCAGTAAGTTAGAGAAAGTGAGGTTAGTGCTTCAGATCTGATCAACTGATGGTCTCTTCCAACCATCTGGAGGTGCTCTAGCCTAGGTTGGGGAAAGTTGGAGCAGTATTTATTATTTGTGGTGGAATCTCCATCTAGAGTGGGAGGGAGCACAGAGAGGGGCTGAGCTTAGAATTCTTGTACAGCAGGAAATGGTGCAGATATTACCTCTCACCCCCAGAAACCCTGAAGCCTTATCTGACAGTTCTCAAGAAAATGCAGTCAGATTCCTGCAAATAAGCATGCAACAAAAAGAGAAGTAACTAATCAGCTCACAGTGTCATTCTGGTTCCTTATGCCTGACATATATTTCCTATATATAAAGAAACTTGAGATTCAGAGCTAGCAAAGTAGATATTTGCATGCAACAACATCCTGGTTGAATTCAAGCGTTAAGTGCCTGAGCCTTTTGACTTCTTTCCTGCCCAGCCTGCATTTTTAATTACACTATTTTTCCCAGCCGCCGTTTCATTTTTTCATACATAATTTTTATTAAATGTCTTAAGAATAATAGTTAGAAGAACTTATATATACTAGCTAGAACAGAGGAGAGAAAAGAAAAATAACAGAAAAACCCCCTGAAAGTGCAACAATAGAAGAAAGTAGAAAAAAGAAAGGTATAAAGAAGTAGCTTTCAATATACTTCACAGCAGTTATAAGTACAATTATATTCTAACCCCCTCTCTAAAATTATATCTCTTATATCTCTTCTTTCTATAAACTATTGTGGGAAGTCAGCCTCCTAGAGAAGTAAATATTAAAAGGGCAGAAAAATATATTTCCTCAAAGGATCTTAAAGAGGCAGAAAAGCATGGCTCTTAATAGACCCAAGTCTCCCTCCCCCAAGCAGAAACCAGCTCTGCAGAATTGCAGAAAGACTGAAATCAGGAAACTGGGATTAGGAAGAAAGATCCCTAGAATCAATACCAAAAATCTAAGAGTCATCAGCCCCAGCCCCAGGGAAGCAGGATACGACCCTTGGGACATAATAGGATTAACCCACCACCATCAGAATTCCAGAAAGGCACACTCAGACTCAAGTCAAAGTTCATGCCACAGGAACAACTCCAAACAAAAGGCTCCAGAGGGTATAAAAACCCAACTCCCTACATGTGCTCACTCTTTTTTTTTCCCAGAGCCATCTTTCTGTCTGGTTCTCCTCTTCAATAAACTGCAACCTTCTTTCTAAAGCAGTCACCATGTTGTTTATTCCCGGCTTGGACTGAACCTCAATGAAGACTTTTCCTTCAACACTATCCTGTCTAATCGTCAAAACCATAAACTTCAAGTTGATTTTTCCCCATTTCAAAAAGTCTATATGTATCCAGTCACCAAGAAATGTACCTTAGCTGCCATCCCTATCTTTATGTAAAATATAGTTGGCTGTTTCTCCCAAATCTGCATGCTACGTATCTTTATACTATACAATGGGAGTAAGAAACTGTCATGTACAGGAAGATGGCAAGACAAACGAACTGTTTCAAGTTCATATGTGAACACTTCCAAATTCATATGTATTATGTACCCAACATGCTTTCACATTAATGCTGAAACACCTCTTGGTGCCAAGAACATACCATTAAATGGTTGAGTGACTGAAAACTCCAGTCACACCAGTTTCATCTAGTAGCTTGTACTCCTTGTTGATCCAAGAATAATTCAACTGTTTTGACTTTTGTTGGGCTCATGGGACTATTTATTTCTTTATTTCTTTAGGCATTTACATCTTGGGGAAAAGATTAAAACCACAACACATGTATTTTTCTCAATTTAGGGCCATGGAAAATGTTTCCTCCAGGGTATCTCTTCCCATTACTTTTGCAACAGCATGTTTCTGCAGGAGATCTTAATGCTGCCTTTTCTTGTCACTTGTGGCTTCTTTCTTTCTGTCTTGCAACTTAAAGGCGCAGTGACTTCATTTCTTCTTTCCCGAACTTTACTGGAAAACAATGGCCATGGTTACGAATAGTTTTTAAAACACATTCTTGTGATTTTTTTCCCCCTGGCTAGATTCTCTGCCTGGTATAAAGCATAATGCTTGTTGGGACAAGCTCAGGTTTTGATACAGTAGGTGTGACAGGGGCAAGTGTCATACTTCCTGCATGCCCCAGCATGAGTTCAACCCCCACCTGCTGTGTTGGAGACAAAAATATATGCTGTCATTCTCAACCTCATCCCACCCCAGGCTGCAGCAGATGCAACCTCCTCCCTGTTTTCCTTTCATTGCCTCAGAACCAGGGTTTTCCACTTCCCAACAAAGGTGAGATAACCAACTCATTTGTCTAGTTGTGTCTCACTGGATTGTCTGCAACTATCTTGGCTGTGATTGGCTAGTATGCAGTGCTGCAAGAATGCTGCTTCCCCTCTGTGCCCCGACCTTTTATTGGGCTGCTGAATTCCATCCCATTCAGAGGTCACTTTCCAAGGGTGATATAAGCTGAACCAAGGGAAGGCAAGATCATATAACCCACTCGGATTTAAACTGATCTGGTTATTTGTGTGACCAGCCTCTTATTCTCTGAAAGTCCCTGCACTGCCTTTGGTCAAAAATGGCTGCCTAATTTCTGATGAATCTGTTACTCCAAGTGTGCTTCAACAGCGTGCTAAGTATCATGCTTGCCTTATATGTGAACAGTTCCTAGTCCGAAACTGTCCAGAAACAGCTTATTAAAATAATATTAGTTTTCTTTCCTTGAGCTTCTCATTTTTCCACTGGGCTTTTTTCTTTTTCTTTTGGAGAAGAGTGGTGGTTAATCAATCCACTGGTAGACTGTTGAAATGCTGACCCTTTTTTTCCCTTTTTCAATTGGCCCCAGGTAAATGGAGTGGTAGTCCTTTGCAGCACTTACTCCTCTGAGCTATTTCAAAGCTGGGGTGAAACTATTCTACCTGAAGGGACATAATGAATGAGTGAACCATCCACTGGTGAGCCGTTCATTTGTCAAATGGATGGCTCAAGGAAAGAGAAATAGTGCATGTAGTCCTCAATTTACAACAGTTCGTTTAGTGACCTTTCAAAGCTATAGCAGCACTGAAAAAAAAGTGACTTATGACCGTTTTTCACACTTACAACCATTACAGCATCCCCATGGCCACATGATCAAAATTGGGATGCTTGGCAATTGGTTCTTATCTAAGAAGGTTGGCATATCCTGGAGTTGCCTGATCACTTTTTTTTTCACCTTCTGACTAGCAAAGTCAATGGGGAGGCCAGATTCACTTAACAACCAGGTTACTACCTGAACAACTGCAGGGATGCACTTAGCAACTGTGGCAAGAAAGGTCATAAAATGGGTGAAAATTCACTTAACAAATGTTTCACTTAGCAGCAGTAATGTTGGGCTCATTGCATCATAAGTGGAGGATTACCTGTAGTTTTTTTTAAAAAAAATCTGTCTGTTTTCAAAGGCAGAACCTTTTACAGAAGATGCAACCTTGGATCACCATAGATTATTGAAGCATCATCAAAGCTGTAGCAAGAGCAAAAAACTGAAAATGAATCCTGGAAAAATGCCAAAAAGTACTTTATTTTAAAACTGTCTCCTGTCCCTGCATATGTGTGTGTTTTAATGCTTTGTAAACAGCATTAAGTTTTTCAGAACTAATTTATTTGTTAGGATCCCCATATTTCTAAGTGTATATGCTATTCTTGAGTTTAATTTTTTTTGTAGCAATACAGATTGGGGGAGGTTCATGTTTCTCAGTAGTCCCATTTGGGTTATGGTCCTGTTGGCACTCCCCACTTGTTTTGCCATTGGACTGTGATCTCTGCCTTTGAAAAAACTCACATCCTATTTGACTGTTGTCTGTATAAGAGGGTGAGAGACAGGTATCTTGGTCTATATACCAAACGAATGACCCATTGGGATCCCCATATCAAAATAACTTACCTTATGTCCAGTCAGAACTTGAAAATAACATTTAACGTAGCACAGTATTTAAACAAAATGATCCGGTTAAGATCTGCATATGTGGGACTGATTGGGGTAGATTGCAAGGGCGACTCCGAAATATAATGTTATCATATCTTATCTATATCTTAAATTATTGTACATTATTACAATTTCATTTTAGATTGTATTTTATTACTATTTCATCTTAAATAGTATTTTATTTTAATTCCATTTTAAATTGTATTTTATCAAATTCCATTTTAAATTGTATTTTGTCAAATTCCATTTTGGATTGCTTTTATCAAGTTTTGGTGATGGTTTGTTGCTGGAACTTTGCACTTTGATATGGCCCAAGGGCTAATCAATAAAGTTGTTGTTGTTGTTGTTGCCTTTCAAAAAACACTGGGGAAAAAAGTCCTTTCTGTTCCAAAGTTGGTTAAGAATTTGCTGTGTCTCATCATGGAATTGTGATGCTGACTAATAAAATAGGGTATCGCTACTGATTAGTAAACACTACTTGTTTTGTGAGATGGGTAGCTATAATTTGGCAAATAAATATTAGTATATACTATTTAGCTTGATTTGGTGGTGAAATGTGGGCTAAAGAAGCTAGTAGTCACTTTATGAGATGGACAGCATATAAATTTAACAAATGGGGAACAGAAAACATTCTAGTTATCTGGATTCCTTTAGCTTTGATTCCATCTTGCACATCCTGATGTGGTAACATGATATCATCATGCAAATAATATCATTGTATATTATATCATTTGCACATTACAGTATATCCTTCATGGATAAGGATGGAGGCTCTTGGCCTTTCATTGATTTATTGCCTTGCTTCATTTACCAAACAATGTAATCTGCCACTGGTAATTTTTGTACAGTTTCCTTTTATCTGCACCATGTGAGAAAAGATGCAATTATTACACACTGAGTTCACACCTTACACACATTTCTTAATGATAGTTTATTGTTAAACCACAGTTAGTTGGCTTCATACAACATGGCAAACCACAAGCAATTCACGCTTCAATGGTAGGATTCATTCAAAATCTTAATCCAAAGCCAAATAAATCACATTATGACTTAGCACATATGTGAATGAGGTCATTGTCTTTTGAGTGATATGCCTAAAAACTATTATTCCAGAAGTGCCACCTATTCTTTGTCCATGCACTTACCATGATATAATCAATAACAGATTGTGAATTTTCCACCAGGTGATACTATAATACAGGGAAGCATGTTTCTCTTCCATTTGCATCGTGCAGAGCCAGAGTTTAATTTCCTGCTTCTCTGTAGAGGAATACACAACACACAATACAGCTTACTGTAAATTCATTGCAACAGGATATTTAAGATAGGCCCTTTCTGACTTTCAGGGTTGTTTGAAATTAGACTACTGGCAACTTAATACTGGTAAATCATTCCAGTTCTGTAATTACCTGCATAATTCTGTTAGAATCTTCTGAGAAATAGGTCCTATTAAACCAAATAGCGCTTGCTTCGAAGTAGGAAAATTGCAGCAAGCTTTATGTTTAATTCTATGGGTCTAAATAGGAATGGTCACAGTGATGGACTCTGATTTAAAGTCTGGATGTAACCCAGTCAGGAGTTTCTGCTATGAAAACTTTACTGAAATGAATGACATTTATATAAATGTACTGTGTTACCTTTTAGAGGAATCCAATTCAGCCTCCTTGGTTTCTTCTGTTTTTTCTCTGAAATTTGGAAAAGAAAGAGAGTTTATTTATTTTGGACAGCAATAAGAACAGCAGCAGCCTTTCCTCATGTTTGGCATTTAATTATTTTATTTATTCACTTAAAACATTTGTATAGCTACCCATCCTTCAAACAACCCTGGGCAGCTCCCAATAAGATGACATCAGATGCTACCATCATTCTACACTGCTGGTATTGTATACAATCCTGTCTACCATATCCTGTGCTAAAATATTTGTGTGTTATTATCAGGGTCCTAGCTGCTCATTGGCTGATACGGTTTCTGTAGATTATTACGTACAAAATGAGAGCGTAAAGCAGCTTTTGCTAGATAAGACTGAAAGGTAAAGGTAGAATGTACAATACACTTTGCATCTGAGAACCTTGGTTAGTTTCAGATTGTTGTAGGTGAGGGAGAGACTTACTGCCTTCTAGATTTTGGGACTAACAGCTTTCACAATCCTTTACCAGTAATGATGCTGATACAGGACTGGTGGGAATTGAAATTCAAACTCTCTGGAAGGAACATTTGCCTTCCTTTGTCAAAGGGGCCTCATTATATTATCGGTATATGAAGGAGAACACTCCTTGACTTTTCACTGGTGCAGATTAAGAGACAGCAAGCATCGCCATTTATTATTTCGGTTTATGTGCTCCGATCCAGAAGATCTCTGAGCAGCTTACATTGCATTCTTTCAGTAAGAAGATTAAAAGCGGAAAACAATATAACAAAAGAGCAAACTAACGATAGCCAATCTTGTTAAGACCCACTAATATTATTGAGAACACTGATGGAAGAACTTACTTTTAGGGGGCCTGTGAATGGCCCTGGGCTCCCAGTTTCAGGAGCCACCGAGAGGGAACTGACTAAATCCTTTATGCCACCTTTAAACTACACAGGTAGTCCTTGACTTACCACCACAATTGAGCCCAACATTTCTGTTGGTAAGTGAGACAGCTGCAACGCTCATATGAGTGAAAAGCAGTCCTAAGTCACTTTTTTCAGTACCACCGTAACTTCAAACAGTCACTAAATTGACTGCCGTAAGTCAAGGACTAGCTGTGGTTCTCAAGATCAGCACTATGGAAAGATGCAGTTTCCTTATCATTCACTGCCACTCAAAGGAAGACGTGGGAATTCTGAGTAGATTAAACAAATGAAAATTGCTCTAGGGACGGAGTACAGAATATTATTTTATATAGATCAGTGCAAAATAATCAGCGCCATTTCAAGGAGCCGATCTGACACCATGTAGAGAAGAAGCTTTACAGATTTCTCAGCGAATTCACTCTTTCAAAAATCAGTCTTATTTTGAAAACAATCCAGATCACCTCACAAGGAGGAAATCACTAGGTTACACAAGTGCACGCTTTAAAAAAAGAGAGAGAGAGAGAGAGAGAGAGAGGTGGGGGAAGTGTGCCACAAAACAGTCTATTTGTAAAGGAAGGAAGAGGAGCCGCTTTGTGTGCACAGAATGGATTTGGAGCTCTAAGGAGTGGTAAGAAATGCAAGCATGGCCAGTTAGAGTACAATGTGAATGCTGAAAAGCTTGTATTTTTGTGTTCGGTTGCTGGTTGACTTAGGCCAGACATGTCAAACACAAGGCCCGGGGGCCGGATCCGGCCCACGAAGTGGTTTCATGTGGCCCGCGAAGCCATCCTGGAAACAGTGAGGGAACGGCCCCCACTGCCTTGGCCCTGGCCCAGAGACCCTCCTTCTGCCAGAGACCCTCAGATCTGTCCCACTCCTGCCCGGGCCCCCATAGGCACCCTTGATGCGAATGATGTAGAGCTGGCCACGCCCACCCGGCAGGCCATACGCACTCTAGCCACGCCCACCCAGTAGGCCAGGCCCACCCTGGCCACACCCACCCGCCCCCCTGAGGGCAACCGCAATGCTGATGCGGCCCTCAATGAAATTGAGTTTGACACCCCTGACTTAGGCAGAGCAGTGCCCTCTGCAAGCTCAGGGATCACAAGCACACGGGTACCACTTTGCAGAATGTGTTGTTTTGGATTTGGAGAAGGCAAGTGATACAAAGGGGAAATTGCACATTGGGGTTTAAAGTGTGTTGGGCATACAGGTAGTCCTTGACTTACAGTCACAACTGAGGCCAAAATTTATGTTGCTAAGTGAGATGTTTGTTAAGTGAGTTTTGCCACGTTTTACCACCTTTCTTGCCAAGGTTGTTAAGTGAATCACTGGAGTAGTTAAGTTAGTGACAAGCTTGTTAAATGAATCTGGCTTCCCCATTGTCAGAAGGTCACAAAAGGGGATCACATGGAGTCTGCAATTGTCATAAATATGGGTCAGTTGCCAGGCATCTGAATTTTGATCATGTGAAAAATGGTCATAAGTCACTTTTTTCAGTGCCATTGTAACTTTGAATAGTCGCTAAGCAAACTGTTGTAAGTTGAGGACTACCTGTACTTTGCAATCTGAAGGGGTTGTGATCAGGCACCAGGAATGATCAGATAGTATACTGGATAAGATTTTTTTTTAGTTTTGACCATTTAGAATGGAATTACATAGGAATCAGGATCAGAGGCACAATGGGGGGAGTGCTTACAAAGTTGTGCTGTGGCCACAATCCATTTTCTCATGCTCAGGCTCTCATTTGGTTTGATAACATTGACTGACTTCAATCAGAATAGAGCTGGAAGGAACCTTGGAGGTCTTCTAGTCCAGCCACCTGCTCAATCAGGAGTCCCTATATTATTTCAGACAAATGGTTGTCCAGTCTCTTCTTAAAGACCTCGAGTGATGAAGCACCCACAATGTCTGAAGGCAAACTGTTCCACTGGTTAATTGTTCTCACTGTTAGGAAGTTTCTCCTTAATACCAGGTTGCTTCTCTCCTTGACGAGTTTCCATCCGTTGTTTCTCGACTTGCCTTTTGGTGCTTTGGAAAGTAAATTCACCCCCTCTTCCTTGTAGCATATACTGGAATACTGCTATCATGTCCCCTCTAGTCCTTCTTTGCTTTAGACTGGCCATTCCCAAATCCTGCAACCATTCTTCATATGATTTAGTCTCCAGGCCTTTAATCATTTCAGTTGCTCTTCTTTGCACTTTTTCCAACATCTCAACGTCTTTTTTGTAATGTGATGACCAAAACTGGATGCATTATTCCAGATGTGGCCTTACTAAGGCTTTATAAAGCGGTACTAATACTTCACATGATTTTGATTCTATGCCTCTGTTTATACAACCAAGGAGTGTATTAGTTTTTTTGGCTGCTGCTACACACTGCTGACTCATGTTTAAGTGATTGTCCACTAGGAGTCTAAGGCCCCTCTCACAGTTACTGTTTTTTGAGCCAGGTTTCGCCTAATCTATACTTGTACCTTTGGTTTTTCCTGCCCAGGTGTAAAACCTTTCTTTTCTCAACATTAAATATCATTTTGTTAGATAGGGCCCATTGTTCAAGTCTATCAAGATCTTTTTGGATCGTAGAGGGACAAATCTGACAACATTTGTTGAAAAGGCTATTTTGATGTCTAATTGTATTGTTCTCTAGAGAGCCAGTTTGGTGAGTGGTATTAGGCTAGAAAGCAGGAGACCATAAGTTCTAGTCCCACTCTGGGTACATAGCCAATCACTTTGTCTCAGCCCTAGGAAGGAGGCTGTGGCAAACCACTTCTGAACACCTTGCCAAAAAGACTACAAAGATGTGTCCAGGCAGTCTTTGAGAATTTGACACACTGAATGGAAGAAAAAAATAGTTCTCTAACCAGAATAAATTCCTGCTAGTATTTTGATTGGCATTGGTTTGTACTTTGTGACTAAAAATGTTCTCTTGCCTTTTAGCTTCTCCAGTCTTGATGTAATCTCAATCCAAAATATCATCCCACTTAAGGAAAAATTATTGATTTCCTAAAAGCCATGGGGAATATTTAAAATAAACCACAATTCATATCTGTTAACCTGCTTTTTCACACCCAGGTTTGATTAGTTTAAGGTAGGAACTATAATTTAACATGTGATATGACAAGTAAAAGACAAGTAGGTCTGTTTTTTTCTTGACAAACTCACTTGTAAAATAGTAACTGTGTTTTGAAAAAATAATGCTGACCAAATCTGTTAAGTCCTGCTTTTCTCTTCCTCATCTGTTTACATTCTTGTGCCATTTGATGAAATATCTGCTTCAAGAAATGGTTAATGTTTGCTGTCTCTATAATATGTACTGCTTGATTTTCAGTCTTTTATTGAACCATATAAAATTATTTTTTTCTGCCATTCATTGAATACCTTGTCTTCAATTCTTGATAAAATACTCATTTTTACCACTGCAGTTCTTCCTAAAAATAGATATATTAGATTTCTCCATCTCAAAATAGCCACCATCGTGCTTTTCCAAGACTGTGAATAATTATTCTGAAAAAAGTCATTGCTGTTTTTGCAAAATAAATATTTATTAGGTTGCATTTTTGGACTGCCCCCTCCCTCAAATTTCCCTGTACTTGTCTTTTCATCATTGATATTAAAACCTGTAATTTGCTGCAGTTATTGCATTTTTTTCTTCAGATAAATTCCATATGATTTGAATCTTATTAATCCAATATCCTGACAATGAACTGTACATTAGCTACAATCAGATGAAGGAAAGCTACCTGATATCAACCTAAGCAAGTTGTGCTTCCATTTTTTGGTTATTTGGCTATAACTTTTCATAAAATACAGATAATTGAACAAACTTTGTTGCATTACATTCCTGATTAAATTATCTTTCCATTGATATATAATTTTATGGTACTACTCCAAAAAAGTGGTGTTATTAGCCATCAAACCTCAAAAATACACTTTTCCCAAAAGGTTTCCACAATTTTGGCCACTACTGTATGTATGTTCCATTATTAATTCTAGATAACTCTTTGGATGAGTAACTATAAGTGCAATATTCTTTGTGGGTGATTTTAGTTCATGTTATTCATTTGCCAATTCAGTTATTAAAATTTTATTTTCTTGGTATGCCTTCCTTGGAAATGGTTCCAATACCAGTAGAAATAAAGAGAGGGGCAGACATGTTTTGTCTATTTGTTATACTATATTTTTCTGACAAAACTCCATGTTCCAGTATCTTGGTTTCTTATTCTTTATGCTTTATATTCAAACCACATTTCATCTTCTGTGGAATCAATGAAAGGCCATTCCAAATTATCAAATGCTTCTTCTGTATAAAGAGAAATCATAGTTAATTTCTTGCTTTTTATTCATATTATCTATTTACTTATATTATCAATATATTCAAAATTTAGCTCATCCAGCATCAGTCCCTTGTGAAGAAATCCATTTTGATCTAATGAATGAATTCAGTTAAAAAAACCTTTTAACGCTTTTTCAATGGAGGCTGCTGGCTGCGGCATTATCAACCACAACACCCCAAACACATATTTCAAAGAGATTTTTCTAATAAACTGGAACATTGCCAATATCATTGTTGTATGACTTTACCATTGTGGTATGATTTTATAAATATACCTCTTACATCTGAGTGATTTATCTGTTTAAGACACATTTTGATAGCCCCTGGAAAATTGTTTTAGTGACCTTGGGATATATAGTATTTCTCTAACTGCAGTTAGAGGGAAATCTCTGCACTGTGGAAAGGAAATCTACTGTTCAGATCTTCTCTCCTCCTTGCCAGTCTTTGTGGAGGACTCTTTCTCAAATGAATTAAAAGTCCCCTGAGGGAATATTATTAGACATGGCAAGATGGAGTGGACTGATGATTTAAAGAATCCCCAACACTCTGCCATGCCTCAAATACTTGAAACATTTGGGCCAATCCTAAATTTAGAGGTAGAGAGCAGTTAATATTCTTTCTCCCTGTACTTATGTCCTGTTAGTTGGTAACCAGAAAGTTTTGGACTTGCCATAATATTCCGCCAGAATAGTAAGAGAGCTCTGTTTGTTTGTTGGTTGGTTGGTTTATGAAATTTGTTTGCCACCCATTTTGTATCCAAAGACTCAGGGCAGCTTACAAAATGAAAACATTGAAAAATATTAAAAATCTTCCATCGTAAAAACACAGCAGATAAAAAAATTAACTGAGTAAATGTTGCTGATTACATTTATTCTGTAATATCCAAAAATGGTCTTAATGTAACATGGTGCTTGATTAAGAGACCCACAGATCTTTAAAACACTATTGGCTGGGCTGAATAAAGGTGTTGTCTGACCAAAGATATTGAGATCTTTCTTAGAATTAGCACAGTTTACATTATTCTGTGTTGAATAAAAATGTTTCAAAGTTATTTGCAACCTCCCCAAAAATGATAGTACAGATAGTACAGAATTGTTTGTACAGACTGCACTTCAGACAAAGGTTAGTAGTTCTTCACAGGCATTTTATCCCAACACCATGATATTTATCTCACCCTCAATTCTTATGCCATGCTGTCCTATCCATTTTCTGAAGTTGTTTCCCCTCAGTATATTCTCTTTTTTCCTCTGTCTGCTTTCAGAGATATGGCATTTAATTTCCCCATAGGCTATCACATAAAAGAAACAAAGTCTTTGGCTGGTACTGCATCTGGCAAAGCAGCATCTCTTTTAAGAGCCACAAAGGCTGCTGATATTGAGACAGAAGAAATGGATGGTTAGGGCAAGAAGAAGGTGAATTGCTTAGTTCTTTTGGGAAAGTTTTAAAACTGGGCAGAAAACAGTTGAACTTATTTATTAAAATTTTATTTCAGTAAAGGAAAATAAGTTTGCATATGCCTAAACATGACTTTATTTTTTTTTTAAAAAAAGAAGTATGCTGTGGCTTGGTCATACAGAGAAAATGAATGAGGATTTAGATTTAAAGGACAAAAATAATGTATAAAGCATGTGTGGCTTTCTGGAAGCAGTTATGAATTATGGAGAGATAGAGTGAGTGGGATTGGTGTAAACTAATTGTATCTATTTCTTTTTCTTATCTTACAACAATAATTCATTTGGATGGCTCTTATTCCTTTTCTGTGCTTTGCATAATGTTGCTTATCCTCAACAGGAATGGTGTGATATGTGTATATGGGAATATGTGTGTGTATTATGTATGTACACTTCATTTCTGCACACAGCCGGAGACATATATTAGATTTAAAACAGAAAAAAAAGAAATCTGAACTTAAGTTATTGTAATAAGTTGTATTGAAATAATTTTATTCTTTTAAAATGTTTCTTTGCTAATTTATTTGTTAGACTGGAAAATTTGCTCCAATCAAAGAAGATTCTGAGAAATTTACCGTCCCTATATACAGTAATTAAAATGATATAAATACAAAAAAAATATATAAAATATTAAACTACCCCTTACCAATAACTGGCATCACACTCTTCACAATTCCTTTCCATCCCCAAATCCTACGGAAGAGCTAGGGCAACAGAAATCTTCAGAAACGTAAGGAGCCACTACTGTTATCTTAGGGCAGACATGTCAAACACAAGGCCTGGGGGCCGGATCTGGCCCGCGAAGTGGTTTCATGTGGCCCGCAAAGCCATCCTGGAAACAGTGAGGGAACGTTCTCCACTGCCTTGGCACTTGCCCCGGTCCCATCTCCTTCTGCCAGAGAACCCCAGATCTGTCCCACTCCTGCCCAGGCCCCCATAGGTACCCTTGATGCAAACGATGTAGAGCTGGCATGCCCAACCAGTAGGCCATATGCACTCTAGCCACGCCCACACAGGAGGTCACGTCCACCCTGGCCACACCCACCTGGCCCCTGAGGGCAACTGCAATGCTGATGTGGCCCTCAATGAAATTGAGTTTGACACCCCTGTCTTAGGGGAATATTATTACATAGGAAGGTGGGAGGGGGACAAGAAGCCTTATCTTGAGGTCCTGATGCCAACATTTCTTCAGAGATGGGACCTGAAAGATGCTTTCCCTCATAGATCTCACAGGATGGGGAGATTCCACCCAGATCAGGTCATTTTTAGAGCTACCCAGGACCAAAATAATAGAGAGCTTTCATGGTAACAACCAGGATCTTGAATTTATATCAGCCACTACAGTCCCTGGGTAAGTCTAGTCAAGCTGCATTTTGAACCAACTATAAGGTTAGCCCCATATTTCATGAACTGCAACAGTCCAGTGCAGATTGGAAGGGATAAGGGTGTGACCCACCATCAGCAAAGCTCCCACGGTCTCCTTCTGCTCTTCCAGCAGATGTTTCTGAGTCTAAGGACATCCCTTGATTGTTAACTTGCTTCACCTTCCCTATTCCCTACCATTGCCTTGCTGGGATGAAGGATCAACCTGTGTCTCCACATCCAGTCCCTAGCAGTTTCTAAGCATCAGAACAGAACATTAACAGAACAACCAACAGCTGCTGATTGACCCAAAGTTACAGCTGTATAACTGAATAGCATCCACATATTAATGTTACCTCTCTTTCTGATGACCTGTCCCAGTGGCTATCCAGTGGTCTACATTAAACAGTAAGGGAGAAAGAGCCAAACTTGCTGGCATCCCAAATCAGAAAGCCCGACAGCTCAACCTCTCCTTTGTTCCACTGACCGAAAACTGCCTATTTAGGAAGGAGAAGGACCCATTCAGCATGTCCCCCACTCCTATCTCCATAGCCAGTTGAACGAGGATGGATTTTCAAACCATTCTAATATGGGCTTGACTGTTTGCCCATAAACATAAAATATAACTGTTTTCTTTATGTTGAACAAAATACTGTACAAATGGGAGATACATTTTTTTAAGTGCTTCCCAGCAGGAGCAAAAGAATGTGTTCAAATGTTCAATTTTCGATACATTGTTCCATGGAAAGAAAACGGGTGAGAGAGAATACATTAGAGAGTTACTTGTGGAAAGTGGAAGTGTCTGGATTCCCTATAAAATTCTGTGAATGAGGCAAGCAGATGGCACATTAAAAGCCTCACTAGGATGTGAGAATGAATGAAATAAATTGTGAGAATTTCTTGCCAGAAGCTAGAGATGGATTTAGGACATGTTTATCAACCTAAGGAAGAAAACTGACAGATAAGCAGTCAATACATGAGTTACTACTGGAGACAGCTAATATCTGGTTTTAAATAAAAAAATAATTGTATCCTAAAAGTAGATATTTTATCTGCACAGAAAAGGAAGAAAAGCAGGTATTGAATCATTATGTATGACAATAGGTAGCACTGTTTGGTAGGTCAGTCACTCTGCTTCCTTTATTTTAAGCATTATCATTCATGCTAACATTTGTTTCCTTCTCTGTTATGTTCTTAGCAGTTCATCTAGAAAGAAAATCCGTGCAGAGAGAACCGTGTACATAATCCTGAAATTTAAAAGATGGCAATTTTGCTAGCAACTTATGAAGATGCACTGTAATTCGTCAAAAATAGAAACATTCCCTCAGGTCTTTTCTTTCAAGAAGCTATACTCTTGATTATTAATGACAAATTTCCACCATATAACCTTCATAACCTTCCCTTTTTGCAGCTGGAAATTAACTGCACTAAATGTATAAAATTCAGTCCATGTGTGCAATCCGTAAATATTTATGAATAATGCATAGATATAGAAAACACTTTGGCCACCTAATGAGAAGGAAGGACTCACTGGAGAAGAGCCTAATGCTGGGAAAGGTTGAGGGCAAGAGAAGAAGGGGACGACAGAGAATGAGGTGGCTGGATGAAGTCACTGAAGCAGTAGGCGTGAGCTTAAATGGACTCCAGAAGATGGTAGAGGACAGGAAGGCCTGGAGGAACATTGTCCATAGGGTTGCGATGGGTTGGACACGACTTCGCAGCTAACAACAACAAATAGAAAACACTAAACATCTTAATGCCTTTGACTGACTGCATGACACACATATTTACAGTCATAACGGTGAGACTTATTCGTGATCTGTTCTTTCAAAGGATATCAATGTCTGGATTGAAATCCAAAATAATTTTTAAAATTTTCCATGAATGAAAGTGCCCTATTCATCTGACTAATAATGAGGAAAAACTTTCAGTATCTTCTTTTCAAGGTTTCTATAGGTAGGAAAATGATCTTCTTCACCCAGAAGGTTCTTTTTCATTCTAGATTACAGGAAATTGCATGATGGGTTGGAGTTTCAATTCCAACTGAATCTTTGACAAAAGCTTTCTAACATTAAGAACAGTTTAAGAATGGAACCAATTAGTCAGAGAAGTGGCAGGTTTCCCTTCACCGGATATGCTCAAAGAGATGTTAGCTGCCTGTTGAGGTGCCTTAATTCAGATTTCTGCCCAGAGAGAGGGATTGTTCAACTCCATATTTACAAGATCAAAGAGAGAAAAGCTCTTAAAACAGTGAAAGGAAATGGGGTAGACAACATAGCAAAGATGGATTCAGTCACATAATTTCTGTTGATTACCTATTATTTTACTTACTGCTTAATCAGAAGTGTTAACCAACTTGGTGTTTTCTGGATAGCACACATCTCTCCCTCTCTCTCCCCTTGTGTGTTAGGGTAGGAAGACGGGATCAAATCATTTAATGTTTTAACAAATATTTCCCAAATATCAAAATGAAAGCTAGTAGGAGAAAGGAAGGTGGGGGGGTGGTCTTAGCTAAGCACAATGCATGTCTTGTACTGGTCATATATTGTATTTTCTACAGGGTTGCTGCTGAAGATCATTAGAGCTCAGGCTATTCAGTAAGTTAAGGGTGAAGAGTAGATTTGGATTGTATTCTAGTAGCAACCTCTTCTTAATGCAACACATATTTACCAATACGTCTCATTTAAATATAAGGAAAAACTTCCTGATGCAAAGAGCTTTAAAACAATGGACCAGACTGCCTATAGTGGTTAATGGGTCTTCCATCTCTGTAAGATTTTAAGAAAAGGTTGGACAATCATTGCTCATGGATGATTAAGATAACCATTGTTTATTAAATTAATTCAACTGGGTAGCTTTGCATCAAACACTAAACTATAAATTAGCCACCCAGCTTGGAGGTAAACATTACAGTAGAAAAATATGGGCTTGGCTATTTTGTGAGTCTTAGTTTTGTGTGACTAAAAAAAAAAGCATCCCTTGAGTTAAGCTTGATTCTTTGAGATTTATGCAGACAGATCAAATAAAGTTTATATGCCTTGGTGAACATATTGTATATGCAGCTAGTTTTCCTGGGTTGTTTTTACAACTCCCAGGAGTAGGCAGCCTGGCATTTCCTCATAGTTTCCTATCCAAATACTAACCAAATATATCCAATGGAACAGAATATATGTAAGTCAGAGTTATATTGGGGAATCCTTGGTGCCCTCTAAGCTTGGTTATTTGCTTGCAGACATTTCATTATCTGACTAGGTAACATTATTAGTGCTAGCCACTGCTAGTCACTATCAGCGATAGGATTGATAATGTTACTTAATTGGGTAATGACATGTCTGAAAGCAAACAACCATGTTCAGAGAGCACCAAAGATTCCATATAACCATATATGATCGGGCTTGCTTATTTATTTATGAGATTTATTATTTATTGCTAGCCGGTAATATAGGATTTTATATTTACTAGTATTAAACTTATGCATCAAACACCGGAAGGGGAAGCAGACCAGATTCCCCATATATGCACACACATTTTCTTTAGTGTGAATATGACCTAGCCACAATAAAGATTTGTTCAAAGACTATCATGACTACCTGATTTTCCAGCACTGCTCAGTTCCAACTCCATCTCCTTCTCATTCCATAGACCTAAAGCCCACTGCCTTTCGTCTTTCTCACATACATACACACACACACACACACACAGAGAGAGAGAGAGAGAGAGAGAGAGAGAGAGAGAGAGAGAGAGAGAGAGAGAGAGAGAGAGAGAGAGAGAGAGAGAGAGAGAGAGAGAGAGAGAGAGAGAGAGATGCTATAGGCTGGGCTGTTAAAAGAATAGTATAGAGATAAACTATGCAGGATGCATCTTTATAATGGAGGAAGAAGAGTGGCAACCTCAAATGAGATCCTCCACTGTGCACTTTATAGGACTTCCAAATTCTTAAGGGACTACTCTGTTGCTCTCTAATTTCCCTTTTTAAAATTGAACCATTAAAATGTAAACATTGTATGCTAATAACAATTGACACCCCATTCTTTAGCGGAGCAAAAACCATTGTTACCTAATTACCCATGGCAAGGAATGCTGATAACCACTACTTGAGCAATTTTGCAGACCTATGCAGAATGAAAACTCCAATACTTGCTGGTTAATCTACAAACACTATTTGTCAGTGCACTTCCATTTCCTTTGAAAATGACTTGCTATGGCCTCATCTATATAACCAAGGATAACTATATCCAATTTTGAACTTTAATTGGCTGAAATAATGTGAATCTTTAAGTGTCAACTATTTTTCAGTTGAAAAATAGCTTTGCACATCTGTAACCCAAAGCTATCCCAGATTGAAGGCTTCTGTTTGCAGATATTGGTTTCCTTGGAAAGATGCCCTGTGGCCAGAGCTGTATTCTGGATTGTTGAGATGCATTGAAAGAACAAGATCTTTGACAGACAAGGAAGAGAAGGGAAAAATTATTTACAAGTTTTAGAGGGAGTAAGTACTACTTAATTCAGTAGGACCTCTGGGGGAAAAAAGAGACCTAATAATTTATATAATTATCTCAGGTGTGTCTTTTAACTTTCTCTAATTTAATTTAGAGAACTCAGCTAGGTTTGGTTCTTTTAATCAGTCATTGTTAGCTCCAGTAGGAGAACCAGATCAAAAGTTCAGCTCCAACAAAGGCTAAAACTAATTTTATTTAGATTGACTCTAATTTCAGAATCTTATAGGCCTGATTGTGCTGCAATCTTTCCAGCTTCATAATAGGTCAGTGAATCAGCAAGGCATCTGTATGAGTTGCTTCCAAACATTATCTGGACATTCTGAACTCAAAATGTGCTTAAGTCCTTTTATCCAGGCAATAGCTCCTGCATATCTCTGTCAAGAACATTTTCCTTATTTTCTAGTTATTTGGCATAAGTAATAGGCATCCTCCCCACCAGGGAGAGGCAACCTTGGCTCTTTGATGACTCAATTCCTGAGCCAGCCATGAGTCATAAAAGAACCAAGGTTGCCTACCCCTGCTCCATATCCATCTAAGTTGTTTCAAAGATATACTTAAACTATAACCGGAATCTGACCTGCAAAATCCACACGCCGCACAACCTACTTGGAAAGCAGGATTGGTTTTCATTTGCATACAGCCTACTGCAAATGCCTCTACAATTGTCGATTGTCTGTATTAATTTGGCACTAAAAGAGCTTGCAGTAAAAAAAAAACTTCTTTCCCAAAAATCTAGATATCTCATATCATAACCTCACCATTGTGTGCTATCTTCTCCTATTCTTTATTTTTTTTAAGGTTTTATTAATTATGGGTCATGTGGGCGCATTCAAATATTTGCATATTATGAAACAGTAGTTGATTGGGAAATTATTTTCAGTTTCTACAATTAATGTCATATAAATAATAATTGAATGCAAAATCTTGATATTTGAAACCACATATCAGAGCAATATAAAATAAAGCTCAAAAAGAAAGGATTAATTTATCTTAAAGCCATTACTGTTCCTATATTTCCTTATCTCATTTTTCTTTTTCCCCAATTGCTAACTGGTACTATCTTTTCTCCCCAACTATTAGAGATTGAAGATTTGGGTTTCAACAAGACTGAAATATTGTACAGTACCATCACAACTAAATGAAAGCAGTGAAAACAAAGGAAATAAATAAACCACATTTCCTATAGCAGAGCTAACCACTGCCAACAACAAAGGCATTTTAGAAAGTAACAGCTGAATGTGGAAGCCCATTTTAGGATGTGTTCCTATGGTATGACAAGGAACTCTAAATCTCAGTATCTTTACTGGGATCTAAAAGGTTCTGCTTGATGTTTTGGCACAGAAGGAAAACCCTGCACTGCATTTCATCTCATACACACTATAATTCAACATTTGCCACAAAATTCCATATACAGACTCTGCCATTCAATCCCACCTTCCCTGCTCAGTCTAATCTCAGAGAATTATTAAGCAAAGGAAGGCAAAACATGGCTTGATCAAGCATCAAACAAGCATTAATGCATCTTATTGTTCCAGAATTCATCTTAAACAATATCTTAATTCTTCTTGGGATGGGAATTATTCCTAATAAAACCCTGAATTTTGTGTGTGTCTGTGTGTGTGGGAGGATTTACAGTGACTGATAATTCAGCTGTGTATCAACAGGGTGAATATCACTTTGAAGACTAGTTTTAAAATGTCAGATCATTATTATACAAATTTAAAAAGAAAAAGCTGCCTTGTCATGTCCTACACTGAGCAGGGTCACTCCAAATACACCAGAATTCTGTTTCTCATAGGTTACTAGACAGCCATCCTGAAATTCTCTTGTGGAATCATTTCTATGTAAATTCTTAAGTCCTACTCACTGAAATAAATTTGTTTGCATAGAATATGCACGGATACGAGAAAGAAAAACCCAAAACAACCCAAACTCAGGAGTTTGATTATAAATCTGAGCAAAAAAGGTGAAAGAACCATTTTGATGTCTCAAGATCCACTTTCCAAAAGTCAACAAGAAAACAACAACAATACACACAAACTATAGCTCTCTATGACTAAGGACCAGACACCACCCACCCATAGGCTCATTGTTGGAAAAGCTGCTAAAACTGCTTCTCTATAGCAAGAGGAGGAGACCTACGGTTCAACTTTGTTGAAGAAGCATCGACGTAGCAGCAGTATTAGACTTGTGATGGCCAAGAAGGTGGTGCACATGGTTCTTCCTCCATTACCAAACCAGGGGTATTAGTGGGCTACCCAGAAAGCAACAGGCAGAGTGGCATTGCAGCCCTTGAGCAGACTGCCTGATAGCCTGGGAAGGAGGCTAGGCAGAAGGAGGGGGGGCTGTTTTGTTCCTGGTCACCTGCGGGCTCTCCTGACCCTTTCAGAGAAGATTAGAGGAGGATAAGATGGAATTAATGGGGAGGAAAATGAGGGCACGGGCGTCTAGTCTTTCAGAGAGTACAGCTCAGGATGGACCAAGTCATGCAATGGCTCTGAGTCACAAGCTGAGAAAGCTAAAAGCTTTTTCTCCTGAGGGAAAATCTCCCCTCTTCTCACATGCACAGGATTCAGGTTCTTGTTCTAAGCCCCCACCACCACTTGAACGAAACACGGTTTCTGCAGAGCATCAGGTGTTATGCATGCATCATATTCTGAAGTCTCAGAAAATCTTAATCTTTCCTACGCTTGTGTGATTTTTCTGACATAAGGAATTGTGTAAAATAATGGGGTGAGGGAAGAAAATGTTGCATGAAATGCATCACAAATCTCCTGGAAATCATTTCTCCAATAATATTTTCCTCTGGAACATTATTTTGCTCAACAGATGACAAGCTTTTCTAGTACTTCTGTTTTCATGCTGTCTCCTAACTCCTTTACAGCATCTGCCCCTCCTCTTGGCTGCAGCATTTCTTCTCCTTTTTGTTGGCACAAGATCTTCAGGGCTATTTTCCTCTCCACTCAATGCATCCCCTTCTTTCCTCTAATACTACCATCTGCCCCCCCCCTTTGATAATCTGCAAATCCTTTTGGTTCTGGCCGGCCACCTGTTCTTTTAGAGACTATGTCATTGCTTTCCATGCTTTGCCTTCTTGCTGATGTCCTCTTTCACAATTGCTCTGACTTCTGTCCACTTCTGTTATTTTGTACCATAAGCATTTCTTCAACAACCCCTTCTGAAAGAAGAAGCCCTTCAATTTGTTGTCACATGAAAGATAAAATGCTAGACAATTAGCTGGTTTTGAGCACTGTAAATAGAGAATCCCCTAATGGAAAAGTTAATGCTAACTAATGTTAGTAACAGTACACTATGCACTAAGTCAATCTGTTGTAGCAGGGTGCTGCCTACTTCTTTGCAGATGACAAAAAGGCCAGTGTGAGCATAAGCTTAGCTTTCTTGACTAAGCTGAAGTAAACATCTCTTAGAGCAGATTTAGATTTTGTTTCTCTCAAAATGCTCCCCAATTCCATCTTTTTCCTCTGATTTGCACTGGTGTTGTCTATTTAGGATTAAAGAAAAAAGAAAAAAAACACCAGTTAAGTTCATCAGAATATCAATAGTCTCCACCCTAACGTCAGCTTGTTCTTGCAAGCTGGACATGAAATTATATAATGGATGTATATAATAGAAATTGATTGGCAATTGCTTATGCTTCCATATTACCACATTCTACTCAAACACATCATAAAATTAATTGTCCATCGCTATCCCTTACGAAGCAATTTTATATCTTTAGACACCAAGCAGAAGCTCAATTTTTAAATCAGATGTTTGTCAAACTAGATACCCACCTAATGAAATGGTAATAAAAAAAATCAACAAGGAAGTCTCTCCTTCTGTTTTTCAATTCCTTAAAACAACTTTGAAGATACAGTAGTTTGCAGTAGAATTTTTATCTGCCAATAAAAACATGCTGACAATAAGGATAAAAGAAGGACTTTTAGTTATTGCTCCATTCCAGGCTGCCAGACATCCTGCAGTAACAGACACACATTACACATGCATACAGACACAGGGAAATGCCTTAGCTTAGATTGTCTGCTGTCCTCCATCCTGCTATATGCTTCTGCCTGGACAAACGTAAAGCAAACAAACTTAAGCAGGCTTTATAATAGAGAGCTGGAAAGCTCTCAAGCCATCTTTTCCCTTGAAAGGTCAGCAAAGAGTTAGGAGATTCTACAAGGGAACAGGAATTACTCATAAGTTTCAGAGCGTCAAAGAAAAGACAAGTTCTCTGCAATTTAAAATATATTACAGCTTCAAGCAAGAGTGGCTTCCATATATATTACACATTATGCAGGAAGGAAAAAATAAATATGTAAGGCAGGCTTGCCAAAGTTTATATCAAAATATACCGCAAATTGGTTGGAGAACAAAGAATGGAAGAGTCAGAAATCAAACATTTATATTTATTGTTTAGGGATGTTATTTTTTTATTTTTACTATTTATAAACAATAACATAATGGAGACATTGTTACTAAGCTCAAAAGAAATCATATTTCTTTCCCCCTTTTTAATATTAGGAAAACAATGTACTTTGCTTGGTATCTTTTATTAATGTTATTTTGGCATCAGTTGTACAATTATGGTAAATATGTATCCATGTATAGACATTATCTTTTAAAAAAATTAAACCCATTGAAAATAAAAATACTAAAATATTCCATAGCTAAACCAAAAATAGGTTGATGTAGGAAGTGAATCACGTGAAGATCCTGTGGGGGGGGGGAACCCTTTATTTGAAATTATCTGTATAGAATCATAGATGTGTTGTTTGTTAAGTTATAAATTATAAGCACAGTTTGCCTGTCTAAAAGCACTACAACAATACACTTAGTTGTAATTTAGAGAAGAGAATGTGTTTATTTGGAAAGTTTGTGTTATTTTTTTCCCCACCCTTCAATACATGGGTGACAAACTACATTTTCTTAGAAATCAACAGCAGCTCACATGTCCTTGTAGTTCTTATCCATAGCCAAAGATTGTGTCATACTCATATCAAGACCCCATCCTGCAGCAGACTTAATTTACTCATTTCTTTAGAACTAATTATACATTACCCCAATCTGAATGGACGGTGTTCATGAACAATTGAATAATGAATTTCCCCATACATTAAAACATTCCACACTCAGCATCATGATAAGAGAAAACAATTACAGGTTTTTTAAAAAAAATGTGCCAGAACCACATTATAGTCAGAAGTCTTGCTTAAATAAAAAAATATTTTAAAGGTCAAAATATCACTTCATAGGCAACTCTTCTTCTAATACCACATCAGTTGTTAGAAGCATTTAGCTGCCGTCAGTAAAGAACAAACTTGCCAATCTGAATGGGGAAAAAAAATCAAAAGATACAAATCTGATTCCAGAGGTGGCAATATCCAAAACCTGGGGGATGGGGTAGGAATTGGGACTTTCAATTTCTTGTTTTTATGCAAAAAAAAGTACAAGACTGCTTTAATTATAAAAGACTTGATCTCTAGTTCATCCAGCAGCTTCCTTATATTATTACACAGATTAACCATAATTCTAATTCTCAGAAATTCTAATTCTAAAAAAGTGCACTTAGCCAGGTTTCCAAGAGAGAGCGCTCTGGAGTCATGTGTCTTGTTGAATAGCAGTTTCCACTTATTTAGCATTGTAGATGGAAGTGGTAATCTCTTTGGGGAAAGGATCTTTTGCTTTTTAATCAGGGCTATTATCAGCCTGGAAGGAATAGTCCCAACACTTTGTTTCTTTGTGTTGAGCCCTGTTGTAATTGTAATTTTTAATGTCCTGATTTTGGGGAAGACTACAGTGGTGGAAAAGGGACGCGGTGGCTCAGTGGGTTAGGACGCTGAGCTTGTTGATCAGAAGGTCGGCAGTTTGGCGGGTTGAATCCCGAGTGCCGCGTAGCAGAGTGAGCGCCTGTTACTCGTCCCAGCTTCTGCCAACCTAGCAGTTCGAAAGCATGTAAAAAAAATGCAAGTAGAAAAATAGGGACCACTACAGTGGGAAGGTAACAGCGTTTAGTGCGCCTTTGGCGTCTAGTCATGCCGGCCACATGACCACGGAGATGTCCTCGGACAAGCGCTGGCTCTTCAGCTTTGAAACAGAGATGAGCACCAGCCCCTAGAGTCGGAAACGACTAGCATGCATGTGCGGTGGAACCTTTACCTTTACCTTTACAGTGGGTGGAAGACTTGGGGGGGGGGTTGATTTCCTTCCCACAATAAATGCCAGATCATTCCCAATTATTTTAAGCATAATCATTATCAATAAATAATTATCACTATCTTCTGAATTTCATTTCCATTTTTCTCTTCTATTCTCTCCCACACCCTCATTCTTGGATCAATATAGCAATATGGTTGCATTGTAGTAGACAAGAATCTTGATAACACCTTCCAGATTCAGCAACTTTACTAGGGTGCAAGCTTATGAGAGTTCACATCATTACAATGGGTTCAGTATGCTTGATGGGAAACAGAATAACAGAATAACAAAGTTGGAACGGACCTTGGAGGTCTTCATCAATGACTTAGATGAGAGAATTGAAGAGGAACTCATCAAATTTGCAGATGACACCAAACTGGCAGGAGTAGCCAACACCCCAGAAGACAAACTCAGGATCCAAAAAGATCTTGACAAACTTGAACAATGGGCCCTATCCAACGATATGAGTTTCAATGTGGAGAAAAGCCAAGTTTTACATTTAGGCAGGAAAAATCAAAGGTACAAGTACAGATTGGGCGAGACCTGGCTTAAAAACAGTAACTGTGAGAGGAACCTTGGAGTCCTAGTGGATGATGACTTAACCATGAGCCAGCAATGTGCAGCAGCAGCAGCCAAAAAAGCCAATACAATCCTGGGTTGTATAAACAGAGGCATAGAATCAAGATCACATGAAGTATTAGTACTGCTTTATAAAACTCTAGTAAGACTACACCTGGAATACTGCAGCCAATTTTGGTCATCATATCACAAAGAAGATGTTGTGGGTTTGGGGGAAAAAATTCAGAGAAGAGCAACTAAGATGATCAAAGGCTTGGAGATTAAAACATACGAAGAACGGCTGCAGGACTTGGGTTTGGCTAGTCTAAAGAAAAGAAGAAATAGGGGAGACATGATAGCAGTATTCCAGTATTTGAGGGGCTGCCATAAAGAAGAGGGGGTCACATTATTCACCAAAGCACAAGAAATAATGGTTGGAAACTGATTGAGAGAAGCAACCTAGAATTAAGGAGAAACTTCCTGACAGTGAGGACAATTAACCAGTGCAACAGCTTGCCTCCAGAAATCGTGGGGGCTCCATCACTGGAGATTTTAAAGAAGAGGCGCTAGACAGTCACTTGTCTGAGAAGGTATAGGTTCTCCTGTTTGAGCAGAGAGCTGGACTAGAAGACCTCCAAGGTCCCTTCCAGTTCTATTCTATTCTATTCTATTCTATTCTATTCTATTCTATTCTATTCTATTCTATTCTATTCTATTCTATTCTATTCTATTCTATTCTATTCTATTCTATTCTATTCTATTCTATTCTATTCTATTCTATTCTATTCTATTCTATTCTATTCTTCTAAACCAACTCCCTGCTCAGGCAGGAAACCCTATACCATTTCAGACAATGGCTATCTCAAATGCTCTCTTCTTAAAAACTTCCAGTGTTGGAGCATTCACAACTTCTGGAGGCAGGTTTTCCACTGATTAATTGTTCTAACTGTAATGTATTGGGATTTTGTCTTACTAAAGAGTATCACGTGGGGTTAATTGCTGGGAGGTTGTTTAAGCAGGGAAGTTGGCTAACCACTCTCAGCTCCTCAGACAACCCGTCTCCAGTGCCACCATTGGCTGCCTCTAGGGCGACAATAGGTTGCTTTAAACCTATTGGCCGCCACCTAGAGGCCAGGGTATAAAAAGCTGCATTTGCAGCCCTGTTTCCCAGTTCAGTTCCTGCAACCAAATAAAGAATGATTCTTGCTGAACTCACTCACCTCGTCTCGTCAATCAAGCAACGAACCCAGTATCTAACACTAACTATAAGTAATTTTCTCCTTAGTTCTAAGTTGCTTCTCTCCTTGATTAGTTTCCATCCGTTGCTTCTTGTCCTGCCTTCAGGTGCTTTGGAGAATAGCTTGACTCCCTCTTCTTTGTGGCAACCCCTGAGATATTGGAACTCTGCTATCATGTCACCCCTGTCCTTCTCTTCATCTGAGATAAAGAGGGAAAGGGAAAGAGAGATAAATGGCTGAAATTCTGTCTCACTGATTGTTAATAATCTTCTTTTCAACATTTGGAGCTTGGACAGAAGAGATTAATTAAAAGCAGACTTGATTGATACAGGTTCAAAGGCATGCAATATGAGCCTTGCCCGTGTTGCCTAAACTTTGAAAAACCAAAAAGTATATGAAAAGCCAAGCTTAAATACTTCTAAAGATTCTTTTGGCTTTTATGATATGAATCAATGAATCTTTATGGACGCATCAGGTGCATAATCTGCATCTAAAATGGGGGCCTGCTTTGAACCTGAGCTAGGATCTTTGACAGCAAACACGTCAAGTGCCATGATGAAATGCAAAATGATATGAATATGGTTATTAGCCACCTGCCACCTTGAGATTGCGTTCAGTTTCAGTGGGAGGAAAACACACATACACAGCTCTGTAAAAAGTGTCAGTTTGTTGCCTATCCTTTTCCCACAAAGTTTAAAAAAAATGGAAGGGGCATTTTTTTTAATATATATTATCAACTTCAAGCAGCCGGGCTGGAACAAGGACAGGCTCCAGCTATCAAGTGATCTGATGCATTGTGGTGGAGGAGATAAGAAAATAGCTAACTCCCTGCAGTTGCCCTCCTGCCTTTCTCTTCTCTCTTTTCTTCCTTTAATCTAGGTTAGTTTGTCCTTTATCATAACTGAGGAGGCATTCTGTGTAACTGGAACTAAAGGGGGGAAAAATGGGGACGCATGCCTGTTACCTACTGGGAAGAGAGAAAGAGTTGAAAACAAACTTTAAAAGTGCACTGGATTTTGGCCAACTTGGAAAGTAAAAATAAAGTAACATCATTCAATGCATGGTTGAGATGACTGATCCCAACCAAGTAACGAAACCTAAATTAGTATACCCCTCTTGATGGGAGTACCAGTGTTTCCCAATAAACACCTTTTTATATGTAAAGGTTTGGCATTCTTGTTTTAATCAGGGAAGGTCTCATTAAAGTTTTCCCCACAAGTGAAATTGCATGGCTTCTGAAGCCACACTTTAGGATTCTGGATTAACACAAGCTCCCTCACTTCTGTTTGTGGCAGATAGAGGCAAGGTGAGCCAAAGGGCTAAGTTTGTCCAGCTGGACAAACTCAGCCAAGCGATGGGGAGAGTTAGAGAATTCACCCTGAATGGAATAATCTTTTACCCACGAGAACCTGGAAAAGAAAGTCAGCCAATCAGATTTTAAATTGCCCGTCCTAGCAACTAATGTCATCCATCTTTGCCAGAGAAACAGATTTCTGAAGGGGTCAGCTAAGACAGCTTTTCCTTATCTGTGGTATTTCTTGAATTTGCTACAACACTGTAACAGGCCCTAAGCAACTGGCAGTCTTCAAAATATCCCAAGAGAAAGAAGGGAAAAATCAGGGGAGGGGGAGGGGAAAATAGGTAAAACTAAAGCTTCCACTCCTGTGGAAAAGGGATGAATCAAAAGGACACTTCAGAAATCAGGGACCAAGAGATTCTTGTAATTAGAAGCTCAGTCGCTTCTGCCCACAGATCATTTTACCACCTCCTGAGAATGGCGAATAAAAATGAAGGCTGCCCCTCTGTGCACTTGATCTTTTCCGAAGCTGCAGGAAAGTAGAAGGAGCTCCTTCTGTCTCCAAAGCTGTCTGGAACTGACAAGACTCTGATCCCTTTGCTCTCTGACAAGCAGAAGGTCAGGCTCCTGTCAATTTCCATCTTCTCCAGGGGCAGCCACTGCACAGGGCATACTGAGCCTGCTTCTAAAAGGGATTAAAAAAAAAACCTGAGGAAGCCAGAGACAGAAAACAGGCGGGTAGGCAGTCAGAGTGGGGGAACACACAGGAACAGAGATGAGAGGCGAGAGGAATGGAAGGTGACAGATATGGACAAGGTCCTTAATTAAAAACCTACAGCAGGGAGCAAGTCAGTCAAACAGAGAAGGAAGATAAATTATGCAGGAAGGGGGAATGGAACAAAATTAAGGGGAAACAGGCAGTGGCAGGAGAAAGGAAAATGCTTGGGAGAAAAAGAGGTAGAGGATAAGATTAGCAACTATTGGCTTTAGTCTAGATGCCCATAGGTTGAAAGAGGCCTTCCTGAGCCTATAAAAATCCCGATTTGGTAAGCCAAAAGCTGTCCCTCTCCAAAGTCTGTGCATAATTTTAAACTTAAGTCTTATCAGTGAGTGGAAAGGGACCCAAAAGACCCTAGAAATGAATTGGGAAGCAATTGTTTAAGTGGGGCTGGGAGGACCTGTATGGTTTCAAACACAGACTGACCACTCCCATTGTCCTTACCATTGGCCAGCAGGCTGTGGGTGCTAGGACTTCAGCAGCAGCTGGAGGCTTCCTGAAAATCAGCCTAATTGCAATCAGCCCAAGGATCCCAATCCCCTGTCATCACAGATTTTTATTTGCAGCACTGAGGATCAACAAGCAGGTCCAGGATTGCAGCTGGGGATAATCTGGGGGTCTGAGCAAAGGTATCAATTGTGGGGAGGTAGTCAGGAAGGTGGCTACAGCCAGTGGCGGGATTCAGCCGGTTCACACCAGTTTTGCAGAACCGGTAGCTAATTATTTTTTGCCCAGGCCCAGAATGGACTTCCGGAAGCGGCATTCACACAGACAACTGGTTGTTCACATATTTGAATCCCAACACAGGCTACAGTCATGCTGTTGAAAGCTTGCCTCCTTTTTTTATATGTACTATATATGCCAGGGGGTGTTAAACTGCCGGCCCATAGGCCGGTTGCATCATGCGGAAGCCGCACCCACCCCAGCTCCGGCAATGCAAAAAAAGTTGCGATACCTCGCAACACATCACGTGATGTGGCGAGTTTGACACCTGTGATCTACGCAATATTAAAAAAAGCGACAGATTCAAGAGTACTGTTGTAGATGCCCCCTTGATTTTTTTTTATCTCTTCCACAAATGCATCTGTATCTGAAATTGCAAGAATCCCCTTATTTGCAATCCCTAAAGCCTTCTCTTATCTCACTGCTAACGTTCATTGATTTAGTTGCAATGTTTGCAGACAGTTTAGAAAAAACACACAAACAATTGTGTCAACCTTGAGGCCTGAAAAAAATCCCTCAAAATAATCCCAGTCAAAAGAAAACAAGGGAAAGCCCATGTACTGTAGTTCTATAGCCCAATCTGTTGGTATTATTCCCTTCTTTTTAGTGTCTCTCCCCCACTATGGCTCATAGCTGTCAAAATATATGATTAACATAGCATTTCCTCAAGAAGCAGGGCAAGGGCTCGAACTCTGCATCTGTTTACAGACTCCAGATATTTCTTTGACTCTGTGCAAATAATATGCTATTTCCAAGACAGCTACCAATTCCACAAGGTATTCTCAGCTTGCAATCCTGAAAGGAAGCCATCTGAGCATCAAAACACTCCTCTTGCTACATGGCAGTTTCTGCTTATTGTGTAGTGGGTCCAACGCAAGAGAGACGCCAGCCGGTGTGTGAGTTCAGCTCTTTATTGGAAGGGGAAGTGAACTGGGGAATGAGGGCTACCTGGCCTCCTTATATACCTGGCCAGGTAAGCTAACAGCCAATGGGGTTGGCCCTAGGTTTCCCGCCGAAACTGTCCAGGCCAACGCCCCCTGATGGCTGTTGCTATGCAGATGCCTGCATACATAACACCCCTCCCCCCTTAGAGAAGACCCACATAACAACAACAACATGCAACTACTATAACTATGAGTATATATATATATATATATAAAAAACAGTGGTGTCCTTGTGTGAGGGTCACTTGCACACATAGTCCGACAGGTAGGCTGGTGTCCTGTGTGGACAGGTGGATCGTCTGGGTGTGCTTGGCCCCTGGGCTTGGACCGTGGGTTCCTGAGGCCTTTGTGCAGGGCTGCAAGGAGCCGGCATCAGGAAGTCCTCCTCCTCTGGTCTCTGCCCTGTGACGTCCTCAGCTGGGTTGACCCCTCCTGGAGTGTGGTCCTCCTGTTGATCGTGTGCGTTGAGTTCAGGGACGTGTGTGACGCGCTCAGGGGCGTGTGTGACGTGCTCAGGGACTCTTCCTCTGAGCTGATCGATGTGTCGCCTTATGCGTCTGTCCCCCTCCACCCCTACAATGTACGAAAGGGGTCCTGTTTTCCCGACCACTGTCCCCGGAACCCAAGGATGTCCAGCCCCATAGTTCCTTGCCCAGACCAGGTCCCCCAGGTTGAGGACCCTGTGTGTGGGTGATGACGGCAATGGTGATGGTAGTGATGCTGGTGATGATGGTGATGATGGTGATGTTGCCCTTCCGGTTTCGGCTGCTACCTGGTCTGGGTGTAGGCGGTCCAGCTTGGTGATGAGGTGCCGTCCCCATCGCAGTTCTGCTGGGCTCTTGCCGGTAGCCACGCATGGTGTTGTGTGTTGGGCTAGTAAAAATTTGGCCAGTCTGTGGTGCCAGTCCCCGCTGATGATGCGCCGGAGTGCGTCTTTGGTCGTCCTTACCATCCGTTCGGCCTGCCCGTTGGTAGATGGATGGAAAGGCGCGGAGGTGGCGTGCCTAATCCAGTTCGCCTTCAAGAACGCCTGGAAATCAGCAGCAGTAAACTGAGGCCCATTATCAGACACAATTACGTCGGGGAGGCCATGTGTGGCAAAGAGCGCTCTGAGCACCTGGATTGTCCTCCCCAAGGTCATGTTGGGGACAGGGACTACCTCTAACCACTTGGAGTGACTGTCCACCACTACTAAAAATAGTTGACCCTGGAATGGCCCCGCATAGTCAATGTGAATGCAGGACCATGGCGTGTGTGTGGCCTCCCACCGGTGTACTGGTGCATGTGGCACTTCTGGCCTGGATCTCTGGCACGTATAACAGGCCTTGACCCGATCCTCAACCTCCTTGTCCAACCCAGGCCACCAGAGGTAGCTCCTAGCCAGTGCCTTCATCCTGACCACCCCCGGGTGCCCTTCGTGTAAGGAGTCCAATACCTTGGCGCGTAGTGCGGGTGGAATGATGACCCTGCTACCCCAAAGGAGGCACCCCTTGTGTGTGGAGATTTCATCGCGTCTAATGAAATAGGCCTGAAACTCTGGTCCCGGGGATTTGTCCTGCCACCCTGTGCAAACCCATGAGTGCACCCTGCCCATGATGTTGTCTGTGGCTGTGTGGCTGGCAATGTCCTTGGCAAGAACTGGACACTCGGGTAGTTCCTGCAGGGCTAGGATCTGTGTGGCTGGTGCTGGGTCTGGGTCGTGTGTGTCTAAGGGGAGCCTACTTAGACCGTCTGCGTGGCCCATCTCCTTTCCTGGCTTGTGCACCAGCTTGCAATTGTATGCTGCAAGGAAGATGGACCACCGGAGCATCCTGGGGGACAGAATCTGGGGGGGTTGCCTGTCTGTGGTGAACAGGCCCAGGAGTGGTTTGTTGTCCGTGAAGACAGTGAACTCCCTGCCATATAAGTAATCATGGAATTTCTTGATTCCTGCCACGATTGCCAGGGCTTCTTTGTCTATTTGGGCGTAGTTTCTTTCTGCTCCAGACAGTGTCCTAGAATAGTATGCTATGGAGACTTGTGCCCCATTGGGCTCAAGGTGGCTTAGGACAGCGCCCACACCATAAGGGGATGCATCGCAGGCGATACAAATGGGCTTGGACTCGATGAAATGGGTTACTGTGGACTTGTCCGACAGCAATGCCTTCAGGGCCTTGAAGCTCTGATCATGGGTGGCCGTCCAGGCCCATGTTGCCTGTTTGTCTAGCAGCCTGTGGAGCAGTTCAGCGATGGCTGCCTTGTGTGGGAGGAATGTATGGTAGAAATTCAGCAGACCCAGGAATGCCTGAAGCTCTGCTTTGTTCTTGGGTGTGGGTGCTAGTTTGATGGCCCTCACCTTGGATTCTGTGGGGTGGATTCCCCTGGCGTCTACTCTGAACCCCAAAAATTCTGTGGAAGGAACGCCTATGCTGCATTTTTCCTTTTTGAGTTTGAGGCCAGCTGTGCACAGCCTTGCCAGCACTTCCCTAAGCCTCCCTGCCAGTTCCTCTGCTGACGCTCCTGCGATCAGGATGTCATCAAAATAGGGGCAGACTCCTGGAATGCCCCTGAGTGTCTTTTCCATAACCTCCTGGAAAATGCCGGGAGCAACGCTGACTCCAAACTGCAGCCTGTTCACCCGGAACGCCCCCCTATGGGTTACTATGGTTTGGATGTCAGCTGTTTCCCTAGTGACCGTGAGTTGCTGGTACGCCTGTGCAAGATCGAGCCTTGCAAAGATGGCGCCGCCTTGGAGGGAAGCGAGAACGTGACTGACCGCGGGAACCGGGTAAGCGTGCGGGTTTAGGGCGCGGTTCACTGAGCACTTATAGTCGGCGCAGATCCTTATTTCCCCATTGGATTTGAGGGGGGTCATGATGGGGGTTTCCCACTCCCCTCCATCTATGGGCTCTAAGATTCCCTGGGCCACCAACTTGTCTAGTTCGCGCTCGATTTTGTGTTTGAGCGCAAACGGGACTTGCCGCGGAAGGACCCTAACGGGGGAGACGTTTGAGTTAAGCTTGAACGATATGGGGGCCCCGGTGTACTTGCCTAATGACCCGTCGAAGACGTCGGCGAACTCCCGGCAAACGGCCTCAATGGAGTCCCCCTGGATCCGATGGATCCCAGATACTGAGATTCCCAGGGCCTCAAACCAGTCCAGCCCGACCAGGCTGGCTCTGCGGCCCTCTACCACTACAACATCCAGGTGCCCTTCACGACCCTTAAACCCCACTGAAATGGTGGCCTCCCCCTTCACCTTGACCGGCGAATTCTGAAAATCGGTCAGGGTTAATTTAGTAGGACGTAATTTAATCCGTTGCTTGCTCCGGCTAATTATGTGGTTAAGGGTCTTGTCCGAAATAATCGAGACCGCTGATCCGGAGTCAAGCTCCATGCTGCAAGGGACGCCTTGCAAACGAATTGCTAATCTAATTTTGGGTTTGAGCAGCCGGCGGCTACCTGTGTGGTTAATGGCCAGCCGGCTCTCGACATAGCCAATTTTTGTTTTGGTGGGGGCCCCAGTACCTACGAACGGCGGTTCCTCCAGCTGCAGCTCGTGGATCTCCTCCCGGGGGCGGCGGCTACGGCAGACGGCGGCTATGTGGCCTCTTTTCTTGCAGGCCCGGCACGTGGTGGACCGGAACTTGCAGAGGCTGTGCATGTGGTTCCCACCACACCCTGCGCACCTCTGGGGAACGGCGGTGTTGCTGGGAGGCCTGGGCCTGTCTGGGCGTCTGGCTCGCTGGTCGGGGGTCGACTTCCGCTGGAGGAGGTCGATGCTCAGGTCGTCCTCCTCTGTGGCCCCTTGCCGGTGGACGCTGGTTGCCTGGTTGCCGGGCCGGGTTTCCTGGCAGGCTTGGACGGCCCCGCAGGCCGCTTCGTGTGCTAGGATGGCGTCCTCGGCTTCCTGGAGAGAGACCTCCTCTCTTTCGAACAGGCGCTCCTGCAACCGCCTGTCGCGTAGGCCGCAAATCAGCCGGTCCCGTAGTCGCTCCTCCAAATTTGTGAACCTATAAGCGACGGCAGCTTCCCGCAGGGCGGCGAGGAAGTCGGCGCCGGTCTCGTCGGGGCGCTGGTCCCTTTCCTCAAATTGTGACCGTGCGGCCACCTTGGAGCGCCGGGGCCTGAAATGTGCGTTGAGCCTGGCCACGAGGTCTCGGTACGCGACAGTGTTGATGGCCTCCTGGGGGAACAGGTTCGCGGCGACTTCCAGCAGCGCTGGTCCCCCAAGGCAGAGCAGGGCGGCCGCCTTTGCACCGTCCTCCGATATCTGATTGAACCGCATGTACAGTTCAACGTGAGCCAGGTAACGAGTCCAGGTTTCGGGGCAGCGGGTCTCGAATTCGCGGGGTTGTCCGGCTCTAGCCATGGCGGCAGTTGGTCGTGGATGTGGCACTTGGCGTTGCCGGTTCAGCTGGCGGTCGTGGGGGGAAGAAGGAAAAATGCCTTTCCCTTCAGCTCGCGGAGCGTTTCCCCAGTGACTTCAGCTCTTGGTCGGCAGCAATCCCACCTTTGTCGCCACTATTGTGTAGTGGGTCCAACGCAAGAGAGACGCCAGCCGGTGTGTGAGTTCAGCTCTTTATTGGAAGGGGAAGTGAACTGGGGAATGAGGGCTACCTGGCCTCCTTATATACCTGGCCAGGTAAGCTAACAGCCAATGGGGTTGGCCCTAGGTTTCCCGCCAAAACTGTCCAGGCCAACGCCCCCTGATGGCTGTTGCTATGCAGATGCCTGCATACATAACACTGCTCATTGAGAGCCATATGCCTGATGTGGCCATGGGAGAGAGAGAAAAGAGTTTTCAAAAACTCTGGCACCAAAACCTGTGTTAAGGGCCCCTATATGTTTCTGTTTATCAACACTGACTCTAAGTGGCACACGAATTCAGAACAAATACTATGCCTAAAAATGAATGATACTAAATATATCAATTTACTTTACCCCAAATAAAGAGAAACAACATACCCTTGACCAATGTTTCTCATATTCAGCAAATTTAAGAAATGTGGACCTCAGCTCCCAGAATTCTCCAGTCAGCATGCTGGGAAACACTGCCCTAAAAAAAGCCAAGACTGCATTCCTGCAGACTGCCTAAAACATGGGCACACCCCCAACGTATACCACAGCCTGAGGGGAAAAGATAAGTTTTGAAAGATCATTCCTAGACCTACAGAGTCAGAGTAGTCTGAGCCTCCAGGGAAAGATTATTCCATAGGGCAGGAACCATAGCCCTTCCTATCAGAGGATATTACTTAGTGATTAAGGCCCAAAGCACATCTTCTTTGTTGGATTTAAAGGGACAGGCAGTAATGATGAAAGAGATTTGGTCCTCATATTTACAAGCCCTATATGCCATGAAAGGCTTTATAGGATAACCCGCAATTTGAATTGCACACAGAAGCTCACTGTTGACCAGTGCAGTTGACATAGCAAAGGTATTACATGAGCATACCAAGATCCATACAGAACTGCTTGCAATGCTATATTCTGGATCAGGCAAAGTTTCAAATGGCCTTCAAGGCAATCCCATATATACCACATAGGTATAATTCACACTTAGGGATGATCACAGCATGAATGATTATGAAAAGCAAGGGTGTCAAACTCGCAACGTCACATGATGTGTCGCGACGTGTCACAACTTTTTTCCCATTGGCAGCAATAGTGTGGGCGCGGTTTCGCTATGATGCATCCAGCCCGCAGGCCAGCAGTTTGACACCCCTGATGAAAAGGAACTTGTGATCCAGGAAAGGGTGATATTGTCAAACCAGATGAATTTGTGCAAAGCCTTTCTGGCAGCTATGATTTCCAAATGGTGCACTGGTTCTGTATGGGAATGTACCACTTTTTGAAAACTAAAGATGGGAAATCACCAGGACCAGATTGATGCACCCGTATCTATTCAGCCTTGTCAGGCTTGAGCCTATTCCTCCTTGTACTGATATGAATAGCCTCCAATCACTGAAACATGATCTCAGCAACGTAACTTGCTTGACTAGAGGTCCAGCCTTTAAGCAATAAAAGTTTTGCTTACGGGTCAATCTGGATAGATAGGATAGCAATCTACAAGAGTTCGCCCTCTTTGATTAATCAGTTTTCACAGTCTGGATCCCAAATCATGGAGATTATTATGCAAAGGGTGGGTTCTGTCTCCAGGACATAGTTATTTTAATAATGGAGATAATTGGGAAGAGGAGCAAGGGCAGAGGGTGAATGAGTTAAAACCAAAAAGGAAGAATAATTCTTCAAAAATCACATGCCTGGAATATCTCTCAGAGATCACGCCCTCTCCCATCCTTTGTACAATGGGCAAGCTTGACAAGGGTTAATGACACATTTGAAGAAACAAAATATAGAAACAAAACCTCGGAAGACAAAACTTCTGGTCCCAGTGACTGACCCAGATTGGATCCTGCAACATTATCTTGGGACATATATACCGTGTTTCATTTGTGAAACAAAATATAGCCGGTAATATTTGACAGAGAGATCCATTCCTATTTCCTTCAAGAGAAGACAGTCTTTTCAGTTAGTATGACTTTACTTTCTGGGTTGGATGGGGGAGAAGTCTAAACAAAACTAATGAAAACTATGTTTCTCATCTGTCTTATTGCTTTCAAAAATAATTATTTTGCCACAGACCTCAGAGCTTCTAAAATATGCTTTATTGCTGTGGTGACTGATAGCAAGGATTTCCTCTATTATTTCCAATTCCTCTGTTTTCCAACATAGACAGCCCAGTGTATGTTATTTATAAAGCATCCCAGCCTCTGAGTGAATATTTCCTCCTCTGTTGAATAAAGTTTGTTGGCTGGGAATAATCAGATCCATTTGTTAAACCCTGTGTTTCTAAGAAGTCATTTATTTCTTCAAGTCTATAATTGAGAGGGATATCTTTTTGTTTGTGTGAAAGGCAGGGCTAGATGAATCAAAAGTTGGAATTAAGATTGCCGGAAGAAATATCAACAACCTAAGATACGCAGATGATACCACTCTAATGGCAGAAAGTGAAGAAGAACTAAAGAGCCTCTTGTTGCGGGTGAAGAAGGAGAGTGCAAAACTTGGGTTGAAACTTAACATTAAGAAAACCAAGATCATGGCATCTGGCCCTCTCAATTCCTGGCAAATAGATGGGGAAGAAATGGAGGTAGTGACAGATTTTATTTTCCTGGGCTCCAAGATCACTGCAGATGGGGACTGTAGCCAAGAAATTAAAAGACGCTTGCTCCTGGGGAGGAAAGCCATGGCAAATCTAGACAGCACACTAAAAAGCAGAGACATCACCCTGTCAACAAAAGTGCGTATAGTCAAGGCTATGGTCTTCCCAGTTGCAATGTATGGCAGTGAAAGTTGGACCATAAGAAAGGCTGAGCGCCAAAGAATTGAGGCCTTTGAACTATGGTGCTGGAGAAGACTCCTGCGAGTCCCTTGGACTGCAAGGCGATCAAACCGGTCAGTCCTTGAGGAGATAAACCCTGACTGCTCTTTAGAAGGCCAGATCCTGAAGCTAAAACTCAAATACTTTGGCCACCTAATGAGAAGGAAGGACTCACTGGAGAAGAGCCTAATGCTGGGAAAGATCGAGGGCAATAGAAGAAGGGGACGACAGAGAATGAGGTGGCTGGATGGAGTCACTGAAGCTGTAGGCGTGAGCTTAAATGGACTCCAGAAGATGGTAGAGGACAGGAAGGCCTGGAGGAACATTGTCCATAGGGTCGCGATGGGTCGGACACGACTTCGCAGCTAACAACAACAAGGGGAGTAACCTTTCATATATTTTTCAATTTCATTCACAGCTTATCTACCTTTGATAGTTATTTACATTCATCTAAATATATATTAGGAACGTGGTGGCTCAGTGGTTAGGACGCTGAGCTTGTCGATCAGAAGGTCAGCAGTTTGACGGGTCGAATCCCGAGTGCTGCGTAACAGAGTGAGCGCCTTTTACTTGTCCCAGCTTCTGCCAACCTAGCAGTTCAAAAGCACGTAAAAATGCAAGTAGAAAAATAGGGACCACTACGGTGGGAAGGTAACAGCGTTCTGTGCGCCTTTGGCATCTAGTCATGCCGGCCACATGACCACAGAGACGTCTTCGGACAAACATTGGCTCTTCAGCTTTGAAACGGAGATAAGCACCGGCCCCTAGAGTCAGAAATGACTAGCACGCATGTGCGGGGGAAACTTTACCTTTACCTTTAAATATATATGGCATATCTGGAAAAGTATTCTAAACATTTTCTGAGGGGCTTCCCCCATTTATTGCTTTCTTATTTATGTCATTATTTACACCCAATTTTATTTCCAAAGGGTGTAAGGCAAAACCATTGCCTCTTCCTTCCCTTTTATCTTCATAGCAAACCTATGATATAAAGTTAGACCAGTGTTTCTCAGTTTTGGCAACCTTAAGATGTGTGGACCTGAACTTGGAGAATTCCCTAGTCATCATCCTTGCTGAGAAAGTTGCTAAGTTTGAGAAACACTGAATTAATCTGTACAATGGTAACTAGATAAAATTCCTGGTTGAATTTCTCACCATGCCAAGTCCTCCAAGAACAAAATCTTATTTAGCTGGATCCAGAAGTAACAAAACCTTCTTCAGCATGAGAAAAAAGTCCTTCTAAATCAGCTTTTTATGTTTTTTTATTTTTGTCAATACTATTTTATTACTATAACAGTCACAATTGTACTTGGCTTGTACTTGGCTTTTCAAGATAATCCCACATATCATTACATCTGCTCACAACTTTTTGTTGGTCTGTTTATTATACCTTTTTGATCAATTTTGAGCCACATTATTAGTCTATTACTTCTGTGTCTGTTGCTAAGCCAATTCTATAGTATATTCAGCCTAAAACAACTCCTATTTTACTGAAATTTGTTCTAAAAGATTAAGTCAACTAGAATAGGTGATATGACTTATAAAGTATATTTCAATTATTGTGAAAGTAACATAGCTGTTGACACTTGATGTCAGACTAAGGATCCATATTTTCATAAGGGAGAAAGGGATGCTTTGGGCCATATACCAAGTCAAATCCAGGAAAATTGAAACTGATGTGCTCTTATTTCAAAGATTGAAGCAAAAGTCTAACCAGGAGCTTTGGTGTATTTTTATGTTCTATTTAAATCTAATGTTCTTATTACTTTGTACAAGTAATTGAGTTTCCTATCAGCTGCCTTAATTTCAAACCTTAGAAAGATATTTTCTTTCTTTTAAATTTAGTGTAATGTGAACTGGACAATATTTGGGACTCTCTAATTTCTTGCCAGAGGATCTGAGAGATTTGTAGCAGACCACCACCATCTTGTGGTTCACTTGGAGCATTGCAATTTTTTTTGTCAATTTCTTCTAAGTCACTCCTTTCCCGTGTTCTGGATAGCTTTTATAACTTATCTGAATTCTTGCCTCTTAATTTCATGATTTTTATATTATCTTCTTTTTAAAAAGGTTTGTTTTGATCTCCTCTGAGACTAGTGTACCTCTAAGGATGGACAGAAGGACTGAATTAGAGGGAGATTTCATTATCTTGCAGGGTGATGTTAGTTAAGTGGTGCTCCCTGGGATCATCCACTCTATCAAATCAGCAGAGCTAGATCTGGGTTTTCAGCTGCATCCAGTGATTTAAACAGCTTTAGACTGTCATGATGCCTTAAGAAATCACCCTTGGACATGTCTATGAAGATTCTCAATCATCCAGGTTATGGTTGTCCCAAAGATGTTTTTTTTTCAAAAAGCAACTGGACTTTCTTGATTTTTCCTTGAAAATGTTTCACTTTTCATCCAAGAATTTCAAAACTGAAGAAGCTTCTTGGATGAGAAGCGAAACATTTTCAAGGAAAAACCAAGAAAGTTCAGTTGCCTCGGAAAAGCACCTTTGGGACATCCTTGGACATCATATTTTAAAATGAAAATAATATAAACAAGAAAAGAAAAATTAGAAACATAGAAAGCTACCTTCTGTGGAGTTAAGCCACTGATCCATCCAGCTCAGTAGAAACAAATGAGCAAATAAAGGGTCTGGATCAGGCCTCTTACCAGGCCTCCTGATTTAGTCCAGATCCGACCTAGCCAAACCTGGAAAGGAGGATGAGAACTCTCCGTCGCCATCTTTTCCCAGCAGCTACTGTTCCATTAACTTGTCTAGTACCTTTTGAAAAAATCATCTTATCTGGTGGAAATCACCAGGTCTGATAGTAGCCAGTTCTATAGTTTAGCTACATATTCTGTAAAGAAATATTTATGTTTGCCAGAAGAAACAATCAGACAAAAGAGGCAGGAGCATCCAGTAGCTTAGCAGTCAAAGGAAGAAACTTAGGAAGGATCTGTCCTAATGGATCAAACATTGAAAAGTGGCAGCAGAAAGTTTGTACCTTCAGACTTGCAAGATTCTGTTAATGTAGTCTTATAATAAAGTAGATTTAGCTCATTTAGTTGTGTTTTCTGTCTGGTTTACCTGGGAGAGTTGATAATGGGCTTGTAAAAGCTTTGAAAACTGTTGTGAGAAGAGATTTAAAAAAATGAAACGAAAGCAAATTCTAGGTCATTATTTAAAGAGATTAAATAACACTGGTAAAAATGAAAGGAAAGAATATAAAGTTGTTTTATTTTATTTTAATATAAAACAACTATGTTGTTATTTTTCGTCACTCTTAACAGTTTTGCTGATCAAGACTGAAATGATGAGGTTTTAAGGATTTGTTTGGAGGCAAAGGATGAAATATGGAAAGAAAAGATCATTTGATGTATTTTAAGAGAAGATGATAAGTTACTAAAATTGTTTAAACTTCTGGTGATGAAAGGGGAAGTCATTTCTTTATTCATTTCATTTTTAAATCTTTGTTGGCTGCCAGAGTCACTGAGAATGGGTTGATGTGGTCGTATACATTTTCTTAAATAAATAAGTAAAAATATTTTTTTCTTTACTATATTCTAATTTTTCTTTTCTATTTTTGTTTCTTTTCTGCATCTATTTTTTACCTATTTGCCATTTAAATCCCTTTCTGTCAAAGGGAATTTTGGCAAAGGGTCTTTGAAAGTCCAAATGTTCAATATCTTTTGAACTCTTGACACCCTAAAAAAACCCTTATTTTATCTATGAGTGTGTGTGCTTATGTGTTTGTGTGTGACACCCTAAAAAATACACTTATTTTATCTATGAGTATGTGTGCTTATGTGTTTGTGTGTGCATGCACATGTACACATAGACACACTAAGCTAGGTGACTTGCCTTGGTGGAGCAGTGGGCTAATGCCTCCTTAAGTAACACCAGCTGCCTGCAATTAGTGCAGGTTCGAGTCCCACCAGGCTCAAGGTTGACTCAGCCTTCCATCCTTCCCAGGTAGGTAAAATGAGGACCCAGATTGTTGGGGGCAATTAAGCTGACTTTGTAATAATGCCACTTGGGGGTGGTGGTGTGTGAAAGCCCTAATAAGCAGGCATATACATAGAATGAAGGCTACTGCTAAGCTTGTAAGCCACCCTGAGTCTTCGGAGAAGGGCGGGATATAAATGGAATTAAAATAATTTTTAAAAAAATCATTTTGTTTCTGTCCTCAATCCCTCTTCAAAATGTAGTGTTACATTGATTTTTCAGATTTCCCAACAGATGCAGATCTAAAACAGAAGTTCTGTAGTGTTTTTTTTAAATCAACAAGTGCTTGGAAATCCTTTGGGAGTTTTCTAGAGAGAGACCACTCTGAAGTCATGCATCTTGTTGAGCTGCAGTTTCCACTTATTTAGCATTGTAGATGGAAGTGGGTATTGTGTAGTGGATTCTGGAGCGCAGGGAGGACGCTGAAACGATGAGTACAGCATGCAGATCTTTATTGGTGGAAATGACTGTGCTGGGGAATAGGGGTTACCTGCCCTCCTTTTATACCTGGCCAGGTGAGCAGCCAGCCAATGGGTTTGAACCTCTGTTTCCCGCCGAAACAGTTACAGTTCAACACCCCCTGGTGGTGACTGCTATATAAGTGTGTATGTGTTCTCTTCACCTGGATACATAACAGTGGGAATCTCTTTGGGGAAAGAAACTTTTGCTATTTAATCAGGTCTTTGCTATTTTAATCAGCCTTGAAGGAAAGTTCCCAATACTTTGTTTCTTTGTTTTAAGCCTATTCTAAATTTTAATGCCCTGATTTTGGGGAAGACTAGGGTGGAAGGAAGCCTGTGGGGTGGGAGGGTTTGATTTTCTTCCCACAATATCATTTAGGTATTGTGGGAAGGAAATAAAATATTTAGGTTTAATTCATATATTTTTTTATCAAGTCAATTCTGGTTTTTTTCCTTTGCTTGATTCACGTCCCATGATATCTGATGGCAAAGGTTATTCCTGGTTTGAGGCAAGATTGCTTACTTAGGGCTACCACATCTGGGCTAAAAAATGTGGACATTCATGAAATGCAGAACGTTTTGCTGAAGGTGCTACGCTTTTATGGCCATCTACTGGTTATATGTATTTCTACACCTCAGATAGATGCGTGAATAGCATCTAGAATTTTTGTTATGCAAGATATGTTGTGCTAATGAGAAAACCTCTGCCCCCTTCCAGATCTAAACTGATCAAAGAGAGAAACAATCTGGAATTAAGGAGAAAGTTCCCAACGGTGTGAACAATTAACCAGTGGACCAGCTTGCCTTCAGAAATCGTGGGCGCTCCATCACTGGAGGTTTTAAGAAGAGATTAGAGGTGTCAAACTGCCAGCCTGCGGGCCGGATGCATCGCAACAAAACCGTGCCCACCCCATTGCCGGCAATGGGGAAAAAGCTCCGATACGTCGTGCGACGTCACGTGACGTCGCGAGTTTGACATTAGACAGTCACTTGTCCAAGATGGTATAGGTTCTCCTGCTTGACTAGAAAACTTCCAAGGTCCCATTCTATTCTATTCTATTCTATTCTATTCTATTCTATTCTATTCTATTCTATTCTATTCTATTCTATTCTATTCTATTCTATTCTATTCTATTGAATAAATGATCATTATTTATTTATTTATTTTAATCCCATTTATATCCCGCCCTTCTCCGAAGGGTAAAGGTAAAGGTTCCCCCGCACATGCGTGCTAGTCGTTTCTGACTCTAGGGGCTGGTGCTCATCTCCGTTTCAAAGCCGAAGAGCCAGCGTTTGTCCGAGGACGTCTCCGTGGTCATGTGGCCGGCATGATTAGACGCCAAAGGCGCACGGAATGCTGTTACCTTCCCACCGTAGTGGTCCCTATTTTTCTACTTGCATTTTTATGTGCTTTCGAACTGCTAGGTTGGCAGAAGCTGGGACGAGTAACAGGCGCTCACCCAATTCATTATGATTAGGCATGCATAACTAGATGACAAGGAAGAATTTAATTTTTCTGTACCTCTTTGCTGCCATTTAGTGACCTTCCTGATTTTGCAGTCCAGGTATCATATGCTTACATGTGATAGGTAACCCGGAGTTGAGTTGCATTTTTAGCTGGCAAGTTCTGGGAAATTCCACGCCTCCCTTCAGCCCTGGAAAAAGTAAAAGGAAAATGCTTAAGCGTTTACTTCCTTCTCAAAGCTCAGAAATACAGAACTTATGAAATCTTGCCCAGGTCCTGAAACACAAGAAGGAGCAGTGCAACCTTGCACCCTTGGGAAAGTCCCTTATTGGACTCAAATCTCAGAAGTAAAATTATTTGAAAAAAATGTAAATAAAGGAGAACAGAAAACTCAACAATAGTACAGTAGTACAGACATCCAAATAGTTCATAGCTAAATTAGATATTTATTTGCCTGCTTTCAGGACATGTTCAAAATAGGTTGCCTCTTTTATTTTCTTTGCACTAATCTGTTTTATAGAAAATGGAGGATAAATAGTGTGGTAAGAATGCAACCCCCCCCCCCCAATTCTTTTTAATATGCCTCCCAAACCACAAGAATAAAGCTCAGGAAAAGAAACACAGAAACCATGTTTCACTTATGAAGCTCCTGGCTATTGAGAAAAGCCGAAACATTGAAACAAGCCTGTAGATTTACAAAGAGAGCTTGCTAAAGGTAATAGTCAATAGATAAGGGGATAAAATTAATTACATTTGTTTGACAGGATTAGGACCAAGGAAGCCGATAATTAAGACCCATCAAGAGCTTTTGCAAAACAAGTAAAACCAATCAATAACAAAACACACAAAGCAAGCCTCTAGATTACAAAATGCTGTGAAAACTGTATAAATATCCATGTACTCATCAAACCAAACCAGCTATCCTAGAACTCCATTCTGTTGCTGGTTCTGCTCATTACTAAACAAGAAACTTCTTTGAAAAGCAGCCTCCATTTTATTCCCAGTTTGGAACTGGACTGACCTGATTTTTCTTTCAGCACTAGAAACAGTGTCTTTGGGGGGGGCAGCTGTTGCTTTCTCCTGCCAAGCAAAGTGATCCATTTCTGATTCCTGAATCTAGCTAGCCAATCAGAAATTATCCAGTGGGTAAGCCCTCCTAAGTTTTTTACCAAAGGTGTGTTTTTTTTTGGGGGGGGAGGGAACAAAAGCTGAATTTTGCCTATTCAGCCCTTCCAGAATGAGATCATGTTGGGTAGAGAATACTAGAAATTGAAGTCCAAACATGGGGGTGTTCCCAAATTACAGAAGAAAGTACTAGTGTATTTATTTTGATTGATGAACAGCTGGAATTTAGGAAGATTCAGTTGGAGTTCCTATATACTGTATACATGTTTCATCTGGGCAAGGCCTGTTTCAGAAGATCTGTTTTTCATTGAAAGATCATTATGTGGAAGGTTAAAGAGATCAGGAATGTGTAAATTCATCTCTGCTCTGTTACTCCCTCACACAAAGAATAGCAGTGTAGCCACCAGTAATATTGATGATAAAATTCCCTCTCTGGGGAATTCAGAAGAGAATTTGTGCTCAAAGGCACATGCCTTCTGAAAAGATAAGCACATATCCTCTGCAACCTAGCAACACCCAAAAGGTTACCTAGGTAGAGTGATGACTATAAATCATCTTTGGAAATGGGGGTGGGGATGGCAGGGAAAGAGAACTATTTTCATTCAAATTGTAGGAGTCAGCGATCCTTTGCTTAATCACCTGGTCTTGTTTATCAAATGATTGCCATGAGAGTACTTTCTGCTGTTTACAAAAGTTAATCTAATCAAGTGCTGTAGCAAACTTTCACCTTGGTTCTCCTTTGTCCAGGACTTTATAACTTACTCTTCAGCCTACAGGAACATTGTCCATTTCTAGACTAGCATGCTGTTTCCTAAGCATGCCGTAAAACTGATCTGGAATTCATTTTGATCCTTGAGATTCCTGCTTAGCATGAAGTCTTTTTTTTTCCTAGCGCTTCCCTTATGTTTTAAGATCCATAGTTCTTTTTTCTTTGCCAGTCTTGATTGCTTTGCTACTGCAAGATATAAAGTATTTTCTTCTGCTTTTTCCTGAAGAAGGGAACATTTTAGTCTCAGGGGGAAGGAAATATTACTACCTAAGAGTTAAGAGTGAATCTCAAGTTAAATATAAGTTCTGGATAATTGCAGCTCTATTTTTAACAAAGTGTTTGGCCTTGCGTAAGATTCGATTCTAAATTCAAGATTCTACTTGCACACAATAACCTTGCCCAACAACTACCGGGAAATTATAAGTTCTTTTGCAGTCCATCTTCTCAAGGACAGGTAAGTATATTTTATTCTTGTTCTCTTTCTTTGAAAATATTTAGTTTTACCCATTTGTACCCTTTCGTTTTGCACTTGCATTTTCTTGGTATTGAAGAAGTATCAAACTCGGTTTTCTTAGGGCCATCTTCCCAGCCAAATTTGGCAACTGTCATTCTCTCCAATCTTTTTTCTTGGGTTATTTAGAATTAGCATGCCTATCCATGTGCTGTCTATAGGCCTACTAAAGAAGCCTTTTTCCCCTCTGTTTCTTGAGTTGTTGCTTCTCCATTTCATGTAATCCTGAGTGTATGAGAATCAAGCTAATGTTGTTGCGCTATATATAGGTATGGTTGTATGTCGGAAATAAGCCGGTTTCCCTTTAAATAAATTTATATATGAAGTGGGTGATCTTGGCATTGTTGGCAACATTCAGAGTTTGCGCTCATGTCTCCGAAGTTTTGCTGGTGAAGACAAGTACCTAGAAATCCTTTGTACCATAGGGGGGAAAAAACCAAGAAAAGAATCTAATAAATGGATACTGACTTCCTCATGTTGTGTGGATCTATTATCCCATCATTCAGAATGGAAATATTGGGAATTTTCATTCAATGCATCCAGAAGGAACTAAGTAACTAGGGGAAAGTAGACAGGCCCTCCTTCCTTCATTTTCCAAACTAATGCAGCGGCTCAGACAGAGAAGCCATAATGATGTAGAGGGAAAGGACAATGAAAATATTTCTTCAGAGATGCCTCCAGCTGAGTTTTAGAGTTACCAAATCTGGGCATCAAAATCCAGGATAATCGTGAAGCAAGAGCAAAGAAGTTTATAGCATTTAATAGCTATCTAATGGTGGTCTAGAGTTTTGCAGCCAGGCTATTCTAGCCTATCTTGGTGTGGGAAGTCATTTCCTCAGAGAAGGAAATATTAAAAGGGCAGAAAAATATATTTCCTCAAAGGATCTTAAAGAGGCAGAAAAGCATACCCAGTTTTTCTTAATAGCCCCAGGTCTCCCCCCCCAAAGCAGAAACCAGCTCTGCACAAATGCAGATGTAAATCCAGAAAGGTTTCAGGCCCCCAGCTGGAAGACTAAGAAGATAAAGACCTAAAATCTACATACCCCATCTAAACTCTAAGAGTCATCAGCCCCAGCCCCAGGAAAACAGGATATGACCTTTGGGACATAATAGGATTAACCCACTACCATCAGAATACCAGAAAGGCACACTCAGACTCAGGTCAAAGTTCATGCCACAGGAACAAGTCCAAACAAAAGGCTCCAGAGGGTATAAAAACCCACTCCCTACATGTGCTCAGCCCTTTTTTTATCTCCCTTTTTCTGCCAGAGCCATCTTTCTGTCTGGCTCTCCTCTTCAACAAACTACAACTTTCTTCCTAAAGCAGTCACCATGTTTATTCCCAGCTTGGACTGAACCATGATGAAGGCTTTTCTTCCAACATTGGCATTCCTTTGAAGGAAAAATACAAACTCAAAATCAAAAGAATCCTATTAGTTTCCTTAAATATTGAACCATGGTTGGGAATCTTTTTAATTTCACAATAGGTAACAACATGTCACACATAGCATGTACCTTTTTAACTTGTTTTTTTAAAAAAAAATATTGTGTCCTCCATAATAATTGTTCAGTCCTTCATTTACAACAATTCATTTAGTGACCATTGAAAGTTACAACGTCACTAAAAATGATTTATGATCAGTTTTCACATTTACAACTATTGTGGCATCCCCGTGGTCATGTGATAAAAATTCAGATGCTTGGCAACTGACTCATATTTAGGACAGTTGCAGTGTCCGAGGGTCATGTGATCACCTTTAGTGACCTTCAGACAAGCAAAGTCAATGGAAAAGCCAGATTCACTTTACAACCATGTTACTAACTTAACAACTGCAGTGATTCACTTAACAATTGTGGCAAGAAAGGTAGTAAATTGGAGAAAACCTCACTTAACAAATGTCTCACTTAGCAACAGATATTTTGGGCTTGATTGTGGTCGTAAATCGAGGACTACCTGTAATTACAGTTCCAAAGAGGCATTGCAAATCTGATTGTTTTGCAAAAGAAACCCGAGGAACGTGGAACTTGGCTTCTACTACTGGATGCTTGTTCTATGGTCAAAGCCAATTTTTTTTTCTTGCCCTCTCAGTATCCCAATCTGTTGTATCTTGAGTGTCACTTCAGAATCAGATTTCTCTTTTCAAAAAAATAAAATAAAGCCTCCTCTCTTGTTTTGTACAAATGTGATCGAAACTAGAAACTGACAACCCATATTCAGCTTCTTAACAAATACATTCCATTGCACCCAAAGAAAAAGTATGGAAACAGCGTCCAAAGCCTGAAGTAAATCAATTATATTGTTTTCCGATACCACCAGTTGTTTTTATTTTGAAAATGTTCATTAAGAAGTAACATTCATAATCTGTTACATAGGTATCAGCTCTATTCATAAAAAGGTACTGAAAATGAGCATCGGAAGGAACACAATATGCAAATATTATGCTTGAATTAAAATGAGCTGTGTTGCCACTTGATACTTGAAGAGTGAGGCAACCTATTCCACAAACATCTGAGTCCATTTTTTGCTCATAACAATGAGAACTATTGAGCTAATGCCTGCTGTCACATGTTCGATTCATTCTGAAACTGTAATTCACATTCACATTCCTGCTTTTCCATGGGCTTCTAAGTCCTGGTGAGAAAACCCATCTGATTGGATCTCTTGAAGTATCAAGGCTGTAATAAAGTAATTCTGACTTACAATGACAGTTGGATATGTAAAAGATTTGACTTTAAATACAGCTTGATTTAAGTGTGATTACCGCACTTTATCCACAGAATAACTCTGAAAAGTGGGATGTACAATGAGACTGAAACAGGTTTTAGACTCAATAGTAATATGAAGCTATTTTATTTACCCAGCAATTTTGGTGCATTGAATATTTATTGGTAACAATTGTTCTAAACATGAGCAAGTTTTCAGATTTTGCTCAATACATTCCTATCTGTTTTCTGCTCCATTGGTTTCACCCAGCCAGCTATTTACTCTTTTAAAATGGATCCTTTGTTAACTCAGGCATTATACCTCTTGATAACATATTCGGTATTTGGAAATGCAGCCCTTCCTTCTGTATAGAATCTCAGATCTGAATGTCAGAGAGGGACACAATGCTGGTTCTTAATCCACCCTGTAAACCTTTATTTTGATTTCAGTATTATTTAAGGATTAAAAATAATACTTAACATAAAACTATTTTTCCTAGAAATGCTTGGACTGGATCAGTTCCAATTTGGAAATCATCCAGACTATTTGGATTTTTTTTTCTGGACACTCATGCAGTTCTTGAAATCATACAAGTATGAGAGTCCTGGGTTACGTCCCATTTGGAAACTGTTCATAAGTTTGACTTAAGAGTGCACAACTGCCTCCCCCCCCACCCCCCCACCAGTCTTAAGCCGAGAAGCCAAAAAGCAAATAGTAATCTTGAAGGGTTAGATGATTAAATACATAGGAAGTAATCATATCAACCATATTTAATTTTAATTATATTTAATCAGACTCAGCTTTTATCCTGCAGTTTTTTTTATCGTGGCCTTATCTTATTTACTTGTTGATTTTGGAATGCAATCTTACCACATTGCTCAAAAGCTAACGGCAGCCCTTCTTGTCTGAAAGAGGCTGTTTGTGTCTTAATCAAACCATCTTGCTATGCAAAGGAGGATGCTCTAAGCAAAAAGTAGGGCCTCAGTACCCCAGTTCAGGACTGTCTATGCTGCAGAACAGAAGAGCAAACAAACCAGGATGGGGAGGGGTCACAGATCAGCCAAGTATCCACAGTCAGTTATAAGCCAGGTCAGAAAGCAGCTTGTGATTTGGGTTTAACAGCAAAGGCAAAACATAAAACAAAAATGGAATTAAACGCAATTTATTTTAAAAAAAAACCAGATAGAGAGAGATCAGACTAGTCAAGAAGCAAGCACTGAACTCAGTGGACAAATAATATTCTACTGGTAGCTGCTAAAAGTTGAGAATTGTTGAAGCCATTCTTGAGCCTTCATTATTAGGCACCAGATCATCTACCCAGAGTTCCTTTTCACTGGTAAGTCCCTCCTTTTGTGTAAGGATTTGCTCACGGAGAGACTTGTTTGTTAATTGTGTGTTATGTCCCCAACCTTTTGAGCACCAGGGACTGGTCCCTTGGAGACAGGTTTTTCCACAGACCGGCCATGGTTTCATGAACTGCCTGCATCCCACAGATGGGGCTTTGCTTGTTTGCATGGACCATTTTCTGGCATGCTGCAGCCTAGTGCTGGTCCATGGACCAGAGGTTGGGGACTCCTGTCTCAGAGGTTTGGCCTATACCTGCTCTGCTTTCTGGCTTTAGTATATTTTGTCTTTAAAGCTTCAAACCTGGAATTGATTCTTCAGAGGGTCCAGAACATTCTGGAATGAGCCGTTGGTTGGATGTTTCTAAGGCTAAACAATGAAGTTTCTTTATGACATTCATACATTTCTCAGTTATTTGCCAATCTGATTTGAAGTCCTCTGCCTGACACAAATATGTATGGTGCTGCCTAAATTTCACTGTCCCATTTCATAGCCTTTCAGTCACAATTCTGCCAAATGCCTTTTGAAGTGGCTTAAAGACCACTCGGAGACAGCTGGCTGGGTCTAACAGGTTTATTGAGGTACTGGACAAGTAGGTGCTCAGCTTCAGCTTTTTTTTAGCCAGCAGCCGGCCGGCTGCGCCAATCCACTGTTTGTTCTTCTCCCGCGGGGACTGCTGAGCCGATCAGCTGCGGTGTGTGTTTTGACAGCTTCACGTCCGCGTGGCGGTGGCGCATGCGTGGTGGAGAACTTGTTTGACAGCGGAGATCTGTCAGCTGGCTGTGCATGCGCCTTTGCTGGCGGCAGCTTTTGACAGCTGTCAAAAGCTCCCGCGTGTATTCCTGTCACAGTGTTTACCTCATACAACGTTAACATTCTTCTAACTCTTAACATTATATTTAACATATAACACACCTTTCCTGTGCAAACTAATGTCCCTGTAGTCTTTGCATTTATTCTTATTACAGGTAATTTGTCTCTTTGGGGAAACTGCATTTTCCAGTTGTCAGGTACAGAATCAGTCTCTCTCTCTGTCTCTCTCTCTCTCTCATAAGCAAACAACACTAATAATTTAACTTTTTTACCAATTACACAATTTACATCTGACAATTTTTTAACATTCTGAAAACATGTTTCAGTTCCTTTACATCACTTTTTCATGAATGCTTCCAGCAGTGTTCCACTATCTCAAGGGTTGCCACAAAGAAGAGGAAGCCAAGATATTCTCCAAAGCGCCTGAAGGCAGGACAAGAAGCAACAGATGGAAACTAATCAAGGAGAGAAGCAACCTAGAAATAAGGAGAAAATTCCTTATAGTTAGAACAATTAATCAGTGGAATGACTTGCCTCCAGAAGTTTTGGGTGCTCCAACATGAGAGGTTTTTAAGAAGAGATTGGACAATCATTAGTCCAATCCCTATAGGGTTTCCTACCTGAGCAGGGGGTTGGACTAGATGACCTCCAACGTCCCTTACAACTGTGTTATTCTGTTATTTTTGTCATCCAAATAATGGGTTAAGTTTCTACATAATGGTTTACTATTCTACCAAACATTTCTTTCTCATATTTTCCATTACTTGGTGACATTGTGTCCCATAAGGGTTTCATGTAGCTCCAGCATTTTCTTTTCTTACCTCTATTCATTCTGCTGAGAGATTAACTTAATACTTTTTCATATGACGCTGATTTTCTCCTCTTGCAGTGATTCTGCTTCCAACTAATTTGCCTCACTTCTTCCTTTTCTTCCATTTCTTCATCATGAATTCCCTTGTTTATTAGAAACAATAAAATCAATCATACTTTATTTATGTTCATATCCTTGCCATGTGTACATATGAATACATATTGGAAAGAAGCATATTTTTTAAGATAATGTTCTCCAATCACCATTCTAATTCATTTTTAGATGCCTAAATGCTCCATTCATCTTTTCCTTACTGTTTCTTCTCATTCCTATCTATCCATCCATGTCCCAGAATAAAACTACTTTCATCTGGATTACATTCATTCTGAATATTACACAGTTGCCCCCAAAATACATCTCTTGTTCTTTCATTATTATCACCAACTGGAGTATAATCTATAGATCCATACTTTTCTTTACAGCAATCTAAATGATGCCAATTCATAGTTATTGACATTGTAAACCTGCAGTTTCAATTCCCTGCATGTATTCTTCAATTCCACACATTCGGACTATCTACTTTCAAATTGTTTATATCTCCCATTTTCTATTTTGTATCTCTCACACAAAAATCTATTTGTTTTTCCTTTTATTTTCTTCCTTTCATGCTCTTTACTCCTTTTACAATCTGTGCTTATCTCTGGAGACCATCTCTGGAGACCTCCCACCTCCCACTATAGTTCTGGTCAATCAAATTTTCAGGTAATATTTTTCAGTAATGTTGAGAGGATATAGAAGACTACATTATCAGCCTCACTTGCATCTGTGCCACATGCAATATTCCTTGTTAATGTGAAGAACAAAATATTCATACAAGTTCAATACTTCACTGTTATTGGCAGCTTTTCAAGGTGAAGCAGATTAAGAAATCAAAGTTATGAATGCTAATACTACTTTTATCACTTCTGTTATAGTAACAGACTCTTGCAAGTCTGAATGCACTTCCTCCTTCCCTCCCCTTATTTTCATGAGAACTAGGGAGAATCTTGACTGAAATGCTTACTCAGGTTAAAGTTCTGAGCATGACTCATTTTTCTTTTACCTGACTTATCTTGGCAGTGGGTCTTCCTTCTGTTCCTCAAGGTTATTCCTTCCCCCATTACTGTTATTCATTAAAATCAACTGGTTTGGGGGAATTTGGGTGAAAAAAAATCATTTGAATATGTTTTTATTACCCAGTCAAAATATGAGGTGAAATTAGTCTGGTAACAAATCTATGCTGATCTAATAATTACCGGTACTGTATTTTCAAGTCTTCACAGATGAATCTCTAGAATCTTTCCAAATATTGATATCGGATTAACTGGCCATAAGTCAGCAAGTCCTTATTTTCCTTCTTTAAATTTGTGATTATTTGTAGTTATCATCATTGTTATTCTCTTAATTAGTCATCCTATCACTTTGTTCTTTCAATATCCTATGATGCTCTTCATCTAGCCCTGGAGATTCAAACTCATTGAGTAAATAGTTATTACTTTATCATGTTTCTTTTCAACTTTAAGCTTCAATCTTGCCCCTTCTATCACACTTATCTTCCCAATTTCCTGCGAAACATGTTGTCTTGTTAAAGAAGATTGAAATGCCTGAATTATATTTATGATACAGATCTGTATCATCTTTTCTGATAGCTTGGGCTGATTTTTTTTAAAAAAATGGTTCAGTCTTTGGACCCTTTGGGTCAGATGAATTCTAGTGGTGCAGTTCTTTATTAAGGCCACATTAAGTGGCTATCCTAGTCCACTAGGCTCTTTCTCCCAGAAGATTGATAAATGGGTAAGAATTTTCTTAGGAGCCAAAATCCATGTTAATCCACAATCTCTTCCTTCTGAAATGTGGGCAAAGTGCTTTCAGTGCTTTGAGATAAGAAACTGTAAGAAAATCTTAACTAACAGAATGTTTACAATGTACCCGGCAATATAACCAAAGGATTGCCTCTTTTGAAAAAGTAGTGTATTTCATTTAAATACAACAACACGTAATGTCCATTGAGGTAAACATTCTTGTAGTTTTCACAGCAATAGGATTTGTGTTTTGGCATGGATAGACATTTCAAGGGTTTCCAAGGAGGATAAGCACAAATAGAACCTGACAAAGTATTGATGAGAAATATCGGTGCTTCTCTGGAATAATTGTATCTGCAGTTTGGGAGGAGGTGGTTCATACATGTCCGCCCTCTATGAAAAACAACATACGTCATTCTTGCCACTCTTGCTGGCTAGACAACTTAGCCAGGAGCAGCCCTAGGAGTCAAAAATAATTACTTTCAGGTTAGAAGGGAAGCTGTCCAGCAGGAAGCTCAATGGGGAAATCAATTTTATAAGGGCTTGATTCCAACGGAGCAAATGTTATTCTCCCTGTTGTTATGAGGGCTCTGATCCAGAACATGATTTCTTTTGAAAGTAACTCTCAAAGATAGCATCTCCTGAAGTGGTGGAATTCTTGGGTAGGATCAACATTTTCCAGATCCTTTTGATCTAGTTTAGGGCTCCTCCTCCAAGATAGCCACCATTCCCAGGTAATTTGACCAGGAGGGTAATAGACTATTATAGCCCAAATTAGTTAAAGGTAAAGGTAAAGGTTCCCCTGCACATGTGTGCTAGTCGTTTCCAACTCTAGGGGCCGGTGCTCATCTCCGTTTCAAAGCCGAAGAGCCAGCGCTTGTCCGAAGACGTCTCCGTGGTCATGTGGCCGGCATGACTAGACGCCAAATGCGCACGGAACGCTGTTACCTTCCCACCGTAGTGGTCCCTATTTTTCTACTTGCATTTTTACGTGCTTTCGAACTGCTAGGTTGGCAGAAGCTGGGACGAGTAACAGGCGCTCACTCTGTTATGTGGCACTCGGGATTTGACCTGCCAAACTGCCAACCTTCTGATCGACAAGCTCATCGTCCTAACCCACTGAGCCACCGTGTCCCTCCAAATTAGTTATACAGAACTAATTTGTTGGTTCTAGCCAAAAGCAAGTTTGGGTTCTGAGAGTTATAATCCGCAAACCTAGAAGGCATCAGTTCTTGGAAGGCTAAATTGGTTCTGCATATGAGAAAGAGAAAGGGAGACACAGAGACACACACACAGAGAGAGACAGAGAGAACAAAATGAGTTAAATATCAATATTTCTAATCCGTTGAAATAACAAACAAACACATTGAGCCAATCTACTAGTATTCCCACAAAGCAGCAATATTTGCTTTAATCTATTCCTTCATTCTTGACTGAAAAAAGCTATCTTATCTCCAATCTATTTCTTTCACAAGTGCTTTCAACCAGATTATTTCTCTAATATCTGATTCACAGATAAGAAGGAAGTTTTTAAAAAAACAAGCCTTGTATAATTAGAAACATTCCTTCAGAGGAAAGATATAATTCAGATGGTGCAAAAGATAAACATTGATTCAAGAGTGTCTTTTTCCTCCCAGTTCTCCCTCCCTCAAAAATAAAAAGGGGGGGGACCCTGAGAGATAAGGATTTTTTGCTGCTGTTGATAAAAACAGTCTAAGCAGATGTTGGGGGGTGGGAAGCCATAAAAAAGATCATCTCAGCTAAGCCAGCTGTTGGGATAAGTTTAACTGCTCACTTCAGATGCTGCATTTTCTCCAAGCCATTTGCAGATGCAGAAAACAGAGAAAGCACACAAGGCATAAAATAGTCAAAGCAGGAGCTTTTGACACTGATTTTTCCCCTCTCTTCCTCTCACTCACTCACCCACAAATGCACACACAGGAGGAGGAGGAGGAGGAGGAGGAGGAGGAGGAGGAGGAGGAGGAGGAGGAGGAGGAGGAGGAGGAGGAGGAGGAGGGAGGGGAGGAGAGCGAAAAGTGAGCTCACATTCTCACATTGGTAAAGAGGCTGGTCTTGCAGTGCCTTTGAATATTCTACTTTTTGCCAGTTTCTCTTCCGAGTCATGCAGACACACACATGCTGAGCTGAAGGAAACCACAGCAATGGGCTGCTCTAGAAGATCTGAAATCTGATCACACACCATCTCCCTCCCTAATTACCTCTATTACATATCTCGGTCTGTCTATATAGGAAGCCACTCAGACCCAGGGAAGAAGGCAAGAGCAGCATCAGCCACCTCATCACAATCCAACAGAGCACCTTATCTCTTTTTGCTGGACACGCACAAACACACACACACACACACACACACACACACACACACACAAACCTACACAGACAAAATCCACAGAGCAACAGACTCACACATCTTTTTATTCTCTTGGCTTCCTTGGAAGATTTTTGCTGGCTGTTTTTCATGGAGAAAGTCCAAGGAGAAATGGAGATTGAGAGGTGGGAAAGAAGCGAAGAGCTGTCAGATGCCGAAAGGAAGGTGATTCAAGAGACGTGGAACAGAGTCTATGTGAACTGCGAGGACGTTGGAGTCTCCATTCTGATCAGGTATTTACAATGACCACAAGAAGCCAAATTTTAGTTCAAGGGACAGGGTGGAAAGGTAGTAACTGTTCCCTTCAGTGGATTAGCTGTGATTGGGAATTATTGCATTGCATTTCGATTTCCAATAGTTTGGGTAGAAAAAAGAGAGGGGGAAATATGCTCTGTGTAGCCTAGTTGGTGGCAATCAATATTTCAGCCATAAAGGTCATCTCATTCTTTGTGTACAACTGGGGGATTTATAAAGAAGGAATGGTTTTGGCTTAGCTCTTTGCTGATAGAAAAAGATATACATCACACTCCTGGGTGAAATACTGCAACTTACCAGCCAAGATAAATCCAAACAGGGCTGCTGAAGCTTGTCGGCACCATCTGCTCCTCAGCTGGGTGGCTGTATCAATGTAAAATATGAGGTTGAAGTTGTCTCTTGAGTCTGCCATGAAGGTTACTAGCCAGGGGGTTGGTGTAAGGGAGACCAACAGTGACAGGTAAAGGATAATTGGATGCTTCACTCTGCTAGAAAGCTCTTGGCAAAATTGCCAGAGGGCAATGGGTTATAGGAAACTTAAGAAAGAAGCTGGTGGCTAAGTTTACATATGGCATGGAGCAATAGTGTGGTTTGTTTCACTTTGGCATAGTTCAGAGTACAAACCCAGCCTTTGTGGCTTGAAAACCATGATTTCTGGCTTTGCATGTTCCGTGGCTTGCTTCAAAAAATCATGATTCAAACCATGGATTAGTGTGATGTGTGAATGTACCCTGTGTATTTATTTATATGTCACCAGATAAGTGAAATAGAAAGCTGGTTTAAACTAAGGCGGCCTATGAGTAGGATGATTCTCCAGACTAATTTATTTTTCTATAGCCTACCTGATCCTAGGTACTTTACTGGGCTCCACATACTACAAATAGTAAAGTAGCCTGTGTACAATGGCCATGTCCCTGTCAAAATTATCTTGAGGATTATTTCAAAATCTGACCTTGTTTCATGTTAACTCCTGCAGACTCTTATGGAGGTATGTGGAAGGGGCAAAAGAGTTGTTGTTTTCTAAATCAGGGTAAAAAGAGCTATGCAAAAGACCCGAGAGAAATAGTCACTGAACTGATCTGGATTTGAAACTATTCCCAACTATAAATTAGGAAAAAGGTTCACACATTTCCAATCTTATTGCTCCTATTTAATCCAAAGCCTGCCACAATTCCCATTTTTAAGCTTAAACGAACCTTAGGAACTCCAGTCATAGCTTTCAGCTATTATTCAAAGTTTGACTTAGAGGCTATATAAACTGGCATTCAAAAAGAACTAAGATTCTTTTATTTATTTAACAAGCATGTTCTCCAACAAATTGTTAGGTCAGTTTATAGCAACTTCTCAGAGTTCTGAGCAAAAAAAAAATCCCGTTCAGTCCAAGTATATCCAATTTTACTAGAGAGTAGAGAAGATTTTGGATTTTGCAATAATGAGGACATCCACAAATGTACTATGGTGGTATCTGCCCAGTTTTTCTTAAAGTTTCTCATCAGTTTATCTGTGGAAAATTAGACTGGTTGTTGTTTTCAGAATTTTTCCAAGAACTAATAGTTTGAAAACTGTATAAGCAAATCCTATTGTCCCAATGAGACAACAGCAGGATTGCCAGCCACATATTTAAATATGTTTTCAGGTAGATCCTTTCGGGGGTGGGGTGGGGAATGGGAAGAATTCATTTTCTTACAGATCTGCTTTCTGGGGAAAAAAATCTGAAGAACTAATTTTAAACCCAAGATGTTTCATTCCTAATTATTTAAAACATGTTCTTTTTTTTGGGGGGAGGCCTATCCATCTTTTTAAATGCTTCTTGTATTTGTTTCACAAAATATACTGAACATTCCTTATGATTGTGCTAAGATTTGCAATCTTAACCAAGACAAGATAAGGTGCATTTATTCCAGTGTATCCCTCAAACTTTAAATAGCTGATCAAAAAAGAACCAGCAGTCCATATACCAACAAATGTATCTCTTGAATTAACACCAAATGACTTTTTTTTCAATTGAATGGAACTTTTTTCATTTTATTCTTAAGTAGGAAATTGGGGTAAATAATCTATCTGGATCATTTTGTAGTGATTTTAATTCCTTATCCCCATGCTGAGTGATAAAGATCATGCAAGAGCTTAACTTTTCCTTCAGTATTGCCCTAAATTTCAGATCACAGTTCCATTTGTTTTTCTTGATTTGAATGTTCAAAATTGTACATTTTTCCATCCATCTTCCATGTTCCTCAATAATGTCTAATTGTCTAAATGATTCTTTTCACTTTATTATTATTATTGATTTGAATGTTCAAAATTGTACATTTTTCCATCCATCTTCCATGTTCCTCAATAATGTCTAATTGTCTAAATGATTCTTTTCACTTTATTATTTGTAGATGTACCTAGCTAGTATACATAGCTGCATAAACATATACATACACACAGAAGCTGACAATGTATTTACCAGGTAGAAGTACCCATTCACCTGGGTCAAAAAGGCAAAAGCTGTTATTGTATAAAGATCCAGGATGTTATCTGATAACTTTCTTTATAAAATATCAATCTTAGGAAACTGGAACAAACATTAACTTTCTTACACAGATATACCGCATGATCACAGAAAAATTTACAAAGATGGCTTGTACAGTTGTCTAATTTTATTTATTTCATAGACCATGACTATGTTCCATGATTATCTTTTGATCCATAAAGTAACAGATTTCTGATTTCTATATTTCTGTCAAACATTTGGTTTCCACTGAACCAAAGATCAACACAGATTATATGAAATGGAACTCACAGGTCAACTTCACTCTATGGCAGAGGTCTCCAACCTTTTTGGCACCAGGGACCAGTTACATGGAGAGAGGTTTTTCCGCGGACCGGAGGGGGTGTAGTTTTGTGTGCTACCTGCATCCCACGGATGGGGCTTTGCTTGTTTGTGCGGCTCAGTTGCTGGCATGCCACAACCCAGTACCGGTCCATGGACCAGGGGTTGGGATCCCCTGCTCTATGACATGACAGGCTGAAATTAAAGACAGAGGAGGATGAATAAAACAAAACAAAACAAAATGCTCTCTGGAACTATGGTTCTGATCATGGGTATAAGCAAAGCATTTATTCAGATTATTTCTTTGCTATGTGCCTTGAACAATAAGAAAGAATCACCTTTTCTGCCCTATCAACATGGCCTTCACTTCAATTTTAAGGTTCTAAATCAGGGTGTCCAACCTAGGCAACTTTAAAACTTGTGGACTTCAACTCCCAGAATTCTCCAGCCAGCCAGGCATTCATATTCTAAATGAATAGTGGAAAGAACACAACAGAAGTAGGAAACCTGTCTTTCCGTTTTCAGACTTTTCTGCTTTCCGTTTGCATAGGAAAGCAGATGTCTAAAAAATGTCCACAGGCAATCAGAAATCTCTTTGATTTTCTGAATTATTATAGCCAATTATAACTCAGAAGAAATTTATTGTTTTGCTTGTTTATGATGTGTATTAAGCTTTGCCCATATATGGCCCAATTCAGCTGGTGTAGATACATTGGACAAACCGAACTATTTGTGCATCAGTAAAACAGTAAATCAAAATCTCACTGAGAATAATGCATTGATGGACATCTGTATTCAAATCCCTAATTACTTTTGGTTTTTTATTCCTTCTCTTTTGACTTCTCTTGAACAAGACTTTGTACCTCAATCCAGCTTGTATTTATCTCGTTTCCCACCCTGCTCCCACCTGAAAGGAAAACAGATATAAAGAATATTTAGATTGGGATAAGTATCCATTCCAGCAGCTAAAAAATATCTTGATTTAAAAAAAAAACTTGACAAATTTCTGTGGCATCGGTGACATGATTTGTCTGCCAAGCCAAGCCAAGACAATAGGGTATATGGATAGATTACAGTGCACAGTTATGAACAACTGGCCCTGAATTCATTCTGTGCATGTACACAGTGACTGCAAAGTCATTACTCAGTGAAGGATGTCAAGGGCGGGCAGGAGGGAAAATGATAGAATCACTCCAGGAGAAGCAAAGAAGCCAGTACATAAAAAAATACATGAGATTACCCTGTTTCTTACAGCCTGCAAGCCATGCTGAAATTAATTTCCAAGCAGGGCTCCAGAATAGCCTGGAAAGATAAATGCTGTTTGGATTTTGTTCAACAGATCTAAGCATGATGGATAAGCAGGGAAAGGTGGGAGGGAGAGAAGAAAAACTGAATCTAAATAAGCTGCCCTTCGTTTAGATTTCTGAAATACAAATTAGACATTTTTAAAAATAAAACGTCCCTCACACACACCCATAGGAGTCAGGCAGCTAAATGGTATCTTTACCTTTACTTCACACACAAACACACCCGTGCAAACACACTAAAAATAATTTTGAAAGTTTAGCCACCTCACACACACCCATAGGAGTCAAGCAGCTCAATGGTATCTTTACCTTTACTTCACACACAAACACACCCGTGCAAACACACTAAAAATAATTTTGAAAGTTAGCCATGCTACCTCTGGCTCTTTGTGCCAGTTGCTAACCAGATTTCAGTTCTGAAGAAAGTATAAAATATTCAAAAGAATATTCTGCTTCTAGGGGTAAAATGTAGGAGTAACATGACAAAAAAGATAAATATTTTGGCCTTTCATTCAACTTCCTGTTCAGCCACAATTTGAACCACAATTTCTTTTATCATCAGATTTACCTCACAGGCTTGTTGTGAGAAGAAAATGGGATAAGATTTTGCAATGGTCCGAAGGCTGCTACAGAAATGCTACTGTAAATAATAAACCTTAGCTTTGCTCAAACAGAGAAGTTTAACTAATCCCAATTCCAAATATGCTTGTTTGAAATAAGAGTCAGCAATAACCGAAGAATAAAATACCAAGGAAATAAAATATGTATGCTTTTCACAACAACTATTTTATCAATCATAAGAGTAGGTTTTTGCATTTAGCCATTCCAGAATAATATGCAGTCCCAAACTAGCTGGTATTATGTGAACATGTACACATAATAACTGAAGATAAAGTATAAAAAAGCAATATATAGTGGATGATTAGCAATCCAAGTTCAACTATATAATGAACAGGATGGGGGAAGAGAAAGAGAGAAAGAAAGAGAAGTGTGAAACTGATTATTAGTGAAAATTTGCTACTAAATCAGTGATACCTAAAATGCAGGAATTCTATCTCCAAAACAAATAGATAGTCTTGCTATGCTGTACAGAGAAGAAACCTGGAGGGAGGGAGAGCAAATTCAGGAAGGCAGAAATTGTTTCTGGATTAATACATAAAGGTAAAGTTTCCCCCGCACATGCGTGCTAGTCATTTCCAACTCTAGGGGCCGGTGCTCATCTCTGTTTCAAAGCTGAAGAGCCAGCGCTTGTCCGAGGACGTCTCCGTGGTCATGTGGCCGGCATGACTAGACACCAAAGGTGCACGGAACGCTGTTACCTTCCCACTGTAGTGGTCCCTATTTTTCTACTTGCATTTTTACGTGCTTTCAAACTGCTAGGTTGGCAGAAGCTGGGACAAGTAACAGGCGCTCACTCTGTTACGCGGCATTTGGGATTCGACCCACCAAACTGCCGACCTTCTGATAATGTGTTGATCCAATATGTTGAGATGGTACTGGGCAAATATAATCACGGTTCAAGACAACTGTAGGGGTACCTTGATATTCAACTGCTTTGAAACTGATTGAATTTGGTACTCAATGCAGTTTGACATGAAAATTTTGTCCAGGTACTCATCATTCATTTGGTACTCAATGCACAAGCTAGAACTTGTTGGTGTCAACTGCCTTGTGACTCACTACATTATTCCTTATGGGAAAAAATTGTTTGGTACTCATTGTTTTTGGTACTCATCATGTCTCCCAGAACCAATTAACAATGAGTACTGAGGTACCACTATATTTAGCCGTGTAGCAGTTTACATGTTTTCTTTTCTTCATGTCGCTTTCACAAGAATATTAAATTTATTTCAGACCAGATAATCTTAAACAAAGTGATGTTTTGCAAGAAGATATAAAGTTAATTTTTCTAAGGTAAACTCTAAACTTTATTCCATACTTCAGTGACCACGTAGCTTGCAGTTATTTGTTTAAAACTCTTGCAGTCAGATAATGAAAATACGTGGAAGGATGTTGTCTCATCAGGTAACTTTTAAATAGTTGTTGGATATTTAAAGAAAAGTATCTGTCTTTAATCATTTACCTTTAGAACATGTTACTAATAGCTTGAGAGAAGATGTGGAAATGATAAAAAAAGCTGAAAACTCTTAACTGTAACTTTTCCACTGGCATTGTATTCATGGAAGCTCTTGATTTTAGTTATCTCTAACTGCCTCTCTAATGGGTTTTAGATGGCTAAACTAGCTAAACTAGCTTGGGAATTACTTGTTTAATTAAATCCAATGCAGTTTGCATATCCTTGTAGTTCTAGCAGTCAGGAGAGAGAACAGGGATGGGGGATGAACACTAATTTTAAAGAATGGGTTTTGGCTCTTGATTTTCTTCAGCTGCATAAATACTTTGGAATAAATTCAGTAACAAGAATTTACCTGCTAACCTTCCTTTAGAAAATCAGAGCTGGTTTTTGTGGAACTTTTCCGGAAGAATTGGATGTTATGCATCCTCATTCTCATATATAAAGTTAAAACACTTTTTTGTTTTTTGTTTTAAAAAAAGAAGGATATTTCTCGAACTGAAAATTCAGCAATTATCTCCCGTTACAAATATTTTAATAATGTCTTTGGGCTACAGTGAGTATAGAAGCAATTATATCGAAGCAGGAAGAACACCAAAGATAGGAGCCAACTCAGCAGAGAGATTACCATAGCTTCCAAAATGCATTGAGCTGTTGATCAATGTAACCCAAGTATAAATCACCTTATCTTTGTATTCAAATTTGCAGTGCTTGAACCAGTAATTTATCCATGAGCTTCTCCTAAGCCGGTGCCTTCTAGAAATAATAATAATAATAATAATAATAATAATAATAATAATAATAATAATAATAATAATAATAATAATAATAATAATAATAATAACACATTATTATTATTATTATTATTATTATTATTATTATTATTATTATTATTATTATTATTATTATTATTATTATTATTATTATTATTAAGTTGGAAAGGACCTTGGAGATCTTCTAGTCCATATGCTGAAGCTGGATTTCTATCATTCATAAGAATTCTTGTTACTGAAGTCTAATACAGATAGCTAGCTGTGGAAGACTGCTTCATGATATACAAAAGACGGTAGAAGTGGAGTGTTAGTGTTTGTGTTTTAATTGGGTGTACAAATGTCTTGCAATAAATACAGTAGATACAAATAGAAACCTAAGCATATTGACAGGGTGCCAGTGAACTTTCTACAAGAAAGGAAAACATGTAATGCTTTCCACATTATTAACAGAATAACAGAGTGAGTTGGGAGGGAGGTCTTCTAGTCCAATTCTCTGCTCAAGCAGGACACTCTATACATTTCAGACAAATGGCTGCCCAATCTCTTCTTAAAAGTCTCCAATGATGGAGAACCCACAACTTCTAAAGGCAAGCCATTCCACTGATTAATTGTTCTAACTGTCTGGAAATTTCTTCTTAGTTCTAGATTGGATCTCTCTTCGATTAGTTTCCATCCGTTGCTTCTTGTCTTGCCATCAGGTGCTTTGGAGAATAGCTTAACTCCTTCTTCTTTGTGGCAACCCCTGAGATATTGGAACACTGCTATCATGTCACCCCTCATCCTTCTCTTCATATCACACAGAAGCCTTTTGACCCCGCAGTCATTTTTAACAGTGTGAAATATTTGAAAGCACATAACATCCATAAACATTTGCTTTTGGTTATTAAAATGGCTAAAAAAGTTACATCAGTATTGTAGTGCATGATTTTTTGTTTCTTTATTTGAAGTTGCCATTTCTTCATATCTGTTCCCAGATGTAGTTCCATGACTAGCACCTTTTTCTGCAGCAAAGAAAATCAAACTTGGAAGGAATAGTTACTAGGAAATCCCAGTTCAAAACAGATCAGACAGTGCAACTTCCCCAAATAATGCCAAGTATGATCAACAAACATGCAGGTGATTCTTCACATTTTATTATCTAGATTATAGGATCTGGCCCAATGAGGACATCCCAGAAAAAGGCCTTGAGTTGCATTGATTCTGCAAATCTTGCCAGAAAGTTTCATTGTTGCTGCTAATGCTGTTATCTGCATTAATAGCAGCAGACTTTGAACAGCTTGTAGCTCCACATTATCTTCTGAAAATTAAACTGGATGGTTTCCATATTGTTAAGGTATAACCATATCTTGGAGAAGGAAGGATAAACATTACATTAACAATTAAAATAAAAGGTAAATCAGGGCTATATCCAGGACCTTACAGATCTCTCAAACAAACCACTGTTCCCAGCTATATTGGCAGAAAGCATGATTAAACATATGGAAATATTAAATGTATGGAAAAAACACACTTTGCAGAAGAAGAAAAAGTTTAGCTTCTCTAAATGACCTTTACAATCTTGAGTGTAGCTTCTCTTTCTTTTGCTTTAGTTTTGGATTTCAGCCTATCCGTATCTTAACTTTACACTTACTTCAAGACTTAAACTACCTATGGAAAGGGTTCATAGAACACACTAAATCATAGTTTGTTTACCCATGATTTATTTAAACCAGAATAATTTAAATTCACACATCAAAACCAAAGCTCAGTATGTCTTAATGTATTATATGAATCATAAAGTAAATTAATAAAGTATATAGTTATATGCATTCATGTGTTGGATATTTTTAAATATCAGGTAATGGGAAATGGCTGTGGACCTCGTAACTACTTCTTCTTCTTCTTCTTCTTCTTCTTCTTCTTCTTCTTCTTCTTCTTCTTCTTCTTCTTCTTCTTCTTCTTCTTCTTCTTGCTTTCTACAAGCAACTGGCTATTCCCTATTAGAAACAAAATGGCAGAGTGGATTGACCTTTGGGTCTGGACAGTTTGGGCTCTTTTTTGATTGATTAATTATATGCCATCAAGTCAGTATCAAATTTGTCACTGTCAAAGCAACTACATAGACAGATTTTCTCCATGGCAATTTGTCCATCACCTGGTCTTTCAGCTCTTCCAACAGTGTGCTCATTGCTACTGTGACTTCATTCACCTTGTTGCTGATTGTCATCTTTTCTCTCCTTCTACCATTCATAGCATTATGTCACGTGACGTGTCGTGACGTATCACAATTTTTTTCCATTGCCGGCAATGGGGTGGGTGTGGTTTCGCCATGATGCATCCAGCCTATGGGCTGGCAGTTTGACAGCCCTGCATTAGAGCCTTCTCCAGAAAGCTAAGTCCTTGTGTAATGTGTCTGAATAGGATAAATTGAGCCTGGTCATTTGTACTTCAAGTGAGAATTCTGGGTTGATTTGTTCAATGATGTGTTGGTTTTCTTGGCTGTTCATGGTACTCTTAGGAGTCTTCTCCAACATAATCTACTGTTATGTTCATAACCTACCATTAACTACATGCACCATGTATTTATCTATCTCTTACCCTCTTTCCAGAGAGCTGAGATTGGCATAAATAGCTACTTTGCACATTAATATGAAATAATATACTGTATTACAATCTGATAAGAACAGGCGGATGATACAGAAACATTAGGAGGAAAGGGAAAAAGCACACAAAAAAATTAATTTTATCACTCCCTTTGCCGAGTAGCACTTTGAAGCTACTCTAGCAAATGTCTCCACACCCTCATATTACAGCAGTAGTGGTTTAAAACGAACAGTACCTGTGATCACAGCTCTTACGCAGCTGGCCCCCTCCCTGTATTTCACAGCTGGATGATAGATCATCACTCCATCCTGGAGAACTAGGTCATTTGAAGAAACTCTTGGGAGGCACAGTGAGATGAAAATCAGTCCAGATTGTATCTAGCCTGCCTTTGCAGAATTTGCTTCTCTAAATGATCGAGAAACCCCATCCCTACAATTTTTTTGAAGTATTTTTGTCTCTTTTACTGAATCAATTCATATTTCTGAGAGTCAAACATGACCAGAGAATTAGTCATGTGAACCCCACTGCTGAAATCCTACCTACGTGAGCCTGAACATAATGGTCCAGCATTTAGGTTGTAACATTTATTAGTTTATAAATGGCCAAAACCGAAGCCCTCTGTCATCAACAAAGTAAACTGGGGACTGATGAAAAGGGTACATGTTTTATATTGTTCACTTTGCCCTGCAGAATCGACACATGTTAAGTTAAAGATAAGAAACTAGAAAAATGTGATAATTATCATAATTTGGTTATTTTTATAGCAAATACTTGAGAAATTGTCATGCTTCTAACCCACTTCTTAGTATATGAATTTACCTTTATTAGAGGAAACTCACAGGAATCTTTTATAATAATAATAATAACAATCTGACAAGGATCTGCTGAAATCAAGCAGACTTCCTTATACAAGGTCTCTGCCAGTCATATTTTCCAACTATCAGTTCAAAATCTGTAGAAGTTGAGAGCAGTAGAGTCTATGGGATTCATCTAACTATATTGCAAGACCTTGTGGAAGTGTTTGCATATTGACATGTCCTGGTCATGTCCTAGACTTATAAAATTTTCTTAAAATAAAGGATGTATTAAAGCTCTATCTTCTCTCTTGGCCTCCCAAATTTTATAACATTTTTATTTTTCTATCCTTTAAGGATTTTAAGATGTCATCTTTCTTTCCCCATTTAATTTTATGACAAACTTGTCATGCCCTTCTAATATTTATAGATGGAAATACAGATTTATAAGGAACCTTATCTCAGCCAAATGCTCCTCTTTTGAGTAGTACGGTTCAATAGTTGTTTAAGCTCGGTTTCAGTTGACTTCTGTTACGTGACCCCTCTTATTCAGAGAAGCTTGCGTATTAGTTTTTGCAGATGGAAAGGCAATCTTGAACACTTTAGAGGCCTTCTTGTTCATTCTATTGAAAAAAGCCTTAGACTTCTACCCAGCTTGAAGTCCAGCCTGAATTTCAGCAGTCCTATTTTTTTGACGTATCTTTGAAAGTTCTTCCCAGTCAGATCTTATATTCAATTATTGCACAGCACTCTGTCCTCCATCATTTAAAAACCATCACTATTTCTTTAGGAAAGAGATACTAAAAATAGTTGTTACTTTTAGTTCAAAATATTCTCAGTAGGTGTAGGTTTGTAGAAAGGCAGGCTGTCTATTGCAAAACAACTTGGTCTTCAAACACATAGTTTTATCTATATATTCATCTGCTAAGAGATTTTATTTCTGGGGATGCATCTGGGGAAGTAAAGAATGGAAATAGGAAAAATGGCAATGCTGGCAAATCACAATAACAATGTCTCAACCTATCAAAATATAAGGGCAGAATAGGGACAAGTATTCAAAAATAGAAACTATCCCTCTGGCAAATAGACTAGACTAGCTAAGAAATTTGATCAGCTGCTATTCTCCCACATGTTTCATGGTTGGGGTCCAGTATTCCCCCTTCTCACCCTGATTTTCCTCTTGGTTGCAAAAACATTTACCCAGTAAGGATGCAGCTCTCAGGAATGATTATTAGATGTTATCACACTGTAGAGAAAATACAAGTATGTTGAACAAAGTGGGAATGAATTGGATTCTGCTTTTTTTCTGCAAAACAGACTTCCACACTCCACATTCCTGTTGGTGGAAAGGGGGGGGGGTAATCTTTGCCAATTTCTCTCTCTCTCTCTCTCTCTCTCTCTCTCTTTTTTTTTTTTTACTCTTTTGCAGACCCTTGCCTTATTTCTTTCCATGTTACTGCGGAGCTCTTGAGTAATTAAGAGAGAACAGCAAAGTATGTGAGAGAATTGATAAAAAATCGTCTTAATCCATTTAAAGGATCGTTGGCCCCATGAGGATGGAAAGATTTCTTCCATCTGTGGCTGACGGTTCTGGAGTTAGTTCAGTGCAATTTGAAGTGAACATCGCCATCCCAGGAACACATTTACTATTTGAAATCAGAGGGGGCAAACTACTCTTTGTCCTTTGTTGAACCAGGCATTTCAAGCAGCATTTAAAAGGAGATAGATTTATATTTATGGAGCAGGAAAACCATTGGTACCCTAATTTCAAATCTGGTTTATGACCTATTACTATAATAGCAGTTCAGTATTGAAAAGAGCTTTCTGAGAAGATTTGAAACTTACACAATGAGAAATAGAAAAGTTTGAATACATGTCACCCATTCACTGAAAACCCAACTGCAAGGCTATGTGAACCATACTGTGGGGACTTAAGCTGTCATTTATTTGTGGATGCTCAAGTACAAAAGAGACAAAAGGATTTTGATCATGTCAGGGAATTTCAACATTCCTTAATAGGAACAGCTCAGCAATGTATGGCTTCCATGGCAACCATAGGCTTGTCTCTGTTCGTTTTGGGACTTATATATACAGCAGGGCATATGGATAAAGAGATTTTTGCTATTCTGGATGAAGGATGAAGATCCAAAAATCCCGCTGTCCTGGAGAGAATATTATCTAATAATGTTTAGAATTTTGATTCTTTTATGTTATACAGTAATGGGGAATTTATAAGTGACATAACTTCAGGGACTAATTTCCAGGGGGTTGTCTACCCACAAGAGCTAAAAATCCTGTTGATTGATCAGGAGAAAGTGGGGATGGGGGGAGAGTTGACCCAGGCAGTTCACAGTCCCTCCTAAATCCTCTGCTTGGTATATAGCTCAGGCATATGGCTACAAAATGTCGAAAAAGCTGCTGACTGGGGAATGCTGGGAGTTAAGTCCACACCTCTTCAAGTCGCCAAGGTTCAGAAACACTGCTGTAGGGCAGAGGTCCCCAACCTTTTGGGCACTAGGGACTGGTTCCGTGGAGAGAGGTTTTTCCATGGACTGGAGGGGGCATGGTTTTGTGTGCTGCCTGTATCTTGTGGATGGGGCTTTTCTTGTTTTTGCAGACCTGTTGCTGGCTTGCCCCACCCAGGTACTGGTCCATGGACCGGGAGTTGGGGATCCCTGCTGTAGAGGTTCATCTCTGTCTTTGTTACATAAGCACAGTTTCAATCCTGCAATATAGCAAGGAAGAACTATCTAAAATGTGTTGTAACAAGCATACAAAACACTTGTGCCCTTTTGGACTTTGACTTCACTCTGAAAATCAAATGACAGAGGCGGCCTATTGGTCCCGCTTTGATGGATGTGTTTTCATTTGTTCAGTCCAAATGCAGGAACAAATTGTTGGAAGGGTGGAGACCAATAGCATGATCTTTAAACCCATTTCCATTCTGGTTTTGAAAAACTGCCAGAGGGGAATTAGCTAACTGGGTGTTAGAAACTATGAACACTTCCTTGAAGAATGCTTATTTTATAACTATTCTAAAGAAAATAGCTGTAAGACCCTTGGTAATTATTATCCAGTTTTCAAGCTTCCTTTTCTAAATAAAGTCTCCAGTGGGCAGTGGCATCTCTGAGCTTTCTTGAATGAAGCTGATTATTTGGACCCTTTCCAATCTGCTTTCAGACTTTGCTTTTGTAATTGGAATAGTTGAGGTCACTTTGGTGAAAGATTTATAAGGAAAATTGGGTAGAAAAATGAACATTTATTTGACAATATCCTTTATAGGCCACATAGTACTGATAGTGGATCAGTTTCCAGTCAACTTTTAATCCATCATGGGTCTTCTGTACAGAGCCATAAATGTCTCTGGAACAAGACATTGTGAGGTCATCGCACAATGTAAATTATAGGGTTTGCCTTCATTACATAATTCATATCATACAGTATGTGCATTATATCACTTGCCTCCTTTTGTCTTCTGTGCAGATGCCCATCAACCACCAGGACATCTGAAAAATACCTCTTACCATGCTCACAGGCTTGTAGTTTGCAAATGACATTGATACCTAGTTGCATCTCCCATGATCTAGAAATATAATTTGAAATACAGTATTTTTTATAACAGCATCCTAAGTATGGAGCTCTCTTTCTAGGAAGGACACTCTCAATAACCCTTAATTATTATGCTTAAGCTGCAAAGACTATATAGTTCTGCTGAGATTTTAAGCTTACTTCTTCCTTCCCTGAGGTTAGCTCTACATTCCTTTACATTCCCCCACTGCCCCAGGGATGCCAACAGGAAATGTTCTGGATTCTTATCACAACATATAATTAAGCCTTTAATAATCTAGTGTTTTACTGTTGTTTTTTATCTGAATTTTGTAAATATCCCAAATGACCAGTGGGGAAAAAGAGATAATTATAAGTATGTAAAGGTCTCAAGTGTCCTATTTTATCTACTTCTTCATGCATTTTCTTCCATCAAGTTTACTTGATGGTCCTTCTTTTTGTCTGTTGCAGTAAGAAATATTTCAAATATGGTGACATCTGAGAGTCTCATGCTTAACTGTTCTATGAAAGAGAGACATGTTTTGCCACTGGGTGTACTCCTTCATTAAGAACACTTCACTCTGGAGAAAACGGTAGATTAAGCCAAGAGAGTAATTAGCTCAAAGACACGGAGTGGGAAATGCTACTCCAGGCATTAGCCCGAATCATCATTGTCTTGCATGGAGGACTTCCATCAATGAGTTGATAAGCAACCAGAATGCAGATTAAATAGAACTGCAGCTTGTTATGTGGCAAATTCTATGAACATCTTTTATATATACAGTATATACTTGCTGGAGGCTATGAATATTCAAACAAAGAACTACTTCAGCTTCATAGCTGGTTTTCTCAGTTTTGTGACTAAGTAGAATTTGCCTACTTTCCCCTAACAAGTCCCTACTGCAGTGGTGGGATTCAAATATGTGAACAACCAGCTCTCCGTGTGGATGCCACTTCCAGAAGTCCATTCTGGGCCTGGGTAACAAAAAATTAGCTACCGGTTCTGCTGAACTGGTATGAACTGGCTGAATCCCACCACTGCCCTACTGATTACACAGCCTGGCTCCTGAACAATAATCCTGAAATAATATGGAAAATATAGATAATCTGAAAGCAAGATCCTTGAGAAAGTGCTAGTTTGGAATTTGACTAGGTATCCAGAAAGACACTCAAATTTTATTTTTCTTGTGAAAACTACAGGCTGGAAGCACAATGCAACCAAGCAGCATTCCTTTTATAGCCCACAGAACATTTCCAAGTGAATTGGACTACAAATGACAGTTCTCCCCTATTTTTTCATGGGGGAGGATGAAACCCCCAAACACACCCTAGTACTTCTGAGGTTCATTCTCCAAATGTGCTATGCCACCCAAATCCTGTGCAATCTAATTGGGCATAGGTGCACTTCTGCTATACTGAAGCCAAAATGAAAATGGCAGCATTAGACAGCCTCAGTAAATGCTCAACTTTTCCACATTCTTTTTGCCATCTTTCATAAAGGAAGAAGCCCAGCTATTCCCTTCTGGGATGATGGCATTGGTCAGTTGTGGAAATGATGCTATCCCTGATATCATCCAAGGGGCTAGGAGCTGCATGAGCTTCTTAATGCCCTTCTCTTTCAAGCTGTCCAAGATGATGACTTAAGAGATTTCATTGGGTTCAAGACAGAATGGTTGGTAGCTGCATCCAGACATTTTTCAGTTGCACATCTCTCTACTCCTGATGCTGAAGCTAAGTTTTTGACTGGATCTGTTCAGCCATACAGCGGAACAGATCCAGCTGGTGGTATTTTTCTGGCTATCTAGCCTTCAAAGGAGTTATCAATTAGCCTGAGCTCAGTAGAATAGCAAGAGACTCATTTAATAGATACACAGATAGATGTATTAGTAAAGAATAAATAGCATTTCTGGCAAAATGAGCAAGATCTGAATAAGTGATAACTTCCTTTTGTAGGAGAAACCTTCCTGAGTAACAGAATATCCCCTCCTGTGGAGAAATGCTTCATTTACATTATTTTCTTTCATTAAACAGTGACAAAACAGGGCAGCCTCATATCTGGCAATATGTTCAAAGATTGCAGTCACTGACAGGGTTCTCGCTGATACAGAAAGCAAAGGATTGCTAACATCCATAATTGATGTTTGATTAGAATTGGTCATTAAAAATAGCAACGCAGCTGTTTACTTTTAACTGTTGCAGGAAATTTAGTATTAGGAAGTGCTCCTTTACCTAATAAGAAATAGCCTAGTCCAGGGGTTAGAGTTAGGGTTAGGCACACTGGCTGAGGAATTCTGGGAGTTGGTCCATGAGTCATAAAAGGGCTGAGTATGAAGACCCCTGGCCTAGTTCTTTTATTGTCTTAGTGTAAATATTTTTAAGGCAAGCATATGCAGCTGACTTGGAGGCAGACTAAGTCACACTTTAATTAAAACCATTGGAATATTAATCATGGTTAGGTGCTCCCCCTGATATAAATGTAAACTAATTTCAAGTAGTATTAAGAACATTGCTCACTATGTGGAAATTAAGGAGTGGCTCATCTGCTACTTCCAAAATCCTGCCAATTTATCAGATGAGGTAGCATACAAGGCAAATTTTCTGTTATATTTCTAGTGATTAAAATAGACAAACAGATTAAAATAAACAAAACCCTCCCACTGAAAACTAGAAGAATTCACCCTGCCAGCCCACGGCGAGTTGACCATGGTGGTGAGTTGGCCATAGCGAGTTGACTGTGGCGAGTTGTCCCATTCTGTTTAGACACGCCAATGATCACATCCTTTGACCTCTTGAGAGAATGGACAAGCTTTAAAACCAGTGGATCCACCGGTGGGAATGCAATAAGAAGCAAAATTAATGCTAGTGAATTTTTCACAAGCACAACTGGTGGTAGTAAAAAGGTACTTCCAGCTCATAACGCTGCTATTCAGCAGATTATCCGGGCTAGTATTTCTGTTATTCTGGATTGATTTTAATTTCTTTAAAAAAAACAGTGCCAAGAAAGGGACTTATTTCTCTGTTAATTAATGTGGCATAAGTTCTGATTACCATAAATCACAGCCTAAAACACCACCTGTAACTCCTCAAGAAATAATGATGAAAGAATTATTATCCAGTCAGCATAGCAGATAATCTTACGTATTGATTTGATTTAGGAAAAAAATGATGACAAAATTTAACTAAGAAACAACATATAGAGTAATTGTTTCATAGAAGGTTAATATATTTTGAACCTAGTAGGTTTAGATTATGTAAGCTCTGTGTGCTTAAATACCAGGCAGTTCCAGCAATGTTGGAATATGATAAGCTTCTGTTTCTTCTCTCCTTTTTTGGCTTAATTTCATATTTATTATGAAGTTTTTCTTTGCTGTAACTGTGCAGAAACCCTTTAAAAAACTAGTCACTGGTAAATGAAAGGAATGAATTAATATTTTAAAAATGCAAATATCTAACCATCAGTATGGCCCTTCAAACAGTCTAACATTTCCCAAAGCTGAATTGACTTTAGATCAGTTTTTCACAGATCACTCCGGGCTTCAGAAGCCAAATGCTTACATAAAGGAATTGGTGCAAGGGGGCAAAAAGAAGGAAAAGTCAAATTCTTTTTGAATTATTTAGTCTGTACCTTTGTGTGACTATGTATCTTACCCACTTTAATGTCTTCACAATGTCTGGGAAGTCATATAATTCATTACTGTATAATGGTTATGCTGTTAATATGCCAATAGGGAGATCTCGCTTAACTGTAGTCCTCACTGGGTAATTTGGGGCCAGTCATTTTATTTTTATCCAGCCAAATTCAAATAATGAGCCACTTTGGTGTAGTGGTTAAGACAACAGGCTGCAAACTGGGGGACCATGAGTTCATGTCCTGCCTTAGGCACAAAGCCAGCTGGGTGACCTTGTCCAGTCACTTTCTCTCAGCCCTAGGAAGAAGGTAATGGCAAACCACTTCTGGAAAACCTTGTCAAGAAAGCTGCAGGGACTTATCCAAGCAATTGCCAGGAATCAACAATGACTGTAAGGCACAGGAAAAAAACAACATGTTGGTTGAGATAAAAGATAAAATGAGGGATGTTGGAGGAAAGATGCAATGAGCAAACAAATCATACTATTTTCAGATTGTTCCCTGGCCTAGAATAAAGATACAGTATGCTGTATCTCACACCATTCATATAAAGAGATGGCTTGTGGAACCACAAAATGATTTATGAATCAAGGGATATTTCAATTTCTGGCCATAGCCACAGGATAATGAAGACAGAGTGAATGTTATGGCCATTACCTGGGTCTTATGGAATAGATTGCCTATGATAGTTAAAGGACTATTGAGCACAAGATTGTGAAAGATTTCATAATTATTTCAGAGCACAGCAGTGGCTTCTGCTCTTTGAAGTGAATATCTTTGAAATGTTTTGATCAATCAAGATAACAGAATTATGGGAAGGACAAGCAGTTGCCTAGATAAGGTCAAGAGCAAGGGCTTAGTGCTCAGACAGAAACGGAAACAGCAGTCCTTCTTTTGCTAGGTTGTCTACAATTTAGAGGAGGAGGAGGAGGAGGAAGCAATAACGGAAAGGAAAGAGAATCTATAGCATTTTTTTTCCATATGTCCAGAGAGGCCGCTAGTAGATCAAATAAGAGTAATGCATGTTTTTAATTTGTAAGCAAGATAGTAGAGCTGCATGTTTTATCAACAGATTACATAGAAAAAGAAGAGATGTTATGTGCTTAGCTTTCACCAGCTTCCCATAGTCTCAGTGGGGTTTCTCAATATTAGTGCAAAATTGTATAGTTTGTTCACCAGAGATTGAACCCAAAGGATCTGAGATGTCTCAGGTCTGAAACATAGTAGCTGTTTTCCTGCTTTATATAACTCTAAAGCAGGGGTCTTCAAACTTGGCCCTTTTATGACTTGTGGACTTCAACTCCCAGAATTCCTCAGCCAATGCCTGGCTGAAGAATTCTGGGAGTTGAAGTCCACAAGTCATAAAAGGGCCAAGTTTAAAGACCCATGTTCTGGAGGCTGAGAATTTTTACTTGCCTTCTTTTTCTGGGGCAATAAAATTAACCATAGTATTTACCGTCAGCTAATGCCTGATCAGCTGGATTTCTACTGCCAGTTACAATGCAATGTTAAGCTTTGCTTTGTTCAGACACCTAAATAAGAAGCCTCACTGTGATTTATTTACAAGTTATTCATGACTGGAAGCCACATCATTACAGTTCTGATAATCAAACGGAAAACCAGCATTTCCCCATTTTTTGACTGCATGTTGCCTCAGGTTAGGGAGTATGGCCCAGTCCAGACTATCAGATTTAAACTATGGCTTAGAAAACGAGCATCAGATCTAAACATATTAGCTGTTTTCCTCCTTTATATAATTCTAGAGACTGAGAATGTTTACTTGCCTTCTAACTAAACTTCTCTATCATGTATAGAATTAGAAATCAGCCAACTAATCAATGAGGCAATGGAAAATAGGAAAGGATTCCAAACTGATAAGGCACACGCTGTGCTACAACTTATATTATCATCCATCACTTCTGCTTCATTGGAGTTTAGTGACATCAGGCGGGTGGGAAGGAAGCAGACGATAAAGCTTCACATCAATGCAATGTAGGTTCTGCACTTTTATAAATGTGTCATGATATCACACGTGTACAAAAAGGGCAGATCTAACTTATGTACAATCCCTTTACGGCATCTTGAAGGGCCTTGTTGACTTGAATATTGTTTTCTTCTGCTAATTTCTAAACAAGAAACCCCCATAAATTAGAACACTGAATTAAAAATAGCTAACTAGGATCAGTTCATAATATAATTTGTTGTCTAACTTGGATCTCATCTTGAAATTCTCCTGCTTGAGCAGGGGGTTGGACTAAGATGGCCTACAAGGTCCCTTCCGACTCTGTAATTCTATATTGCTAAATCTTCACACTCCTCCTTTGTACTCTAACAGGGAAGACTAACACCCAAGTCCAAGGCTAAAAAATGCCTGAAAAATAGTTTACCCAATCACTGAAAACAATACACCCTCTCACTGGATTAAACTGATCAGCAATACTTTTCCTTATTTTACCCCAGGCTTGTTTTATGTCTGCCTGATTTTATTTTTCAAGATTTTTTTTCATTAAAAATAGATATATAGAAAGCTACTATATAGCAATATTTTTTTTCAAAAATGCCCTTGTCTTGGCATAGGCCAGGGGTGTCAAACTCAATTTCATTGAGGGCCGCATCAGCATTGTGGTTGCCCTCAGGGGGCTGGGTGGGCGTGGCCTGGGTGGGCATGGCCTACTGGGTGGGCATGGCTAGAGTGGGTATGGCCTACTGGGTGGGCATGGCCAGCTCTAAATCGTTCACATCAAGGGTGCCTATGGGGGCCTGGGCAGGAATGGGACAGATCTGAGCATCTCTGGCAGTAGGAGGGACTCTGGGCCAGGGCCAAGGCAGTGGGGGCCATTCCCTCACTGTTTCCAGGATGGCTTCGCGGGCCGCATGAAACCACTTTGTGGGCCGGATCTGGCCCCCGGGCCTTGTGTTTGACATGTCTGGCATAGACATATCTGAATAATTTAAAAAATGGCCTCTAATAGCCAAGTGCTTTTTCTAGAAATGTGCTCATCCTTCCCATCCTCTCCAGCCCCAAATATAAAAGGTGAGCTGAGGGGGCAGGGATGGTGAGGAAAACTTTCAAGGATGGCCCTCCTGACTAACAGCCATTTTGTGAAAGAGTTTATGATAGGGTCTCAAAATCCCAGTCGTACCTATGGGTTAAGAACCCTGGGAGCCTCTGCTGGGTGTGGTTTTTTAATATTGCTATCTTAAGGAAGGATTAAATTTCCAGTAGGGCTTGCTAAGTCTTGTCAAGTTCTATCATCCTTTACTTTACTTCCTTTACTTACTTTTCTGATAGAAGTTATAAATTATTCTAGAATTATCTTATCAGATTGGCAAATGTATAATGAACCATCAATAATATTCTCACCAACACCGACAGGTCAAACCACCAGTATACAAAAATAAGAGCAAATCCCACTCCCTCCTAGCACTGATTATGTTACCTAGTTTGGTAATGAAATGTCTTCAAAAAGACCACCAAGCTCAGAGAGCACCAAGAATCTCACATGGCAAATATATTTCATAAGTAATATTGGAAAGATTACAAGGATAATAAATATATACTGCACTGTTTAATATTGAAATCATTTTTCCAACATACTGAAGAAATTTCATATTTCAAAGACATACAAACTGAAAACATATTATTCTCAGCCCTTCTAGAAATCTTTCACCTGAATACAACCATTTTTCAAATTCTGCTGTTAAGGAAGGACACAACAATTCACAAATTTATGTTTTCTTTCCTTAACAATACCACCTTCCCCAACAGCACAGTTCTTATCTTGGGTCCTATTTCCCAATAGATACACCCAAATAATAACTTTGATCCTGCAAAAAATTAACATAAATCCATGAACAGAATATTTTTTTTGTTTGCCCCACTCACAGTTCTTAAGAAGCAAGTCAGATTTAGAAGTGGTCTCCAATTTTGAGCACGCTCATATTTTTGATTCAGGAAATTTCTAACTTTTAAGGAGACACTAATCATTGCCAATAGGACCAAGGAGGAAATAGTTTCATTTGTTTTGGTGTTTTTACAACTTTGAATGCCTTATTGGTAGATAAGCAAGTTATAAATCAGGATAAGAAATAAGAGAGTACTATAAATAAGTAGTGAACAAATGAAATATCTATCATTAGCTCATATCATTTTAAAAAATATTTATTATTGTATTTCTTTATTCTGGAAAACTGTTCACCTTTCAAAGAATATAAAATTATTTCAAGTTAATAATGTTTTTTTTAAAGAGAGATCTTGTTGACAGCTGGCCAGGAATGAGAGAGAACTTGTATTTAATATTTAGGCAGCAGATCTAAGACTTGGCCACTGTCAAATTGTCATCTCCTTTTGCCTCTTTTTGATGTTAGAGAGCTTCAAAAGAATAGATTGCAAGAGTTCACATTGGTTACTAAAACAGATTTCTCTAAAACTGTGCCACAATTCTATCACTAAGGTCAGAATTCTTCACTGTTCGAGAAGGAATTATCAAAATTTCTATCAGCCCTGAGATACCCTTCCAGGAGCCATAGAATTACACTCTTCTGTAGGATTATAATCTCAGAAACAAAACCTATGTATGTTCCCAAAAGGCCAAGGGAAAAGAGATCTTTTTGAAAAAACATCTTGTACACATTTATCAGCTGTCTGTCTCAAAAGACAACAGAAGATGCTTAAAAGAAGTGCGTAAGATAAGCAGTCCCATAGAATTCATACTTTGACAGCTGCCTTTTATCAATTTTATTTCCATGTTGTGCAATAGCAAGTATTAGATCTGCAAAGCCAAAGCTTGGCAATAACAGCAAATATTATTGTAGTAACATACAATAATATTTGTTGTTGTTATTGCCAAGCTTTGGATTCACACAATTATTTTCTCCCATCTTGATGTGATATTTTTTTCTGTGGGGAAATCCACATGTAAGCCAAGTTGAAAGATAGTTGCAACTCCCAGCTATTATTCAAAAGGCTGATGGTTTAATTTAATTAATTAATTGCATGCATTTTTTTTACCACTCATCTCTAATGATTCTTGCAGGTTTGTAACAAACATAGCTGAAGTCCAGGGGAAGCAAAACAAGGATCAGATTAATAAAGCATACCTGCAGAATGTGTTTTGAAGGAGCTTTTTCAGAACTTAATGATGACAGTCAGGTTTAAGTGCACTTGCTTGTATAGTCAAAATACCACACTTCATACTTGAGAGGGAATGTCAGAAAGCACACTTTTTTCTTTGCAGAAATATAAATGGGTTAAAAGGGAAGCCTCTTAAAAGTGATTTAACTTGGTGCTGAGAAATCAGCTCTCTAGGGTCTCCAATAGTCTTCTCGGATTCCACATTTCCTACCCGAGAGTTACGTTTAAAACTGGGCGAAATCTCACTCTGTTAATATGTGTATGGGCACCCAAATATGTAATTGAAAGCTCCTTTCACTCTGTCCTCTGCCTTCTTTTTAAAACTTTTTAACACCCACCCTCCAATTTAGCACCAGAAAGGAACAAGTGAAGCTCTGATATGGATGCATTCATATAAATCAGCATGGCCAGTTAGGAAACCATAATCAGTAAGGATTTATGTACAATTTATTTCTACTAATATATATGTACAAAAGCAGATTTTAAATAATAGCCATAATTTACAGAAGAAAAAGCACAGCTCTTATCACAATGACTAGGTAACCAGTCATCCACTAAATCTGGATTTGTCCAGATCTTAATTTTTGACTGACACTTTCAGAGCTCTTCATTCTCCCTTTTTTACCCAAGGCCGTTTAATTAGACTTGGATTGCACACTCATTCAGACAGAAAACACCTTCAAAGAGAGGATGCATTTAGTGAAATTTGACACATAGCTTCTGCAATGTATACACAGAAGTGGAAATATAAGTTGGATTTGCCGTCCTGAGACAAGAAATCTGATAGTAAGGAAAGAACAACAGGGACAAATATATTATACAGCTAATCCTCATTTAGCAACCACAGTTGGGATGGGCAAGTTGGTTATCAAACAAAATAGTTGCTGGCTGAATTGTGTTAATGATCTTACTGCAGCTTTCCTTTGCTTTACAAATCTGCAAGGGTCAAAAACCCAAGGATAGGTGGCAAAGCTACTTTTGCACCTTAATAACCCAACTGAATTCTGTATCTCTAGTGAAGAGTAAATTAATCTTGGCAGCTTGGTTTTTGTAACAATGCTTGCTTGCGAAGATGTTTCAAAGATTTCATACTTTTTCTGCCATTTTGGATCATCCTAATTAAGATATTAGAGGCGTCAAGTGTCCTTTGGCTTTGACTTCTCATCCTCCTCCTTTCCTCCTTTGTTCCAGTATTCTACTAAGATATCGATCTTGCATCCACTTTGTCTCACTTGCTTGGCTACCTCTTTTTCCAGAAAGGGGTAAGCTGCTTTGGGACCATCTATCAGACAGTTGCTTTTTGACCCCGGGGAAAAAAATTGGGCAGAAAAAATTGTTTCTGGCACAAATAAGCATTGAACAGATTTGTACCTGAGTATTTTGCAGAGAAACCTGAGAATGAGACTTAGTCAACAGCAGCCTTCAATCAGAGTAGAGCTGGAAGGGACCTTGGAGGTCTTCTAGTCCAACGGCCTGCTCAAGCAGCAGACCTTAGGGCCTACACCATTTCAGACAGGTGGCTATCCAGTCTCTTCTTAAAAATTTCCAGTCTTGGAACACCCACAACTTCTAGAAGCAAGTTATTCCACTGGTTAATTGTCCTCACTGTTAGGACATTTTTCCTTAATTCCAGGTTGCTTCTCTCCTTGAGAGAAGCAACTTTCCCTCTATCAAAATCAACTGGAGAGACTGGCATTTGGACTGGATCAGAAAGAAAATAGAAAGAATATTTAAAAGGCAAAATAAAGCACTTAATCCTCCCCCTGCCGCTCCCTGTCTCTCATCTTTCCTGTCCTTTTGCTGCCATGCACTCTTCACACTTCAGAACTTATTTTTGGCAGGCTAATGAATCCCAGATGTCTAAGGAAAGGCAGCAGGAGATGCGGTTATTCCATTTGCGGCTTCTCATGGCTTCCCTGACAACCTCTTGTGTGAGACCAGCCAAGTGGGAACAACCTAATCAAGTGGAACCCAAAGAGTCTGCTGCTCTGTCATGGTGTGTGGGTGAAGGAAACAGTCAGGATCAAAAACAGCCAGGTGGTTGTTTCCCCCTCCCCCCACCCCCATCTGTCTCCAAGTGAAAGTGGCCTACTAGGAATTTGCTTGAAGAGCAAACTGTACAAGCATAAGAAAGCAGCTCTCAAAGCCATGGCTAATATACCCCAGGCTGCCATTCTGTGCCACATGGTTCAAGGCTTTTGAACCTTTCCAAGGACAAGATGGATTTGGGAGTAGAAGGGGAGAGCTTGGCTGAAATTTTGATTCATTCAAATGCTAATCCTTTCCCATGTTTTTAGCAATAAAGCACTCTAGGTATCTGTAATCATTATCCTATCTCCCCAAAATTGTTGGAAAGGATAGAAATGTGCCCCCCAACTTGGGTTTCTTGGGGGGGGGGGAAAGCAGAATATGAATGGAAGTTAGTACATATGTACATAGTACATTAAGAAAATGAACTAGACTACTGTTTCAACCAGTTCAATGGCATTATCTCTCCTATACACGCATCACTGAAAAAATTTGGAAACAAACAGACCAAAGGGCTGGGTGGGTGTTCCCGCAAAGCAGAGTTTTGCATGAACCAAATGTTCTCATCATTAAATTGTGATATATTGGCCCACCACCCTTGTCCTCAGACTGGATGACTTAATCATTTTATATTGTTTATACCATTTTTATTGTGTTGAAAGAAAAAATCTTCATCAGGGTCCAGTCCAAGCTGGGAATAAACAAAATGGAGACTGCTTTAGAAAGAAGGTTGCAGTTTATTGAAGAGGAGAGCCAGACAGAAAGATGGCTCTGGGAAAAACTGACTACATGTAGTTGGGAGTGGTGGGTTTTTATACCTTCTGGGGCTTTTAAAGTTGTTTCCTGTTCCTGTTTGAGGCTTTGTATTTCCTGTGTCATGTACTTTGACCTGAGTGTGAGTGTGCCTTTTTGGTATTGGTGGGTTAATCCTATTATGTCTCCAAAGGTCATGTCTTTTAGAGTTTGGGTAGGGTGTGTAGTTTTTAGGTGTCTCTGTCTTCCTAATCTCTTCAGTTTCCAGCTGGAAGGCTTTAACCTTTCTGAAAGGATGATTGAATTTGCATTTCTAAAAGCTGGTCTATGCTGAATTTTCTGGCTAGGGGTAGGAGAAGTTTCTGCCTTTTTAATATTCCCCAAAATATTTCTTTCTCTGGATTCTTCCCACAATTGCTTACACTGTTTTTATTGTACGTTCCTGTGAGGCTAATTTGAAAATTTAACAACACATCAGATAAAATGAATGAACAAATGAATGCTTGGTAGAGTTTTATGCAGTGACTTAAAAGTGAGGTAAAGTTATAATCATCTCTACAGAAACTTAAAAGTATCATCCTGGGGAATATATTGGCTGAAATAAAAGCACTAGGCTTGGTTTAAACTAGCTGCAACCGACAGGCAAATTTTCAGTGAAAGGAAGTGATAAATATGGTGATATGCATTCACCCCAGCAGCTCTTCCACATAAAAGTAGATTTATTTTACTTCCACCGTAAAATCACTTGAAGTGCAGCCTTCTTCCAGTTTTAAAATGCTCCCATATAAAATATTGCCTCATTGGCTCCCCAAAATTCGTTAAAAACAATTGACTTTTCTGCTGGCATGATTACAATTCGTCTGGAAGCTAACACTGTGGTAGAAGCTGTCCTAATGATGTGAGAAAAATGGCATCTGGGTCTCCCTCTCAAAATCTTTACTTTTAAGGCTTTCACTTCACTTCCATTGCTCTTTCCTCCCCACCCACCCCAAAACACATTGGGACATATTGTTTTACAAACTAACTTGGCACTCTTCTCTCTTTGGTATTGTGCAGATTTTTTGTCAACTTCCCATCTGCCAAGCAGTACTTCAGCCAGTTCAAGCACATGGAAGATCCACTCGAGATGGAAAGGAGCCTGCAGCTGCGGAAACATGCCAGGAGAGTCATGGGGGCTATTAATAGCGTGGTGGAGAACATATATGATTCAGAAAAGGTCTCCTCTGTGCTAGCTCTGGTGGGCAAGGCACATGCGGTCAAGCACAAAGTCGACCCTGTCTACTTCAAGGTAAGGGAAAAACCATGTTCTTGAACATTGATAAGAAAACCCCAAACCAAATAAACCACACATAAAATGGCAATAATGACTGGCTAACAGTCCTTGGCAATTTCAAATTTGGTGCTTCAATACCTCAAAGTATTTAAATGATGAAGAATCTCCATCTAATTCTAATAACAGAATCTATATATCATTTTGCAGTGTAATCATCAATATTCCGTTTACTTGTACAGATGCACAAACAATGAAATGTGTACATTAGGGGCTTTGGTTTACAATCATTCCCATTTGTTTTAGCATGAGGACTGAGTTGAGACTGTTTTCAATATCCTAAGAGTACCTGTAAGGGAAAGGCAGAGACCAGCAAATACATATACATTTTTTCCCATTAATCATGCTACAGGGAGGCAGCAAACTCAGACTTGAATTAATTGCAGTTTTCCAAAAACAATTTTTTTAAAAAAATTGTGGGTTAAGGACTATTTGAAAGGTTAATCAGGTTGTCATTTTCAGATGGAAAAGACTAGCGTGTCTTTCTGTCCTTCAGAAGTCTTTTACTTGAATGGAAAATACTGCAGTTATATAATGCCACTCTTTAGAAATTATTATTTTGTGTCTTTCTCCAGGATTGATTTCCTCTGAGAGTTCTAGGGAACTATATTCTTTCTGCTAAAGAATCTCAAGTCAGTGAGCCCTTATTAGCTCATGCCCTTTGACCCTAGCTATTGACTTTGACTGAAATAGAGCACTTGGAGTAACTTCACCTCACTGCAGATCTGTTTCTATTGATTTTGAAGTCTAGATCTGTCATTGGCCACAATTCTACTTGATGATTGATGGATGAGACCATGATTGTCCTTCAGCACAGAAACGGTTTTATTTCACCCACTAGTTCTCATAAATATGTGTGAATTTAGTTCAAAGAGTGTCCAAAACAAAGGGAAGGTGTGCTGCAGAGCAAAGAGAACCAAATGTATTACCCAAAAATTTCGATGCATCATAGTTGATAGGTGATAGATTATATAGCTTCATCCTTAAACCCTATGCCCTTCAATAATTATGAAGAACTGAAGTAAACTAGTATTATTCATTAGTATTATCACAAGAATTATTTCATTGTTTTGAATTTGCCTGTACAGTTGATAGAGAATTACAATGGGTAATATGATACACTACGATAGAATGTAGTGATAAGAGAGAGAATTCAGATACAAATGTTGTCTTGCAATCTCTCAAGAGACATTAAAAGCTCCTGTACAAAGTTCTATATTAAGCATTTCCTCTTGTAACCATACCAAATAACTGACTTGACTGAAATGGTTCTCCAATTCAACTAAGAATTCTAAAAATTGTAACTATATTATAGTATAGGTAATACTTTGTTAATGGTTTCTACAGTCATTACTATTCACATACTTTTTTAAAAGTTCATTATTAAAAAGATTTCATATTGATTTGTCATAGAGAAATGCATAATATATATCTAATAATTTATACACAGAGAGAGAGACACACACAGACACACACAGACACACACACACACACACACACACACACACACACACACACGTATATGGCTGATTTATCAGAATGCCAACTTTCCAGGAACTCCCTAGCATTTTTGGATTTGGCTTGATCTAAGATATCAACAGTTTCCCAACTGAAACACTAAAGATTATAGCAATCACAATGTAGAACAGACAGGAAGAAGATTGGCAAAACACATTCCAGAATATCAGCTAGCAATCAGATACAAATTACCTTGTTGTGACATGCCCTGCTAATTTAAAGCATATATAATGTTTTTAGGATAAAAAAAAGCTTAGCTGGCATGGAACAAAGCATTTTCTTTTCTTTCTAAAACTGTCACTGGTTATTTTTGAGCAATGGGGTGGTAGCTAAAGTCCAGATTTGGTTTGTTTTATCTAAAGTGTGTCCCAACCCAGAAAAAAGTTAAATGGTAAATTGAAAAAAAAGATGAAACAATCTCAGCCTTTTACAATGAATAATGAATATTTGCAACATACTTTTAAAATATCAGAACTGCCCACTATTCTGTCAAGATTGATGCCTTTTGTGATTGTGGCGCTTGAAACTTCCGATTAGATTTTCAGATACAAACATGAAGCTAGGGTCATCAGCTATACGTTATATTATGAATGCTCTCAAAGATTTTATTTTTAGTCTCTTTTACGCTGTAATTCTATTATTTCTAATCTATAGCAAACGGGGGGGGGACTACTTGCAGTCTCTCCTGGATAGAAATACTTTTGTTAGAGTTATTTATGCAATGGGATTCTTCAACCAGGATTGCTGTAGTGAGCTGCAAGTGGACTATCTCTGAAGGCAGACCAGCTGGGAGGCTGTGCTTACTTTGAAAGCAATTCAGAAGTGTTTTAGACGTGGTGTGTATGAAGCACTTCTCTGCAGTTTATTCAAACACACCCATCTTTTTTTTCAGACTTCTGTACGAGTCCACTGCTTAAGAGTCAGATTCCTTCTGATTCCTTAAAGAAAAACATATTTTTTTAGGCTTGTGAAGAAGCTGTTTTCATAAATAGCAAAATAAAATAAAATACTGCACTCACATGAAGGCTGAAGCACTTGCCGAATCATTTTCCAGTTCCAGGGGTTAGCACAAAATGCACCTGCTAAAGTACTAATTAGAACTAGTAATTGAAACACATATCACTTGGGTGGAAAATAGTCCCCGTCCAGTTTGAATGCAAATACTTAATTTTAAGGTAGCTACTGAAAAAAAATCTGCTTCTAGATGAGCTATCCCATGACTCTTTATTGACTAAACAAGCTGTTTTCTTAATAACTTTTGTATCTGTTGATGATAATTTTTGGGGCTCCTGCTTGCAGAATTCTCTTGGCACATAGTTTTTCCAACATCAAGAAAACACTTTCCTAATTCCCTTGCTTTTATTAAGTATTTGGTCGTCTAATTTTATTGCTGATTTTGTTCTATTGATTTGATTTTGGTAATATGTTGTGTTGCCATCCCAACAGTCTGCTCTACAGTTCTCTCAGCGCAAGCTGTGGTGCAACCTTGGAGCTGGAATTCAGAGTCCCATAGGCTGCTAAAATGGTCACATAGGACATGTCAGATGATGAGGAAAATAGTAGACAAGCCCAACTTTAATATAACTAAATGCTTATTTTTCAAGTTATAAGCACCGTATCACTAAAATGAGTAACTCATAAAACAGTCGCAAGTTTTTAGCACATTAACCTGCCTGGTTGAATAGCAGAAAATGTGCTGTGCTCAAGCTTGAATATCCGAAGCATTTCTTCTGCGTCATTTTCAACGGGTGCATAGTCTCACCACACGTGCTCAGAGCATCAAGGACAAATCTCATTTTGCCCCCTGTGGTCTTCTAAGAATGGACAAGCAATTGTGAAGCATAAAATCGCTATGAGGTAAAGGAGAACTTCTAGTTTTGTGCTTCTGAATTGAAATAACCTAGTCATCTAAGATGATTAGGAAAGATCAGGAAATTAAGACCTTTATACCCACGCCCTAAAATTATTTAGATACACCTCTTAGCCTAAAATAACCTGCCAAGGAATGAAAGAGTTATAGTCTAAAATCCCAGGGAAGCACAATATTAAGGAAGGCTGCTTTTATGTTATTATTAATTACCTTGTCATTCGTCTACTGGGTATTGTACAGAAACTAAGAATAAACTTCCATTATGGCAGCACACAGCCAAAGCAATAGCAGTTTAAAAAAGGGGGAGGAGCTAACGGTCATGCTTTGTTTTGAAACTACAGAGGAGATGAGAAATCCTGTTCTCCTACTTTTCCTCTTCGTCCTTCTCCCAGATTCTGACTGGCGTCTTGCTGGAAGTGCTTACGGAAGAGTACACCAATGAGTTCAGTGTTCCAGAGGTTCAGAGAGCCTGGGCCAAGATGAGGAGCCTCATCTACACTCACGTGACGGCTGCATACAAGGAGGTGGGCTGGATACACTTTCCAAACTCAATAATGGGAGTGTAATATGGCAGGGCAGGCTTGGGATACCTGCACAATTTCACCCTGATTCTCATGACCCGTCACCCCTTCACTCTACTTGCTATAGGCTCATATGCATAACTGCAGGTATTTAAGAAGAAGACTTAAAAATACTTCTTTAGAAGTATTAAGTACTTCTTTAAAGAGTTAGACAATTATTGGTACTGTACTACAGCAGTCCCCAATCTTTTTGGCTTTGTGGATTGGTGGGGGGGGGAAGAGGGGATGGTTCCACACAAGCGGTGGGTGAGCACGCACAGCTGCATTTGCACGAGCAGCAGGCATGCGTGCCCACCCGCCACACACAAATGGAGTTTCATGCAGACGCTCACACACTGGTTCCATGGCCCGGTGTGGGCCACAGCTGGGCATTGGGGATCCCTGTTGTACTGTACTAGCATTAGTAATCATGTTAGAATGGAAAGCCAGCATAAAGAGGATGAAATGCGTTCAACTGTGACTTTTAGAATTACCAGATTTGTTAATAATACAGTGCTAGGATGTATGAACCCATACTATATGGATCTTGTAAAGAATCTTGTAGCACAATAGTTGGTAACTGTATAAACCTTTGTGGATCTGAGTCCTTTTCATCAGATAAAGTGGACAATGATCCACAAATCATGCAATAAATCTTTTCTTTTAAAGTATTGCAAGAGTCTTTATTTGCTTCAGCAGAAGCCAGTTACCATTCTAAAAGCTATTAGTTTATGGTAATAGCTTTCAGAATGTATTTATTTCAGATTTACTTATTTCAGCTTGATGTTAACAGACGCATTTAATTCAGAATCCATCAAGAAAAAAGTGGAATTCTACAAATCTTCCACTGATGGATGAACATGAAGTCTTATTAGACTGGTAATTTTCACTACCATACACATGACTTGTCTGCAGTCTTTCTACAGCCCAGAAAATACAATTCATACTTAGTGGAATTATAAAATAGCTTAATCTTTCTTAGAGCAAACCCTAGCTCAAAATTAAATCCTCCCAGATTATAAATAATAAGAAATCAGGTGATCTCTGCCCACTGAATCATCCAACTTCATCTCTCTCCAAACTCAGTTATATTTTTATTCCTTCACTGATGCTGATTCGTTTACAGTTTTTCAAAGCTGTGATTCACCTCAGTGATCTACTTAGGTGGCAAAGCATGTCAGTTTTGGCCTATTTCCAGAGATATTAGAGGAATGCACTGGGATTCCCCCTTCCGGTATTGATTCATACTGGGTTAGACAGAACAAAGAATTAGTCAGCCAGGCTGATGTAAAAAGCAAATCTGCCAAGGCTCTGGATGCTCTCCCAGAGACAGTGCTGCCTCCACAATGAATCAGCCCATGGTAGGCAGGGCAGTTTTTAAACTGGCACATATGAAAAGCAGTAACTGGAAGGAAGACAAGGAAAATACAATGATGGGGTGATGTTGTTTGACTCTTCCCGAGCCATTTGAAAAATCTGGTTTAACTTAACAAATGTCTCACTTAAGTTGAGGACTACCTGTATAGGCAGGCTAAATGATGTCAAAGAAACAGCAGGAGCATGTGCGTTCCCATTCCCCAAATAGTTGATTTTGGTTGCTGAAAGTATTTTAAGTCGGCAGTGCACTGCTTGAGGTCCTTGGGCTGCATGAGCCCGCCCCCCGAAAAGCCCTGGATTCCACCTACCAAGATCCACCAATTAGTCAGTCATAATGTGATGGACCAGATCAATTATTTTGCTTGCAGACATTTAACTGCAGTACCCAACTAAGTAATATGATCATTGCAAGTCAGTTCCCTGATGGTGGCTAACAGTGGCTAGCACTGGTGATGCTATCCATATCCAACCACGTTTGTAGGAATACTGGGCAACTTACATGCAACAAAATAAAAAACTACACAAGGAAACTCTAATACCATCTTTAAAATCCTATAGTTAAAATATTATAACATGTTGCAGTTACTTAAGATCCAAAGCTTTTTGAAAAGCCAAGTCTTAAAAGCTCTCCTACGATTACACAGTTCCCAAATCTCTTGAGGCAAATTATTCCACAAGAATGGGTCCGTTACTGAAACGGACCCATTCAGACTCACTCAAATCTGGAGTCCTCCTCTACTTAAACACTTAGGAAGAGGATCCTGCAAACATTTTCTCCCAGGGTGATCCAACACAATGGGAAGAACCGCACACTCACTCGCACTGATGACGTTACCTACTTGTTAAAAAAAAATAGGTAAAAAATAAAGCTGTTGAAGTTTTATAATTTCCTCATTATGGTTCAGTGTTTGAATAAATTGATCCTAAAGTAAACCACCCCATGTTGCCCATTCTTGCCTCTCCATTGTTACACAATTGATTCAATGGCATAGAGCTGACAAATGTCATTAAGTCCAACTTTTAAAGTCTGGAACAGAACCATTCAAGAGCAGTGATGGCACAGTGGTTAGAATGCAGTAGTTCAGGCTAATTCTGCTGACTGCTGACTGCCAGCAATTCAGCATTTCGATCCTCACCAGGTCAAGGCTGACTCAGCCTTCCATCCTTCTGAGATTGCTAAAGTGAGGACCCAGTTTGTCGAGGGCAAAAGGCTGACTCTGTAAACTGCTTAGAGCAGGCATGTCAAACTCGCAACGTCATGTGACGTCACACGATGTATCACGACTTTTTCCCCATTGCCGGCAATGGGGTGGGCATGGTTTCAGTATGACGCATCCGGCCTGCGGGCCGGCAATTTGACATGCCTGGCTTAGAGGGAGCCTAAGTCCTATTGCTATTCATTCACGACTTCACAACTGCTTTTTTTTTTGCTGCAGTCCAAACTTAATACAGATAGTCCAAAATTTCCATTGCTGAGTGAGACATTTGTTGTGAGTTTTGCCCCATTTTATGACCTTTCTTGCCAGAGTTGTTAAGTGAATCACAGCAGTTGTTAAGTTAGTAACATGGTTGTTGTTTTTTATTGAAAAGTTTTAAAATACATTTTAAAAACATAAACTCCCTCCCTCCCCCTTCCCCCCCACTTTCCCTCCCTCCCCCTCCCCCCACCCCAACTTCCCAGAGCAGAATACAGGGTATTAACTTTTACCAACTTAAGCTAAAATATGCCAACTAACTAAAAAAACACTTTAAATTCTATCACACTTTAACTCCACTTAAACATAACTAAATAATAATAACTAACTAATAATACATCATATAATACTAATACTTATTCATATGCTAAATGAAACTTTTTAGTCCCATATTTATTCTGAATATAATCGATCCATCTTCTCCATTCCAAAATATATCTCTGTTGCGATTGTTCTTTCAAATATGCTGAAATCTTTGCCATTTCCGCCAGGTTTGAAACTTTTAAAGTCCACTCTTCTATAGTAGGCAGTTCCTCCTTCTTCCAATATTGTGCTACCAAGAGTCTTCTTGCTGCCGTAGTTAAATTTAACATCAATTTAGTATTTATAACAGTACAATCTGTAATAATACCCAACAGAAATAACTGTGGAGAAAACCTTATCTTTTTCTTAAATATCTTCTGCATGTTCCACCAAATTTTAATCCAAAAAGCTTTAACTTTTTTACAAGTCCACCATATATGATAATAGGTTGCATCATCACAACCACACCTCCAACATTTAGGCTGATAATTCGGATACATACATGCTAATTTTTTAGGATCTAAATGCCATCTATAAAACATTTTATAAAAATTCTCTCTTAAATTTTGTGCCTGTGTAAATTTTACATTTCTGACCCATATCTTTTCCCAGATATCCATCGTTATGGGATCCTGAAAATTCTGAGCCCATTTTATCATGCAATCTTTAACAAGTTCCGTTTCTGAATCTATTTCTATCAGTGCATTATATATCCTCCTTATATGCGCTGGACTTTGATCTCTTATTTGTTTAACCAAATTTTCATCAGTTGTCAAAATACCAACTTTCTGATCTTCCTTCCATCTAGCTTGTAACTGCCCATACTGAAAACAAGTCTGCACTATTTTTTTTTCTTTTAAAATATTAAATGGCTTTAATTGCCATACATTCCTTTCCATTCTAAGAATTTCTTTATATGTAGTCACATCATGTCTAAATCCCACACTTATATTTTCTATTGCATGTTTAGGTATTGCCCAAATTGGTATTTTATAATTTAGCTTACCGGTATATCGATATTTTTTCCAGACTTGCAACAGTGCATACCTTAATATATGTGTCTTAAAAACATTATCCACCTTCTTATCATGCAATAAATATGCATGCCAGCCAAATAATAAATCACATCCCTCAATATTCAATAATCTCCCTTGTGTTAGATTAAACCAATCACTAATTGATGATAAAGCAGCAGCCTCATAATATAGTTTAAAATTGGGCATTTTAAGACCACCTCTTTCACGTACATCTTGCATTATCTTAAATTTAACTCTTGGTCTTTTCCCTGCCCAAACAAATTTATTAATACCTTTCTGCCATTCTTCCAAATGTGAGTCTTTTTTGAGTATAGGTATCATTTGAAACAAAAATAAAAATTTTGGTAAAACATTCATTTTCACTGCTGCGGTTCTTCCCAATAAAGACAATTGTAATTTTTTCCAACTATCTAACTCTTTTTGTATTTTTAACCATAACAATTCATAATTATTTTTATATAATTTCACATGGTTGTTAAGTGAATCTGTTGTCCACATTGACTTTGCTTGTCAGAAGGTCACAAAGGTTGATTGTTTGATCCCAGGACATGGCAATCGTCATAAATATGAGTCAGCTGCCAAGTGTCTGAATTTTGATCATGTGATCATGGGGAGGCTGCAACAGTCATAAGTGTGAAAAATGATCATGTCACTTTTTCAATGCTGTTGTAACTTTGAATGGTTGCTAAATGAACTGTTGTAAGTCAAGGACTACCTGCATATCTCTCAAATTCTTCACAGATTGAAAGAATCCAGATTTGGGGGATATACATTAGCAAAACTTTAATATCTTTAGCTGTTAACTGCCTTCCAAGAACCTTGTTCTTGGTACCTTGCAATGGTAGCAAAACAATAGGGTATTAGAAGCAGATGTGCCTTTGAGATAGATGCCAAATTTCCTTCCAAATTATGTCTCCAACATAGACAAGATAAAAGCCAATATATTTAAAACATATTTCAAGAACTTCAATAAACCCTCCCTCTTTCCCTCCCCCTCTTTTGGTGAACTAATCAATTTTTAAGTCTTAAGAAACGTAGCTAACATTCCTTAAGGCCTGAAGAATCCATTCATTGGGAAATATAAAATACTCCAATTCTCTATTCCAAATTTCTTGTATGTCAGAGATTCAAGACTTTTAAATCTTTCAGTCCAGATTACCCACTTATTCCCCCCTGTATCCTAAGTAAGTCCCTTTTCTCTCGCCATATGGGAGCTGGGCTACCAACCCATCATAGCAAGTAAAGCAAATTAAAAGGTGTTGCCTCAAAATTCTAGCACCCCAGGTTTGGTGGAGCTGATAAGAACTTGATCCATGGATTTGAGAGACATACTTTTATCCTGGCAAAGAGAAGTACAGAAACAAATGATTCATATATTTAGTATGTGTCATACATCAGAAAGCAGGCGATCAAGCAAGAAAAAACTTTGTATTCTTCGTGTGATAATCACACTAAAAGTCCAGACTAAATTCATAAAATGTTTCATCCAGCTGAATAATGTTCAATTAAAATTGTGGGGTTTTCTCCAGGCCAGAATGAAATGTATGTCTAAGATAAATGGAATTATATACTACCCTTTGAATGAGACAGCCAGAAAATCCTGATACCATTACACACACACACACACACACACACACACACACACACACACACACACACACAAATGTCTGATTTCAAACAGTAATTATCAAGACTTTTTTTCCCAGTTTATATTTCGCCTCTCCCAGTTCAAGCAAGGATAGACAGAAGGTTGGCTTCAATGCATTTGTGTGTGCCATACAGTTTTTAAAAAGGAAAATTACATTTCTCTGTTTATTTTTAAATTAAAACTACGGTATTATGAAGAAAGTCATGTAAATTGAATGGCTGTGTGCTTTAAAATATGAGAAGAAACTGGAGATTAAGTTCAGGAACAGATTATGACCAAAAAAAAATTCAGATGGGAGTTCTTACTGATCATAGGAAGGAAAATAATGCGAACCTTCCTCCAGGAGATCACACACACACACCTTTTTTTGTCACAAGGATTCTCCAGTGAAAAATATTTCTGACAAGATGACACTAGTCAGACTGAACATCCAGATTTTCCTTGATTGTGTTCAACTGGGGAGGTCTTCACATTTTTAAACCAGATGTCTCCCTTCAGCCCACCTACAGAGAAATTGGGGTGAGGAGGGAGAGAACACCTTTGAATTTTTCTGCCCCCAAACCTAGAATTACAATGCAACTGACAGCTGTGCAACTTTGCATTCCACTTAACAACTGTCTCGCTTAGCAACAGAAATTTGGGGCTATCTTGTGGTCGTACGTTGAGGACTACCTACACACACAAAGAATCCTATAAGCCAGTAATTGCTCATTATCCAGTTGACCAATAAATAAGGACAAAATATTCATTTGGTGGCCTATCTGAGCTACCAGAAACCCAGGAAATCACAACACAAAATCCCTTCACACAAAAGGGACATAACCTTAATTTACTAATATACTGTTCCTATTGACACTTTCAGTACATGAGAAGAAAAGCTGGCAGCAAAGACTCTGTTCCTTTGTCATATTTAAAAGAAAAAGATATTTGCACACTGTAAGGATAAGCCTGTCAGATTTGTTTTCAGTTTTTACAAGATTCATATTTTCCCCAATAGTAGTAATAATAATGGTTACTGCTTGTAACTTGCGATGGCTGGAGTCTAGGAAACATATGTCAGTGGACACATACTAGAATCTAGGTGCTGTAGGTTTTTTTTGGGGGGGAGCTGGGGGGGGGAGATGAATGACTGCCCTGAGTCAAGGGGCCAGGAAGTGAGATGAGGTAGGAGGTGCCACAATGGGGGAACAGGTTTCCCATAAACCCTGCAGAATTATAGCCTTGCACAAGGGAGACCCAGCTTTGCTGCAGGTTAAAGTAAATCTATGCAGAATCAGAAATAAGTTGATTAACTGCCCAACCCCGCTGATAAATCGGATAAATGCCTATGATTTTTGCTGTAAAGTGGTCGTGTCAAAGTGCCCTCAATACCACAAAATGATATAGTATATTTGCTAGCATTAAAAAAAAAGGAACAGTTGGAGGGATGTATGACAGAATACTGAGCCAGACTTTTTTCCTGGTTTTTTTTTTTAAATGTGTGAACAACACTGTGTGCAACACATCTGCAGTTGTGTGCTTCCCCCTTCCGATACTGAGCATTTCTGATTGGCTAAATGTATATACTGCCTTAATTCAATCTGGGCAGTAATAATTACAGTAATAGTACAGTGTGGTCTATTGGGTGGGGAACTCCTCTTCCATCACTTTTAAAAGGCAGATTTGCAGAATCAATGCCACCTACAAAGACTTTCCAATCAGGACAAGACATTATTTTGCGGAAATAATGTTTACTAAACAGAATTCAGTTGCTTGCAGCATTTGGTATCATCATCCTGAAAAATTGCCACCAAGGAAATGCAAGTTCAGAAAAACATTTATAGTTAGCAATAGCAATAGCAGTTAGACTTATATACCACTTCACAGTGCTTTACAGACCTTTCTAAGTGGTTTTACAGAGTCAGTGTATTGCCCCCAACAATCTGGGTGCCCATTTTACCGTCCTCGGAAGGATAGAATGCTGAGTCAACCTTGAGCTGGTGAGAATCGAACTGCCAAACTGCAGGCAGCCGGCAGTCAGCAGAAGTAGCCTGCAGTACCGCATCCTAACCACTGCGCAACCGTGGCTCATAGTTAACTTCATTATCTTAAAAAAAAATCTGTCATATTTTAATATAAACGGGACATATAAATCAAATTTAAATCTGCCAATTAAATAATTTTAAAAACAGGGAAATTAAAAGGAGAGAAGGAAAGGAAGATTGATTGACTTGTGACTTTGGTTGGTGATTCTAGTAAATATACTTTGAGCCAGCTGCACCATGTTTCATCAGATTTCCTATCCACATTCCATATGTTTCCTCCCTCTCTCTTGACCTCAGAGGCAACAAATATTTCAAAATGAAAATTCTTGGAAACCAGAGTTCATTTATCTTTCTGTTTTCTCTGTGCCCAGTAGATATGTCATAGATTGCATCACATCATGTTTACTCTGCTGAATGCCTTGCATAGTTCTAGTGGCTTGCGTTGTGCTTTGGGTGGAATTAGTTGGATTATCTGAGAACTCATTGGCTGATATACCTCAAGAAAATTATAGCACTCTAGAGGTGAGGGTAAAAGGTAAAGGTAAAGGTTCCCCCGCACATGTGTGCTAGTCGTTTACGACTCTATGGACCGAAGAGCCATTTCAAAGCCGAAGAGCCAGTGCTTGTCCAAAGACGTCTCCGTGGTCATGTGGCCGGCATGACCAGACACCAAAGGTGCACGGAACGCTGTTACCTTCCCACCATAGTGGTCCCTATTTTTCTACTTGCATTTTTACGTGCTTTCGAACTGCTAGGTTGGCAGAAGCTGGGATGAGTAACAGGTGCTCACTCTGCTATGCGGCACTCGGGATTTGACCCGCCAAACTGCCGACCTTCTGATCGACAAGCTCATTGTCCTAACCCACTGAGCTACCACGACCCTTGCGGAGGTGAGGGAACACCCTTCAAATGTTTGGGATGGGACAGAGAGTTCAACTCATCCAGTGATTATCAAGTAGGAGGCAAGCTTCCATTTACAGCTATCTGCATTAGAAACAACTCCTAGAAATGACTGAAGGGCTTAGAAGACACCAGCTTCAGCAAAGTTCATTAAGGAAATCTGTCTGTCACGAGGAGAAGCAGAGGGTTGCTTTTAATTCTCCTCTTCACCTTCCAGTCAGTTTATAGATACAACGGTCTGATAGAACTACTCTAAATCCTTGGTCGAGCAGTGGGCTAATGCCTCCTTAAGTAACACCAGCTGCCTGCAATTAGTGCAGGTTCGCATCCCACCAGGCTCAAGGTTGACTCAGCCTTCCATCCTTCCGAGGTAGGTAAAATGAGGACCCAGATTGTTGGGGGCGATAAGCTGACTTTGTAATAATGCTGCTGGGGGGGGGCAAAGCCCTAAATAAATAATCAGGCATATACATAGAATGAAGGCTATTGCTAAGCACATTGATTTGTGCTTCTTAGATTGTAAGCCACCCTGAGTCTTCAGAGAAGGGTGGGATATAAATGGGATAAAAAAACAAAAAAAAAACAAAACCCAGTCTCCAAAGATACTTTCATGAGGCCTGAATATCACTTAAATATATCATTCTTGCACAGGTTGGCCAAATTCACATCACTTGCTCCTTTAAAAAGTGTATCAAGATGTGAGCGGCATATAAATTTCCCAAATAAAATAAAACAGGACAGAATAAAACAGTAATCTTAGATTCCAGTTGTATCCTGCCAGTTTCATATCTGTCATGTTAGCCTTTAAAATTTAGAACAATGCAGAGCCTTGAAGGTGACAGTTTTGATCCATTTTTGCCTGGCATTCAACCTGGTATGGATGAACTTGCCTGAGTGCCATAACTGACCACCTAGGTGAGAGAGTAAAAAAGGGCTGAGTGGCTTTCAATCAAACCCACACTGCTCTTTTTCTGGATTGTCCTAGGAACTGCTACCTTAAGATACTATTTTGTAAAATCTCTACTCCTACATTGGAAGGGAGGTTTCTGAAAGTGATGGTGGCAGATGGTGGTTCTTCCCCATAGAACCATCCTGCAAGCTTCTTCATCCATTTCGATCTGCTCCATTTTTAGCAGAGAATTCCCTAAACAAAACTTTGTAGTTGATGATGAATTAAGGGAGAATCAATAAATACAAGTTCAAGACAAGAATGGATAATTGTTGGCTGTCCGGCCAGGGTACGTGCTTGTCCAGGCTAGCCTTGGCCAAAATAATAATTTTCAACTTTTGCTCTTTAATTTACAAATACGAGCCATGACCTAGAATGTTTCATCAGTTTCGTGAGTATGTTCACTGTGCTTAGTGGTGTTGAAAGAAAAATCATCAGGTCCAGTCCAAGCTGGGAATTAAAAATGGAGGCTGTTTTGGAAAGAAGGTTCTGTTTATTGAAGAACAGAACCAACAGCATGTGGTTCTGGGATAGCTGACATTCTTTGGGTTTTGTGATTGGCATGCTCCAGGGGGTTGTGTAATGAGGGGGGGCTTTTGTGTTCTAAAAGAGTGTTTGGTAACTTCTATTGTGGCTGATGGCTATGACCTGTGTTGGATTTTTTGGGTGAGAGGTTGCTGGTTCTAATCCAATCAGTCTGCAATTGTTAGCTGTCAAATCTTGCTCTAACAGATTTTGAAAGATCCTGTCCTGACTAGGCTTCTGCCCATTGTTTGTTCATGAACGGGCCTCAGTCTTTCTGATTAGATTACTGAATCTGCATTTCTAAAAGCTGGTTTCTGGTCAGTTTCTGCTTGGGGCAGGGAGACTTGGGACTGTCTTTGCCTAAGATTTATTCATTATTCCTTTGGGGAAATATAATATTCTGCCTTTTTTTAACATTCCCCAAAATATTTCCTTCTCTAGCAGGATGGGTGGGTGCTGATTTCCAACAGTGATAATATCCTGATTAGGCTACTGTTTTGTATGGTCTACATGAGGCTGCACTTGAAGATAGTTCCAAAACTTTGCTGATATACAGTGTCACATTTAATTATTTATAGGGACCAGTGGGTATTATATTTTAATATATTTTCTCTGGCCTCTGTATGATTTCTTAAACCAAACAGGCTACGATCTTAGTTCTAGAGCCCTGATATTGACAAGTAGCACCTGATTCCAGATGCCCTTAATATGGATGCTAAATTTTCTTCCATGAAATTTCCAATAGCAGTCTTGGACTTCCTTCACTTCCTTCACCCCTGCCAATTTTTCCTCTCCTTTCATTTTTGTTGTTGTTGTTGTTAGTTGCGACCCCATGGACAACGTTCATTTTTAGTGGTTGTTAAAGAATTTTGTATTTCAACATATCTTTTTGGTCAAGTATTTTAGAGAGATTTGAGGCATATATACATTCAGCTCCTACATACAAAAATTAAAATAAGCAAGAAAATAGTGAACACCTGTCTGACCTTGACAAGTATAAATCACTGGGACCCGACAGATTGCATCCCAGAGTTCTGAAGGAGTTGGCAGATGTTATCTCAGAACCACTGCACCATATCTTTCAAAAATCCTGGAGCAATGGGGAAGTAAGTACCTGAGGATTGGAAAAGGGCTGATGTGATTCCCATCTTCAAGAAAGGGAGAGAAAAAATGGACCCAGGAAACTATAGACCAATCAGTCTAACATAATACCTGGGAAGATCCTGGAAAAGATAATCAAAAAATAGATCTGTGAACAACTAGAAGCAAACAAAGTTATAACTAGTAGCCAGCCCAGCTTTATCAAAAACAGATCATGCCAAACAACATATCTTTTTGGTCAAGTATTTTAGCATGGTTTGTATTGCTCTTTTCTCACATTGTTTAAGTTACTGTTGTTGCTGGTTTGCATTAGTAAGTTTCAGAAATGTTAGATGCTGATGCTGACTTTAAATTCTTTTTTAAGCTGTCCTTTCAAAACTTCAAGAACTGAAAAGTGAAATATAAACATGCTACGCAAGTTTTAAAAACACATATTCATAATAAAAATAAATAAATTGAACAGTAGCCATAAAAATATTCTAAATATAAGATTCAAAAATTTATTAACTCTGTGCTATGGCTATGATAAGCCTCAGAGAACCTGAAGATTGTTCCCAGTCATTAATTACAGAACTTTTTTGAAGTGAGCATTATAGCCATTATTATTGCTGAAAACTAAAAGCAGGTTCTAATTATAGTTTTTCCTTGTTGATATGCAGAGCTGATTGATACATCGATCACTCAGTATGAATTCCCTAATTGCAAAGCTGCTTCCAGATCAACTTTCAATCAGTACTGTGCTGAACAGATGTTTAGTGCTACAGTTGTATTTAAACAATACATTGAAAATTATTTTTCCTTGAAATGTTCTGTTTGTGCAAATCTTCTTAAGCAAAAAAATATATTCTGTTGAAACATTTTCTCTATACAATACCAGTACTACTGAGATTCTATATACTGTAATATCTTTTCTACTTATAAATAAATAAATAAGAAAGGGTTACAAATAACCATTTTTAAAGAAGATCTACCAAACACTTGATTATATACTGCTTTTATTTATAGAATATTGCTGACTTTATGCCATGGGTAGTAGGTCTTGCAGGAAGTTGATTTAGCTGTTAAATAGGATTCAGAATTGAAGATATTGTATACCATTATAAAAATAGAACTTGATAAAACCTTTTCCCGTTTTATCATTTCAGTATTATTAAACATGTTATTGTTTATAGCATATTAAATATCATATCCTGAAGTTTAGTAAGCACCTTATTGTTTTGGAAGCTGAAGATATCAAATATAAATATGATAATTTTATAGCATTTAGAGGCAGACGGTAACAACTCTGGAACTTCCTATCCTTGTTAGCCATTGATTTCATGATCTCAATCGTATGGTCATCTGCCCCACACAATGATGTCAAAGTTCCTGCACCCACTCTTTGGCTTGTTATATCAAACTAATTTAGGTGAGTTAGTTCTGCTGCTGTTCACAATAGCAATAGTATTTAGGCTTATATACCGCCCCATAATGCTTTACAGCAGTCTTTGGGCAGTTTAAAATGTCAGCATTATTTGCATATTGCCCCCAACAATCAGTCAACCTTGAGCCTGTTAGGATACAACTCCAGACTGTGGGCAGAGTTTGCCTGCAATACTGCACCCTAACCACTGCATCACCAGGGCGCTTCCCAATCGTGCCCTCAATCCTCTCCCAACTGTCAAGCAGAGATATTTATGTTGGAGTAAATATGTCTCTTCTTTTATAGTAGAATCTCTAAAATAAAGCTCTAAGAACCAAGCAGAAGCTGGGCAGCTCACTGAAATACTGTTATTTGGCAAAGTTTCATATACAGTTAAGCTGATTTGCAGTCCAGCTATATTACTTACTTTGTTATACAAACACTCTTTTTCTTGCTTTGCTGAAGCACTGCTATGCATAAACTCCTTGAAAAGCAACTGATTTCCTGTTGGCCTCTTCCCCCATGACAAGAGCAAAAACACAGCATCAATGTGGCTGAACCATCATTGACTCCTCAGACTGTAAGTCAAATAGCAGGGTATGCTTTGGCAAATTTAAATTAATGTCTGAAGGCACCTGGAAAATACTTGTCTAGCATGGACATCTGCATCTAAGACAGACAGAAGAAATTGATTGCAAGTGACTGATAGACAACACCGTTAGAATGAGCATTGTAATTAGGGAGTCAGAGATGAGATTTAAATACATAGTCTACTCTATATGCATGATGTATTGCAGTGATAAAAGCCTATGGTGAAGATCATAGAATCATAAAAGTGAGAGGCCATTTAGGCTCAACCCCCTGCTCAGAGCAAAAATCCATATTAAAGAATCTCAGTGAAAAGAAACACACCACTTTTCTAGTAAATTAGTTTCAGTGTCAAATTGCTCATACTGTTAGAAACAAATTATAGTACAACTCTGCCATTCTTTAACTTAAATCCATTATTTTATGTCCTGCACTGTAAAATGGAAGAGAACGGTTCTGAAACTTTTTCTATGTAACATGGAAATTACTTGAAGAGGTGTATCAGTTTAGTCTTCTTTCTCAAAGCTAAAGAATTTCCCTTCATAATACATTATTTGTAGTATTCATCATGCTTTGATTATGCAGAGGAAGCATTAATACATGCACTTTTGAATCCAAGCCACTGAATGTGAATGTGTTCCAGATATTGTTGGTCTGATAAGGGTTGCTCTTGATAAATTGCTAGTCAGCTATCTAAGGTATGTTTGCTAGTCAGCTAACTAAGGTATTTATTTATTTATTTATTTATTTTATTCGTTTTATATATCGCCCTTTTCCCGGAGGACTCAGGGCGGTGTACAGAGCAAAGTAAGTATACAATAAAGCAACAATAAAACAAATAAAACCCCAAATCTATCAGGCCAGGCCAGCTTGCTGGAATAGATAGGTTTTTAAATCTCGCCGGAAGGTGCGAAGGTTGGGGGCCATCCGGATTTCGGCTGGTAAGCGGTTCCAGAGGATTGGCGCACCCACCGAGAATGCTCTCCCCCTGGGGGTCACCAGCCGGCATTCTCTGACCAGTGGCACCCTGAGGAGGCCCTCTCTGTGGGAGCGCACAGGACGGAGGGGTGTTGACGCTGGCAGTAGGTGCTCCCGTAGGTAATCCGGACCCATGCCATGTAGGGCTTTGTATGTCATCACTAGCACCTTGAATTTCACCCGGAAGGCAACTGGAAGCCAGTGCAGCTCACGAAGCAGAGGTGTAATATGGGAGTATCGGGGAGCCCCCAAAAGCGTTCGTGCAGCTGCACTCTGTACCAGCTGAAGCTTCCGAGTGATTCTCAAGGGCAGCCCCATGTATGTATGTAGGTATGTAGGAAGCACATCACAATAGTAATGGGGGACTTTAATTATCCTGACATCAACTGGGAGACAAACTCTGCACCAAGTGCAAGATCAAACAGATTCCTGACAAACCTAGCAGGCAACTTTGTCTGCCAAAAAGTAGTGAAGGGAACTAAGGGATCAACCTAATTCTCACTAACAGAGATGAAATGATAGAAGGTGTTGAAGCCACAGGAACCTTGGGGGGGAGCAAAATTGGAATTCAACATTATGCAAGCACAAGCAATAGAAGAGAGTCAAACTAGAGTCTTGGATTTTAAGAGAGCTAATTTCAATAAATGTAGAGAGAGCTTGGGAAGGATTCCATGGATGAGAATCCTCAAGGGGAAAACAACTCAAGAAGCTTGAAAATTTTTGAAAAGTGAGATTATAAAAGCCCAGTCTAGCACAATACCAACAAAGAAGAAAAATAACAGCTCTCAAAAGAGACCAGCATGGCTGCAAAAAGAACTCTCTGATAAATTGAAAGACAAAAATGACAACTATTTAACTCTTTTATTTGCATCCATCTTTACACAAAGGGAAAAACAGTCCAACCTATCAAAAACAGTACCGTAAAAACAGATTAGAAACACAAGTTAAGATAGGCAAGAAAATGGTAAGTGAACACCTGTCCACACTAGACGATTTCAAATCACCAGGACCAGATGGATTACACCTGGTGAAGGAACTGGCAGATGTGATCTCAGAACCACTGGACTATATTTTTCAAAGATCCTGGAGCACTGGGGAACTACCAGAGCACTGAAAAAGAGCTGATGTAGTTCCCATCTTCAAAAAAGGGAAAAAATGGATCAAGGAAACTACAGGCCTATCAACCTGTCCTCAATACCTGGGAAGATTCTGGGAAAGATAATCAAGCAATGAATCAGCGAACACCTAGAGGCAAACAAAGTCATTACCAAAAGCCAACATGAGTTTGTCAAAAACAGATCATATCTAATTGCATTCTTTGACCAAGTGACAAAATTAGTGGACCAGAGGAATGCTATGGATATAATTTACTTGGACTTCAGTAAGGCATTTGACAAAGTAGATCACAACCTACTACTTGAAAAGATAGAAAAATGTGGGTTAGACAGCATCACCACCAGATGGATTTGTAGCTGGCTGACCGGCCATAACTCAGCATGTGGTCCTCAATGGAACTGCATCTACATGGAGGGAAGAGTGTAGTGGGGTACCCCAGGGCTCTGTTCTGGGCCCAGTGCTCCTCAACATCTTCATCAATGATTTTGATGAGGGGATAGATGGGGAACTCATCAAATTTGCAGATGACGCCAAGCTGGCAGGATTAACTAACACTCCAGAAGATAGGCTTAAGATACGGAAGGATCTTGACCAACTTGAACATTGGGCACTATCTAACAAAATGATATTCAGTGGTGAAAAAAGTAAGGTTCTACATTTAGGCAGGAAAACCTAAATGCACAGATACAGTATAGGTGGAACCTCTCTCAGTAGTAGTAACTGTGAGAGGGATCTCGGAGTCCTACTGGACAATTATGATGATGATGATGATGATGATGATGATGATGATTAATCATCTCAGAGTCAGCCAGATGTTCAGACTGGATTTGGCATTTTTGTCTACCTACTGAGTCTTTACCAAGGACAGGCAGATGTTGTTGTTGTTGTTATTATTATTATTTCTTCTTCATCTTCATCATCATCATCTATGATTTCTGGTTATTACTGCATTGTTTTCTAAGTGGTTGGAAATAACTTCTTTATGATTTGCTATAGAACTTACCAGGTACTGATGTCAGGCTGGGCTTTATGTTCCTCCTTTTCCAGCTCTCGTGGGGGGGGGGAAGAGAACATTTTTCTCTTCTAGAAATTTAGTACTTGACCAGTTCTTCAGGAATTCTCAAGGACAATACATATAGATTCATCTAAGCTAAGTTTTTTTCAGTACCCTACTATGCATTTTACCTCATCCTGTAGATTTAAGCTGACCATCTCTACCCATCCCTAGCTTCAATCCTGTCTATTTTATCTTGCTCCTCATAGTTTTCACATAGAATGTATAATTTTGTGATGAACTAAAGTTTAAACTGAAGTAAGAGTTGTAGCAATGTCTTCTCTTTTTTTTCGTTGCCTGTTAATATTTTGCCATTGACTGGCTGATATACTAATTATTTTTGTTTCCTTTTTTTCTATACTTGGAGAATATATTTAAGGAAGGCATTTTTGTTATTTTTAGCTTTGGTTGCTAACCACACCTTATTCTGAGATTTAGCTTGACAGTTCCAGATTATCCCACTATACTCTTCCTTTGTAAGAAGCCTGAAATAATAAAAAAAAATAGCATAGTGCCATATTTTCAGTTTTAATGCTTTTAATCCAAAACATACCACTAAGATGAAGACACTGAAATAACATTTTGCTAAAGCTTCAAACCATTCCTGGTGGCACAGTGGTTATTTGCAGTACTTTAAGCTACTTCTGCTGACTGCTGGCTGCCAGAAGTTCAGCAGTTCGAGTCTCACCAGCTCAAGGTTGACCCATCCTTCCATCCTTCCAAGGTCGGTAAAATGAGGACCGAGATTGTTGGGGCAATAGGCTGACTCTGTAAACCACTTAGAGAGGGCTGTAAAAGCACTGTGAAGTGGTATATAAGTCTAAGTGCTATTGTTATTTCATGAAACTCGTCAACAGCAAGTTTCCCTTCCCTTTTTTCAGAAATGGAGGGAATTCAGTGGCTAAAAGTAATCACTTGTTTCATTCTCCTTTTCCATGTGTCTCTAAGCTTCTCTTCCGCAAACACATTAACAAATTCTATAGCCAAAACAAGGGAATGAGTCAGCAAAAACATCTTGAATGAACCATTGAGGAAGGAGAAAGTTATGTAGCATTAATAATTGCCCAGTTAAACCTTACTTTATGCAGATCCCTAAAAGGCAAGGAATCAGCATTCCATAGAGTGAATGTGTTTTGGAGAAGTAATCCTGTGGGTTTTCACCACATCCTTCATGCAGTTGGAACACATTAACATCAAATGTTTTCACAAATGGCCAGGGGCAGGAATTTTGCTTGAATGAGACTAAAAGACTCCAGGGAACCTAGGATTTGATAAAAAATTGTAGCTACATGTGGCTCCAACTAAAGGTCAATTCATACCACATACTACAATGTGGTTATCATCTCATCAGCCACTCAAGAGTCGCGTTATTTAATTTTACTTTATTTAGAAAATTTATATTGCTGCCTACTCACACATGGCGACTCAAGGCGGCTTACACAAATATAAAAACACCATATAAAAGAAGTAAAAATAATAATAAGAAAAATAATAAAATAATAACCCACCACCACCACACCCCAGCAACAACACACATTCATACTAGTCATTATCAGGGAGATGAGTGGCATATCAATTTAATACGGGCAGTCCTTGACTTACAACCATTTGTTTAGTGGCCATTCAAAGTTACAATGGCACTGAAAAAAGTGACAGGACTGTTTTTCGCACTTAATGACCATTGCAGCAACTCCGTGGTCATGTGATCAAAATTCAGAAGCTTGGCAGCTGGCATGTATTTATGACAATTGCAGTGTCCCGGTGTGTGTGTGTCATGTGATCCCCTGTTTGCAACCTTCTGACAAGTAAAGTCAATGGGGAAGCCTGATTCACTTAACAACCATGTTACTAACTTAACAACTGCAGTAGTTCATTGAACACTGTAAACAAGACATTACAATCTTTTTGTACAAAAGGGGCAGGCCTTGGATTGTGATGTTGCATCCTCTGTCTTAGCCGTTTTGACCTCTCACCCCCACCCAGATACCAATGAAGTCAAATCTTATTGATTAGCCACCAACAGTGCAGCCTTGCTGTGTAGTCTTACAATAAAGTAGAGTGTGTTCATCTGGTTTGTTTCCTGTTTGGACTACCTGGAAAGGCTGATACTTTCAAAGTATTTGTAAGGATGGCAGATGTTTTTCTAAGCCTCACAAACATGCAAGAATAATTCACATAACAATCAGAACTCAGGAAGGAAGGATTAAACTGCTCTTCCACTTGCAAATTAGAGTAGAAGTTACCCTTTGCCACAGCATTTAACATAACATGGGAGGTGAGACTTTAAAAATTGCTGTAAATGCATAATTTTATTTAAAAAAGATTTCTGATTCCACTCACCTTCTTTTCTTTTATCTGTTCTAACATGCTTGAATTTGACCTTAGCATGCTGATTTTATTTTCTAACGCCCCTGCGCTGTTATTTCTGATTCTGGTTGTTGTCCTTTTCAGTACTGGTGTATTCTTTTCAGATATCCTCTTCTGGTTGGATTTGATTTATAATAACAGATCGTTAATTCTTCATTTCCAGTTTTTGTATATTTGCAAAGGGTAAACAACTTTTCTTCCAGTAGTCCTGCAGCTGCTGGCCCTGGTTGCTCAGCCAACATTTCTGAGATCTATTGCCCATTTGTCACTGGATGTCAGGAACTCCAACATGGCAGTAATGAGGAAGCTAAGAAAGTTAATTTACTTTAGGAAGCCTCCTGCTGTCATTTAATTTAAATAACCTTTTAAAAAAATAATAATCCCGGCTTCCTTTCAGGAGGAAACGCAGGAAAAAGAGTGTTAGACCAAAGATCTATTGAAGCATGCAAGAACTAGGTATGTGACTGCAATGCTTAGCCAACTTGCCCACATAAGCAGATCCTCTATGGATTTTTGTGCAGTTTTTTTTTAATTCCATTTATATCCCGCCCTTCTCCGAAGACTCAGGGCGGCTTACAAGCTTAGCAGTAGCCTTCATTCTATGTATATGCCTGCTTATTAGGGCTTTCGGGGCCCCCCAGCGGCATTTTTACAAAGTCAGCTTATTGCCCCCAACAATCTGGGTCCTCATTTTACCAGATTATAAAAGGAACTTTATCAATATGAGGGTTTCTAACTGTTTTCAGCTGAGCCCTCATCCAAGTTCAATCTTTTAAAATCCTTTTAAAAAAAATTTTTTTAAAAAACCCTGTAATATGACACTTTTCCCAACTGTCACTTGCTCTGAAGTTCTAAAGACAAAGTCATTTGTAGGAGATTTGAGGCATATATACATTCAGCTCCTATATACAAAAATTAAAATAAGCAAGAAAATAGTGAAGAGAACACCTATCCAACCTTGATTAATGTAAATCACTGGGACCCGACAGATTGCATCCCAGAGTTCTGAAGGAGTGGACAGATGTTATTTCAGAACCGCTGCACCATATCTTTCAAAAATCCTGGAGCAATGGGGAAGTACCTGAGGATTGGAAAAGGGCTGATGTGATTCCCATCTTCAAGAAAGGGAGAAAAAAAAACAGACCCAGGAAACTATAGACCAATCAGTCTAACATCAATACCTGGGAAGATCCTGGAAAAGATAATCAAAAAATAGATCTTGTAACAACTAGAAGCAAACAAAGTTATAACTAGTAGCCAGCCCGGGTTTATCAAAAACAGATCATGCCAAACAACCTTATTTCATTCTTCAATAAAGTAACTAAACTAGTAGACCAGCAAAATTCTGTGGACATAGTATACTTGGACTTCAGTAAGGCATTTGATAAGGTAGACCACAACCTACTCCTTGGTAAGCTAGAAAAAGGTAGAATAGACAACATCACCACCAGATGGATCTGTAGCTGGCTGGCAAACCATACTCAATGAGTAGTCCTCAACGGCACTACCTCTACATGGAGAGTAGTAAGCAGTGGGGTGCCACAAGGTTACATCTTAGGTCAAGTACTCTTCAATATCTTCATAAATGACTTAGATGAGGGAATTGAAGGGGAACCTATCAAATTTGCAGATGACACCAAACTGGCAGGAGTAGCCAACACTCCAGAAGGCAAACTCAGGATCCAAAAAGATCTTGACAAACTTGAACATTGGGTCCTGTCCAACATTAATTAATTATTTATTTATTTATTTATTTATTTATTTATTTATTTATTTTATTAAATTTCTATACCGCCCTATTCCCGAAGGACTCAGGGCGGTTTACAGGGCAGCATAAAATACAATATAAAAATAATATAGAATTAAAATACATTAAATTAATTAAGCCCAATTAAAACAACATTTAAAAAGCTAAAACCCCTTCAGTCCAGGCCTGATAGATCGAAAAACCAGGTTTTCAGGTCCCGGCGAAACGAACGCAGATCGGGGGCGGTCCTAAGTTCCACGGGTAAATCATTCCAGAGGGCAGGCGTACCCACAGAGAACGCTCTTCCCCTAGGAATAACCCGCTGGCATTCCTTAACCGGCAGTATCCTGAGAAGGCCCTCCCTGTGGGAGCGCACGGGACGAAGGGAGCTTGATGCCGGCAGCAGGTGTTTCCTCAGATAACCCGGACCCAAGTCATTAATGAGTTTCAATGTGGAAAAAAAAGGCAAGTTTTACATTTAGGCAGGAAAAATCAAAGGTACAAGTACAGATTGGGCAAGACCTGGCTTAAAAACAGTAACTGTGAGAGAGACCTTGGAGTCCTAGTGGATGATCACCTGACTATGAGCCAGCAGTGTGCAGCCGCCGCCAAAAAAGCTAATACAATCCTGGGTTGTATAAAGAAAGGGATAGAATCAAGATCACATGAAGTATTAGTACCACTTTATAAAACCCTAGCAAGACAACACATGGAATACTGCAGCCAATTTTGGTCACCATATCACAAAAAAGATGTTGAGAGTTTGGAAAAAATTCAAAGAAGAGCAACAAAGATGATTAAAGGCCTGGAGACTAAAACATACAAAGAACAGCTGCAGGACTTGAGTCTGACTAGTCTAAAGAAAAGAAGAAATAGGGGAGACATGATAGCAGTATTCCAGTACTCGAAGGGCTGCCATAAAGAAGAAGGGATCACATTATTTACCAAAGCACCAGAGGGCAGGACAAGAAGCAAAGGTTGTAAACTGAACAAAGAGAGAAGCAACCTAGAATTAAGGAGAAACTTCCTGACAGTGAGGACAATTAACCAGTAGAACAGCTTGCCTCCAGAAATTGTAGGCAGTCCATCACTGGAGATTTTTAAGAAGAGGCTAGACATTCACTTGTCTGAGAAAGTATAGGCTCTCCTGCTTAAGTGGGGGGCTGGACTAGAAGACCTCCAAGGTCCCTTCCAGCTCTATTCTGTAATAATATATACTTTGTCCTTGCATATTGAACATGAGATCGAATGATATTTGAATCACACACACAGCTCAACTGTAGGAATGTATGAATGCTTCACGTCAGCTTCTTATTTGCCAGAAATCCTTCCTTGATTATCTTTCCCCCTCTTTTTAACCTGCCTGCAGGCGTGCTTCATGACTTTGTTTGACTTTGGCCATGTACACAGTTGTGTAAGAACAAAAGGAAATGAAAAAGTGAAAGGCAAGATGGATTGCCCCTGAGAGAAGGATTTCAGCATCCTTGAGAATGTTGTGTTCCCCTGCCTCAGGCTTGCACTTAGAATTTGATGCTAAAAACAACCGTTTCTATCTGACCCGCAAACCCAAATTCTGGGACTTAGACAAGCAGGCACATAATATTGCCTTCATATTTATTAGCTGGCTTTATCTAGGTGCCAAAATGTTTTGCCAAGGACACAATGTGGCAAGCTGAAGGAGATAAAGGGGATGTAATGGAGCTAAGTCATACACAAGAAGGAAATGGCTCTTCCCTATAAGAAACAATGTCTATTTCCCTTTGAAACTGTCCTTGCTCTTCTCTCCTCCAAGCAGCCCTGCATAGATTTTGCAAAGCTGATCTGAACAACTGGGGCAAAGAATTTAGTAGGAGAATTTCAGGGAAAGACAGACTGCCCAGAGATGGCTGCAGTTACAGTACTTTCTCCTATCTCCTATTTGTTCAGTAAATTCCCTTTACTAAAGGTCTGTGGAGATTCTCAACCATCCAGGTTATGATTCTCCCAAAGCTGCTTTTCCAAAAGGCAACTGTACTTTCTTGTGCTTTTTTTTTCCTTTTGAAAATGTATCGTTTCTCCTCCAAGAAGCTTCTTCAGTTCTCCAAGAAGTTTCTTGGATGAGAAGTGAAATGTTTCCAAAGGGAAAAAACCAAGAAAGTCCAGTTGCCTTTTGGAAAAACACTTTTGGGACCTTTTGCTGAAGAAAACTATGCAAGGGGCAAGCATATATATGAGATATGGCTGCAATTGTAGCATTTAGTTTGGCCCCAGAATCACGATGTCGATTTATAAATGAAGCTGAGTTGACAAATGTGATACTCTTAGAGCTAATGAAAATTCTCCCACCTAATATATTGGGTGTGCAAGTAGTAGGACGTATGTGACACTTACTATGTTAAAATTTCCCACTCAAACGCATTGGGGAGCTTTTTTAAAAATTTGTTACTCAAATTTTATAAATTGCTCTTATTGAGGAGGCTTTGTCTGTGCCAGTGGGTAGGCAAAATGTTACTTTCCCTTTGTGGCGAAGATTGTTGTCTAACAGAAGTGCTGACAGACAATCCCATCTATGCCAGGTGAATTGCTCTCAATGGCCAACTCTAGCGTTTACTGATTCAGAGCAAAATGAGGGCACAATAACTGGCTGCTCAGTGTATATTCAAGTTCAGAGTATGGTACATCTGTCTATAGTACCTCAAGTCTTGTATCTTTCCTTCTCTTTGAGAGATAATTTTTTTAAAAAAAATAATACCCCACAACCAAAAGGAAAAAAAAATAGGGAATTTGTGGAAGTGCCAGCAAGGGAGGCTTGTTAGAATAGGCATGGACAGTCACATTGCACAACTATCACTTTGAATTAGGAGTGGGCATTGTTTGTCCCTCCAGACAAAATCCCACAATCCCTGCTTTGGACCAGTTTATTTACTCAGTGATCTCAAAAAAAAGTCAGGCTACTTATTTACTGCTGTCCAGGGTGAATAGCTATCACCCTCTGAATATAAAACCCATAGGAATTCTACTTTATTTAACTCTCCTATTTAATGTCAGCATGAAATTGCTGAAAAAGAGATAATTGGGAAAGCAAGCAAGCAATGCCATTAGAATATTGATGACAATCGCAGTTCTATTACCGTATATCCTTCATCCCATCCAGCTGAAGCAACAAAAGGGTTAACTAATACGTAGGTATGGTAAAGAAATGAATGAATCTCAGGCCAGATAAGAAAAATACCTTCAGCATAGGTGAGGTTTAATTTAAAGCAGGCACTGCAGTCCTTAGCCCTCTTATTTTCTTGAAAAAATCCAGTTTTCATGGCTATTTGTGGGCCATCAGGGTGTTTTCCCATTCTACCAGATTAACTAGAGTGGGTACAATCCAGGTGTGCTCCCTTAAATGTTGCCACCTGATAGATCAGCTGAAATGCACGTTCTTAATGGCAGTTCTAGCCCTTTGGCACAGCCTCCCATATGAGAGCCAAGGCATCCATACATTTTTTAACCTTCCTGGTGGGCTGTCTCCTGATGTACTTTTGAGGATTTGGAGGCTTGGTTATTTTTATTTTTAAAAAGCAATTAAAAATTAATTATTTTTAGGCTTTTTTGCAAACAAGAAAAAGTGAGGTTTAGCCTTCAGTTTTAATTGTACTCAAACAAATTTATTTTATTTTTTATTATTTTATTTTTATTTTATTTTTTTATTGGACACCTGTCTCATATCCAAACGATTCCAAATACTGAAATTTGACTTTTATTGATTGCTTTAAAAAAACAGAGCTTGATGTGCATAGCTTTGCTCAGTAGGACACATGGTAGAAAATTGCATTATATTATCCCAGTTCTTAGAAGAAGTATGAACTGTGAATTTTGGACTGCAAACGGAAAGAATCCTTAAAATTGCTTGATTATATACCACATCAATAATATTAAAAGTGAGGTTAAATAAGAAAAAAAATCTCTGTAAACATTCATACTTTCACCCTCCACATTCAACAGGAATTGCAAACTTATTCTCCTCATTAAGTGGAGAACCAGGATTGAATATATAACTTCCTATTATGATGAAATTTCTCTCAGATCAGAGGGAATACTTTATATTAAAGGGCTGTCAGCCTCACATTCCAAACCCACTGCATTTCTCAAGACTCTATATTTAATTTTAGATAGCTTGTATTATTTCCAGCAGATTCTTGAATTCTGATGAGAAAGGTCAATTCTGTTTGAAATGTTATTAAGTAGTGGCACTACCGAGTTTGAGACTCCTTGTTTTATCTATGTTGGTGTGACTTACCATGATTTTTATCTTTATAGAAATAATAGAACTTTTTTAAACACAGTGCATCCTGCTTATTAACTGCTTTGACACTTCTCATTTTGAAAAGCTAACAGGGCAAATCACTGTGAAATTGGTTGTTGCCTACTTCAGACAGCGTCCTGAGTCTACACCTCAAAAGAGAGTTGAGATGGGGAAGTTTGCCTTGATGGCCTGATCTGCCTCATGAACAGTAGTCTCTGTATAGAACATGCCCGTATGCAGAAGAACCTGCTGCCAGATGAAGCAGAACAGCTGTTTTAAGGGGGCGGGGGGGAATCCTTCTACTTTGATGAAGGGATTTGCAGGAATGCTTTGCTCAAGTTATTATTGAAGAAAAGCACCTCTATATAACCGTGCTGGTTTTGGACAATAAAAGATAGTCCTCGAATTACAACAGTAATTGGGACCAGAACTGCTACTGCTAAGTGATGCAGTCATAAAGCATGTGTCATGTGACTGCTTTGCTTAGTGACAGCATTAACCAAATCCTACCAGATGTTAGGCCTTCTTGGCTTGGTCCCTTTCAGTCCTGATCCTTGGTAAAATATCTCTACCCTTATCTTTTCTCTTTTGACCACCCTGCCCAGTGGCACTCCTTTGTGGTGGCAGCACCAGGGCAGAGGCCCAGGTGTCAAGGAGCCAGGGAAATCAGGAGATCCAGGCAGTTCAAATGGGTACAAAGATTTATTGCAAGCTTAAGGTCTCTACAAGAATCTGAACTACAAACAGCCCAAGCAAAATGGTGGTAGTTTAGAGTCAGAGGAATTCAAGGTGGGCTGGACGTAAATCTCTTGTGAGTGTGAACAGACTCATGACTGATGATGGGTTTGACCCCCTCCCTCAGTCTCAACCTGGTCATCTCCTACAACAGAGCAGTTGACAGTTTCAGCCATCATCTGGGCTTTATTTTAGTCTCAGCACCACCAAGCAGAGCCACCTCAAGCCCCACACTGGGTGGCCAGTCATCCCAGTGCCACAGTGCAAAGCCCCAGTCAACCCAGCTGGCCTGCACTCCTCAGTCCTTGCTGAGTCCAGCTGACCTTTACTGTCTTCATATGTGAGACATCTGCTGACCATTTCTTACTGAGGCTGCTCCCACTGTTCTCCAAATAACACATACCATTCCCCAAATGGCGTGTGCCATTCTCGTAATGCTTCAGAAAGCCTTCGGAAAACTTTTGAGCCCTTGCAAAGCATCACAAGAACACTGCATTGTGGTCCAAATATGCTATTTGGAGAATAGTGTAAATGAACTTGGGAAGAAGGCCTGGCACAGCCAGCCCACTGCCTTGCAAAGGGTTAGGCCAGATGCATCCTGTCAGCACTGGGAAGAAAACAGTGAAGATTAGTTGGCTGCAACAGGGCCTGCAGAGCGCAGGGTGGCAGACCAGCTGGGACTTTGCATATGGAGTCGGAGTGCCTGGCTGTGGTGAGAGTTTGAGGTGGCACTTCTTGGCTGAAGTAGTAGCCTGCGGGTGGTGGCATCTGGCTGAGATTGCTGAAGGCCCCAGGTATCTAGATCAGCCCCAGTACCATCGTCAAGAGTGCTGCTGTGCAAGTCAGCCAAAAGGGCTGAGATGGAGTGGGGGTGGAAGTGCCCCTATAGTCATAAGTGCTAGTGAGCTACCAAGCACCAAACTTTTGCTCACAGGACACTGGGGACACTGCAATTATCATAAATTTGGGGGCTGGCATAAGCATTCTTTGTTCAATGACTTGTAACTTCAAGTTGTCTCTCAGCAAATGGTCATATTGTAAGGATGACTACCTGTATTGTTATTGGAAAGCACCAGATCCTTTCCAAATAACATGATTCCCACACAATCCAATTCAGTATTAGATGGTTTAATACAATGAACCCACCCCTGAAAAGTGCTCTTGGTTTTAACAGTCAATCTCAGTTGCTTTCATCCCATGACTTAGATTTTCTTCTAAATTCTTGCAGAAAGGAAGGGAGGGAGGGAGGGATTTAATTTCCTGCTGTGATAAGCAAGAACTGACTTTATTGTCTCTTCTTCGTTTGCTCAAAACAATTTGGTTTATTTGAGGAGTGCTTAATATAAACTATGTCAGCCTGGACCAAGATTAATTCCCACAGTGTTTGGCAAGAAAAAGATTAATTACTAGGTGGTGAAGACTGAGGTGGAATATGTGGGATCCAGAAATATATTAATGTTTTGGGGGGGAGGGAAATCTCCGGGGACAGGTTTCAACCTTAAACAAAAACAAAATAAAACCCAAAACAAGATAAAAAAGGAGGCACAAAGAGAATTTGTCTTTTGCCACTGACTTCCTGTTCTGTTCTCCACACATGGGAAGCTGGTTAATGAGCAGAAATTACACAGCATCAATCTTCATATTTCACAGAGGGATAGAATATGGAAAATTTCCGTTTCTGTCTTCATGCAAAAATCCTGCCAATAGCCCTCAAGGTACCCCAGAGCCTCTAAGTATCAAATAATTGCCAAGCCTTTATTTTAATGGACTCAGCTAATTCCTCAGTCCTCTTCCCCTGGCCACACAATGCTTCTTTACTCAAAAGGAAGAGTTCTTGTTTGTTTTCATAAGATATTGGCTCTTCAGATTGGTAAATACTTAACAGCTTTATTAAGGTCATCCTTACCACTCAGCTACGCTAATCATGCTAATTTATAGATATAGTATAGTATGAGAAGATTTAATCAACATCTACAGCAGGCAACTGAATTATTCAGTGTCATTTTGATTCGAGCTATAAGTCTCAGAGGTGATAGAGGATATTTTGAGTTTTCATCTGCAGAGGGTGAGAGAATTCTGACCCTGGTGATGGGAAATCTAACATTAAACAAACAAACACCATTTCCTCCTTCCATTTCTAGAGCTGGTTTTTCTGACAGCAGAGTTTCTGCTTTGGGGATGAACCAAAAAGACTTATCTTGGGAATCATCTGCTTAGATTCTTTTCCTGTCCTGGATTTAACACAGAGGGGATTTTCACACATTAACCAGCTGCCTAAGAGACAATCAGCAAATAACACCTGGCAGATATTTCTACGGGTGGAGAGGAATGGGACAGCACTGGGTAGTAATGGTAATCCACCATTAAGCCCATTTCAGGAAATGAACTAAGTGTACAGTCTATTGACACAATCCTAGTATAAATCGTGACCAATATTGTGTTGAGAGTAAGTACATGAGAAGACCATCTTCACTCCTTCAGCCAAAAGATAGTCCAAACTTTTTCAGGTAAGAAGCAGTTAGAGAAACAACTAATGGTTCCCAGCCTGCCCAAACAAATACACTACTACTAGGCAAGGCAAAAGAACCAAGGAAAATATTCCTCAATTTTATGCCATCACTCATGGGTCACAAGATGATGGAGGGGAGGTGCATGGGGCAACATACTCACAGTTGGATGAAGAAATGTTCTGGCATTCACAGAAAAACAGAGAAAAAATCCTGCCATTCCCCAACTTCAGATACAAAGAGAAACAGCTCAGGATGAAGGAAACATCCTGACCTTCCCATTAGGGAAGAATCAACCAGGCACAAGGTAGATATGTGGTTTGCTGGGAATATATCTCAAATATGTGGTAGCAGGGTGAAAAGCCAATGGCCTATTTGTCTCTATTACCAGCAGGCTGCTTTCCTTTGGCAAGGAACAGCGTCTCTCCAGCAGCACAGCCTATATCAACAGCTCTAATAGAAGGAATCCCACCAGCAAATAATTGTAGGGTGGTAACCTGAGCAGAACTATGTACATTTATTAAGCATTATAAGACAAACATGTTTGCCTGCACAGAAGGTACTGTAATGTCAACTGTTCCAGTGGGAGGAATACTGCTTTAGTTTGTCCCATAATACTCGCTACTAACTGCGTTTGCTAAATGTTATTTATTGCTCTTCTATTTCTTTCCATTTCTTGCCCTTTGCTCTTTTTTTCCTGTTGCAATTGTAGAAATAAAGCACCCACCCACCCCCAAGAAGGAAATATTTGGGGGAATATTAAAAAGGCAGAAAAGCCAGCCCAAGTTTTCTTAATAGCCCCAAGCAGATAATCCCTTCAGAAAGACTAGAGCCAGGAAGCTTGATGCTGATGGGATTAGAAAGACAAAGATCCCTAGAACTAACAACCCCTAACCCAAAAAAATCCAACACAGGACATAGCCATCAGCCACAGCCACAGGGAAGCAGGACATGACCTTTAGGACATAATAGGATTAACCCACCACCATCAGAATACCAAAAGGACACACTGAACCTCAGGTCAAAGTTCATGCCTCAGGAACAGGAATAACTCCAAACACAAAAGCCCAAGAAGATATAAAAACCCACCACTCCCAGCACCATGTGGTCAGCCACCCCAGAAACATGCTGCTGTCACTGAAGTTTCTGGCAACTAAATAAACAAGAACCTTCTTTCTAAAGAAGTCTCCATTTTGTTTATTCCCAGCTTGGAGTGGACCCTGATGAATATTATGAATTATTCAATTAAAAAAGAACTTGGAGTACATTGAGGTGAAGTCAGTGCACTTATCTGAAAGGGAGAGGATTTTTCAATGGGGTATGAGAAACTCTTAAACTCTGCCTTCCAACTACCATAAATGGCATTACCTCTTCCCTCTCAGATCCATGTTTCAGCAACCAGAAAAATACCTCATTTTTCAAACTGTGGCCTGCAATCAGGTGAATCCATAGCCATTTTAGAAAAATATAGCAAAAAGGGCAGGGCTGGTTAGCTGACATTAAAAAGCTCCCAAGCCCCAGGAGATATTTGGGGTAATGACGACTCCTCACTTTCTTGTGTTTGAGAGGCAGAGTGAACATTATTTTTACTTTTTTTTATTAGCAAGTTCTATGACCAGAAAAAGCTTTAAAAAAAAGCTTTCCATGAGGATGAAAGGACAATGGAGGATGTTTTATACTCTCTAGAGTTGCTCGGATAAAAGGTGTGATGAATATATCAAAAATAATAATGTATGTAATTCCTCTTTAAAAATCTGGGTGAGATCGATGTTTCCAGTAACGAAGCTCTGTTTAGCAGAATTGGGAGGGGAATTCGACCTCTTGGAGGGAGGGGGGGGGAAAAAGCAGAAAACCCTAGTAAAAATTTCTTTTCATGTTGTGGATATTCATTTTCAGGATTAGATGGTTCACAGAGCAATTTGTGAACGTCAGAAACAAAGAGCTGCAATCCTATACACCCCTTGCCAGGAATAAGGCCCATCAACCGTGGTAGAATGTGAGGTCCCTCAGATGGACATCATGAGATCATTGCAATCACAGCAGACATCTAGCAATATCTTACTGAGCTGTCAAAAATCCCAGAAGTGAATAATAACTGAGCTTCCTTTGATTTTGTTTTCTCCCTTTTCCCTTTTCCTTTTAGGAGCCCCCAGGTGACAGCGGTGGCAGCAGCAGCTGGAACAGCAGCAAAGTGGCAGAACCCCTCCCACAGACCTGAAATGCCGTCTCTCAGAAGACGGAAAAAGGATAGCACCCAAGAGAACTACATCTGTCTCCTTTAATTATCCCGTGTACATATTAGTCAGTGGAAATGCTTTATAATTTCTATAGCTAAGGCCAGCTAAGCTATAGAAGACCAGGTGTGCATAAACACTCTCCCTGAGGTTAGCCAGGCAAATTCAAATCATGTACACTGTGACGGGGGGAGGGAATGTATTGAATTTCCCCAGAGGGAAACAAAAATTATATAGATCTTGACTGTTATGATTCATCCACATTAATAACTCTGGAGACTTACTGTTTTTGTCTGTCTTGAAGAGGACTTTTCATCAAATGGCATTGAATTGATACGTTTCCATCTTTTGTACTAAGGTGAGAATGTACAAGTTCCAATATTTGATTTCTGCAAGTACTTTTGTGCCCATATATTGCTGATGACAATGTGAGTGTCCTTGCTTCCCCACCCCCCAAAATACTAGTGATATGTGCATAAGTGCTTGCAGGATCTCATTTCCGCATGATACATTCTGACCATGTCCTTAAAAAGACATTTGATCTCAATACATTTAGTCTAGATTTCAAAATCTGCACCGTGAGACGAGGCTTAGTCTTGTCTTATCATTTACGCTTTTCTCTACTGCTATCTCCTCTGGACTGGAGTTTCTCTGGAATTATATGAATTGTGTTTGCAGTCCTCACTGTTTTCTTCTTAGTTTTGTATTTCATTACAATGTTTTTTCCCCCTTTTACAAAACTAACTTTAGAAGTCTTGCTATTGTAGAAGATTTAGCCAAAGCTTGAATACCTAAAACACCTGAAACCAAAAAATGATGTATTAAAAGAAGAAATCAATATATTAATTTATAGTTATTTCATGATGCCTAAGAAATTCTCTGTGTGGGTTGAGTTGAATCATTTCATCCAGTCCTATATATGTTGGTTTTCTGAGGTCTTATTGGGCTTCTTACAAAAAAGTGGACGTGGAAGGACATTCTTCGTTACACCCCTTTTGTGAGCAATTGTAACAGAATAAATCCCATGTAAGTGAATGAGGTTTATGCAGGTCTAACTGTACATAAGGTTATTGCTGTGGAGTTGGCAATACCGTGCCAAGATAAGTTTGGGATAACAATCATTTTTTTAATCTTTCCCTTTTTAATGCTTTCCTTCCAATTCCCATAATTAGATTTGAAAGGATTTCTGATAAGATTTTTATGTTCATACAACCACCAATCAACTCCAGCAAGTAGCACTGCCACCTAAGTAGAAGGGAAAAATCTGACCATTGGCTGACTTGGCTGTTCATTTAATAGAGAACAGATTTGGAAAAATCAGAAGGGAATCCTTCATGACATGGAAATAACGAATCAGCCAATCTGCCATTAAAGATGCAAGAATCTAGACTGGTTACAAAATATGACAGTTCTAATGTTTATAAATACACATTTTTCCTGCTAAAAGGGACTCTACTATTACTAAATTCCAACACATTCCTCAAAAAATATGACCTTAAATTCTGAAAGTCATCTACAATAACACCATATCACAATCTAAATGTATTTTGAAATTCATTTTCAAAGTACAATGACATTTCTGGAAGGAAAATATGTGCACATTAATTTACCCCTGTAGCAATTTGTTAGCCCTTAAAAATTTGGAACTATATTATTTCAAACCATAACAATTTGTCTTCTCTCTCTCTCTCTCTCTCTCTCTCTCTCTCTCTCTCTCTCTCTCTCTCTCTCTCTCTCTCTCTCTCTCTCTCTCTCTCTCTCTCTCTCTCTCTCTCTCTCTCTTTGTCACACACACACACACACAAACAGACAAGATGGTGGGAAAATCTTGACTGTTACATTGCATACATAGACTAAATTACTTTAGTGAAAACTCTGTGTGTGTGTGTGTGTAAGTACATACACACAAACTAGACAGTTTTGACTAAAGTAATTTTATTATAAATGAAAAAGGGATAGCCAAGCAAGAATGCAAAACAAAAGCAAAAACACAGCATAATCTTGCCTGTAGCAAGCTGGTGATGGAAATGTAAAATGAACTGAAAAACTCAGAGCTTGTGCAGGTCAAAGGCAAAGTAAGAGTAGAATAGCCTTGGCCAGCCAGGGCCCTACCAATGTGCTGGGTTAGAATTCCCGTTGGCTATGCTGGAAGGGGTGATCAGAGTTGTTTAGTATAGCTGGAGGGTACCAGGCTGTGACGGTCTTATAGCTTTTTACTGACTCTCATTCATTTCATTCCCAATTCTTCCAAACTTTGAATTGTAGGGTCCTTGGGAGCAAAAAGCTGTTTCTCATGGGGATTATCTGTTAAACAGCCATGCACAAGAATACGGCACTGTATAAAATAATAAATATTAATACATATAATTTAATATTGTATTTTATAAAATGGGCTTCTGGTGCTATGAACAGTGATTTGTGAATGTTTTCCTCCTTATCGTACTAAATCCTCTTGTTTATTACCCAACGTACTGGCTGAACCCTGTTGTAATTTTCCTCTGTATTATTTGTATGACTTCTGTATGCTGCCAATATATTGTCTTGTGATTTTGTTTAATCTTTATACATCGGTTCCTTGTTATAAGTGTTACCATTCTGTGTTGTCTCCATAGAAAATAGAAAATCATCTATGGCAGGATAGGTTAATCCAGAGATAGGCAATATGGAGCCTTCTGGATGTTTTGGATTACAACTCACAATGTCCTTGCCATTGACCATGCTACTTGGGGCTAATAGAAATTGAAGTCCAGTACATTTAGGGATCAACACACTGTATCCCTTTGGACTACCCAAGAGTAATCAATTAATATTTTATTATTGTTAATTCTACAGCAGACCAGTCTCAGACTTGTAGATATTCTAATGCTCAAAATAAACATATAGATTCAGGATTTTATATTGCCCTAACTCTTCCCCTGTGATTTCCTTTATATCTAAACTCCAACAAAGCATGCCTTCATTTGCAAAAACGTGCTTTTTGCAAGTGTGTATTCCACTTTAAGGCCGTTAAAAACAGAGGTTAAAAGAATACAAGTTTATACACCAAGTGTGCTCCTCTACCAGGCCTGTCCACCACTTATGTGTCCACTGGTTTTTAATCCTGCTTTTACTATAGCAATGGCTGTAGTACGTGGGAAAGTATAATCATGTAGCTGCTGTGTTTTATGCCAAGAAAAGGAGAGCCACGAGACATTCTAGTTTATAGCATGTGGATGGCAGCCCGTGAGGCAAAATGATGGACTCTGTTAGTCTAGCTCAGGGTCAGCCCTCCCAGGTATACCAGACAGATGAGCTCATTCTACTTTATTGTAAGGCTACATTAACAAGACTTTCCAAAGTACAAATATCCCACTCTCACTTTTAACAGTCTGATACATTAGGGCAGATTCTTTTTAACTTTCTTTCTTTGCCCTTTAAGCCCTTTAAGCAGTTGCAGGCTCCTCCCCTTTTTATCTGATCATTACCTCAGTAGCATCTTTTCCCCTTGTCTCGCAAGGTCATTCTCACATACCGTTACATCCAGTGCCTCCCGAACATTTTCCTTCATAGCCCAAAACCACTTATCAAAAAGTGTTATCGAAATCTGAGAACCAGTCATAAGTCCTCTTCCTTCAACACCATCTTAACTTCAAACAGTCACTGAACAAAGGGCCGTAATTTGAGGACTACCTGTATCATAAAAATATCATCGCATGATCTTTGGGTCATTTCAACAAATTACCATTAATAATTTCCTCGATTTTTATCTTAATAGGAAAACTTTGGGAGATTTTCAAATATGTTATGTGTGGCAATCTTTAAGTCAATTTAAATGTCCCTGTTGTGATGGGTAATGGTTTCACGTGCCATTACCCAAAGAAAACCCACTTTTAGCCAATGTGGGGTAATTTATCCAAATTTGGGAAGCACTGGCCTAATCCAATATTTCATCCAGCTATTATTGGAACACAGCAGCTGAAGATCTGTGGTACCATTTATAAATAGAAAACTGGTAAAATAGGTTTCTAAGGCCCTGCCCACTTTGCATCAGCACATTGCCTACTGTGACTTTTATCTCTTCAAACAATAGTTAGTTTTGCCAGCAGCCATCCAAAGATTATCTAGTTTTGGTCTGGAGCATATCTATATGGATGAATTGACTCCCTCACTACAAGGAATTTGGGAGGTACAGTTTTGGACAGAGTGGGCATTGTTTGTTTTAGAATTCTTAGTATCCTTACAAAACTACATTTCCCAGGATTGCAAGTATAGAGCAGGAGAACCTGCATAAAGTGCAAAACAAATAACAATAAAAATATCAGTAAATCCCCAACTATTATTAATAGAAATTAGTATTAGCATTAGCATTATTTGGTGGGAAGAAAAGCCATGAATATTGAATTCTACATGTAGAAATCCCTGTTTTGCCTTTTTTATTTAGCTCATGACACTTTCATAGCCTTTCTTCAGTGATGTCATAATGGTATCTCCGTTCTCATTGGAGGCAAGGGATGACCATATTCCTGAGCGGGAATATACTGCCTCTTCCAATATTAACAAATACATAGAGAAATAATAAGATGAAGCTAGTATAGCATGGGTTTTTGAGTCACACAATAATTTGTGTTCTCCAATATAAAGTCCTCCAAAAATGTTGGATTACAGCTTTCATGGGCCATGCTTGCCAAGCATGATGTAATCCAACACATCTAGATGATACCTGATTGGGAAAAACTATGACATTCATGCCACAGAGGTGCAATCAGATATAAATTTAAAATTGTGCTGGTTCTGCTAAAGAAGCTGCATTGCAATATTTTTTCTAACCTATCCTTTTATCCTGGATAAACAAACAAGGAAGATAGATATGACATTAAATATATCTTTGTCATTTTCCTTCCTACTTTGAAAATGTATGTAATGTTTAAGTTGCTATTCAGACCTGAATCATAGACTTGTTTCTTGGGCACTTCTATGAAATATTATTTTAACACTTCAATATCAGTGAGGTCATCTAAAAAAGATTTTTAAAAAATCAAACTCAACTCCCAATGACTTCCTGGACACTCATCTATGTTAATTCCTTGACAATAAGGCAAAACTAAATTGCCATTTCCTTCTTCTGAGGTAATTATGTTACCAAAAATAAATAGAGCAATCTTTGGTTGAATGAGTCAAAAGCTGACAAACTAACATGCTAGTCAAAATATTCCCACAGGAATCTATTTCATTTCCTGTCCATTCCCTTTTTGTTATTCAGTATCACTGTTGTTTAATATCATTCTTGTTAAAGTTGCAAAAGAATTAAAAAACAACAACATTGTTGCCAATATGCAGTAGCTTTCATTATTAACACTTTCAGAATAAATAACTAGTAAATACTATAGAACAGGGGTTCCCAACCTCTGGTCCATGGACCACTACCAGGCCGCAGCATGCCTGCAATCAGGCTGCACAAACAAGCAAAGCCCCATCCATGGGCTGCAGGCAGCACACAAAACCACGCACCCTCCGGTCCACAGAAAAACCTCTCTCCACGTAACTGGTCCCTGGTGCCCAAAAGTTCGGGGCCCTCTATTATAGAACTAGTATGATGACACAGAGACCTTGACCCCAATGAGTTTACAATCTAGTGAAATGAACTATTGGTGCAAAGCACCGAAGTGATTCAAGCCTTCACAGAATAAAAATTCCATTTATCTTTTAAATTCCATTTATCTTTTAAATGCTCAAGACAATGTACAGGTAGTCCTCGACTTACAATTCATTTAGTGACTGTTCTAAGTTATAATGGCATTGAAAAAAGTGACTTATGACCATTTTTCACACTTAGAACCATTGCAGTGTCCCCATGGTCACATGATCAAAATTCAGACACTTGGCAAGTGGTTCATATTTATGATGGTTGCACTGTCCTGGGGTCACGTGATCACTTTTGGTGACCTTCCAGCAAACAAAGTCAATGGGGAAGCCAGATTCACTTAACAGCTGTGTTACTAACTTAACAACTGCAATGATTCACTTAACAACCGTAGCAAGAGTGTTCTGTTTAAAACTATATGCCAGTGTGACTGGTATAGGGGAATTTCTTCCATTTGTTTTAGGAACCCTTGATATGCTAGAAGCCATTTAAATATGTGGGGGATTGTTGATTGATCAGTGGTGATCACTTTTTGGTTCCATTCTCAGCTTTTGATGCCGAAATACTCATTCTGGGTATGAGTGTCTTTAGCTAAACCACTTGCCTCCTGAAGTTGTGAATGCTCCAACACTGGAAGTTTTAAACAAGAGATTGGAGAACCATTTGTCTGAAATAGTATAGGATTTCCTGCCTGAGCAGGGGTTTAGTCTAGAAGACCTCAAAGGTCCCTTTCAACTCTGTTATTCTATTATTCTATAAGAAAGGTTATAAAATGGAGCAAAACTCACTGAACAAGTGTCTCACTTAGCAACAAATTTTGAGCTCAATTGGGGTTGTAAGTCAAGAGCTTCCTATGTGTCATGGGTGTCAAACTTGCCACGTCACGTGATGTGTCGTGACATATCATGACTCTTTTTGCATGACCAGCAGTGGGGTGGATGCGGCTTCGGTATGATGAAACCGGCCTGCGTGTCGGCAGTTTGACAGCCCTGCTATATGTAGCAATCACCATAATAAGGCTAGGTTGAGAGAGTGACTCCCAAAATCCCCAGGGAAATTTATGGGCAAGAATATTTGAAAGGAGCCTCTCAATAACACCTTAACCACTGTTCAACCCTGGCCACACGATTGACACAGCACGTGACTAACAGACCCCATAGAAGAAAGAATTAAAGCAAACATTTGGTTGCGCAATGGGTAGGCACAGCTAACAGACACAAAATAAACATTTTCTGATCCACAAAATGCTCTGAAACCATTGGAAAATTTAGTACATCTGCTGCAGCTTAAGTGATTGACCTCAGTAATGTCTGCATTGGGAGCTGCATGTGTGAGCACTTAGCCTGAAAATTGGAAAGATTAAAAAGTTTTAGAAAATGAATTGGCCCTAATACCAGACATTTTACAGACTGGAAAAGCCATCAGGTGTTTGACTAGATGACTCTCTCTTTTTCAGATAGCCAAAAGGCTATCTGAAGCCACAAAAGAGAACAGTTGCAAGAGAACTCCTGCACAATGCCCTGTTTCTTCCTAGACTTCAAAGAAATAGCATACATAAAACATAACACTTTCTTTGGGAACCTGATTGTTGAAGATGGAAAACAGTCCTCACTATAGGCTGTTCAGCTGCCTGAGTACAATCACAACTGGTTGACTATGGTTGTTTTAAACATAAGAAAGGCTGAAACTCCTTGCGGGCTGTTTTACTAATAACCTATACACTCTGCCTAGCAATCTAAAGGAGCAGAAATAGAGAAATACTTTTCCTCTTCATTAAGCTTTCTGCAAAGTCCCAGATATCCTTTTTTCTTTTCAGCTGTTATGTTATTTGCCCCCACATGTTAGCCAGCTGTAACTGACTACCTAAAGGACAAAAATACTGAAGGAAGTGGTGGAAAGCTGGCAGGAAAGCTGTATTGTTAAAATCATGTTGCCTTTCATCAAGGTAACACAATTTCCTTATAAATTAGAGGGGTTCCAGAGGGCAGGTGCTGAGATATAACAGGCATCTTTCCAAGGTCAAATAGAATGATAATGTTTTATTGAAGGAACCTGGAGCATGCCCTTCCTGTTGGAGCCAATAGGACAAGTAGAAACAATGGGGGAGAAGCAGTCTTACATGTAACCTTATGAAGAACAATTAAAAGAACAGGATATGTTTGCCTTAAAGAAGAACAGGCTAAGGGGGTAGATGTTTTTCTTTTGCCCAAGAGTAGAACATGAACCAATGTCCAACTGTGTAATGCATGGGCCGGCAACCCGCGGCTCTGGAGCCGCATGTGTCTCTTTCATTCTTCTATTGCAGTTCCCACTCCTCCTCCGCCATTTGCAGTCCCACAAAAAAAAAAGAAGTGGGACTAAAAAAGTTCAATCAATCAATTCCAACTTCTCGCGGAAAAAAGGTCTCACAAAGTTGGAATTGATTGATTGAACTACTTTTGTTTGTGGGACTACCCACAAACTTTTCTTCTTGGGGCTGCATGTGGCAGTGGCAGAGGAAGAGATGGAGGACTGCTGGAAAGGTGCCGCGTGGGTCAGATGGGGCGTGCAGGGGGGGGGTTCTGCCAAGCATCGTATGGAGCTGGGGATACGAGCTGGGTGGGCAGAGCTGCCAATGCCACTGCCATGATCCCCCCTCCCCAGCCACCCAGCCTCCATCGCCAATCTTCTCACCTGGCCAGCCGGCCTCACGTTCTTCTTCTCCTCACCTTCCGCACTCAAATTGGTGGCTAGCGGCTTAGATGGCTCTGCTCCGTCCGAGTTGAAGGAAGCTGCTTTCTCCTGGCCTCCGCTTTCTTCAACCTAGGTGGAGCAGAGCCACCCAAGCCGCTAGCAGCCGATTTGAGGGAGGAGGAGGAGGAGGAGGAGGAGGAGGAGGAGGAGGAGGAGGAGGAGAGCATTTTCTCAGGAACCGCCCAAAGCTCTGAAGCTGGAAGAGCTTCAGCCAAGGCTGCTTTACACCTTCCTCTCCAGCCTTGAAGCCACTTAGCACCATCAGCTCCAGAAAGCCATGCTGGCTCTCAGCTGGTTTCTCCATGCCGGTCACTTCAGCTGGCAGGAACCACTGGACATCCAATCAGAAAAGGCATGTAGACCAAACTGCGGGCTAGGAAAGAGGCACCAGCTGGGCTGTGCTCAAGAGGTTTTCATAAATGCCTCCAGCGAGACCCTATCGGGGCCTGAAGGAAATGTCAGCTCTTTCTAGCCACTGCATGCTCTTGCCCCACAGAGCGCCTTTTATGCATCAGATGCCTGCCTCATTCATGCCCTGGAACATGAGGAAGGCGGCCAGAAGCGGTGGAGGAGGCACCTTCCTACTCGATAAGGCTGATGCAAGATAAAGGTGCTCTGGGCTCAATTCTGGCCACCCCCTTCCCACCTGGACTGCTGCTCCAATCAGTTACTCAAGCATGGTAGCCCCCCTCCTCTTTGAGAAGCCTCATATAACTTTACGCAAGGGATTCTGGGGAAAGGGGGTGCAATGAGGAGTGCAAGGGAGGAGCGAATGGGCTACGGCAGGAGCAGTGGGGGCTATTCATTTGGCAGTGCCATTTTGCAGGGAGAGAGAAGGGGAAGGGAGGGAGAAGGAGAGAGAGAGAGGGAGGGAGAAGGAGAGAGGGAGGGAGGGAAGGAGAGGGAAAGAAAGAGAGGGAGAGAGGGAGAGAAGGAGAGGGAAAGAGAGGGAGGGAGGGAGAGAGGGGGGAGGAGGGAGCAGGAGAGAGAGAGGGAGTGGGAGAAAGAGAGGGAGGGAGAGGGAGGGAGGGGAAGGGGAGAGGGAGGGGGAGGGAGGGAGAGGGGGAGGGAGGGGGAGGGGGGAGAGGGAGGGGGAGGGTAAGAGAGAGAGAGCAGTTCATTGATTTCATAAATGCAACACACTATAGTTTTTTTATACATAGCATCAGGGCTTTTTTCTCATAGAACGCTCAGAATGGTGTTCCGGCACTTTTTTTTTTAAGAAAAAAAAAAGCTCCCTCTATTGCCTTTAGAAAGCCTATTGCAGGGGTAGGCAATCTTGGCTCTTTTTTCTGACTCATGCACTTCAACTCCCAGAAATCCTGAGCCAGCCACACTGAGGGGAAAGAGAGACGTTTCCAAGCTGAGCCATGCTGGCTCAGGAATTCTGGGAGTTGAAGTCCTTGAGTCATAAAAGAGCCAAGTTTGCCTACCCTGCACTAGAGGAGGACATTAAAATTATTTACAAGGTTACTTCTTTAGGAACTAAACTTTTAGAATCTAAGACAGCTCATTCAAAAAAGCCAACAGGAAAGAACCTCACATTTTTCATCTGCTTTTGTCTTTTGGAAGGTAAAATTAGATAACAAAATAATCTATTTCCTATGTTAACATCTCTGCAATGAAATCAATAAAGGTAACAGGAAAGAAATGAGAAACATTTTTCTCAATGTAATATGTTTAATTTAGCTGATGCTAGAAAAAATATCTTTTGTACATATACTTGAAAACTATTTTGAATCTATAACCATCTATTACAATTAAACCACTTTAAATTGATACTTAAGAATGAAATATTCTTAATTTGGACTTTACTTTTACTGTTTGGACTATTGTGTATTTTGAAAAATAGATTATTTAAAATCTAGTTATGTTGCACTTCAGTCTTTAAATAATTAACCTAGTATATACATAACAATATACGATGTTTTCCATGGTGAGCTTAACATCAATAACAACATTTATTAAAAAGGTTAAAATAATTTCTGGTGGTATTATCTGTACATTAAAATTTTGTTTAGTCACAATCTTTCACTTTTCACATTCTGGACAAGCAGTGGTCATGTATCCTAGCAAAAGATGTTATATATGTGCATAAGCGTAGTCAGTAGCATATGCCTTTTTAAAAATATCAAACATGCAAAGAAACAAAAATAAGTCCAAAATATCTGTATTACATCCAGAAATGCCAGCTTTGCAACCAATATTTCTCATCCATAACTATGGCACCCTAAGGATACCTGCATACATGCAAATGCTTCTCTGGGAACAGTAACGCAACAGGGATTGCTTTTTCCTTCCAGTAACAGATTGCTGGGAAATACCAAACATGGCCTTGAGAATACCAATGTTTGTTACAAATTTTTCTGGATGTGGTTGGAAAGAGGCCTAGAAATGCCAGCACAAATACATCACACTTGCTGAACATGCACACACAACTAATTACAATCTTCAATTATATGTGATATATCTAAAATGAGATGGGCTGTCTCAAATGGAACTTGCAAACCATTCCGTTTTGCAGCAAAACAACCCAGGACAAGCTGATCAGCAGAGCTTAGAGAGGACTCATTAACACAATTTTTGGGAAGGAAAGAAACAGGACAGTTTAACATCTTCCAGTTGATACTATGTTATGTAACATCTTCTGGGAGTTGAAGTCCACGAGTCATAAAAGAGCCAAGGTTGCCTATGCCTGGCCTATTGGCTTTCAAAAGCCAATAGGAATTGCTGCTGAGCACGCCAAAAGACCCAGCCGGCAAATGTTGCACAGGCAAGTTGTCTGCCGCGAAGGCAGGAACTTTGCACCCCTCCCTGCTGCCCAACTACACCATCTCAACTTGGTAAGTAAGATATTATTTGCAAATAGGATGGCAATAAACAATTTAGGCTGCATTTACATCAGGGCTTTTCAACCTTTTCAGAAATTGTACCACTTTTAGGACATGACAATATTCAAGCACCACCAATGCTTAACAAGGTGTCAAAAACTTGATAACTAAAAAAAGGGGGGTATTTTGGGTTTCATTGGTTAGATTCATTTATTGTTATAGAAATGGCTAGTTTATAATATTATAGAAAAGCAAAAAGTTGAGGTTCAATGTTAATGCTTCCTTCTACTCCTGTAACAGAGGAAGTCAGAAGTCAGTGCTTTTTATTTTTCCCTTCTCCCCCTCACTTTTCCCTTTTTCTCTCACCCTTCGCTCGCAAAAGCACCCCCACTCACTCACACTTTGCTCACAAAAGCCTCCAGTCACTCTCACTCACTCCTCCATCTCTTTCAAAGGCACCTCGTTCAGTCTCTTCCCCACTCACTCTGTCTCTTTCAAAGGCTTCTTGCTCACTCACTCACTTACTGCCCCGACACTTCCAAACGCCATTTGCTCATTCACTCACTAACTTACTGCCCCATCGGTTCCAAACGCTTCCAAACACCACTTGCTCGCTCACTCACTTACTGGATTTGGAAGTGACGGGGCAGCAAGTGAATGAGTGCCGGTGCCGGAGGCCATCAGCTGTTTGGCACCGGAGACCACTGCCACGAGGAACACAGCTCTGGGTCGGGGTTCGGAGCAGCTCCGGGTGGGGGCTCAATACAGGCTGTGGCATGGCAACTGCGTGGAGGGGAATCCCCGCTCCATGTGGGTCAGAGCCGCAGGGGCGGGGGTGCAAAGGACAGGCGGCAACACCATAGCAAGACAGTGACAGCACCTCTGAGTTCCGGCATCTTTTTTTTTAGAAAAAAAGCATAAAGTTTTTTAAAAAACAATATATGCAGTGTTATCTTCATTTTAGATGTCAATAGGGTTTTGTGGCTCCCAGTGTTTTCTTTTCTGTGGGAAACGGATCTAAATGGTTCTTCAGTGGAACAGCTTCCCTTATTAGAGGTTTTCAAACCATTTTTCAAAGCATATTGGAGGTTTTCAAACAAAAGTTGGATAGATATTTGTTTGAGGTGATCTGGGCAGGAATTTGGATTAAAAGATTGCCAAGATCCCATTCAATCCTATGATCAACAAAAGGAATCTCAGAGGAATAGCCCAAGATGGGCATAAATATAATAATTTTTGACATAGGGACAGAATGTTGGTAAGGGAAAGGTGATCCTGAGTTGTGTGTTACTCCTGGTGACTTCATGAACATATCCATGTACTAATAATAGCCCAAAAATGTTTTCCCTTTGCCTTTTATGGAATGCTCTCCAAATTATAGCCCTGGTGTTCCCTGATGATGTCCCCTCCAAGGAGATCTGATTCTGCCATACCAAGAGCAGGTGCTGCCACCTGCTAAGACCCAATATTGTTCAAAGTATTATCAAATATTTAACTATCAATATTTAAGAGCTAGAGTAAAAATGGACAGAAGGTAAAGAAAAAGACTCTTATTTTCTGTTTTCTACACCCAGCTGCTGCTCTGATTTTTCATGACACATCTATCTTTTTGTTTACTAATTTACTGAATTTGTTATTTTACTCAATTTATGTAATGTACTGGTTGTATAGCAAATTCCTAAGTATGCTTTGACAATTATATGGTAACCATGAATCATTTCCAGTCATTGATCACTCTTTGTGCTAGGGCAGCAACTGCTAGGGTCCAGTTCTCCTGCTCCTTGTTATTGGTCTAGACTCTAGGAGAACAGGGCAAGATAATGAAAATATTTTCTTCCTGATTTTCCACCCTCCCATTCACTTATTGTCCCACTTTCCATCAGGAGAAGACAGCTCACCTGATGTCTATGGAGATTCTCAGTCAACCAGGTCATAGTTATCCCAAAGGTGCTTTTTCATGAGGCAACTGGACTTTCTTGTTTTTCTTTGAAGACATTTCACTTCTCATCCAAGAAGCTTCTTCAGCTCTGACTAGATGGTGGGGAATGAAAGGATTTATATTCCTTGCAGACAACTGGTCATTTACATTATTTTAGAAAGTCATTGAGGCCACCTGGAGGTCTATCTGTGTCTTCAGGTTATCTGAGTGGTGCAAATGGGTGTGGAGCCTTCTTGGAAATGTTGAAAGGACTGTGTTGTAGACTGGACATAGATGATGTCATATCCCTCCCCTCTGATCATCCTCATCAGTTTCGGTAATCTGAAAGCTCACGCTCTCATTGGCTCCAAAGCACCTCAAATTGGGGAAGTTACACACCTTTCTGGTATTGTAAAAGTTAAGCTTCTTTTGTGGTGGTGCAATGGCAATGATGACATGAGAAGGATTTCATTCTGGAAAAGGGATAGGAAGGTTTTTCAGTACAATGGGAAATTAAGGCAACAGTATCATTTTTTTTCCTTGATTTTTTTCCCTCTTGAAAGATTGTTTGATTAAACACATCTCCACTTCTTACAAAATAACAACAAAATGACACTAGAAGAATCAAGACTGTGGGAAGAGGGCCTGGGTCAAGAGCATAATTTTGGGATCAAATAGAAAATAGCAACATCTACAGGAAGGTTGCGATAGAAAGGTAATAACCAAAACTGCCTTACTTTGACACAAGAAGATGCAGGGTGGAAACTGCTCTTATCTCAAGGATTTAGCAAACACTTGGATGGATCTGGAGCCACAATAGAACAAACTTTTAAAGGCAGCAAGAAGCTTAATAGAGCATTCATTGTAAGAGAAACAAACACATTGTTCTAAAATTGAAATCACTTTGCAGACCTATCACGTATATGTTTTGGTTTGTTGGGATTTTCTTTTGCATTTTTTTTAATTTGGGTTTTGTTTATGTGTACACACACATGCATGAGCATGTTCATGTATATATGTTGTTTTGCAGTAGGTTTGTTTTCCCCTTTGGGTTATATTCTAGCAAGAAAACAATTTTAAAATGCCTTCTTTCTACATCCTACTCCAAATCTAAAAGAGTGGGCTCTGTGTGACCCTGACTTTTTCCATTTCCACCTTTGATTACGATGATTATCTACAACTATCTGTCAACCAAAATTAGATTTGAGGAAAGGCAGCAAGGGAAATGAACCAGCAAAGAAACTCATGCCTGTGGTGCAATTCATTTACCTAATAGTTGTGTATCTTCCCTGCTTCCTGCCTCTTTGGCCCTGTAGCCTGCTTCTGGCAGGAACAGCCTCTGTTCAGAGGAATCAAGAAAAGGGGAGGTAATCCAATGACCCTGTCATGTGGGCAGTTTCTGGTTAAGCTTGTCACTCATACAAATGATGGGAAGAGGCACAGTTGCCCTCACCTTCTTTTTCTATCTCTCCTGTATTTTTTTTATCATCTCTTCCATCTTTTTTCCAGTAAGGATTGGCCAGGAAAGATCTGGGATTTGCAACTGGTCTTGTAAAGTTTTGGGGTGGAGAAGAACAAAATTCCCAAAAAAACTCTTTGACAAGGTGACAAAATTAGTGGACCAGAAGAATGCTGTGGATATAATTTACTTGGACTTCAGTAAAGCATTTCATAAAGTAGACCACAACCTCAATGGAAGTGCATCTACATGGAGATAAGTATGCAGCGGGGCACCTCAAGGCTCTGTTTTAGGCCCAGTACTCTTCAACATCTTCATCAATAATTTGGATGAGGGGATAGATGGGGAACTCATCAAATTTGCAGATGACGCCAAGCTGGCTTAAGATACAGAAGGAGCTTGACAGACTTGAACATTGGGCACTATCTAACAAAATGATATTCAGTGGTGAAAAAAGTAAGGTTCTACATTTAGGTAGGAAAACCCAAATGCACAGATACAGTATAGGTGGAACCTCTCTCAGTAGTAGTAACTGTGAGAGGGATCTCGGAGTCCTAGTGGACAATCACTTAAATATGAGCCAGCAGTGTGCTGCAGCTGCCAAAAACAGCCAACACAGTTCTAGGCTGCATTAACAGAGGGATAGAATCAAGATCACATGATGTGTTAATACCACTTTACAATGCCTTGGTAAGGCCACACTTAGAATACTGCATCCAGTTTTGGTCACCATGATGTAAAAACATGTTAAAATTCTAGAAAGAGTCCAGAGAAAAGCAATAAAGATGGTCAGGAGACTTAAAGCTAAAACATATTAAGAATGGTTGCTGGAATTGGGTATGTCTAGTTTAATGAAAAGAAGAACTAGAGGTGACATGATAGCAGTGCTCCAATTTCTCAGGGGTTGCCATAAAGAAGAGGGAGTCAAGTTATTCTCCAAAGCACCTGAGGGCAGGACATGAAGCAATGGATGGAAACTAATCAAAGAGAGAAGCAACCTAGAACTAAGGAGAAATTTTCTGACAGTTAGAACAATTTATCAGTGGAACAACTTTCCTCTAGAAATTGTGAATGTTCCAACACTAGAAGCGTTTAAGAAGAGATTGGACAACCATTTGTCAGAAATGGTATAGAGTTCCCTGCCTAAGCAAGGGGTTGGACTAGAAGACCTCCAGGGTCCCTTTCAACTCTGTTATTCTATTCTATTCTAAAATTATAAAATAGGGAGAGCAATGAAATAGGTTGGACCTGCCATCCAGTTCAGAACTGATGCAGCCTTTCAAGTGAAACAGCTGCCTTGCTTTTGATGGCAAGAAAAAAGCAATAGCACACAAATGATGCATTGAAGCATTAGAAATATACAGTATCAAATACAAATCAAAGTAGAACCAGCTGTATCTCTTTAGGAAGGCAGAAGACGATCAGATTCTGTTTTCAGCCATACCTTATTTTGTTCACTGCCACTAGGCTCCACTCCTACCAACAAACTCCTCCTTACTCCTTATTTAGCCAGGCACTAGCACTCGTCTCAGAATATGAAGGGCCATATCTTGTTTCTAAGATATGGCTTCATTTGGTCCTTGAACTGACACTTTGAGCAGACATTCTCCATAGAAAGGCCACGCTTTTGGGGAAACCAATTTTTTAAAAACTCTTCCCAGATCTTAATCTTGCAAGTGAAGACAACAGATTTCTAATAGATACTGGAACCTTCTGAAAGCTACTATCTGATAATAAGCAGAGATTTCCTCCATGCCCACCTGCAACTTTGCATAATGAAAACTTTGAATAAAATCTTTAGATTCCCCGATAACTAGAGATGCTTCTTTAGATGGCACTTGCTAGCTACATTGGCTTCTGCTGGCTGGTACTGGAATTTTTGTCAGGGTGTTTGCCTGCTCTTTTCCCCCCACCCCCACCCCACCCCCCAATATTAATCTGGAAGTTCCTGCTGCTACGTCTGTCTTGAGTAGGAAGCCTTGCACATCCTCCTTGCTCCTGCAACCTGCTCTTTTCCCATCCAGTTTTGGCCTACTCTCTCTTCTCTATGAATAGTTTCAGGTAATTGGATGAGTAGTTTGCTCACTACTGTGCTTGACTGTAAATACTATTGTAATCTACAATGATAAACACAGGTGAGGGCTTGGCTGTGCACCAGAGCTGACTTAACATCTGAACAGTACAGACAGAGATGAAGAACATGTTCAAAGTGATTCCCTTTTCTTTGATCCTGAGAGATAATTTTCACAGCAGTCTTACTTGTGAATAAAAGATAACAATAATCTCCTCTCTGTTACTTAAGCACAGCCTGCTGTAGGGAGTCAGTAGCCCCCCCCCCAATGAAATATTTTGGGGAATATTAAAAGGCAGGATAGGATATTTTCCCTGAAGGAATATTGGGGGAAAATCTTAACAGAAACAGCCCCCAGTCTCCCTGCCCCAGGCAGAAACTGAGCAGACCAGCTTTTAGAAATGCAGATTTGGTAATCCATTCAGGAAGACTTGGTCAATCTATTCATAAGCAAAATGCCTTTAGCCACAGCTTCCACAGAAGACTGGAGCTGATTCGATTAGAAAAACAAAGACTCCTAAAAACTACACCCACCCCCCACCCAGGACATGACCTCCAAGACACAGTGGGAGTCAGGCAACAATTATAATACCAACAGGGCACAGGTCAAAGTACATTGCACAAGAACAGACACCTCAAACACAAAGGCACAAAGAAGGTAGAAAAACCCACCCACTCTCAGTTCCATTTTGTCAGCTGTCCCAAAACCACATGCTGCTGGTGGTTCTGCTCATCATTAAACCTTTCCAAACAGCCAGCCTCCATTTTATTTCCAGCGTCTTAGCCTCCATTTTGTTTACTCCCAGCTTGGAACTGGACTTGATGGTTTTTCTTTCAACACTGCCCAAGCAGGTGTTCTCCATGGGCCTGCTGGTAGGGAATAACAGAATTTGCATTTATTTACAGAAAAAGTAGTACCTATTGCCTTTGGGTCCATGTAAGGATTTCAATAAAATATCACTTTTATCCAGGAAACCAAACTTCTTTTAATACTGGTTGTATTACTTTTTCCTTTCTTTTCCCCTCCTCACTCTTAAATGAGCTTTTTAAAAAAGCCAGCAACATTAATGTATAATCCAAAACTTGTTGAAATAAAATGATCTTGAATGCAAAACCCATTTACAAAGAGGCCAGTGGGGACAGGGTCAAGTTGAAACTTCATTTGTGTACATCCTGAAAAGGCCTTCTTCATTATCGCTGAATTACTGGACAGTAGGCCTTGCCTTCCCCAAGAGACAATCCATCTAGTTGCACAAGCATCTCCGATATCATCTTCCCCTTCATCAAATGCTCCTTTGTATAATTCAGACACAACAGAAGATTGATCTTTGATCCCTAAACTCGATCACTTTGTGGGCTACAGTATAACACTGAGCAGACTAGAAATCAACACATTATTTAAAAGAAGAAACCCTTTTGAGCTGGATGATACTTGATTCCTAGCAAGCATACTTGCAAGCACATGACCTGAGATGCAAAATCCATTCCTGGCACCATTTCACAATTTATATGGTAGATTAGTCTCCATGATATCCATTTAAGGAACATTCACGTTGTTGTTGTTGTTGTTGTTGTTGTTGTTGTCTTTCTTTGCTGCCGAGTATCAAAACCTCTAATATGACTTTGCAGAACATGTTATCAAGAGACAACAAACAAGCCTTCCTGCATATGTTTCCGGATAGACATCTCCTTTTCAAATGTTGTAATGTATTGTGACAGGAGTGAAAGGTCTGTCTGGAAAATCAATCTGCTTTCTAAATCCAGAGCGGCTTTTGACTTGGAATAGGGCAGGCTGCTCAGCAGCCCTCCCGCACAGGGCTGTCAGCCTTTCTTTGACATGGTATCTCCTTCCTTTAGTGTTTAAAGTCAAGGAGTGTGAATTCTCTAATTGCTCGTCCTGCTTTGGTAGTCTCCTCTTGGTCCAGCCCACTGGAACAGCTCTTAAAAAATCCCCAGGCTTCAAAGCTATTTCACGCCACCCCCCTTTAACGTCAGGGGGGGGAATGTGCTTTTTCCATTTATCAGAAGGAGCGGTGGTGCTTTTTAAAAACATCTCATCTGTTTGCCCCTCCTGGGCACCATCTCCTCCACTTCTCAGTGCAGCCCTGATCTTGCAGAACAGGTCTCTAACTTCTGCAGTCCTTATGGAGCTTCAGGCTGTTTTCTGGGACCAGACCAGAGAGCTCTATTTATAGCCATAATGTTTCACCAGGATGACATTTATGTGGGAATAAAAATCCTAAACCACAATCCAGGAGAAGGGTGCCAGGGGAAATGGGCTTCTTACTCTGGCTGGGCTGCCTCCCTGTTGGATGAAATCCTGCACTCCCAACATGCCTGGCACATGTTTATGCTTTGGGAAAGCAATAAAACAAAAATATCCCATTGCCCAGCCAAATGTAAGCAGAAATGCTTCCTTGCGGTGTACTGTATACTATAGGAAGACAAATGGCCAAGGGAGGCTCTTCCTTTGGACTCATCTGGTGTTGGGAGAGAAAAAGATATACTGGTTAAATGCTGGAGGGGGGTGGGATTGTGAAGAAATCTCTGTGGTTCAGTCCAAAGGAAGGGGCTGTCTCCTGCCTGCCTGCCTGACCGCACAGCCTTTAACTTGGAGATAAGGGGAAAACAGACCCTAAAACTTGGTTTGCATCCAGAAAGTCTTTAGTTAAGTCTTTGGCAGGTCCAGCTGAGCAGTGACGAAAGAGATGCCTGTCTGCCCAAGCCCCTGAAGTGTTGTCACCGTGGGCCAGAAGGTCATATAGCCAAGGTTTGCTTGTCCAGTGAAGCTAACAGTTTGTGCTTGTCATTCTGATGTATTTTTCCAAACAAGGATTCAAATAGCAAAAGACCAGCTTATGCACCATATCATTCATCAGTCCAAAAGACAAAGCCCCAACTACAAAGTAGGGATACCTGTGGGATTTGAAACCCATATCAATGGAACGACAAATGATAAATCTTTGGTGCCATCTAGTGGTTACCTGGATTTTTACCACCTAAATCTGGTAGCCCTACCCAAGACTTCTAGCACTGCTCTTATTTTATTCTTCAAATCCTAGTAACTGCATCCAGCCTGCCTAATGGGGAAGGTGGCTGGGATTTGTAGTTTGATAACATCCGGAAGGCCATAGGTGGCTTATCACAGTGTAATAATCTAGTTCACACATCATATTTTGGTTAACTGATTAAAGCACCATTGGCAATTTTTGATGGTAGGAACCACACTGTTATTTTAAGGAAGCCAGCTGCAAATTGGGCAGGACCTACTATTGTGTAAACAGGGCAGAGATTTTTATTTGTTTCCACTGGTTGGTGGGATTTAGGGAGTCGGGTTTATTGTATCTAAACCACGTTCAACCTCTTTGTAGGGCTGGCATGAGAATATTAAAATTTCCTGTCTCAAATGGCTGAAATCTTGCAGCCTTCAATTCATGGTCAAAGGGTGTTAGGTCCAAATCCAGAGACAACACAGCAAAATCCAATTGAACTCAGTCCTTTATTTGCTTACACCTAATGGACAAAATCTTGGCAAACTAAAACTATAACCTTCTAACCTATCAGACGTCATATGGGAGATTCTAAGGTGTGGCTACCCTGAATCTCTTCCCACCCCGGTTTGGAACTGCACAGCCTCTTAATCTAAGGGTTTCTCTGGGAAGCTCTGTGCTGCTAAAACAACTTAACTCTGCTCCTACAGGTGCATATTACATCATAGAGGGGCTAAAGTGTAATCCTGTGCTGAAAGGCCACCCACCCCTGCACTAAATCATCGCCATGAGCTTCCAAACTTCGGTGGCCAAGATCACATATACTGAGCCAAAGTAAACAAGCTATTTTTTTACTTAGTTTAATGTTGGAACCAGATTGCCGCTTCCTTAACCCAAGTTTTCTGAGCTGACGAAAACCCTACTTTGACATCAGTAGGAATGTGCTGACTTGTAGATGGTTGAAACAATCCTGCTTTCTCTTTTTCCCTTCCCACCTCCACTGAGCTCCTAGTAGTGGACTGGCCATCTTGGAGGCATGGAGCAAATATGCTGCAACTCTTCTTGTCAAGAAAAGATCTCACGTTATAGTAGCAAGGTGAACTGCTAGAATTCTAGAATTCTAGAATTCCAGGCAAGCCATGATACTCGGCTGGGAGTTAAACAGCTCAGATTTCCCAGAATTCCTTGGGCAAGAAAAATGCCAAGTTCTGTGGGGTCAGCAGGCCCTTAGCCCATGTTGGCCTTCCCCCAGGTTAGGTTGTGGAAAATGAATATTCATGATCCAACACATCCCAGATAGCAATACGGCTTATGATTGGATATTATTGCTTCTATGCCTTTGCTGAACACAGAGAAGTTAAAACCCTCTCTCTCTCTTTCACGCTTACTCATGCACACACATACATACTTTCTGGTATTATTTAGAATTTCCACAAATCTCCTGGACTGAAGAAGTAACCACACTGCATACACCAGAGGTAGCCCAGTTCTTCTGTAATGCTCTGCCCTGGCTCATTTTTTCTGCTGCCTGACAACCTTTACTCTCAAAGCTCAGCCTCCCCACTGCTTGCTATAAGAGATTCAGGTAAATAACACATTTTCTCCCCTTCTAGAACAGGAACAAAATCAACAAAACAAATCAATGCCTATCTAGTTCATGCCCAAGGTGCCTTCCACTTGAAGGATCAAACCTCTTTTTGCCTCCTCTGTCTTGTGCAGGTTAAGACTGTGTTTGCAAAGCACGGCTGGAACTGAGCCCTGATTTCTTCAGTGTTGTCTCTCATCCACAGTTGCACTTCTCCTTAAAGAGCCACAAGGAGACAAGAAAGAAACAGAAGACCACTATTATGTCGTGGGCTCTGATGAGCAGGAACGAGAACACGCAGAGGAGTACAGAGGAACACATACTTTATTTAAGCAGAAACTGTACTGAGAGATTGGAGTCACCCTGCCTCAATATATAGCCAGGCCCTATGGTATTAACCAATCAGATTGAAGCTATACTTGCTGCCCAAAGTTGACCAATAGCAGGACTGGAGACGTCCTGTCTGAGTTGCTGGAGTACCATTAGTTCTCCAGCAAAGCACGTAGTGATATTCCAAAAGCCCAGTACATAACACCCCTCCCTCCTAAGATCAGACTATAATACCCTTGACAATTGTCAAGGGCCAACTAAAATAATATTAAACACTAATAAATGTGATGTTTTGTAAAGCTTAGTTAGGAATCCTTACACGACCTTCTCAGATGTGCCTAGTAGAGTGGACTACAAGGAAATTAAAGAACGATATGTCTATGCAATATACTACAAGAGATAAAACAACATCTCAATGAGCATGTCTTACAGCAGTTACAATGCACCCCAATTTCTGTAGATAGTGGCAAATTGTCATACAATTACACATCACTTTATTTTACAACATAGTCTTTAATGTATGCTGGGATTTTATGTAGTCTGGATGAACGCCTAGGGGTTCCAGTCACCTTGTGGTCTACCAACTCACCCATTGGGCTGGGTAGAACATTGTCCCCCTGAGCTCCTGTGTCCAGGGGAGTTGAGTTACTCTGGCTGGCCTCTTCTGGTGGGCCCACCCCAGAGTCTGACTGTTTTGCAGAGTAGGCACAACGGTTGCTGACATTCGTCTGGTTTGCCTGGTAAGGGGTTCCATGTTGCACTTCTGAGCTGCCATGTTCCTCTTCTGGATCAAGTTTCACTGAGGAAGGAAAACCCTGGTGGTACTGGTGTGAGCTGGCCTGGATGCCAGCTTGAGGACCTTGGGAGGGATTTGTGCCATAGTTCTCACTTAGTGACCACTCTGGGACTCTTTTTCTAAGTTGGTCAATATGTCTTCTGACCAGTCGCCCTCCCTCCAACCCCACTTTGTAAGATAGGGGTCTGGATTCTTTGACCACCTGACCAGGAACCCACAAGTTTCCAGGCCCATAATTTCTGGCCCAAATCCAATCACCTGTTTGCAGCCCCCTCGGGGGTTTTGGTTTAGAGGCTTCAAATGCCACTCTGTCTGGATGCAACCTGTCCAGTTTAGTAATCAATCACCGTCCCCAACGAAGCTCAGCAGGACTTTTTCCTGTAGCTGTGCAGGGTTGTAGTGTGTTGACAGAGCAAGAAATCTGCCAGTCTATGATGCCAGTCACCTGTGATGATGTGCTTGAGTGCCTCCTTTGTTGTCCTCACCATGTATTTGGCTTGTCCATTTGTAGAGGGGTGAAATGGTGCAGACGTAGCATGTCTGATGAGGTTAGCTCTGAGAAAAGCCTGAAACTCAGCAGCAGTGAATTGAGCCCCATTATCAGAAACCAAAACATCAGGCAACCCATGTGTTGCAAAGAGTTTTCTTAGCACCTGGATGGTCCTAGCAGTAGTAATGTTAGGGACTGAAACTACTTCCAGCCATTTTGAGTGGCTATCCACTACTACCATAAAAAGCTGTCCTTGAAAAGGCCCAGCATAGTCTATATGAACCCTGGACCAGGGAGTATGTGTTTCCTCCCACCTAGGAACTGGGGTCTGAGGCATTTCAGGCCTAGACCTCTGACAGGTATAGCAACCATGGACTTGATCCTCTACAGCCTTATCCAGGCCAGGCCACCACAGGTAGCTTCTAGCCAACGCTTTCATTTGTACAATGCCTGGATGGCCTTCATGTAAGGAATGTAAGACTCTGTCCCTCAAAGTTGTGGGAATAATAACTCTGTTGCCCCATAATATGCAACCCTTATGTGCAGACAATTCATGTCTCCTGACAAAATAACTTTGGAACTCAGGGCCTGGACTTTTTTCCGACCAGCCCGTGTATACCCATGACAATACTCTGCTCAGAAGTTTATCTGTAGCAGTCTCAGCAGCAATATCCCCAGCATGGAGGGGAAACTCAGGTAAATCCTGAATAGACAATATTTTAGCAGCAGGGGCTGGGTCAGGATCCATTAGTGGCAGTGGTAATCTACTGAAGCCATCTGCATGGCCCATTTCCTTTCCAGGTTTGTGAACTAACTTGAATCTGTAAGCAGCCAAAAATATAGACCATCTCAGCATTCTTGGAGACAGTATGTGGAAAGTTTGCTTATCAGTGGTGAATAAGCCCAAAAGGGGTTTGTGATCAGTGAAGACAGCAAAATCCCTGCCATATAAATAATCATGAATTTTTTTGACTCCAGCCACTATGGCTAAGGCTTCTTTATCAATCTGTGCATAATTACGCTCAGCAGCAGATAAGGTTCTAGAATAGAATGCAATAGGAACTTGTTCCCCATTCTTCTCACTGTGGCTTAAGACTGCCCCCACCCCGTAGGGAGATGCATCACATGCAAGGCATACAGGTTTAGACTCAATGTAATGAGTTACAGTGGACTTTTCTGAAAGGAGGGCCTTTAGATCCTGGAAACTTTTTTCATGTAATTCAGTCCACTTCCAAGGGGCTTTTTAATCAAGTAACCTGTGGAGGGGCTCAGCTATTGCAGCCTTATGAGGTAGAAATGTGTGATAAAAATTCAGGAGGCCCAAAAATGCTTGCAGTTCTGCCTTTGATTGTGACCTAGGAGCAATTTTGATGGCCTTAACTTTTGACTCAGCAGGGTGAATCCCACTAGCATCAATACGGAAACCTAAGAATTCAGTTGAAGAAACCCTAATACTACATTTGTTTTTCTTTAACTTGAGGCCTGCATCGCTTAGCCTTTGTAACACAGCCCTGAGCCTGTTGGCCAATACTTCTGGGGATTCCCCGGCAATGAGAACATCATCAAAATAAGAACAGACACCCTGAATTCCTTTAAGTGTGCGCTCCATAATTCCTTGGAAAATGCCCGGTGCAACGCTAACTCCAAACTGCAAGTGTTTGACTTTGAATGCTCCTCTATGAGTAACTATAGTTTGAGACGCAGCTGTGGCCTCGTCTACCAGTAGCTGCTGATACACCTGCACTAAATCAAGTTTAGCAAAAATTATTCCTCCTTGCAAAGAGGCTAAAATATGGCTGACTATCGGGACCGGGTATGCATGTTGTTTTAAGGCTTTATTTATCGTGCATTTGTAGTCTGCGCAAATGCGAATCTCTCCGTTGGGCTTAAGTGGGGTGACAATAGCAGTTTCCCACTCCCCCCCATCAACAGGCTGCAATACACCTTGCTCTACTAACATCGATTTCAGTATCGATTTTATGTTTTAAGGTGAAAGGAACTCTGTGAGGTTTGACTCTTATCAGAACAATGTTAGGATCTAACTTAAAAGAGATGGGTGGCCCGGTATAAGTTCCTAGTTTTGACTCGAACACATCCACAAATTCCTCACAAACAGCCTTGAGATCTGCTGTCTGTGTCCAGTTAATGCCTGTTATTTGAATGCCCAAAGCTTCAAACCAATCAAGTCCTATAAGACTTGTTCTATGGCTCTCTGCTACTATGACATCCAGGTGCCTCAAAAACCCTTTAAATTTCACCAATAAAGTGGCTTCACCTTTAACTTTAACCCGAGCATTCTGAAAATTTGTTAAAATAATGTCTGACAGTCTTAATGTAGCCCACTGGTTGCTGTGTCTGCAAACAAGGTTGAATGTGTCTTGTGAAAGAATTGAGACCGCCGAGCCGGAGTTCAATTCCATTTTACATGGAATTCCTTGTAGCTCTACTGAGAGCTTAAGTTTAGGCTTAAGGGGACGACAAGCCCCGGTGCGACAAACGCTTCTCCGGCTCCTGAAGAACCCCACACTGACTGTACCCAGGGCCCCAGTACCTTTCCTAGTCAGTTCCTCCGACTGGTGCTTGGGTGGCCTGTCTCTCTGGTGAGCTCAGCATACCACCGCGATGTGCCCGGTCCTACCACAAGCTCTGCACATGGCCGAACGGAATCTGCAATTTGCGCGGGAGTGGTTGCCTCCGCACCCTTTACATCTGGGTAAGAGAACTGTCTTGTAATTGTTCTCTCTTTGTTTATTTCTGTGGTTTTGCATGCTTAACTGTCTCTGGAGCTTGTTGATTTCGGGTTCCTCTTCTTCCGATGATTCTCCGCCGCAACTGGCGACCTCGTGGTGGACAGAAACTTCTCTCTTTGGGGTTTTGGTGGGCTATACTGTTTGTACTGCACCTCCGGCTGCTTCTTCAGCCATGATCTTGTTTTGTGCTTCAGCGAATGTGAGGTTTGGTCTGGCAAATAATCTCTGCTGCAAAGTTCTGTCTCTCAGTCCGCAGACGAGTCGGTCTCTCAGGTGCTCCTTTAAATTTGAAAATTTGCAGAGACGTGCGGCCTGTCTTAGGCCCATGATAAACTTAGATGCTGTCTCACCGGGAAGCTGCACTCGTTGGTGTCGAGCCCCGCCGGCCTCCCGTCCGCTCGGGCCTCAACACTGGCTGTGCCGCCGCAGCCGCACCCACGCCGAGCAGCTGTCCGGTCCCCAGCTGATCGGCGCGCCCGAGCGGCACCCCCCTCCTCCCCTGGACGGCGTGGCTCCATCCTCCTCCACATCGAGCCGCCGCAGCTCCGCCGAACAGCTGGCCGGTCCCCAGCTGATCGGCGCGCCTGAGCGGCACCCCCCTCCTTCCCTGGACGGCGTGGCTTCATCCTCCGCCACATCGAGCCGCCGCAGCTCCGCCGAACAGCTGGCCAGTCCTCGGCTGCCCGGCGCGCCCAGGCGGCACCTTTCCCGGACCTCGGACGCTTACTTGGAGGGCGTGGCTTCGTCCGGGCTACGCGAAGCGTGCTGCCGCGATTCCGCCGAGCAGCTGCCCGGCGCACAGCTGTTTAGCGCGCCCGGCCCCGGACGGTCGGCGGGCGCGCGTTCACCTCGTCACCGGGGACAACGCCAAGCGCCCACCGGCCCGGCGCCGGACCCTGGACTGCGGCAGCCGGACCCTGGATTGCGGATGGCGCCCGGGCGGCAACGGGCTGCACCCAGCGAACAGTTGGACTCGCCCCAGCAGATGGGCACGCCCCAGCAGTTGGGCACGCCCCAGCTTACTGTGGAGGGGGGGTGCGACTGTGCCTGTTTTGCCACGCTCTGTTACTGGACATGGGGGGGGCTTAACGACCGCAACGCCAGCACGGCATGGGGCTCGCGAGGGAGCGGAAGGACAATACTTACCTGGAAGGGGGCTTGACAGGCTGCAGCAGCGCACACGGTGGGTGGTGGCTATGCACGGTGATGGGTGGGGTTTTTATGGGGAGGCGGGCGGATGCCGGTTTGCTTTGAAGGGGTGGGGTTAGGGTGTGGTAACATGTTAAAAGAGCGGTGAGGCTAGGAGCCTCAACGCTGACTTTACCGCGGTTTGTTTTGGAGAAGGAATAAACCTTGTTGCCCGTTCCTTTGGAAGTGCTTTTGTTTCCTAGCAGAGGACGTCGTGACAGTAAGTCAGCGTTATTCTAGGATACCTACTGCTGTTACTCACGCTTTGGGCATGGCAGAGGATCCATCGGGGCTTGATCTGGCAGCCGAGGAGGAAGGGGCTGTTGGGGCTGCAGATGCAACTCCCCCTGATCCTGGCGAGCCAGAGGGGCCAGCAGTGCGGCCGAAGACCAAGGGGGTTATAGCCTCGGCTGAAGCTGGTGACAGCTGGGAGGTAGGGTCTCTGTCTCAAAGCGGGGGAGGGTGGCAAAGCCCTCCCTTGGAGCGTTGGGACCAAGACCGTGGTGAGGGCCGTCCACGGGTTGGTGTGCCGGCTTGGAGGGAACGGCGGCTGACGGAGGAGGAAGGCGAGGAGTGGAGCTACTCTACGGCCCCAGGGGCCTACACGATGGACGTGTTGCGGGACCGTTTTGGGGAGTTTGGCTATCAAGACACTGCACCTTGGTCACCTGCGGGACCGGCTCAGGAGTCGCGGCGCTGGTCACTACAGAGGCTGACACCCGGCCAGGCGGGCCAGCCCAGTTTCCGCCTGGCAGGCCCAAGGTTTCGGGCCCCGCCATCACGGCTGACAGAGGTGGGAGCTGTTCAGGCCGAACGACAACGCCCCGGGGTGTCAGACCGGGCAGAGGCCACCAGGTGGGCAACAACGGCCGGGGCTTCCGCCCGGCCATGGAGCGGGCGGCACCAAGCGCCAGGTACAAGGGGGCCCAGGGCCCAGGGGGACCCCTGGGGCCCGGGAGTGTTCTGGGGCCCTCCACCACTGCCGGTTACGTACGACGGCCATCCTGACCGGCTTGCCATGTTCCTAAGCCACACCATTCACCACCTGGACCAGTACGGTGCAGCCTATACCTCCCAATGGGCCATGGTGGTGGCCATCACAGCAAGCCTGCAGGGAGAGGCCGCGGCATGGGCGGCTGACCTGTACGGCGAGCATGCCCGAAAACTTGCTGACGTCGGGTTGTTCCTGGAGTCACTGCGGACACAGTTCGAGGATGTGGCCCGTACCCACAGAGCCGAGGTGGAGGTGGTGGGGCTGCGACAACAAGGCAGGCCCGCAGCGGAGTATGTCGCTGAGTTCCGCCGGGTGGCTCGTAAGCTCCGCTCTTGGCCGGAACGCTTGCTGGTTCACCACTTCCAGTCGGGGCTGGACGGCGCGCTGCGGAGGGCGTGCGTGGTGCGTGGAGTGCCCGAGCGACTGCTGGAGTGGTACCGGGTCACCGTGGAACTGGACGTCCGGCTGCGCGAATGCAGGGGTAAGGCGGAGGGGGTGGTCGGGACCCGTAGGACCCCCGAAAGGCCGAAGGAGGAGGGCCGAAAGGCCGTGGCCCCAACGGCAAGCCCACCTGTGCCGCCTCCAAGACCGGCTATAAGGTGTTTCCGGTGCGATCAGCCGGGGCACCGAGTGGCCGCTTGCCCCCTGCCGGCACCTCGTGCCGCCGCAGCAACTCCCACCGGAAAAGGCCCTACCGCACGGAAGTCGCTGGAGCGATCAAGAGCAGCTCACCAGCTGGCATCCCTGATGACCACAGCAGCACAGAACCACCCGAGGCCATCGACCCAGAGCCCTACGAGAGCCTGGAGGAGGAGGAGGACCCTATGGTGAGTGACCCAGTGGTGCCCTTCACAGTACCGGTCGTACTCATCAACCCGCGTACGGGACGTAGGGAGGCTTGCCCAGCACTGATCGACACAGGCAGCACCCGGTGCCTTATCAGCCAAGTGGTGGTTGCTCGGCTGGGATTGGAGGTACGCCGCCTGCCAACTCCTCTTCGTTTCCAGCAAGTGGATGGATCCCTTTTGGGGGGGGCTCCAGTCACTCGGGTGACGGGTCCTATTCGATTAGAGATGGGGACCCACTGGGAGACTTTGCGCTTCCTTGTCGTACCATCAATGACGGAGACAGTGATTCTGGGACTGACATGGCTCGACAAGTGGGGTCCCACAATCTGGTGGGGGGAGGGTTGCCGGCACTTGCGGTTGGGGACAGGGCCACAACCACCACCACACGCATATGTGGGCCCTGCAGAGCGGCCTGGTGGTGAGCGGGTCCAAGGGGCAGAGGGGGTGGCGGAAGCCTGCTTCCCACAGGTGTATGCCGACCTAGCAGAGGTTTTCGATGAGAAAGAGTGCGACGCTCTGCCTCCCCACCGAACGACGGATTGTGCTATCGAGCTGGAGCCGGGCGTAAAACTGCCGAAACCGCGCATGTACGCGCTGACGCCTTGCGAGATGCAGGAGCTACGTCATTACGTCGACAAAAACCTCGCGAGGGGGTTTATCCAACCTGCCCGATCCAAGATAGCAGCGCCAATACTGTTTCGGGAGAAGAAGGATGGCATGCTTCGCTTGTGTGTCGACTTCCGAGGCGTCAACGCGGTCTGCGTTGAACATCTGTATCCGCTGCCACTCATGAAAGATCTTCTGGCACACCTGTCGACGGGACACATCTTCACGAAGCTAGACCTACGGGAGGCGTATTACCGGGTGCGGATCAAAGCTGGGGATGAGTGGAAAACGGCGTTTAACTGTCCGCTGGGCAGTTTCCAGTTCCGTGTCATGCCGTTCGGACTCCAGGGGGCCCCAGCCGTTTTTATGCAGATGATAAACCAGGTGCTTCACAAGCACCTGTACCGCGGGGTGTTAGTGTACCTGGATGACATTCTGATATACACTAAGACTATGGAGGAGCACGTTGCCCTCGTGCGCCAGGTGCTTCGAAAGCTGCTGGCTGCCCGCCTCTATGTGAAGCTCACCAAGTGCGAGTTCCACAAGACGAGGCTGGATTATCTGGGGTACCGCGTGTCGGCGAGCGGCATAGAAATGGACCCTCGTAAGGTGGAAGCCGTCCTGCAATGGCAGGCGCCGCGGACGCGGCGACAGCTTCAGTGTTTCCTGGGGTTCGCGAACTTTTACCGCCAGTTTATTCCAGGTTTTGCAGCAACAGCCCTGCCGCTGACGGACCTGTTGCGGACGCGGGACTCCGGGGTGAAACCACGTCCAGGGTTGAAGTTGGCATGGACCACCACGTGTCAACGGGCGTTCGAGACATTGAAGGCCCTGTTTGCGAAGGAGCCGGTGTTGGTACATCCTGATCCCGACCGTCCGTATGTGGTCCAAGTTGACGCCAGCGATGTCGCGGTAGGGGCTGTGCTGTTGCAACGGAACACGAAGGGCGTGTTGCAACCCTGTGCCTATTCTTCCAAAAAACTGTCATCGGCGGAACGTTCATGGGCGATCTGGGAGAAGGAGGCGTTCGCTGTGCGCGCGGCCTTGGAGACGTGGCGACACCTTCTGGAGGGGGCTGTCCATCCCTTCGAGGTCTGGACAGACCACAAGAACCTGGAGGTTCTGCAGTCCCCGAGGAAACTGGCGCCCAAGCACGTCAGATGGGCTCTCTTTTTCCGGCGCTTTAATTTCGTCCTGAAGTACGTACCGGGGGGGCGGAACTTCCTTGCTGACGCACTCTCACGGCTGCCGCAATACGACACCAAACGAGAAGCGGTTATACAAGAACTCATTCCGCCTAGTGCATCCCCGAGCGTGTCCCAGGCAGTCTGCAGCGTGGGGGACGATTTGTCCCGTGCCATGGACGAGGCCTTAGCTACAGACGCCTGGCTGAAGGAGCATCCTGGACTTCTGACTATGCGTGACGGCTTGGCCTGGCACGGGGATAAGCTGTATGTGCCTCAGGCACTACGCCCCGCCATTTTGCGCCGTTGTCACGACGCCAGGCAGGCCGGTCACTTCGGCTTCCTGAAAACGTTACACTTAGCACGCCGTCAATTCTGGTGGCCGTGCATGAAGGCGGACGTGGAACACCACGTTCGGGGATGCCACGTATGCGCCACAGCAAAACCCCGCGTCGGGAAGCCATTGGGTTTGCTACAGACAGTTTCGGACCCCGTACGACCATGGCAAGACATCGCCATGGACTTCATTGTCGGGCTGCCGGACAGCAGAGGGTATTCAGTAATCTGGACGGTCATCGACCTTTTTTCCAGACAGGCGCACTTCGTTCCCTGCAAGGGGTTGCCGTCCGCCAAACGGTTGGCACGACTGTTCATGACTCACATCTATCGGCTGCACGGGGTTCCCCGACGGATTATTTCGGACCGCGGGGTCCAGTTTACAGCACAGTTCTGGCGAGAGTTTCTACGACACATCGGCTCTACCCAGGGCCTCAGCTCCGGTTACCACCCAAGCACTAACGGGGCCGCTGAAAGGGCCAACGCCACGGTGGAAAGGTTACTCAGGAGCTATGTGTCGTTTCAGCAAACAGACTGGGCAGACCTCCTGGTGTTCGCGGAAGTCGCCCACAATAACGCCGTGCATAGCAGCACGGGTTTGACACCATACCGAGTGGTGGCGGGGTATGATTTTGTCCCTGTTCCGGAGTGTGGACAGGGATCGGCGACACCCACCGGGCTTGAGGAGTGGATGCACCACATGGGGGCCGCCTGGAAAACCGCTAGGGAGGCGATGGTGAAAGCGCTGGCACGGGTGAAGGAGCAGGCAGACAGGAAAAGGGAGCCCTTCGCCACCCCCAAGGTCGGGGAGTGGGTGTATCTGTCAACCAAATATCTGCGCTTACGGGTACCAAGCAAGAAGCTAGGCCCCAAGTTCCTTGGCCCTTTCCAAGTGATTCAAGTGATCAACCCCGTGACCGTCCGTTTACGGTTGCCAAAGTTCCTAGGGAAAATCCACCCTGTCTTCCATAGCAGCCTACTAAAGCCCGCTAGGGGAACAACAGAAAAGGCGGGTGAGAACGCTCCGGGGCCTGTGCACGGGGATCAGTATGAAATACAGGCAATTTTAGATTCCCGGGTACGGAGGGGCCAGGTACAGTATCTCGTAATGTGGAAAGGGTATCCCTTGGCCGAGGCGTCATGGGTAAGCAAAGGGGATGTTCAAGCAGAACGTTTGGTCACGGCGTTTCACCGCACACATCCCTCCAAACCGGGGGGTAGCACCGGGGACGCAGCGGCTTGTATACGTGGGGGTCTATCTTGTCGCTCTTCTTTTGCAGGAGGACAGATGGTAGGGGGAGCCGACTGTCGAGCCCCGCCGGCCTCCCGTCCGCTCGGGCCTCAACACTGGCTGTGCCGCCGCAGCCGCACCCGCGCCGAGCAGCTGTCCGGTCCCCAGCTGATCGGCGCGCCCGAGCGGCACCCCCCTCCTCCCCTGGATGGCGTGGCTCCATCCTCCTCCACATCGAGCCGCCGCAGCTCCGCCGAACAGCTGGCCGGTCCCCAGCTGATCGGCGCGCCCGAGCGGCACCCCCCTCCTTCCCTGGACGGCGTGGCTTCATCCTCCGCCACATCGAGCCGCCGCAGCTCCGCCGAACAGCTGGCCAGTCCTCGGCTGCCCGGCGCGCCCAGGCGGCACCTTTCCCGGACCTCGGACGCTTACTTGGAGGGCGTGGCTTCGTCCGGGCTACGCGAAGCGCGCTGCCGCGATTCCGCCGAGCAGCTGCCCGGCGCACAGCTGTTTAGCGCGCCCGGCCCCGGACGGTCGGCGGGCGCGCGTTCACCTCGTCACCGGGGACGACGCCAAGCGCCCACCGGCCCGGCGCCGGACCCTGGACTGCGGCAGCCAGACCCTGGATTGCGGATGGCGCCCGGGCGGCAACGGGCTGCACCCAGCGAACAGTTGGACTCGCCCCAGCAGATGGGCACGCCCCAGCAGTTGGGCACGCCCCAGCTTACTGTGGAGGGGGGTGCGACTGTGCCTGTTTTGCCACGCTCTGTTACTGGACATGGGGGGGGCTTAACGACCGCAACGCCAGCACGGCATGGGGCTCGCGAGGGAGCGGAAGGACAATACTTACCTCGAAGGGGGCTTGACAGGCTGCAGCAGCGCACACGGTGGGTGGTGGCTATGCACGGTGATGGGTGGGGTTTTTATGGGGAGGCGGGCGGATGCCGGTTTGCTTTGAAGGGGTGGGGTTAGGGTGTGGTAACATGTTAAAAGAGCGGTGAGGCTAGGAGCCTCAACGCTGACTTTACCGCGGTTTGTTTTGGAGAAGGAATAAACCTTGTTGCCCGTTCCTTTGGAAGTGCTTTTGTTTCCTAGCAGAGGACGTCGTGACAGTTGGTCAAATTTAAACCACCAGACCATCTCCGACATTTTTGGCTGAAAATGCCCGGTCAGCTTCTTCTTCAGGTCAGCAAAAGATACTGCTTCGATGGGCGTTGGCGTGAAGAGGTTCTCAGCAAATTGAAAGTTGCTGGCCCACATACACACAGCAACATCGCAGCTTTTAGGCCTTCCTCTGCTATCTGGTTAGCTCGTAGGTGAGAGGTAAGACAGCCAATCTTCTGGATGTTTGATGTCGAATTCTCTGAGTTTACCGACTTTTGACATTTTTCCTCAATTCCTACTAAGCTGTTGGATCCTGCTTCTAGTCTCAGGGAACACTTCCTCTGAGCACATGGCCGCTAGCATAGTTTACTACGCTAGAGGGGGGGGAAGATGCCTCTTCCCTCCAGTGAGTAATGCCATCCCCTCGTGACTTCAGACCTCAGGCGGAGAAGCAGGATCCCACCCTCGTCGCCACTATTATGTCGTGGGCTCTGATGAGCAGGAACAAGAACATGCAGAGGAGTACAGACGAACACATACTTTATTTAAGCAGAAACTCTACTGAGAGATTGGAGTCACCCTGCCTCAATATATAGCCAGGCCCTATGGTATTAACCAATCGGATTGAAGCTATACTTGCCACCCAGAGTTGACCAATAGCAGGACTGGAGACATCCTGTCTGAGTTCCTGGAGAACCATTAGTTCTCCAGCAAAGCACGTGGTGATATTCCAAAAGCCCAGTACATAACAACCACTTTGCAAGCCAAGGACTGGCTCCCACTCTTTGGTGCTCAGTATTCTGGAGGGATGGGTTTTGAGGCCCATTTTAGAGCCGCAAAGACTCAGGCATGAGAGTTATGGCCACTGACAGCTATGAATCCTGCCACTAGCTGGAACACTTAAACTACTTCAGATTTTAAATTCAAGGGAATTGATTTCCTTGTCACATTATTTTATTTATTTATTTTAATTCCATTTATATCCCGCCCTTCTCCGAAGACTCAGGGCGGCTTACAAGCTTAGCAGTAAGTCTGACTAGCTCTATATGCTTTTAAAATTGAGGGAGCACGATTTCCTCCTTACTGCCTATCACCCCACAATCTAAAAACAAATTCAGTGAGGCAAGGACAATACAGGTGATCCTCAACTTACAACAGTTTCTTTAGTGACCATTCCAAGTTACAACGGCACTGAAAAAAGTGACTGTTTTTCACAGTTAGGACCTATGCAGCATGTGATCAAAACTCCGATGCTTGGCAACTGGTTCATATTTACTAACTTATCAACTCTGGTGATTCATTTAACAAGTGTGGCAAGAAAAGTCGTAAAACAGGGCAAAACCCACTTAACAAAGGTCTCACTTAACAACAGAAATGTTGGGCTCAATTGTGGTCATTTGTTGAGGACTATCTGTAAGCTGGGGGCAGGGCCTCTTTGGATGAATGCAAGTTTTGGCAACTTGCAGTATTAAAGGTATAGCAACAATCTTCTCCTCTTCTCATCCCTCGCAAGGCAGAGGCAACATGTTTGAGAGTTTGTAAGGTGAAACTGATGGCTGTGTAGAAATGTCCTCACAGTATTCCTCGGAAGGCCGGGCGGGGGGGGGGGGAGAAGGAAATCTTAGACCACTGTATCTCAAACTTGACAACTTTAAGTTATGTAGACTTCAAACTGAAGTTGAGAAATGCTGGTTTAAACCTTTGTAGGAAGCAGCTGTGCTGCAGGTCCTCTCCTTCCAGCTCGGCCTTAGTTTTTAGAAGGGAGTTTCTAGCAGACCAAAGAGTAATTCTGCTCCTTTGTCTGATAGCCCAGGACTTTTAAGGAACTGTTACAAGCTTCCCTATGCTATGCTGTCAGGTATGCTGACTCAGGAATTCTGGGAGTTGGAGTCCATGAGTCATAAAAGAGCCGAGGTTGCCTACCCCTGGACTAGTTGTTATGATATTGTAACAACTTCTATTTTTTTCTAGTCTGGAGAGATTTGTAAATTTGATTTAAGTTTGAAAGCTGTTTTTTTTTTTTACTGGTTAGAATTCACTTATTTAGAAAACATGCTAAGAAAATGATCTGGGAAAAGATGAACATTCATTTCTGCATCAAACCCTGGCGAGAAAAGGTCTGTCTATAGGGCATTTATGTAACATGTCATTATAGTAAGAGAAGCGGGCTTAGAAGAACGACACCCTCAGCTTCTGAAGATGGAATCACAGCAGAGTCACACTGCTCTCTACTGTTCAGAGAACAAAGAACCAAAACATGAGAAGATTTTATGCTGGATATGAAAAATATAGGGCATTTTGCCACCTGGGGGAAATTGGAAACGATAATGGAAGGAACTGGGCTCCTATTGTCTAAGAGGGTGATCCATACTGGAACACCCTTTCCTGCCTGCACAGTGTGTTGTGAATGGACAATGAGGTTTTCTTGAATGCATTGTTCAAAGAGAAGCACAGAACTCTCTGATTTTTCTTTTTGTTTTGTTTGTAACATTTGATTCCTATACTTTTCCTTCTTTGGATAGCTAAAGCAATTGCATTTCCTTGTTCTGCTTCTCCTTCTGTTACTACTGTGTTAAGTATATGGGGCCTTACACAATTATACAGAGATCTCTGCTCTAGTTTAAAATAAACAAGGAAGAAAACATCATGAAAAGGAAGATAAGAGAACTGAGGAGAAGGACTTTCAGAGTAATCCTTTGTCTGAGCTAGACAAGTTGATGTGACTCTTCTAGGCCTACCTGGGTACAGAGTATACCATTAACTGCAGAATACAGAAATGGGATGGTGGGGTGCCCCCATTTCTAGATGTTTCTTCAACCTAGCAAGAGACTTTTTCATTCTGGTGTAGGACCTCAGGCCTGCTGTTTGGTGTGTGATCATAGAGGTAGAATTATAATTCTATGGGTGCATTGTTCATCTCACAGTCTAGCAGACTCCATACCAGTTAATAGGAAATGTACTGTTAGGTATACACCTGTCCGGCCACCTGATTGGCCAACCAGCGCGGTGGGAATTCCTGGACACTGGGTTGGGTGACCAGGGCCAGCGCGGGAGATCTGAGGCCGCGGGTTGGCCAGCACCTGGGCGCCGGGCACACATATAGAGGTGACCGGGCAGGTAAGGCCAGTTCGGCCACGTGTACCTGAATAAACAGTAAACCGCAGACTGTCTCCGCATGATCACTCGCCTTCCGAGACCGGACACAACATGTACAGTTGGCCTTGAGGAAGGTATGAGAGAGTTGTGAAGACAGAAAAAAAGAAGTGAGCCTTTAAGGAGAGCTTGCAGAAAAGATTGTCCAGTATTGAGATAGATTTTCTTTAGTGCAAGATGGGATAGAGAGAAACTTGGAGAGAGTTTCAAGAGTCTTATTTCAAGAGTCACTACAATAAAAGATATTTCTAGAATATTTGCCATGCCAGTTTTTTGAGGGGGCCTACCTTAAAGGGCTGGCATCAATCTTAAACTCTTAGTTTTTTTCCTTTGACCTTTATGCAACCTCTTTTTTCCCTTTCTCATTTATTTATTTATTCATTCAACTTATATGCCATCCATCTCGCCATCAGGTAACTCTAGGCATCTTAAAATGAAGGATTATTGTATCATTATCACTTTGATACTGTGTAGTGAGTAAAGTGGTGGCCTAGCGGTGGAGCTCTCACCTCACAATTAGGAGGCTATGAGTTTGATCCTAGATAGCGGCAGATATTTCTCTCCCTGGGCACAGTGAGTAATTGTCTGCTGCGAACACCACTTAGGTGTCAGGAAGGGCATCTGGCCAGTAAACGCTCAGCTCCATTTAGCCGCCCTGACACCATTACAAGGTCGTTAAAAGAAATAAAATGCTTTTATACTTTGCAGTTAAGGCAAAGAGAACATCCCTTCATTCTTAGTTCTGCTGAAGACCACAGAAGCTTTGTAATAAGAATGAACAACTTCATAGAAGCAATCTGTCAATTTACAGATTTAGAAATTTTTAAAAAGGGATGGAAAATTTTGCAGTTCTGTGGGAAAACTAGGAAAACAAAGACAGTATTATTCACTCTGAAAGCCAAAATTGAAATGTGCCCACTGAAAAATATAAGGGTTGAATGGAACAATGAGTTTCCGAGGGGATGGGAAAACATAGATGAAAACTTAATTGATTTAAAAGCCCATTGTTGGCATAATCAAAACGTAATTTACAGCTTGGTAGCTGCTGTCCCATTATCAGCCCCAAGACATAGTTCAAACCAGAAAATTAACTTCATAGAAGGCTAAACTACTTTTACTAGAACTTTACCTTTACGTACTGAGTCTAGCTATAGTAACAGAAAGTTCCAAGTCAGATTATGCTTTATCTCCTCCCTTTCTGATACTCAGGTGAACTAGGGGAAATCTAAAACATTTTTATATTCCTCCTTCATTGTTTCACTCCTTGTTGCTTTGATAATAGATCTCCCCTATCTCTATCAAGTCATCATCCCTACTTCCTACACTAATGGAAAACATAGGAACCTGGCAGTCCAGGATCGTGATCAGCTGCTGGAACTATTGCAGAATGATATCTCCCTAGGGATCCATGCTGCTCTCGCCCTTCTAACATTCCGTAAAATGGTTGTTCCTCCAGGCCCTGGTCTGTGATAGAGGTTGAGCTCCTTTGGTTGGTTACCATTGGCAGCTTGACTTTTATAGTTTCATTCTGGTCAGCTGTCTAATGTTTTCCTTGATATACATTATTTTCTTTGAATTGTGCTGGTCTGTGACTGTAATAAAGATTGAACTGAATTATTTTAATTATGATGTAAGTCACTCAGAGTTGCTATAAAACTATAGTCCAGTGGTGGCAAACCTATGGCACGGGTGCCACAGGTGGCACTCAGAGCCCTCTCTCTGGGCACCCGCGCCATGCCTCGGAGGTGGCAACTGTCGCTCTTCAACCAGCCGCCTACTAACTTGCCAAGGTCCACGTAGCCGGATGCATCCCACCATGGCTGATTTCCCCCCCCCATCCCTCCTGGCCTCACATGCTCTCCTTTTCCCAGGCACAACCCACTGCATCGCCTCCTCAGCTGTGGGCCAACCATCCATCTCAGAGGTGGCTTCTTTGAACTGCTGGCGATGGGCTGCGGAGCCCCAGAGTGTGATGGTCAAGGGGCTGGCAGGCTGTGGCTACTGACAGACACCATCGCCCCCATGCACTTGCTGGCTTCTGTGTGCGGGGGCCGATGATGTCTGGCAGCAGCCGCCCCAGCCCTTGCCTTGCCCCATGGCAATGGCATCCCCATCCTGCCTCACCTTATCCCACAGGATGAGCCTCCTGCCTACCGCCACACCTACCAGAGACCCACTGGATTTCCCCCAACCCTGCCCATCCCCACAGGTGTCCCTCCCCACGGGCGACATTGAGGTGACCACATCCACGTTGGCCACACCCACCCAATCTTCCATGACTACCACAGCCACACCCACCCAGTAGGCCACGCCCACCTGGCACCCAGCGATAAATAAATGGGTTTTGGGTTGCAGTTTGGGCACTCGGTCTCTAAAAGGTTCGCCATCACTGCTATAGTCCCTCTATGTACATGGTGCTTCTACGTCCTTGTTTTTGCATACGGTATATGCATTGCTTATAACTGATATTTCATTTTTCTTCCTCAGCACCACTCAGAATAGCTTTTCTACATGTACATTTAGCACATATGCTCATTATATTTGCAGGCAGTTAGAAGGATCTTGAAAAAATGCAAATGATGGAGCCCTAAGTAGTATTAAGCAGAAAAAAAAACTTCCTGGTTTTTCCCCCCCTTATCAGTTCTTATTTTGTTTGATGAAAGTAATTTGGCTTCTGAATTTTCCATCCAAGAATAAAGCAACATTTATGGATGGACTGTGATGCTCTTCGCACTTTTTGATTATGATTGCTGAATTCTCTCTCCAGCAATCTGAAGGCTTCATGGCTTCTTTCACAATAGTTATATCCCAGAGAAAACATTACTAAGAATGTTCTCCTTTCTCGGGTTGGGGAAACTGGACAACCAGGGAAGGTGCAGAATGACAGAAAGATGTCTAGTCTTTTAACAATCACCAGAGTGGGAGCACCCTCCACCACCTTCAGCAATTAAGGGAGAAAAATATCATGATAATTCAAAATAATTTCTCAAGCACTATGAGAATAAGAGAGAGAAAACAGGAGAAAAATATTTCTGAGAATGTGCAAGATAGATTTTGGGACAGTCTTAGTTCTACATCTATATAAATCTGTATCATAAAAGAAATTGGTACATTCCTAAAGACTTCCAGCAGATGGCAATAAAGTCAGTTTAAAGAAAAAGGCAAAAAAAAGTGTGTCACACCTAACTACTGTCTGAGGTTTGGTATCGCTTAAATATTCTTCCACTCGCCTCTCCTTTTACTGTTCCCTATGTCAGCGTTTCCCAACCTTAGGAACTTGAAGATGCGTGGACTTCAACTCCCAGAATTCCCCAGCCAGCATAGCTGGCTGGGGAATTCTGGGAGTTGAAGTCCACGCATCTTCAAGTTCCTAAGGTTGGGAAACGCTGCCCTATGTCTCTGCTTCTGACAACAGATGTGTGCATAGATAATGCTCCTTTCTCTGTATCTGGTGTTTCATAAGATCGTCTATGATCCATAAAAACGTATCCATTAATAACTAGGGTAGTCTTCAAGAAACTACAGTTTTATTGCCACTTTAAATTAAAAAGAGGTAGGCATGTCAATTCACCACACTTCAGCTTTTAGTTTACAGAGAAAAAATAATTGAAGTACACGTTTCTTCTTTTTTCCACAGAAATTCTGTTCAAAAAGTTGTTTTCAATTTCCTGCATTTTGAAAGAAACTAGCTTTTTTCTAATTTAAATTTAGTCTTCAATATCTATTGTTAGAGATGAAACTTGATTTGGGTGACAATATTATATAATGGAGTAAAAGCACCTTTAAGGAGTTAAACGGCCTAAGGGTGTGGCTGTAATTATTCCACATAAAAGAGAGTTAGATGTTACACGTAGTTGCTCTTGTATATGTGTTTGATGTTAGTGTTTGGATACCTCTTGTTCTCTTGTTTGCTAACTTGATATTTATTCTCTCAAGAATCAACTGCTTGCTACAGTGTATATTGTTTTTGATATTGGTAAGCAGCTTTTGTATTTTGATACTATGTTTTTATGGACTGACTTTTATGTGCATGATACTGGATTGATACTTGGACTATTTCTTACTGTGTTTCTTTTTGTTGTCTGAGTAAAAATAAGTTATAAAACTCGTGTTAGTGCATTACTGTTTGCCTAAAAGTCCCAGTACAACTTCCACTGTGTATTAATAATACTCTGTTAAACAAACCATTTTTTCAACAACATATTCTAACAATGGTTATGGGCCCAGATCCAGTGTGGTGCTGAGGACAGGCACAGTATTGTATTTATATTTCCTAACTGAGTTTTCTAATTCAGACAATGGCACAAGGACTATTCAATCCATTCTGCATTACCCGGCTTAATGGGTCAAACTACGTATCCTGGTCTACACAATGTAGTTTGCTATTACAAAATCAAGGTCTTTGGAAAATAGTCCATAATCCTCCTGATGTAACTGCCTGGGATCCAACTAATGAAGAAGATAACAAGAAGATTGTAGACTTCAATAAAGACAATGATAAGGCTTTATCTATCATTGGGCTAACATTAGGAGACCAACAGCTAGTCCATGTGCGTGGAGAAGAATCTGCTGCTAAATGTTGGGCTAAGTTGAAAAAGATTTTTGTTCGGGACAGTGTTGGTGCTCATATAAATCTTACCAGAAAGCTATTTAGAGCTAGACTGGAAAAGAATGGCGATATGTTAGCTCACCTTAACTTTATAAAAGCAACTTTGTTGGAACTGCAAGAAAAAGAACTTATTTTCTCAGAGCTTCACCAGGTTTACATCATTTTATCATCATTGGATGAGAGCTACGATGCCTTTGTATCGTCCTTGGAGGTTTTGTCCAAAGAAGACCTAACTGTTTCTTCAATAACTGGAAGGTTGTTGGAAGAATCAAGATGTCGTATGGAGAGAAAACAGTTGAGAGAGCCATTGCAACAAGAAATAAAGAAGACTGAATCTGCTTATATTTTAAGGAAATGCTTTAATTGTGGGTTAAAGGGACATATTGCTAAGTTTTGTCAGAATAGTAATTGTCAGAGAAAGGAAAGCCATAGAAAGAATAAAAAGCTGATTAATGTAGCTGTAGCTAATAGAACTACTAATAACCACAATTGGTGGGTGGTAGATAGTGGAGCTACACACTGTATTTCAAAAATAAAAAGGGATTTTGAGAATATAAGGTCTAGTAAAAGATATATTTCTATGGCTAATGGCTGGAGAGTCAAGGTCTCTGGAGAGGGTAAGGTTTACTGTTCATTTTTAAAACAAAATTTGGAAATGCTATATGTTCCCAGATGTGATTATAATCTATTATCAGTTAAGGCATTATTGGAAGCAGGTTTTAAAGTTACTTTCCAAGGGGAGGAATGTCTTATTCAAAAGAATGAAGTGAACTTAATAGCTAATATGAAAGACGGTTTGTTTGTAATTAGCAATGATCCTATTATAATGGCTACTACTTGTACAAATCAAAAACCACATGATGAATGTATTCATTTATTACATAGAAGATTGGGTCATGTGAATTTTAATACACTAAAAAGAACTGTAGCTTTGTCTAATGGGTTTAAGTTAAAGGCTTGTAAGAAATATCTGCAGTGTAACGTATGTGGTAGAGAAAAGAGCAGGGCAGCACCAGCTAATAGGTTAGATGGATTTAAAACCACAACTCCATTAGAACTGGTATTTATGGATTTGATAGGTCCTATGAAACCCAGTTTAGGGGGTGCTTGCTACATATTAAATATTCTAGACCATTATAGCAGATATGGGTTCTGTTATCTCCTTACGTCAAAAACTGAAACTATACAAACAATATCTAATTGGCTCAAGTTTGTACAAAGGAAAACTCAGTTAAATGTAAAAACCATAATAACAGACAATGGAACTGAGTTTGTTAATAAACAGTTCAATGAGCTGTTAGTTTCAGAGGGAATAGAGCATAGACGTACAGCTCCTTATAGACCTCAGCATAATGCATTTGTTGAACGGAGGGGCCAAACATTGCAAGCTATGATTAGATCTATGATTGAAGATTCTGGTTTACCTGATAGCTTATGGGGAGAAGCAGCAAAATGTGCTAATCATATTTTAAACAATGTGGTTAGTTCAGCTACAGGTAAAATTCCTTATACCTTATGGTATAAGAGAAAACCAAATCTTAGTTATATTCACACATTTGGGACACCTGCTTGGGTACATATTCCAAGTTCAATAAGAAATAAAGGAGAACATAGAGCTAAACAATTATTTTTTGTTGGCTATGAGTTAAACCATAAGTCTTATTGGTTCTGGGAGAAAGGTACTAAAAACATTTATTGTAGTTCTAGCGCTGTTTTTCAAGAACAGTCAGGCTGGGAAAGGGTAGAAGATATTGTATATATTCCTCAACAAGATTTAACTAACTCCTCAAATGAAAGTGATAAAGAAGAGGAGGAACCTGCTAGAGAGATCAAACAAGAACCACTGATAGTGGAGACAGGAGAGGAAGAAGATAATAATGTAAATGTACCTATAAGTCCAATAATTCTCAGAAGGTCTAACAGGGAAAGACGACAGCCTGATCGTTTCGAGGCAGGTTTAATTTGTCAAATAGACATTGAACCTTCTAATGTTGAAGAAATAAAAATGTATCCTGAGAATGAAAGAAAGAATTGGAAAGTAGCTATGGATAAAGAAATAAAGTCTTTGCAAGATCTTAATGTTTATCAAGAAGTTAAAATACCTAAAACAGAAAAGTTAATTGGATGTAAATGGGTTTTTAAACTGAAAGAAAGTGTTACAGGAGAGGTAATACATAAGGCAAGATTAGTTGCTCAAGGATTTGCACAGAATAATAGTGATTATGATGAAGTATTTTCCCCAACGTTAAGAGCTTCCACTCTTAGGGCTGCTTTAGTTTGGGCAGCAAATAAGAATTATAGTATAAAACATGTAGATATTGAAACTGCTTATTTGCATGCAACATTAAACCATGATATATATATGAAAGTTCCATCAGGAATAGAAAGTAAGGTAGGGTACTGTTGGAAACTGAATAAGAGTTTGTATGGTTTAAAACAGTCAGGTTATGAGTGGAATAGATGTTTAGTAAAAGAGTTAAATAGTTTGGGATTTAAAGCTAGTATTGCAGATCCTTGTTTATTTATAAAACAGCAAAATAGTGAATTATCATTGTTATTATTATTCACTGATGATATTGCTATTATAGCAAAAGATGAAACAGAAACTGAAAGAATAATTTCAGGGTTAAAAAGAAAATTTAGAGTAAAAGATCTAGGAGCTATTAGTCATTATCTAGGGCTGGATATTGTCAGGACTAGTAAAGGATTTAAACTGTCTCAAGCTAAGAAAATTAATGGTTTGCTGAAACGTTATAATATGGAAAACTGTAAACCAGTAAAAACACCTATGGTTCAAGGTTTTGAGAGTTCAGCAGATAACAGCAATGTCTTTGATAAAAAGATATATCAATCATTAATAGGCAGCTTGATGTATTTATGTAACTGGTCAAGACCTGACATAGCATTTACAGTTAATCATTTAGCTAGATATTGTGAGAATCCTACAACCAGATGTTGGCAAGGTGCGAAAAGAGTTTTAAGATATTTGAAGCACACCATACATTATTCTCTATATCTAGAGCCAACAAAGGAATTGGAACTAAAAGCATTTGCAGATGCTAGTTTTGCATCTGATACTGTAACCAGGAAATCCACTTCAGGATTGGTTGTATTATTGGGAAACGCTTTAGTAGGATGGAGGTCTAACAGACAGAAGCATATAAGCTTATCAACAACTGAATCCGAATTTTCTTGTTTATCTTTATTATGTACTGAGCTATTGGTATGGAAACAATTATTGTTTGATATGGGTTTAAATTGTAATGAACCAATAAAAGTGTATGAAGACAATCAAGCAGCTATAAAATTAGCAACTAATGCTGCAGTGAAAACTAGATCAAAACATACGGATCTACGGTATCTAAATGTCAGACAATGTGTTAAAGATAATTTGATTAAACTGGAATATTGTGCAACTGAAGATAATATTGCTGACCAGTTTACTAAAGCTCAGGGTGCTATAAAGCATAAATCTGTTTGTGATATGTGTAATTTGAGATTGTAAAAATATATGTATAATATGCCACCCAAAAGGGGAGATTGTTAGAGATTAAATTTGATTTGGGTGACAATATTGTATAATGGAGTAAAAGCACCTTTAAATTATCTTTAACACATTGAATAGTCTCAATAAAGGTCGGATTGCTGGATTGGCACCAGATCGAATAGAGCTCACAAAGAGCAGCACAAGCTCTCTTTTGGGGGAGGGCCAAAACTATGGAGAGGTTGCACTATACACTATATAAAAGCCCACGACTGAAGCAGAATGATTGCATAGTAAAATCCTTCTCTGAAGCACCTATTGGCTGGGTTCACACAACACACACACACAGTCAGAAAGCTCGGTTAATGAGCACAGTTTATCTTGGTGACAAGTTCCAGCTCCAGGAAATCCAGAATGAAAGCTATTTGGGTTTGGATGAGACAGTATATTGCGAAGCTTTCTTTAACAGCTCCACATAATGGGGAAAACAGGTGGTGAACACATACTTACTAATGGAGCTTTTTAAGTTTAACATGCCCAGAATACTTCATTGGGTTATTGCAAGCTGATAAGAGTAGCTGTGGAGTGTCCTATACATCACCATGAACTGTGTAAAGAAAGAGAATATCCAGTTCTAAAAAAAATGAGAATATAAAGTTCTAAAATAAAATGAGGAAAGCTAAATCTAATCAATGTGATCTTTGTAAAACAGAGGTATTTCTTTCCTAGCAAGATTTATCTCTTTTTTATAATCAATGGCCAGCCAGCCACCTGACTATAATTCCCTTTTGCTCTCTTTGCTAGAGAAGTAATCCTGAACTTGTGTTTTGTAAGAAATCCAATTTTTTAAAATCGAAAGTTTCAACTGAATGGCTTGAGAAAAAATTATCTTGGAAATTTTTAAACTGTCAGTCAACCTTTTTATTGTAGCTATAAGAAGCAGAGTTTCAGTGGTCTCTTTTCTGTCAAAGAAATTAAATAGATTGCCTGAGAGATATGGGTTGAGTTCGATATTTTGCATTTAAGCCACCTAAGTTTCAACCATGATTTGTTGAACAGGCCACAACTAGCTGGGCTGATGCAACATTGTGACTTGGCATGGTGTGGAAACACAGCAAGGGTTGCATTTTGAGTCCACATTAAATCAACATTGGGCAGCTTTTTGGTGGCTGGCAGGCATGCTAAATACTTTTCAGGATAACTGAGAACTGAGGTGAGGAAACAGATGAATATAAGACAACAGGCAATGTCATGACCATATGTGGTGCAGCCAGAACTTTTTTTGCTTCTCCTGATTTGTGGGGGAAATGGGGTGGCATTTCTTTTTCTCTGTGATAAGGCTACAGCTTTTGTCATTCAAAACTGTGAAAGCCAAAGCATGCTGATTTTTAAGGACTGTGATAAAAGGGGATGCTGTGAGTCACACAGAAAAATAATTTTTTAAAAAAATTAACAAGCTCAGGTCTGCATGCCATCCTGGGGTTTCACAGTAGCAACATAGCCTATACCTGCCTGAAGCCTTAAGGCTGGTTTAGTGGCAAAAGACCTGCTACCTGCTCACAAGCGGTGCTGCCAATGAGCCTAAATCCCCACACTTAGTGCAACATGTGTCTATGGCTTCCTCCAGCTTAAGGAAATCACAGATCAAAGAAATGGCTTTTTTTATTTGTTTACAGTGCCAGAGTTTTCTTTCCTTTTTCTTTTGGTGGATGAAATCAGAATCTGATGTTTGTACATTGTGCTAAATTTGGCTTGCTAAGCCTAGCTTGTTCCTGACCACATTTACAGCTATGTTTGTAAAAGTATTTTTTTTTTCCTTGTCAGTTACTTCCTCTGAAACTTAACACATCTCTGCTTTTAACCCAGGCTGCTACTGATGCACCAGAAAAAGGGCACTGTATAGCATAAACTTGTATGTTCCTATGTGCACATAAATGTAACAGTGTGAATTAGGAAATAACTAATATAACTTAAAGACATATTGCATATAATACACAGTGGCAGATGAAAGCTTCAGAACCAGAGACTAGGAGTAGTCTATGCAGAAGAAAAGTAGACACTTTAAGTTTTGCTGTTCCTGTGCTGTTTTTTGTAGCATGTTTCCTGAGTCTATCTTGAAGTACACATTCTGCATGTCTCTGTTTTGGATGGCAAACCTCAGACAGGGACTGCAAAGGATGTGTACAGAGTGGGCTTGAGATAACATGCAAGAAACAAGATCTTAAATTAGAAAGATAAGCTTATGGAATGCAGGAAACTGGATCATATATTAATCCTTGTGTTAATCGAAAGGGATAAGCAAGAGATAAAGAAAAACAACCAATTTTGGGATGGCATGTAAACTGTTAATGCTTAACTGCTAAAGCTATTGTTTAAGACATACATATATGAGTGAATGATAACCAATAAAGAACACAGCTGCTCAAGATTCGTGTGAGTCTCCTTTCATACTACATGTGGTGCTCGGAACAGGGACCCAATACTTCGTCCGGCAAGGACTTGGTGCACCGTCAACCCTTTCTTCGGGTTTCTGTAAGTATGGGGTCTTCGCTTTCTGATTTGCAAAGGAAGCATGTTGAGGAACTTGGGTTTTTAATAAGAAAGGACAGTCATGAGGTATCTCAGCGAAGCCTTTCCTGGCTGGTTCAGGAGGTTTCTGCTCAATGTTTATGGTACCCAGAAAAGGGATCTTTAAAATTAACAGATTGGGGAAAAATTGGAACTACTTTACATGCAGAGCCTAGGGCTGCTGTTGAAATTCTACATCTCTGGCATTTATGTCGGCATGCTATAGAAAGATTTGGCAACAATGTAGTATCATTAGTGTCACCACCTCCCCCTCCAACTTATACTTCTCCAGTTATTTGTCCACCAGCAGCCCCTGAGGCTTATATTAGTCCCACTGCTCCCACAGATACTGGTCAACCTTGTCCTGCAAGGTCTTCTTTTCAAAAAATGGTGGAATCCTGTAAAAAGGATCTATCTTTATCTGGTGCAGAACTCGCTGAGCTTTTGGCTGTTTGCCCTGTTCAATATAGAGAGGGGGAAGGTGAACTATTGGGGCAGCAAATAGCAGAATGGGAAGGGTTACCTTATCAGATTCCGAGGGAACTTAAAAAGGCTATCACTGAGTATGGTTTAACTAGTAATTTCACAAAAGGTCTTCTAGAAGGAATTAAGAATGGATATATTATGGTACCAGAAGATTGGAAGCAGTTATGTCGCATGATGTTAACATCGATGCAATATGTAGTCTGGGAGAGCGAGTACATTCGTCATGCTCAGGCTGCTGCCTTGGCTGGGGGGGGCGTATACCGCTGAGCAGTTAGCAGGGGTTGCACCCTTTGCTACCATAGCAAATCAGCTTGCTTTACCCCAAGCCACCTTGGCAATGGTATCAGAATGTGCCTTTCGTGCCTTTCTGAAGGTTCCCCAGACTGGAGAAAGCAAAGTAAGTTTCTCCAGCATACGGCAGGCTGCTAATGAACCATACGCAGATTTTGTAGAAAGATTGTCAAAGGCCATTAAACAGCAGTTTGATAATGCTGAAGCTGCTGGGGAATTGTTAAGGCAGCTAGCTACAGAAAATGCTAACATTGATTGTAAAAGAGCTCTTCAGCCATTGAAAGCTTCTGGCTATTATACTTTAGCTGATATGTTGCGTGTGTGCCAGGATATTGGTTCTCAGATTTACAAAATGCATCTCCTGGCAGCGGCTATTCAGAAGGGCCAGAAACCCACTGGTTCTTGCTTTAAATGTGGAAAACCTGGCCATTTTCAAAGGGAATGTCATTCAGTGGCCCCTAACAGTGCTCAAAATAGGCCATCAAAGAAATGCCCAGTCTGTAAAAAGGGATTTCATTGGGCTAATCAATGTCGCTTTCGCTCGGGAAACTTGTTAATGGCAGACACCAAAGAATGCCTTCCCGATAGCGGCTCAGCCTCCTCAGACTTTCTCTCCGCCTCCCTGGCCACAGCAGGTAGTGCTGGGATCGATCTAATTACCCAGGAGGATAGTGATTTTAAGTTCCCACTGCAAGTGAACCTTATTCCATCTCAGTATCATGGACCTTTGCCTGTTGATACTGTGGGCTTATTGTTGCCTCATTCATCTGTGCACAAAAGGGGTTGCTTTGTGGTTCCAGGTGTCATAGATTCTGACTATACTGGAATTATTATAATGCAGGTTTGGGTCAACATGCCCCAGCTTCTCCCTAAAAATTCTTCAATTGCTCAGCTATTGCTTCTTCCTTATGTCGTTCCGAAGCCAGGGACGGGAGCTCGGGGGAATTCTGGTTTTGGCTCCACTTCCACTTCAGTGGCACTGGTGAAACAAGTTACTTCTTCCCGCCCCCTACTTACTTTATACTTAAATAAGCAACCATTTCAGGGTCTTTTAGATACTGGAGCAGATGTTACTGTTATTTCTTCATTACAGTGGCCTGTTCAGTGGCCCAAGCAACCTGTTTCTTCTTTGTGGGGTGTTGGTGGTTCAACAGATGCGTGGCAAAGCGTTCATGCTATTTCAGTTTCCACTGGTGCTGGTAAGACATTCTCTTTGCATCCGTATATTCTTGACATTCACACCAATATATGGGGTCGTGATATACTTATCTTTTTAGATGCTCATTTAGTTTTGGATGATGGCTCTACCTCTTAAATGGACCTGTACTACACCTGTTTGGGTAGAGCAGTGGCCACTTTCTCAAGAAAAGCTATCTGCCCTTCACACTTTGGTGGAGGAGCAATATCGAGCTGGTCATATTGAATTTTCTACTAGCCCTTGGAACACTCCTCTTTTTGTAATAAAAAAGAAAAGTGGAAAATGGAGATTCCTGCACGATCTCAGAAAAATCAATTCGTGTATTCAACCTATGGGTCCTTTGCAATGTGGATTACCTAATCCAAACTTAATTCCTACAAATTATAAAATTTTGGTGGTAGATTTAAAGAATTGTTTCTTTACCATCCCTTTGCAAGCTCAGGATAAAGAAAAATTTGCTTTTACAGTCCCTGTTTTGAATAACAGCATGCCTACCCTGCGATATCAGTGGTGTGTATTGCCTCAGGGCATGCTGAATTCCCCTACTTTATGTCAGTATTTTGTGGATCAGGTTCTTCAGCCATTTCGGGATATGTATCCCACATATATTGTGTATCATTATATGGATGATATCCTGGTTGCTGGTGAATCTATAGATCTTTGCAAGACTGCAGCTGCATTGGAGGCTGTTGTTGCAAAAAGGGGGCTGTATATAGCAAAGGAAAAGATTCAACTTGTTGAACCTTATCTATACCCTGGACATCATTTGTTACATGATTCTTCCATTCCTGTCTTGTCTGACCTGAAGGTTTTATCATCTTATACATTGGTACAGTGGCAGAAACTGCTTGGTATTATAAATTGGGCTCGCCCTTTCTTTTCTACCACCACAGGGGAGATGCTTCCTCTCTTTCAGTTACTTAAGGGTCCTAAGCTTTTGTTTTCGACCCCAAACCACCCCAGTGATGCCCTCGCTGTGATGTCCCGTTGCCTGGAGGCGGTTCGGGTCTGGATGGGGAGGAACAGACTTCAACTCAACCCTGACAAGACTGAGTGGCTGTACATTATGGCATCCCGGGACATGCAAAATGTTCCATCTCTTTCTATGGGGGGTGAGCTCTTACCCCCCGTGGATAGGGTTCGCAACTTGGGAGTCCTCCTAGATTCACGGCTTACTCTGGAAGATCATATAGTGGCCATGACTAGGGGGGCTTTCGCCTAGGTTCGCCTGGTGCGCCAGTTGCGGCCCTATCTGGACCGGGATGCCCTGTGTACGGTCACTCATGCGCTCGTGACCTCTCGCCTTGACTACTGTAATGCTCTCTACATGGGGCTTCCCTTGAAGACCACTCGGAGGCTCCAACTGGTACAGAATGCGGCCGCGAGAGTTGTCTTGGGAGTTTCCCGGTACTCCCATGTTACACCTTTGCTCCGCGAGCTGCATTGGCTACCAGTTGTCTTCCGGGTGAGGTTCAAGGTCTTGGTCATGATCTTTAAGTCCTTACATGGCATGGGTCCGGGTTACCTCGGGGACCACCTGCTGCCGGCGTCAACTTCCCTCCGCCCAGTACGTGCCCACAGAGAGGGCCTCCTCAGGGTGCCTCCGGTCAGGGAATGCCGACTGGTGGCCCCCAGGGGGAGGGCCTTCTCTGTGGGCGCTCCGGCATTATGGAACCAACTGCCGGTTGAGCTCCGGATGGCATCAGACCTCCGAACCTTCCGCCGTGGGCTGAAGACCCACTTATTTGAGTTAGCTGGTCTGGCCTGATGGGGATTATGGGTTTTTAAATTGGTGTTTTTAGTACTTTATTATTGTTTTTTAACTGGGCACTGGTTTAATTTCTTTTTAACTTTTGTATCGTTATTTATATATGCCCTGTGAACCGCCCTGAGTCCCTAGGGAGAAGGGCGGTATAGAAATCAAATAAAACTAAACTAAAAACTAAAACTAAGCAGCCAGGAGATCTGGTTCATCTCTCTGACAAACAGCGAGATTGTTTGGCTACATTGTTTGCCAAGCTTAAAGGGAAGTTTGTTGATTGCCTGCCCTGTGCTACCTCTTGTCTTCAGCTTGGTCTTATTCCAACATCCCCCTTACCTACAGGATGTTTGTATACTCCATGTTCTGATAAAAGGATTAATATTCATGAGTGGGTGCATTTGTCTGCCACCCCTCCACGCAATATTTATCCGTATCAATCTGCTTTAGAAGAGATAATTATTAAGGGACGCTGGCGAGCTTTAGCATTAACAGGCAGTGATTTCGTTTCTATTTCTTTCACAAGAACTAAATTAGAGCATGATCATTTACTCACTGTGTCTGATTCTTATCAGATAGCCTTTGCCAATTATGTAGGCAGTGTTGAATATTCTTTGCCCAAAGATCCTCATATCACTATTACAGCAACACTTAGCCTTCTGTTTGCTTCTATTTTTTCTCAGACGCCTGTGGCTAACGCGCTTAATGTCTTTACTGATGGCTCTCCAACTCGAGGAGTTGTTGCATGGTTTTCCTTAAATCACTGGCATACTAAATTTACTTTTCACCAAGTATCTGCACAACGTTCAGAACTTGCAGCAGTGATTCTTGCATTGCAACATTTTTCTTCTGTTGCTGTTATGTATGCAGGCACCTGCATAGCAACAGCCACCAGGGGGCGTTGGCCTGAACGGTTTTGGTGAGAAATCTAGTTTTGGCGGGAAACCTAGGGCCAACCCCATTGGCTGTCCGCTTACCTGGCTAGGTATTTAAGGAGGCCAGGTAACCCTCATTCCTCAGTACACTACCCCCTTCCAATAAAGAGCTGAACACGTACTCCGGCTGGCGTCTCTTCCGTGCGTCGGACCCACTACACAATAGTGGCGACGAAGGTGGGATTACTGCCGACAAGGAGCTGAAGTCACTGGGGGAACGCTCCGGGAGCTGAAGGGAAAGGCATTTTCCTTCCTTCATCCCCCCCGACCGCCAGCCGACCGGACCATGCCAGTCATTGCATCTGCGACTCGAGACCCGAACCAACACCGCGATGGCAAGAGCCGGACAACCCCACGAATTCGACACCTGCCACCCCAAGACATGGGCCCGTTACCTGGCTCATGCCGAACTGTACATGCGGTTCAATCAGATCTCGGAGAACGGCGTGAAGGCAGCAGTCCTGCTCTGCATCGGGGGACTAGCACTCCTGGAGATCGCTGCGAACCTGTTCGCCCCGGAGGCCATCAACACCATCGCGTACCGGGACCTCATGGCCAAGCTCAATGCCAACTTCCAGCCCCAGCGCTCCAAAGTGGCCGCAAGGTCGCAGTTCGAAAAAAGGGACCAGTGCCCCAACGAGTCCGGTGCCGAATTCCTCGCCGCCCTACGAGAAGCTGCCGTCACCTGCAGGTTTTCGAACTTGGAGGAGCGGCTATGGGACCGGCTGATTTGCAGCCTACGAGACAGGCGGCTGCAAGAGCACCTGTTCGAGAGAGAGGTTTCGCTCCAGGAAGCCGAGAACGCCATCCTGGCCCACAAAGCAGCCTGTGGGGCTGTCCAAGCAGTCCAGGAGACCCGGACTGGCAGCCAAGCAGCCAGCATTCACCGGCAGGTCGCCACAGCCGAGGACGACCACAGCATCGACCTCCTCCAGTGAAAGTCGACCCCCGACCAGCGAGTCAGACGCCCAGACAAGCCCAGGCCTCCGAGCAATGCCGCCAACCCTCAGAAGCGTGCAGGGTATGGTGGGAACCATGTGCGCAGCCTCTGTAAGTTCCGGTCGGCCACGTGTCGGGCCTGCAAGAAAACAGGCCACATAGCCGCGGTCTGTCACAGCCGCCGCCCCTGAGAGGAGATCCACGAGCTGCAACCGGAGGAATCGCCGTTCGAAGGTACTGGGGCCCCGACCAAAATGCGAATTGGGTATGTTGAGAGCCGGCTGGCCATTAACCACACGGGTAGCCGCCAGCTGCTCAAACCCAAAATTGGATTAACAATACGCTTGCAAGGCGTCCCTTGCAGCATGGAGCTTGACTCTGGATCAGCGGTCTCGATCATTTCGGACGAGACCCTTAACTACATAAATAGCCGGAGCAAGCAGCGGATTAAATTACGGCCTACAAATTTAACCCTGACCGATTTCCAGAATTCTCCGGTCAAGGTAAAAGGGGAGGCTACCATCTCGGTGGGGTTTAAGGGTCGCGAAGAGCACCTGGAGGTTGTAGTGGTAGAGGGCCGGAGAGCCAGCCTGGTCAGCCAAGACTGGTTTGAGGCCATGGGAATCACAGTCTTCGGGATCCACCGGATCCAGGGGGACTCCGTCGAGGCTGTCTGCAAGGAGTTTGCAGATGTCTTCGACGGGACACTGGGCAGGTACACAGGGGCCCCCATATCGTTCAAGCTTAACTCAAATGTTCCCCCTGTTAGGGTCCGGCCGCGGCGAGTCCCCTTCGCGCTCAAACACAAAATCGAGCACGAACTGGATAAGCTGGTGGCCCAGGGAATCTTAGAGCCCGTAGATGGGGGGGAGTGGGAAACCCCAATCGTCACCCCCCTCAAATCCAACGGGGAAATAAGGATCTGCACCCACTACAAGTGCTCGGTGAACCGCGCCCTGAACCCGCACGCTTACCCGGTCCCCACAGTCAGCCACGTTCTCGCTTCCCTCCAAGGCGGTGCCATCTTTGCAAGGCTCGATCTTGCGCAGGTGTACCAGCAACTCATGGTTACTAGGGCAACAGCTGACATTCAAACCATAGTAACACACAGGGGAGCGTTCCGGGTGAACAGGCTGCAGTTTGGGGTCAGCGTTGCTCCTGGCATTTTCCAGGAAGTTATGGAGAAGACACTCAGGGGCATCCCAGGAGTCTGCCCCTATTTTGATGACATCCTGATTGCAGGAGCATCAGCAGAAGAGCTGGCAGGTAGGCTCAGGGAGGTACTGTCCAGGCTGCGTACAGCTGGCCTCAAACTCAAGAGGGAGAAATGCAGCATAGGTGTTCCCTCCACAGAATTCTTGGGATTCAGGGTAGATGCCAGGGGAATCCACCCCACAGAGTCCAAGGTGAGGGCCATCAAACTAGCACCCACACCCAAAAACAAGGCAGAGCTACAGGCATTCCTGGGCCTGCTGAACTTCTACCACGCATTCCTTCCACACAAGGCAGCCATTGCAGAGCCACTCCACAGGGTACTGGACAAGCAGGCAGCATGGGTCTGGACTCGATGCATCCCCTTATGGTGTGGGTGCAGTACTCAGTCACCTCGAGCCCAATGGGGCACAAATTCCCATAGCCTACTATTCCAGGACACTATCTGGAGCAGAAAGAAACTACGCCCAAATTGACAGGGAAGCCCTGGCAATCGTGGCAGAAATCAAAAAATTCCACAATTATCTGTATGGCAGGGAGTTCACTGTCTACACGGACCACAAACCACTCCTAGGTCTGTTCACAACGGACAGGCAGATGCCCCAAATTCTGTCCCCCACAATGCTCTGGTGGTCCATCTTCCTTGCAGCCTACAATTGCAAGCTGGTACACAAGCCAGGGAAGGAGATGGGCCACGCAGACGGCCTAAGTAGGCTACCCATTGACACCCCCGAACCAGACCCGGCACTAGCAACACAGATCCTAGCCCTGCAGGAGCTACCAGAATGCCCACTCCATGTCAGGGACATTGCCAGCAACACACCCACCGACAACATCATGAGCAGGGTACACTCATGGGTTTGCACAGGGTGGCAGGACAAGTCCCCGGGGCCCGAGTTCCAGGCCTATTTCACCAGGCGCAACGAGCTCTCCATGCACAGGGGTTGCCTCCTCTGGGGAAGCAGGGTCATCATTCCCACCGCAGTCCGGGGCAAGGTATTGGACTCCTTACATGAGGAACACCCGGAGGTGGTTAGGATGAAGGCACTGGCCAGAAGCAACCTCTGGTGGCCAGGGCTGGACAAGGACATTGAGGAACAGGTCAATGCCTGTTACACATGCCAGAGATCCAGGCCAGAGATGCCACATGCACCTGTACACAGGTGGGAGGCCACACACACACCCTGGTCCCGCATCCACATTGACTATGCAGGGCCTTTTCAGGGCCAACTGTTCTTAGTAGTAGTGGACAGCCACTCCAAGTGGCTGGAGGTAGTCCCTGTTCCCAACATGACCTCAGGTAGGACAATCCAGGTGCTCAGAGCTCTCTTTGCCACACACGGCCTCCCCAACGTAATTGTGTCTGATAACGGGCCTCAGTTTACCGCTAATGATTTCCAGGCGTTCTTGAAGGTGAATTGGATTAGGCACGCCACCTCCGCGCCCTTTCATCCATCGACTAATGGGCAAGCTTGAATGGATGGTAAGGACGACCAAGGACGCACTCCGGCGCATCATCAGCGGGGACTGGCATCACAGACTGGCCAAATTCCTACTTGCCCAACACACTACACCGTGTGTTGCTACCGGGAAGAGCCCAGCGGAACTGCGATGGCGACAGCGTCTCATCACCAAGCTGGACCGTTTATACCCAGACCGAGTAGCAGCAGAGACGGATAGGCCACCACCATCATCATCATCATCGTCATCATCACCATCATCACCAGCACACAGGGTTCTCAATGTGGGGGACCTGGTCTGGGCAAGGAACTATGGGGCAGGTCATCCATGGGTTCCGGGGACAGTGGTTGAGAAAACTGGACCCCTCTCTTACATCGTAGGGGTGGAGGGGGACAGACACATAAGGCGACACATTGACCAGCTCAGAGGAAGGGTCCCTGAGTGCACCACACACGCCCAACAGGAAAGCCACACCCCAGGAGAGGTCAGCCCAACCGGAAACAGAACAGGACCCAGAGGAGGAGGGCCTCCTGAACCCAGCTCTGCTCAACCCAGCACAGAGGCCTCAAGAACCAGCTGCACAAGCCCAGGGCCAAGCCATGCCCAGACGGTCCACCTGGCCCCACAGGACACCTGCCTACCTGGCAGACTATGTGTGCAAGTGACCACCACACAGTTGACTTACATCTGACACACAGTGTATATAGTTATGTAGCTAGTTGCAAATTGTTTATCGTGTTATGTGGTTCTTCTCTAAGGGGGGAGGGGTATGTATGCAGGCACCTGCATAGCAACAGCCACCAGGGGGCGTTGGCCTGAACGGTTTTGGCGGGAAACCTAGTTTCGGTGGGAAACCTAGGGCCAACCCCATTGGCTGTCCGCTTACCTGGCTAGGTATTTAAGGAGGCCAGGTAACCCTCATTCCTCAGTACGCTACCCCCTTCCAATAAAGAGCTGAACACGTACTCCGGCTGGCGTCTCTTCCGTACGTCGGACCCACTACACAATAGTTGCTATTAACCTTGTGGTAGATACTCAGTATGTTTATCTTGTCATGCAAGCTTTGCCCTATGCTTACTGTGCTCTTCATTTGGACATTAATTTGTTATCTTTGTTTCTTACACTTAAACATCTCTTAGAACAGCGCTCTTGTCCTCTTTATGTTGAACACATTCGAAGCCATTCTCCTTTTGATAATGCTTTCACCCAAGGGAATGCCGTAGCTGATAACGCGTTACGGAATGTAGCTTCCCTTTTTTCCAGTCCAATTGATGGTCACTCCTTCTTTCATCAGTCAGCAAAATCTCTTGTAAAGCAATTTCATATTCCTTTTTCGCATGCCCAGGACATTGTTCGTTCTTGTCCTGCTTGCCAACAATCTGCTGTTCCTTTTCCTATGGGGGTTAATCCTCGTGGCACATCAGCCAATCATCTTTGGCAAATGGATGTTACCCAGTTTTCTCCCTTTACACCTTATATTTATTTACATGCTTCTATTGACACTTACCGTACTCTCATTTTTTGTGGGTTACTGCTTCACGTCATGAGCGTTCAGCGGATGTTATTTCTCATTGTTTGTCTGCCTTTTCTGTGATGGGTCATCCAGCTCAGTTGAAAACTGACAATGGGCCTGCATATGTCAGCAAGGATTTCTCACAGTTTTGCCTTCGCTGGCATGTTTCTTTAACTCATGGTATACCATACAATTCACAGGGCCAGGCTATCATTGAGCGTGCACATCGTACCTTTAAGGGCTTACTTGAGAAACAAATAAAAGGGGAAAGTGGGCCTTACCATCTTTGAAGGATTAATGATTTCTTAGCAGTCATGCTATTTACTTGGAATTATCCGTCTCAGATTCTTTTTCAGAGCCCCCTGTTCATTATCATTTTCAAGTAGAAAAGTTAATGGAGAAACCTACTTGCATCCTGGCATAGAGATATGTGACAAAAAAAAACCCCTTCCCTTTGGTGCACTATCGTCAAAGCCCCGATCCGCAGTGGAAAGGCCCTGCTCGACTGATTACCTGGGGACGTGGCTACGGCGCAGTAGAAGATCCTGACACTAAACGTGCTGTGTGGGTGCCTGCTCGCTGTATTCGTCCGTATCATGGCATGGCATCAGGGTTTGTCCAATCCAATTCCGAACTTCAATCTTCAGCTGAAAACGGAGACTCGGCTTCCAAAAGCTAAAACTGAACAGGCTGGCGCACTCACATGGGGCCAGGTGAAGGCTACTACTTATCAAGCCCAGCAGCAATTAGATAAGGCAGCCTTGCCTCAGACACCAGAGAATTTGGTAGCTGCTGTATTTGCCATCATAACAGCTAATTCTGTCACTATTTTATTGTTCCCTTGTTTGCTGTTTCCTTCTGCTATAGCTACCACTGACCTTGAGGATAGTAATACCACATATGTTGCCCTAAGTCCCAATTTATGGGTGCATCATGCTCAATACATGTTCACTGTACATGGTCCAGGGGTTGTGTTATATTATGAGCCACCTATGGCCCTTGGCCAAGTGGCATTTATATCGAGTCTTATAGTGTCCACTGCATTTGTGGTCTTCCAACTACAGAATATTCAGAATTCTTGTATCTTTTCCAAACCTCCTACTCAGCTGAACAATGTTCAGTGGCGTTATTTTAAACTTACCCATTTCACAAAAGGGGTTTGTTTTTGTTGCCATGCTGGTCATACTTGGCTTAACAACTGGAAGGATATAAGTAAAGCTCGTAAAATTCTCAATAAACTTGGAAACTATACCTATTGTTCTGACAACTATTGGTTATGGGGAACCTTTAACACCTCTCTTTATGGTCATAATACTGCCCCTGAATCATATCCACAAGATTTTCCCTTGTTCAATGCCACTGATAGCTCTAATCCAGGCTCCATTTGTGCTGGATGGCAGCTGAAGGATCCTAATATGTGGTTCTTTTTTGATAAGTATGCCACAAATGTGCACCCTCAAAATTATCAGTGTGCTGCTATAGGTTATCCTTCTCTACCAGTTCAAGTTGCCCCTGCAGTTTCTTCCTCCCGGCATTGTCGAGATCTCATGGGTCCCATGTGTGAGAATAATGTTATCATTGACAAACAGCTTTCTGGAGGTTCCACCTTTGGCCGTGCTATTGCTGGTGCCATTACTGGCATTATCACCTTAGGCTCTTATCCTGGCATCATAGCACAAGAAAATCGCCATTCTATTCTAGGGCTCACTTGTCGCTTGGAGAAGACTATCAATGCCACTGCTGCCATTGTGCGTGATTTGCAGGCTGAAATTGAAGAACTCAACCAAGACATGATTCAACAGCGCTTTGCAATTGATTATTTGTTAGCACGTCAGGGGGGATTTTGTAAGCTTGTGGGTAATCGTGCTTGTGATGTCCATTACCATTCTTTGAATAAAACCATTGAGGATGAATTAGTTAAACTCCAAACATATATTTTGGATAATATTCATACTCCCTCCCCTTTTGAATGGTTGACTAATTGGCTTCCTGATTGGACTTGGCTCCGTCAACTGTTTTTTTTATGGCCTCTTGGTCATTGGATTTTGTATTGCTTGTTGTTGTTTTGCTCAATGTATACCTTCTTTCATTGCCTTATTTCGCCCTACTCCAGTTTCTCTCCATCCCATTCAGCTTCAAAATCTTCAAAAGGCTCTGTTTCCTCAATTTAAAATAAAAAGAGAGGACATGTAGCATGTTTCCTGAGTCTATCTTGAAGTACACATTCTGCATGTCTCTGTTTTGGATGGCAAACTTCAGACAGGGACTGCAAAGGATGCGTACAGATCTTAAATTAGAAAGATAATGACGAAGTCATTTCACACCTTGGCAGCTCCCACTCCTAAACAAAGCCCCCAATGCCAAACAATATATCCTCCCCCCAAATGTCTGGGGATTTCTGGGTTATCTTTTGGTCATCTGGAGGTGAATTTATGACCTTAAACAGCATTCAAGGTTGACAATAGTGAGACCATTTTGAAATGGCTTTTGAAACTTTGGGGAAAGATGATAGTGATAGAACCAGGTGTTGTTTGATTTCTTAAAGATTGTGTGTGTGCCAATGTGTGTACTGTATGTCTGGGCATTTTTTCTGCCTTGACAGGGTAGTTAAAAATGTTAAGATATTTAGGGCTAGATAAGTAGAAAGGCTACAGAAAATGTCAAATATAATTTGTGTAAGCAAGTTAAAGTGATGCATAAAAATGGTTCATCCTGAATTTATGAAAACATGGGTAGTCTAGACAAACTAGGAAGTGATTTTGGGACTGTGATGTAATCATCACGATTTACCCTATGTAGAGAGTTACAACAGTTAGGACATACTTTTTACTTACTTTCTTTAAAAAATAGTTACAGTAATGCTGTGAATATGTCTGTTATGTACTGGGCTCTTGTGAAGCACCAGGTGGGTTGCTGGAGCAGCTAAGGCTCTCCAGCAACCCAGACTTTAAGTCTCCTGTGCTGCAATTGGCTATCTCCAGGTGGCAATGGTTGATTCAAACCTATTGGCTGCCACCTAGGGGCTAGACTATATATTGCAGCTAGTTGCAGACATTTCCCCAGTACAGTTCCAGCACGAAATAAACAATGAATTATCCTGTACTCAGTTCCGTGTCTTCATTCCTGCACCAAAGAACCTGCTATTTAACAATGTCTGTGATAAGAAACCAGAAAAAGAACCAGTGGGAGAACCCTGAAGGTAATTATAAGAAAGCAGGCATCTGCATCCCTTTCAGTTCCTTTTCTTGGCAAGGTTTTTCAGGAGTGGTTTGCCCTCTTTCCTAGGGTTGAGAGAGGATGATTGGCCCAAAGTTACCAAGCAAAGGCAGGACCAGAACTGAAGGTCTCCCAGTTTCTAGCCTGGTGTCTCCCAGTTTCTAGCCTGGTGCCTTATTTACAACACCAATTAGCTTATGCATGCCTCCCCAAAAGTAAATCCTGTTATCCTATATTCTTAAGTAAAGATTGCATGTAGTCTGACTCTAAATTACCACCAACACTAATATCCTGAGTGGTCTAAGGCACAGGGGTCAAACGCCGCATCTCATGATGTGTTGTGACCAGTGCTTTTTTTGTAAAAGAAAAAGGTGCCGGAACTCACACATGTTATACAACCCGCCTTGCCTACCCTACAAGGTTCCATCCAAAAAAGGTGCCGGAACTCGGTTCTGAGTGTTCATTGAGAAAAAAAGCCCTGGTTGCGACAAACCATGACTTTTTTTTTTGCATTGCTGGAGCTGGGGTGGGCGTGGCCTTTGCATGATGCAACCAGCCCATCAGTTTGACACACCTGGTCTAAGGTGATTCTCTCCAGAGAAATGTGAACTACAAAGCTCTTAATTCCCAGTCCAGGTTGCAAATAATGTAATGGCTCAGAATTATGGCGAGTGACAGATTGGGGGAAATGACTTAATGGAACTAATGGAAACTGATCAAAGAGAGAAGCAACCTGGAATTAAGGAGAAACTTCCTAACCAGTGGAACAGCTTGCCTTCGGATGATGTGGGTGCTTCATCAGGGGAGGGTTTTTTTTTAAGAAAAGTCATCTATATGAAATGCTACGGGGTCTCCTGCTTGAGCAGGGGGTTGGACTAGAAGACCTCCCAGGTCCCTTTCAGCTCTATTCTGACTGATTTTTGATGCGATCGACTTGGGTAACTCGGTTAATTGTCCGTATCGTGGGCCGAAGCCGGCGCACAGAAGCGCCGTGGCAACCCAGAAGTCTGTCCTTCGAGCATAATTCTTTGCCAGTCTACCTAAGAATGAACTCAGCCGGGGCGACTCCCTTTACTCCAGGGGTCTTCAAACTTGGCCCTTTTATGACTTGTGGACTTCAACTCCCAGAATTCCTCAGCCAGGCACACTGGCTGAGGAATTCTGGGAGTTGCAGTCCACAAGTCATAAAAGGGCCAAGTTTGAAGACCCCCTGCTTTACTCCCTTCCTCCCAATCGCGCACGGCCGGAGATGCCACCCGAGGCCTCCGCTTTCGAGGAAAAGGAAGTGACTCCCCCACGGCCGCCTGGGTCCTCCACCTGCCTCACTCCCTCGACTGGTGCCCCGCCTTCTCTCCCTCCGCCCCTAGGGGACGAGACTCCACCCCTGGTTACTTTCCCAGGTGGAGGGAAAATAGGAAGGCGGGCTGCGCTCGACTCTTCCTGTTTGTTTAATTGCCGCGGTCTGGCCGCGCTTTTTGCTGCGAGTGGGAGATAAGGAAAGGAAGGGAGAGGCTCGCCGGCATCTGGGGCGGACGATGGTTGCAACCTCGTGCGTCGCTCTTCGTGGCTCCTTCTTCTCCTCGCTCGGTCGCTTCCTTATTTGACAGTTGATCGCGGCCGGATTGGCTTGATCCCGATCACGTTCACGTCCTCTCCGACCGGCGACACGCTTAGAGCCGGAGCTGCTGCGAGCTTGGGATCTGGAAACCGGGCAACCCGAGGGGTGGGTCGAAAAGAGAAGAGAGCGCGACCGAGCGAGAAACGAGTTTGCCTCGCGTCTCCGACCGCCGCCGTCTCAGCCTGAAGCGCGCCGGCAATTCGCTTCTCCCGGGAAAAGTGTCTGTAAGTGCGGGAGCTCCCTGCTCTGTGAGTGGGTGCCGCTCCGGTTTGGCTGCCTTCTTTCCTGCCTACGATGCTGGGTTGTTCGCATGCTTTCTCACGCTTAGCTTAGGGCAGGGGTCTTCAAACTTGGCCCTTTTGTGACTTGTGGACTTCAACTCCCAGAATTCCTCAGCCAGCCATGCTGGCTGAGGAATTCTGGGAGTTGAAGTCCACAAAAGGGCCAAGTTTGAAGACCCCTGGCTTAGGGGGTGGGGGGGAGAGACTCGCCCTACTTCGCCCACTGCCTTTGGTTTGTTCTTTCCCTTGACCCGCAAGCCTGTTATCCTGTTAAACTACAACGCCCCATCATCCTCATCCAGAGTGTGGGTCAACGCTGCTCGGCGCCCACCCCCTTCTCCCTCCCAAGACTTCTGCCCATGTGTCTTACGTTTCGCCGCCTTTCTGGGAGAACCCGCTATTGCGGGTAAAACTACAGTATTGCAACATAGATTTTTTTTTTGCTGCTTTCCTGTTCCTTGTAAGTTCAGTTCTTTAGTTTTTCTATTCCCCAACCTAGTTTTCCATCCCAGTGATTCATCTGTGTAGATTTTGCCGACCGGCTTTTGTTTTTCCTTTTTTTTCTAAGTTCTGATAACTGCAACTACTTCCAGTTGATGAAAAGAGTTTGTAATGAGCTGTAAATGCTACAGTATTTACTCATCGTTAAGTAAGGTTGATTTCAATGGAGTTGAATTCTGCCAGGGCAAAGGAATCCAGACCCTTGGGGTTAGTTCATTGTTTACAAATTTGACCCAAGAGCTCTTGGGATCCTTTATTGGTGATTACCTGATCAGATATATATTTCCTCAATATTTCTCTCTAGTGAAGCTGCTGCGCATGAATTAAATATGCAGAACTATGAGTGTCTTCAGGATGATCCCCATCAAAATAAGCAGGGTGGTTGTGATATTAAAGACTAATTTGTGTCTGCATTTGGTAATCTTGGGTACCACAAATCATGCTGTTTTAAATACAATAGCCAACTCTGTTAACTTTTGGAAATTGCTACAAGTGAAAGAAGATACTGTAATACAGTAAGTTTTCTGGCAGTATTTTTCAAAAGAACATGGAACAAGGTCTCCACCGTATAGAAGGGACAGTGATGTAATGTTTTATGGCTACTATCCCATTGTTAAAATGCCTATTATGTACTTCATATAGCTGTTATCTAACATTTTTGTGCTTCTAAATTTTATTTACATTATTGTTCTAACAGCCCTATCTCCCAAAGGGAAAGAATGCAAGGAAAAAGAATTACTAGAACTTTAACTGTAATGAAGGACCTTAGCTCAGAGGAAAATTCAACCTTAAATATGGGGGATTCTAGAATAATTTATATAACACCATACAACAAAATTCATCAACCATAATTGCTAGGCAAAAATATACAACCCACTTGATTCTTTGTCCTTGCATGTTGTGTGAAAATACAGTGCTAATTTGTTACCCTTGGTATATAGTGTGCTATACAAACACAGCTTTAGAAACGAAAATATGTATAGGCCCTGATAAGCAAAAGGTTATAAATTATACAATGTGAATTGAAACTGCTTAATTTTCCCTGCTTAAAACACTGAAACACAAGGCTATCTGATTAAATGATCAATGGTTTATTCAGGGCTGAGAACACTAAGAACTGATTCAAGAAGATCTTATATCTAAAGTAAGTTTGTAATCTATTCATGATTTTAGTTAACAGGATTCTTCTTGTTGAGGAAATGCTGGATCCCTAATTATAGATGTGGTATTTGATGGCCAATTACAAATGTAGTTGGTACAAGTAAAGGGTGATTTTTTCCCCCCTGATATCCATTTTGAGAATGTCTCCAACAGCACCTGCTCCGCGTGTTAAGCTGCATTCTACTTTAGCATGATTTTGTGAACAGTGTCAATGTTTTCTGCTAATTTAAGGGACTGAGTTGAATTCAAGGAAATGAGGCATTATTATTGCACCCTAGAGGAGATTGAAATATGAAATATATAGCTAGAGAGCTGTAACAAGGAAGGACCATATTGCCAAAATGACAGAATTCCTGTCTTCCAGTAGAAACTCTTTGGTGTTGGAAAAATACCAACATGAACTAATAAGAGAGAATGTGGATTCAGGCACTTCAAAATTTGGGAGGAGAAAAGAGGGGAAAAAACCAGAGTGAACTAGTTCTGTGGGAGATCCATAGCCCAAAGGAAGATTTTCTTTTTTTGGTAGCCTGTGAGCACCACTGGACACAAAAATTATGAACTTGCTTTATACAAATTTTACAAATTCATTCTGAACTTGCTTCTTTGGGTATGAAATGGAAAATATTTATGGGATGTGCATATAGATTTCCTTTTATGTCAGACCGCTTGAAATTCCAATGCACACTTCCATCAGTGAGAATTTAGCATTAGAATAGCACAGCTTTATAGTCATAATGAAGGAACTGTTGTTTGGTAGTCAAAGACAAAATTCTCTGGTTAGTATAAGCTGCCTTCCCCCTTTTTTCCTCTTTAGAGAGATAAATGGTAGACAGTTGCCTAACCATGGAGAAGGCTTATAGTGCTAAAAAATGAATTCCTGGAACAGAAGAAAAAGAAGAGAAAGCTGTTGTGCTAAAACAGGGACAGATTTTTTTCCTCATGCCATCACCCTGCTGAACATCTAATTCTTGCAGCTGACAAAATACAATGACTACTAAAGGGTTTTGTTTTTTGCCTAATGTGTATATTATACAAAATGTGTGGCTGTAGTATTGTTCCTTTTTTATTTTTTTTACTTCCTCCTTTGTTGGCTATACATTTTAATATTATTATATTTTGTTGTTTTGAAAGTACATTAAGTGCTTCTGTATCAGTGACAAATTCCTTGTGTGTCTAACCACACTTTGCCAAATAAGTGCACTGGGACCTTGCAGTTCAGCCCAGCCTCACTTCCCTGAGGGGGCCGCCTGGCTGGGCTTCCTCCTTCTCGAGGCTGCTGCTGGGCCCGGTGAGGCAATATGGGTTGAGGTGTGGCAAGGCCAGGTGGGGCAAAGCAAGCGAGGCCAACAAACTGCAGCTGCTGCCAGGCCCTGTGCGCCCACCTCCTCCTATGCACGTGCCCAGGGGAAGTGTCCAGCCAGGCTGGGGTGGGCTGTGGTGGAGGCCAGCCCCTTGCTGTTTCCCCATGGGCCGGAACTAATCACATCGTGGCCCGGATGTGGCCCGTGGACTTGAGTTTGACATGCCTGACATAGATTATGGCAGTGGAAAGCCTCAAAATGGCTTGCTGGACAGTTTAATAGCTGATTCTAATAAGTTCTAAAAAATTCTAAATGATGGATATTGAAAGCATAATGTGGGATTAACATTCACCAACTCATGAAATTTAGAGAATATGAATTACTATTGTATCCCTGAATATGAGGAGAAGCTAAGGCTGGATTTGCTGGCCACGTTCCCACATGCCAGTGTAGGGGAATGATAAAAGAACCCCTTGTGTAAATCTTGACTACTCAGCAAGAATATGGCACTGATTTAAACTCAGCCCAGGGTTTCTTTTAATGAACTTTATATAAATTGGTGCAAATATCATGATGTTTGCGTCAATTTGCACACTGAGATCATTAAATAAATGATGTAACTTGCTAGGGGTGCTGTAAAATTACATTAGTTTAACTGCCTCATTCAGACTACTGACTCATCCATTACTTTAGGGCACAATTAGGATGGAAATTGGGTCTGTTATATCTGAAGTTTGCAGCATGGGGTTCCACTAAACTGAGGCTTTACTGTATTACAGATGTTGTACATTTCCCATCTCAGGATCAGGAAACTGCCTTTTGGGATTTATTGTTATGGGAATATAGGATTGCAAAAAGAGAGAGAGAGAGTGAATTGTGGGCTGGTATGTAATCTGATCCTCAGGCTGCCCAGTCCTGCTTTAAATCTAGAAGTTAGAAATTGCAATTTTTAGTAATAGGTGAGAAGAAAGATATAGGACAGTCCAGATGATACATTCTCATAGTCTTTACTGAAAAAAAATAACAGGGATATACATGTGATATTCAACTACACAAAATATCTTAGTTTTGTAAAATGTGGGCAGCATACAAATGGAGGCAGAGTTAAACAGTATTTTATCCAGAAAAGATTCAGGAAGGAATAACCTGAAACAGATATGTGATTTAGAGGCTATTTTAGGGCACAATTTGGATGGAAATTGGATCTGTTGAGTCTAGCTGTTTGGGAAATGTTTTGAACTTCAAGGTAAGTCTTGAAGATCTTTAGCGTCAGAGCCATACGGTTATGGTAGCAACTGAATGAAGGTTGAACACATTTTAACTCTGGTATGGTCTCTTATTGTTGCCTTTTTAACTCTGGTATCATCTGCTATTGTTGCTCTTCTGAAAAAACAGTTTTGCCTTGGTGTGGGAAAACCTGCTGGCTTTAGAATAATTGTGAAGACCAATCAAGTGAAAGTAATTTGCTTTGCAACGAGTTTTATTGAGCTGTATATTTTGGCTAAGAAAAAATTTATTACAGGTAGTCCTCGACTTATGACCACAATTAGCCCAAGACGTATGTTGCTAAGTGAGAAATTTGTTAAGTGAGTTTTGCCCCATTTTACGACTGTTCTTGCCACATTTGTTAAGTGAATCACTGCAGTTGTTAAATTAGTAACACCGTTAAGTGAATCTGGCTTCCCCATTGAGTTTGCTTGGCAGAAGGTCACAAAGGATGATCACATGACCCTGGGACATGGTCATAAATACGAATCAGTTGTCAAGCATCTGAATGTAAATCACATGACCATGGGATGCTGCAATGGTCATAAGTGTGAAAAATGGTCATAAGTCACTTTTTTCAGTGCTGTTGTAACTTTGGACAATCAGTAAATGAACTGTTGTAAGCTGAAGACTACCTGTACAGGTATGCCTCTATGGCTGTCAAATCTGGGATACTAGAATCCATACAATTGTGAAGATATCTCTATTTTTTCTAATTCTCTGTTGTCATGTAGTAGCTGTTAGGATGGGGTGGGGTGGAGTGGAACGGAACAAAGTAGTATCTTTATTGTCACTTTAAATCTACACTAATCAGCATATATTAAAATGAAATTTCATTGCATGCAGCTAAAAAGCTTTATTGTGACTTTAAATGTACACTAATCAGCATGCAACAGATCTTTCATTAAAGCTTCCCCCCCCCCCCACACACACACAAAGAGAGAGAGAGAGAGAGAGAGAGAGAGAGAGAGAGACTCTGAAGAAAGAAAAGAGAAGGCAATTTGGTCATTCCTTCTTTTTCCTCCAACATCACATGTAATGGTGTTTTGAAGGGTCTATCCAAGTTAGCTCTCTAGTGATGTAGGGAGCCACAGGGGGCAAGACTGCTTTCCAAGGTTTTCCTTCTTCCAGTGCTGTTTGGGAGGCACTCAGTGTGGCATGCCAGAGAATTATCACTAGCTATAAAAATCCTTGGCAGCAGATATCGGCAACATAGGTCAATGGAACTTGTTTTTTTTTTGCTATTTTTTCTCTCTCTCTGTGTGTGTATGGCAGCTGAAGAATTTATTTTAAAGCTAAAGCAGTTGCAGAATATCATCAGAGAAATTGCTCCAGCTCTGCTTCTAATGAGCAAATGTTTTCCACCTTTCATGTGCAAAGATTTCCTGTTTCTTTCTCTTTTCCCTCCCTAGGAAGGAAATCTCTTGCTTTGGGTTATTATAATCAACACAACTGGCCCTTCAAGTAGAACTATTGACCATTGATCAAATTAGTTTGTTGTAAAGTGGAGTGTCAAAGAGATGTTGTAAAAAATAAATGAGGTGGGTTTTCTCTAAAATATTTGTGTCAGCTCCTCAGTCTTTTTTTTAAAGAGTTTTACTATTGTGATGTTAAAAGTGTTGTAGACAGTATCTTATGGGAAACAAAGGCCATATCCTTTGCCATACTTTCCTCCTATTGCAAAGTTGAGACAGGAAGCCTTATCTTCAATTTTGCTAACCTTCACAGCATTCCCATATCTGTAGTTTGTGTTGCATTAATGTTCAAAATACTAAGGCACAGCTTCCAGTTAATGGCAATTTCCAATCCTGTGAACTTCAAATCCCAGAATTCCACAGCGAGCATGACCATTGATGAAAATTCTGGGAGTTGGATGTCCACAAATTGGGAAACCCTGTAAGGCATCGGATTATTGATGGAACCTGAAATTCTCATTCCACCCAGGTTCATCTACCCTGTGACAAGCCTCCTCCAGTTGGCCTGCATAATGCAATAGTTAGTCTTTGCTTAGCCTTGTGGTTTTATTTCATTACTTGTAGCAGGTTGATATATGCGTATTTTGGATGCTATTTATTGATTGAGCAGCAGAGATGCAGTCATTTCTGAACAGCTGAAATGTACAAAAATATACTTTCTGTAGGATTTGGTGGGGGATAAGAATCATCTTGGGGAGATCTTAGTGGCAGGCTGACGATGGGGTACAGGAGCTGGCATGAGGACACATCAGTCCTTTGTAATAGCCTGATCAAGAAACAGATTCCACAAAGATCATAGAACTATATTTTTGCAGGTTATAATAACAGAATCTTGAATGCCTGACCGAAATTTTCTGTTCTTGTGTCTTATACCAGGGGGTCTTCAACCCCCAGGCTGCAGCCCACTACTGGGCCATGTCCTGTTCAAAACTGGGCTGCATGGGCAGCACTCATGCATGTGCACAGCTTGACTCATGCGAGTGGCGGGTTGGTGCGCAATGTGCACATGCAGCTCAACTCGCAAGAGCAATGGGCTGGCACGCATGCACGGGCAGGCAGCTCAATTTGTTTATGTGGGCCAGCTCCCCTCTCCCCCACTCACTCATCAGGCCACCAAACTGTAAATGTTGGGGCTGTCTTGTACTAAAGAGAATCAAGGAATGGCACTTTGCGTTTCTTCCAGATTTTTTCCTCTCTTTCATGGCTAAGGTTTCTTCAAAGCTATTTCTGTGCTCTTCTACATTCTATTCTCCTCTGGAAAAAAATAGCAGAGTCTTTAGTCTGAGGCAAGTTAACAGTGTGTATATATATGGCTATAGAAATGTCAGGGATAGAACAGCAAGGCTTGTTTCATTCCAACCATATTCTTGGTAGTTGATTTATGTTGGGAAGTGGATAGGGAAAGTCTGACAGTGTTGTTTTCCTGAATCTCACTGCAGCTTTCAGAGCTATTAGTTTTAGTAACTTTCCAGGAGATTTTTTTCAGGGTTTGAGGCATACTGTCATTTTACATTGGCTTCAGGCCTACTTGGAAGAGTCCTGAACACCCATTACATAGTTTCTTAGCATTTGAAGTCCTCTACCTTACCTATATTTTGAGTGTCTACATGGAACCATTGGGTGAAATAATCAGACATTAATAATCAAGATATGGATAAAGTATTATCAATATGGGGGTAGCTTATAGCTTCTTCTCTAATCTTACAAGGGTAGTAGAAACTCTGAATAGGGATTTGGAAAGCAGCTTGGGGAGAGGGGGGAAGAGAAACAAGCTGGAATTTAATTTGGAGGATAGAAGAGTTGATGGAAGAAATCTGCTGATCTGGATGGAAATGTTCAGATTTCTCTGGATTTAGTGGCACTCCCTTTTCAAGAGCATGATACAGTTTGAAAGAACTCATGAGCTCTGTGCTTTTCATAAAAGCCATGTGGCCAACATGCCCTTTAACAACTTAATCTGATCTCTTAGTTTTAAGCCTTATCTAGAGAAAACTTGATGCTGTACCTGTACCATATGTCATAACTAAATAATTGTCTATTAGAATAAATACGATTGTCCAGAACTATATTTAGAGCAGAATTTACAACCAAAACACTTGTTGGACACAGGGATTTGTTTATGTATTCTGGACCAAATATGTTCCAATTTAAGGGGCTGGTATTATCTTCCAAACTCTTAGGTGTTTTTGTGCTGTTTATCTCAAGGAGAGTCTAATCTACAAGAGTCTGCCTGTGCTTTAGGATCAATATCTGAGTGCTGTTGCATTTGTATACCTTATCTAGTTTCCCAATAATTAGGAACATTCTGAAGACTTGCTTATTTCTGGATACATTTGATTTGGTTTCCTGCAGAGAAAGGCTAATATATTATTTATAATAGAAGCTGCATTTCAGCAAATAGTATAAATCAGTCAATCTTGATTATACTTTAGTATATAACCTTCACTCTAATCAGCACAACAACTGAGTTCTTGCTTCTAGAATGGTCTCTGGGAACGGTTGTAAATAAGTGGCAGAGCAAATGCTTTGCATGAAATAAAAATAAAATTCAAGGTCCCTGGTATCTCTTAAGTAGAGACAACAAAGCTACTGTCTGAAACATGGAGATCTGCAGTCAGTCAATATGGAAGAAGCAGTTCAGATCTGGTTAGATCAATCATAGGGGTGGGTGGGATTTTTTGGCATCCACATGACATCATTTCCATTTGCCCACTATGCTGTATCTTTTTTTTTCCTTACCAAGAAAAAAAAATCCGTAAGGAATGGAAACTGGATTCACTGACCAATGATCAGAAGCCCTCCATTTGAAAACACTGTTTCACTTATTCTTATTTGCTTATCACTGTTCCATAAGTTGATTCCTATTTTCTTATCCTTTTGCTAATTTTTAATAAATTAAGTTCTATGTTGTTCATTCTGGGATGACAGAGAACAATTTATGACCATTTTCTTTGTGACATCCCTTCAAGCACAGGTAGTCCATGACTTACAAGCAATTGTTTATCATGCTGCTGAAAAAAGACACTTACAACTGGTGCTCAGCCTTACAACCATTGCAGAATCCCCATGGGCACTGGATCAAAAATCCCAGCTGGCTTACGACAAGCAAAGTCAATCGAGGAAACGGGATTTGCTTAATAACATGGTTCATTTAACAGCCATGGTGATTCACTGAACATTCTTAGCCAAACAGATTGTACAATGGGGTGCAATTCTCTTAAGAACCATCTCACTTAGTGACAAAAAGTTCCATTCCCAACTGTGATTGTAAAGTGAGGACTCCCTGTATTTGAATGCTGACGTCACCTAATATGCTAAATGAGTGAATAAAATTAAGCACTGGTGTGCAGGCAACAAAAGTCAATATGTCTCTGTCCTCACCAAGTCAGTGGAATTCTACCTGGTGGAACTGTTTTAGGTGACCCATAGCCTTTAGGGAAGGATCAGGTGAAAGAGCTTCCTTCAGTCTGCCTTGATAGGCGTGCAAAGTATTTTACGGATACGAGGATTCGCGTTTGTTCAGATCTGGAGTCTGTATTATCAGAATAGAGACAGATCTTCTTCCAAAGTCATCTTTCTAGAGTCCTTTAGAGTTTGTGGATTTTGAGGATGTGAACAGGATTCCTTGCTGTATGAGCTGGCCCTTATGTGGGTGGATTAATACCTCATCTGGCTGCTTTGAGCAGCTGGGGGAATGAAGTATTGGATTCAAGAGATGATTCAGGAGGGGAATAGTTCCTTTGCTTTTGAAGAAATGTACTAGCACAGTTCCTTTTAGGAACTTGGTATGGGATATAATTTGATATTGGTCATTCTTGTGAATAACCTTGGAGACTTGAGCAATGGGAATTTGGCACTCCTGGTGCTTCATTGTCATTTGAAATTGTTGATGACTGTGTATCCCCTTGGATCATTGTGTCCTACTTACAAAGGCTGTAGTTTGGGAACACTGAGTTACAGTAGTTACACTCCTCCCTGCTCAGGTGATTCCAGGCAGTAATGATAGAGGAGGAATATTCCTGTTCTAGATAGCTCCAAGATGGGGTATGGCACAGACAAAGCTCTGCTCTGTCCTACGTCATCTACCAGTATATGAAACTACTGAAGGAGATAATCATTCAGTTAAGGATATCATCCATATACCAATGAAAATGAGATTTATCTCACCAAGGGCCTGCTAGGAGATGCAATGCAAGTCTTGATCTGAGGCCTAAAGGAATAAAAAAAGAATTGAACGGGATGAAACAAATTACAGCTGAGTCCCCAAAAGATGAAATTGTTATTCGTGTAAAAATCATTGTTTCTATAGAAGACAATATCTGTAATTCAGGGTTGAATGAGGAATTTTTGGTACTCTCTGAGCTTGGATGTTTGCTACAGACAACATTAGTCTGAGTGCTGAGTTCTTCCCACTGTGTTGGATCACCTGGGAAGAAATGTGGGATCCTCTCTCTAGGATTTTAAGTAGATGAGACTGAAAAACACCAGGTTTTTCAGTGACAGCCCCATTCTTATGGAATAATTTGCCTCCAGAGATTTGAGAACTGCTCATCTTAAGAAAGCTTTTAAAACCTGGATTTTTCAAGAAATTTTGGGTCCTAAATAACTACAGCATAGTGTTATATTTTAAGTATAGGGTTTTTAAGATGGTTTAAGATTTTCTTTGTATGGTTTTTAATTTTATTGTAAATTGCTCAACATTCCTACAAAGCTGATTGGATATACTATAAATGTGGTAAAACAAACAAATCTAAGCCTGGATTAAAAAATATATTCCTATAACATGCTATCTTTAATAAAGGTCCCATATTATGAATTAACATGATAACCTTGTTAACACAACAAGCTAAGACAATGGCTGGATTTCCCCAAGATGCTGAAATATATATAGTACCCAACCTCCTTTAGCCTATCCTAACATGATGTGTGAACTAAGCTGAAGAGTGTCGTTATACTCTCCTTGCTCCTCTCATCAATGTCTCTGAAAATCAGACAAACTCAGTTCATTCAATTATTCTTTACAGGATTTCCAATAAAGCAGAAAATAATAGTTAACGTAAAGAAGACTTAATTGATTACACTTAAGGAATGAAGGCTTTATTTTAATATCTCACTATCAGTCCAAGACGCAAACTTAATTTTTGTTCTGCAATTATTGTTGTTGTTTTTTAAAAAGGGATTTAAATGAAGGTCATCTGAGGATTGTATCAGACAATGAAGCCTGGCCGCTTTACAATTTAGAAATTGACCTCCTAACAATGTCCTATATTCAGTGTTGAAATGGGCAAAGTTTTCTTCCTATCATCAGAAAGAAACCCTTACGTATATTTCATTTAAGAGGTGAAGTATCTTTAATCAGGATGAATGTGTCTAAGAAATGTTTACTGTAGCTGAATAGGATGAGTTTAAAGAGTTTTTTTCCAAACCTGAGAGCCTGCTAAATGTGTGGACGTTTATCTTCTAGAATTTCCCAGCCATCTTGGCCATGTTTGAGACTTCTGGAGATTAAAAATCCACCGACCTGTAGGGGACAAACACTGAAGAAGAGCACTGGTGGGATTCAAATAATTTAACAACTGGTTCTCTTGGGGGGAAGAGACAGAGGGAGAGGTGGGGGAGGGGCATTGCCATTTGGCAGATGGGGGAGGGGGAGCTGCCGCGTGCACTTCCCAACCGCTTACCGTGCCAAAGCCCCCCCCCCCCGCAGCCAGGCCTACCACACCCTGACATTTGTTGCGCCTCACCTGTTTAGTAGTGACTTCTCTCACTTTCTCCTTCTTCCGCCTTGTTTGAACAGCTCTTTGCTCCCGTTGCTGCGTTTTCAGTCTCAAGAGTTTTGTCTGGAGCCTGTGCAGGGGGTCTTTGGAAAGAAAGCCCCACAGCAATCAGGTGGAGTGGGAACCATTCTCTTCACTTTTGGACCAGCTCCGAAATGGGCTGGAAGGAGCGGCCTGAGGACTCCAATCTGGCTTTGCAGCAAGCAAGGGGATTTGGAGGCACGTGAATGCACGTTAGTCTGGCTATTTCAGAGCAGGTTCTCCAAACTCAAAAAAAAAATAATAGGTATTGGTTCTGCTGAACCAGCGCAAACCGGCTGAATCCCACCGTGGAAGATTAGTATTGGGAAGTCTAAATCTGTAATTTTGTGTCTTGAGGACTGCTTCACAATTGCAGTTTGAAGCATGAGGATAATTCAAATAGAGCATGTACTATAATTGTTTTTGTTTATTTTTCCCACTAAAAATGGAGGGCCAGGCTTGGGAAAAAAAAACAGAAAATGATGGCTTCTATCATGCAGGGAATGTTTGCATTGTACAGCACAACCTCGGTTCATTGTAACCTCATTGCAACCTTTACATCCCCCAAGGTTTCTTTTTATTGTGGCCAAATTGTGGTTTCTGGAGGTTGAACAGTTTCCATTTCATCTGGAAGAAATAAAGAGTTATGATGAAAAATTAATCTCTTAGCTGTTACTTATGCTGAAGTGCCTGTGCTTGGCAAGACTTTGACCTACTTATCAGCCAAGGCTGTTTTGCCCCTCCTAGGCTGTGAAAGTAATCATGTATTGGTTGACTGTTGGTCGTTAAATGACAATAACAGAAGAATCATATTTTCAATCTTTGTCCGGAGTGCTAAATGAAATGTTTTCTTTTCTTTCTTTTAAGAAAAAAGTCACCTGACTTGTAATCCACTTTTGTAATACAGATATTATTGCTGTATCCTATATAAGATTTTGAAACAACAAGAATGTTTTCTAGAGTAGTGCATTTTTTAGCCTGTAATGTGCAGCAAGGTGATTGTTGTTGTTTTTGTTGTTGTCATTATTATTTTGCTTTGCATTCTGCCAACTTTTCTGATCAACATGCTATGAATGAAGGGAAGAATCTAATTTCTTTCCCCCCCGGCTGCACAAGCATTCACAAGGAAGAATAAGTTTCATTCCCCCAAGCAAATCTTGGAGTCACCCCAACCAACCTGATTTACCTATGGCTGCTATTTGCAGCCTCTACTTTCTCTTCTTCCTTTCATTTATTTTTTACGTATTTATTAAATTTGCTTGGTGCCCATCTCACCACAAGGCGACTCAATTAGAGTTATAGACAGAAAGGCAAAATGCGTTCTGCTTTCTGTAATGTGAGAAATATAAGGGCAGTTTAAATCTACTGTCTGGAAGTCAGTCGGGAGAGACCTAAGGCCTTCTAAGACACGAATTGACACCAAAGAATCGTTTTAAAAATGCAAATATTTAGAACAGTGGTAGCGAACCTATGGCACACGTGCCACATGTGGCACATAGAGCCCTCTTTGTGGGCACGCGTGCCATTGCCCCAGTCCTAGGCCTTCAGCTGTGTTTTATAAAACCTTTTCGCTTTAGGCCTCTGCCGCCATGTGCAAAAAAAAAAAGTTCAATCAATCAATTTCAACTTCTCACAGGAAAAAAAAGATCTCGCAAAGTTGGAATTGATTGATTGAACTTTTTAGTCCCACCCAGTCTGCTGTCACCACCGCAGCCACGCCCACCCAATGGGCCACACCCACCCAATGGACCACGCCCATCCGGCACCTGACAATTCATAAGTGGATTTTGGGTTGCAGTTTGGGCACTCGGTCTCTAAAACGTTTGCCATCACTGATTTAGAACATACAACCAGTGCTTTTTTTGTAAAAGAAAAAGGTGCCGGAACTCACACATGTCATACAACCCGCCTTGCCTACCCTACAAGGTTCCATCCAAAAAAGGTGCCGGAACTCCGTTCTGAGCGTTCTATGAGGAAAAAAGCCCTGCATACAACAATGAAGAAATATATGAATGAGTGGCTTAAAGAAAATGATTAGGCTTCAAAAGAGGAAATGTGACCAGAAGAATAATGAGTAGCTTATCTGAGGTAGAGATTAAGCTAGCTAGACTCTAGAGGTAATAAAGCTCAACCAACGGCCCTAGTTATCTCTAGCTGCTGTCTGGTTACTTATTACATCTAGAAGGTTGGAAGGGGGGGGTTAAGGTTTCTTCTTATGTTCTGCAAGTGGGGTCTTTCTTTCTTTCTTTCTCTTTCTTTCTTTCTTTCTTTCTTTCTTTCTTTCTTTCTTTCTTTCTTTCTTTCTTTCTTTCTTTCTTTCTTTCTTTCTTTCTTTCTTTCTTTCTTTCTTTCTTTCTTTCTTTCTTTCTTTCTTTCTTTCTTTCTTTCTTTCTTTCTTTCTTTCTTTCTTTCTTTCTTTCTTTCTTTCTTTCTTTCCCAACTGTTGCTCCAGGGGCAAAAAATATCAAAAGAGCAAACAGCTCCAGAAAACTCATTCAGAGGGTTCAATCTCAACCAGTTTCTCTAGAGTTACTAGAAACAGAAGGATTTAGTCCAGACATGTCAAACACAAGGCCCGGGGGCCAGATCCGGCCCGTGAAGTGGTTTCATGCGGCCCGCAAAGCCATCCTGGAAACAGAGAGGGAACGGCCCCCACTGCCTTGGCCCTGGCCCAGAGACCCTCCTCCTGCCAGAGACCCTCAGATCTGTCCCACTCCTGCCCAGGCCCCCATAGGTACCCTTGATGCGAATGATGTAGAGCTGGCCACGCCCACCCAGTAGGCCATACACACTCTAGCCACGCCCACCCAGTAGGCCATGCCCACCCAGGCCACACCCACCCGGCCCCTTGAGGGCAACCGCAATGCTGATGTGGCCCTCAATTAAATTGAGTTTGACACCCCTGATTTAGTCTGTATATCAATTGCACATGTATTCTGAACTAATCTCTGGAAACTTGTGCTCCAGGATATAATTGTTAACTAGTACCTGGGCATACTAGTTAATGGGGTGGGGTTGGGGTGGGTTGCTTAGTTTTAGGATTCACACAACTCCTTGTGGCAGCTAAGGAAAAGCTATCTGTGTGCTTATGCCTTTTCAAGAAATAAAATATTTATTATTTATTTATTTAGGCAACGTCTACGGCTATCCAACTCACAAAGTCACTTAATATAGGACTAAAAGTACAAAATGGCCATAGAACACAAAAACTACAGAAAAACAATAATGTGCAACATAACCAAAGGCAAATTGCAGCATGTTCATTATTCTGAAACCCAGATGGGCTCATCAAAACTGGCCCACTGCCTGGGGGGAACAGGTTTTTAAAGCCTCACAGAAGGCCAACATGGTCAGGAGTATCCAAAATTTTGGGTGTGGGGGAGAGAGGGCTGTTCAAAAGTATAGGCACTGCAACAGGGAACATGCCTTCTGGACCCATTAGGTGATATTGTTTGATGAAGGGTATCTAAAACATGTCCACTGTTTTGGATCTCACATAATGAACAGACACAATCAGCAAATAGGCGACTCTGAACACGACCTGACCTTTTGCCAATTAATCAGTTGAAATTTTTTAATTAACAACAAGATGCAGCAGAAGTAATAACAGAAAGTGGCATTTTATAAGAACCCTTCTCTTCAAGGATGTCTTGATTCAAAAATAAGTTTGAGATTAATTAACTCATGTGATTGGTTTTACAATTTCTTTAATCAGATTGCACCCCATTAATTTAACAAAATTAAACTTCACCTAGTTTAAAACCAAACTCAATTATTCTATAAACCTTGTGGCTCTTTGCTGATTACTATAAATCTAAAAAGTGAGTTCAATCACCATAGTCTCATTCTGATGTACTTGTGCCAGCTTTGGGTTCATGTTTGCTTCATCTTTAGGGAAGATTAACATTTTTGGTGATGGCCTTACATCTTTCTAGCTATTGTTTGGCTTCCTTCCCCATCTTTAGTCGATGTTACTCATTAGCATGAGGCTCTTATTCAGTCAGAAACCAGCTCTCTCTTAGCTGTTCCAGAGATTTCAAAGAGAGCAATTAAAATGACAGGACCCTGTGGAGAATCAATTATTGTCAGAAGTCCATTGGCAATTTCAATAGACCATCTTGCTAGCTAAATATTGCTAAATGCTGTGGACCCAAGCTAAATAGATCTCATAATAGTGAAACCACCTACCACAATGCATGGACTGTGGCAGTGACCTGAGGATGCCAAGTCATAATGCTGAGCCTTTGTGGTCCCTTCCCCATTACATGTACAGAGAACGTTAGAAACGTCTGTCCCTGATTTGCAGTATGCTGGGTTGTACTGGGATCAGGTGAAACTATGACTTGTTATTAATGCTGCTCTCAACCTCTTCAGAGGATTGGAAAGAGCAAACATACAACTTTGGACTTTGGTATCCAGAATCAAAGACTAGTACATAATCTAATGATTAGTCCACGTGTATCATGATTATTTTTAAAAGAACTCAGTTTACCAATTGAGGTTCAGGTTGAATACTAAAATTAGTCAGGAGATCGAAAAATAAATACTGTCAATTCAATTTAAGGCTGTCCAGGTGGCCATGCTATTTTTGACGCCTTTATTCTTTGTTCTGTTTTCAATCACTATAGTTATGACAAACTTCCTGGACAAATAGCACTTCCTGTGTGAAAATTGGCAGGCGGTTTGGAGAATAAAGGGACCGGCCTCTTTTTTTTTCCATTTTTTTTTGAAGCTACTTTCTCTTGGGAATAATCTGACAGAAAGCATGGCTGAATGGTGACTGACATGGACATCTCAGCTCCAAAACCTGCTTGTTGGCTACTCCTTTCCACCTTAGGCATTGAATTTCTCCTTTCCAGGGAGTTGCATGAACTTAGTCATTAGAGTTGTAGGATGGCTACACATCCTATAAAGTGGTGTTCACCATTCTGCATAGATTCTGTGTGTGTATGGGTTCTGTGTATAACCTCTATGCCAGTTGCACACTACTTCCACAGAAATTGGTTACTGCAAGAGATAGCAAAAAGAGGATGTAAAACAGTCACATTGTAAACAAATCTTTAAAATATTAGAAACTGGTATGTGTATGTGTCTCTTCGTGTCATTGTTGACTCCTAGCAGCTGCCTGAACAAGTCCCTGAAGTTTTCTTGGCAAGATCTTGGAAGTGGTTTATTATTTATTTATTTATTTATTTATTTAATTTGTATACCGCCCTTCTCCCGAAGGACTCAGGGCGGTGAACAGGGCAATACATAAAAACAAGATACAAAAATTAAAAATTATTAAAAAGTAATTAAACAGTGCCCGTAATAAATTAATACAGATTAAAAGTTAGAATCCATTTATAAAATCCAACCCCGTCCCATCAGGCCAGGCCAGCTTGTTTAAAGAGATGGGTTTTAAGATCGCGCCGGAAGGAGCGGAGATCGGGCGCCATCCGGAGCTCGACCGGAAGATGGTTCCAAAGCTCCGGTGCACCCACAGAGAACGCCCTCCCCCTGGGGGCCACCAGTCGGCATTCTTTGACCGGTGGCACCCTGAGGAGGCCCTCTCTGTGGGAGCGTACTGGGCGGAGGGAAGTTGACGCCGGCCGCAGGTGCTCCCCAAGGTATTCCGGACCCATGCCATGTAGGGCTTTGTAGGTCATTACTAACACCTTGAACCTCACCCGGAAGACAACTGGAAGCCAATGCAGCTCGCGGAGCAAAGGTGTGACATGGGAGTGTCGGGAAACTCCCAACACAACTCTCGCGGCTGCATTCTGTACCAGTTGGAGCCTCCGAGTGGTCTTCAAGGGTAGCCCCATGTAGAGAGCGTTGCAGTAGTCAAGACGAGAGGTCACGAGCGCATGAGTGACCGTACGTAAGGCATCCCGGTCTAGATAGGGCCGCAACTGGCGCACCAGGCGAACCTGGGCGAAGGCCCCCCTAGTCACAGCTACTATATGGTCTTCTAGGGAAAGCTGTGAATCTAGGAGGACTCCCAAGTTGCGAGCCCTATCTACAGGGGGTAATAACTCACCCCCCATAGTGAGGGGTGGGATATCCTGAATATCCCGAGATGCCGGTACGCACAGCCACTCAGTCTTGTCAGGGTTGAGTCGAAGCCTGTTCCTCCCCATCCAGGTTTGCCTATTTCCTGGGCTGAGATAGAATAACTGGCCCAAATCACTCAGCTGGCTTTGTGCCTAACTCACTGCCTCCCTGTTTCTAGCCTGATGCTACTACACCAACAAGCTCTAATGTGTTAGAAATACTAAATATGTAAAGAATGTATATGTCACCTACTGTATATATTTTCATTTTAACTCAACTTATTGTAAACTATATTATTAATCCAGATTAAGTTTTTGCCTGGAAAGTGGAGGCTCTTTGAAAGACAGAGCATACATTTCTCATAAAGCCACAAAGCAGCACCGGAGCATGTTTTTATGGCTAGTTTAGAAATAGTTATAATTAACAAAAATAGCAAATTGAGATCAACTCTGTTTGATAGGCGACTTTCTTGAAGGGCAACTTTTGGCCTGTGTGTTAAAACAGAATGTTAGTGTTTCTGTATGGAAGACCCTCTGGAAAGACTTGAACCGAAGATGATTTCAAATGAAACGTTCATTTCCCAAGAGTTTTCTCCTTTGAAAGGAATTTTTGTTTTCATCTGTTGGGCCTTACTTATGGAAATGCTGATTGCTGGGTACACAGACTAGAAATTTATGGAGGCAAGAAGGGGCTCTAGCTTTAGGTTTTGGAGAAAAGATGAAGAGGCTGGAGTTGGCCATAGTGCCATGGCCAGGTTTGCCTTTTGGCAGCCTTTTAACGAATGACCTGATGGTGGCCTCTTATTCTTTGGGCTTCTCTGTGAGCAAAGAGTTCCTTAATGCTGAGCAGGGAAATGCCAGAATGGGAAAGAAAGTCTGCTCATTTTGTTCCTTTCTCTCTCTCTGCATAATTTGCAGGACACATGCAATTTCTTGAAGGCTTGCTGACGCATTATAAGGGAGCCAGGGTTCGCCATTATTTCAGGGAAAGGTCAACAGCGTAGTATGTGTTTGTTACTTTTGATAGAGTAGTTCAAGGCCCTCAAGCTACAGAGAGGCAATTTATAGCTGCCCAGAGAAAAATGCATTGTGTAAGAGAGTCTGTGGGCCATATGATGGTTTTAGCTTCCTGTTGTGGGGATGGGATCGATATCCGGCAGAGGAAAACTCACAGCTGGAAGAAAGTTAACAAGGTTGCTATTTGTTTAGTTGTTTCCTGCTCGGCTAGGAGGATCACCATTCTCTTTCTCCCCCACCCCCACCCATGGCAATGTGGGGCTATGTTTTTTTCTCACGTCTTCAGAAGAGCTCAGGGCAACGTATGGGGGTTCACCTTCATTCTTAGTCTCATGGTAACTTTGTCAGGGAGTTGGTTTGGCAGATTGTGACTGACTGACTTCATCCTTTAAACATCCCCCTCCATTTCAGAGGCAGACTTTCCCTCGGTGGGGGACTAGGAGGTCATGTGAATTTCTTGGTGGAAGGGGAATTTCAAGTTGGGCCTTGCCCAACACCAGCGATGGTTACTCTCTGACTTTAGTTCATCTCTCTTGGTAAAAGGTTCTTAGGGCAACAATAGCATGTTTAAAATGAAATAGAAAGAACAAGGAAAACCAGTGTAGCAAAGTGGCTGAAGGTCTTCAACCAAAAAAAACCCACAAGCTGCCTAACAAAAGCCTGGAAGCTAGCTAAACGCCGTGGTCTGTTTTTGTGATAGGCAGGCACACGTCTTGAAATGGAAACTGGTTGGATTGCAATCCTGCTTTCCAACTGGTTTTGCAGCATTACTGATAGCCTGTGCTGTGCCAGCATGCAAGTTCCTCCCTTTCTGGTAAATGAGAACATGTGTTTGAAACCTTCCTTTGCTTCGCGACAGGAAGCAGACTTGACAGAGACAGATTATTGTGCAAACGTGAATATCCTGGGAGCTGGGACAGGCAGCGGTAAATGCCTGTTGTCTGCAGAGCTGAGCACATCTGCAGCTCCCCACTCCTTTCTCAAAGCATATTATCTACTAAAAAGTCAATAAACTCAGTACAGTACCTATCTGCTGAATCTTTAACTGTATGACAGCAATTCATAAGAGAACTTCTAGGAGATAAGAGAGAATTCTTTGCCCTATGGACTAGTGTCAGTCTTACTTGTTTTCCTACATGGAGGAGGGCTTATAAAAAGTGAAATATATATCTGTCCTTCCAGTGGCAGCAAGAATCTGTTGTGCATGTCCTACAACATGCAATTCAGAATAATATCTTCTCTGTATGTTCTACAAGATCGCTGAGCTTGTCGATCAGAAGGTCGGCAGTTTGGCGGGTCAAATCCCGAGTGCCACGTAGCAGAGTGAGCGCCTGTTACTCGTCCCAGCTTCTGCCAACCTAGCAGTTCGAAAGCACGTCAAAATGCAAGTAGAAAAATAGGGACCACTACGGTGGGAAGGAAACAGCGTTCCGTGCGCCTTTGGCGTCTAGTCATGCCGGCCACATGACCACGGAGACGTCCTCGGACAAGCGCTGGCTCTTCGGCTTTGAAACGGAGATGAGCACCGGCCCCTAGAGTCGGAAACGACTAGCACACACGTGCGGGGGAACCTTTACCTTTACCTTTACCTTACAAATATTGACCAATGCATCTTGTACATTCCTTTTGTATGCCTCCTACACGAATCTTTATTCTAAAATGGCAAGGAGACACTCCTTTAATAACACACATAGTCGCATTCTTTTCAGTCTTGGAGAGCTGAAAGGGGCATGGCAATGCTGTGTTGCCATCAGAAAAAGAAAGGTGGCAAATGTCTATGGTGATTCTCAGCCATTTGAACTGAAGAGACTTTCTGGATGAGAAGTAAAATATTTTCAAAGCAAAAAACCAAGAAACCCTTGTGGAAAAAGCACCTTTGGGGACAAGAAAGGTGGCATTTTGCTTTGTTGTTTTGCAGTTTTTGGAAATAGGGATGGGCTGGTGAATAAAGTAGACTATATCCCTTGAGAGCTTAAGGTTCCTATTTTTGTTGCTTATTCTTTTTTAAAAAAACCAACAAAGCAGAACATCTTTCTATTTTGTTCATTTTTATACTTCTAAATCTCAGTATCACTAGACATCATAGAATTTTCGAGTAGGGTTGTTTGGCTGCAAAATAAGAAAGCTGGAAATTAAATGCATATTGCTTACCTCTTATACAGAGAATAGGATTGGATTAATATTGCCATCCCCTCAGTCTTCAATATGTTGTTGGATTATAGCCTTTTATAAGCCAAATCCTATTATCTCCCATGTTTTTGCCTTTTTTATATTCAGTTAATAAACACAAAAATACACAAAATTATTAAAGGAGAAAAGGCTAAAATAGGCACAAAAAATATAAAACATTTTATGGACATGTATAAATAAAGTAATTTATTTTATTATTACATTTATATACCGCCCTTTCCTGAAGGACTCAGGGCGGTTTACAGGGTGATTAAAAAACCAAGAAACAAAAGTTAAAAACAAATTAAAAAAATTATATTTGTCCCTGCATAAATAAAACCCCAGTTAAAATTGAGATTAATTCTCAGCCTGGGCCGGAGAGCTCGAAGAGCCAGGTCTTCAGGTCCCGGCGGAATGAACGGAGGTCGGGGGCAGTCCTAAGCTCCACTGGCAGCTGGTTCCAAAGGGCAGGCGCCCCCACTGAGAAGGCCCTATCCCTGGGTGTCACCCGCCGGCAATCTCTTACCGGTGGCACCCTGAGAAGACCCTCCCTGTGGCAGCGCACTGGACGAAGGGAACTTGATGCCGGCAGCAGGTGTTCCCTCAGATATCCCGGACCCAAGCCATTTAGGGCTTTATAGGTCATCACCAGCACCTTGAATCTCACCCGGAGGGCATAATTCATTAAATGATCGTATATTAATCAGTTTTATGAAAAATTGGAGCCATATATTTTTCTTTCCAATGTTGAAGAGTAAGTCTTTTGATTGTAAGTCCATTGTCTTTGTCCAACAAAAATAATAATAATGTGTTAACTTCATTGCCTCTTCAACAACATAAATGTAATGAGATCATTTCTAAACTATGATTTATTCTTGAAAAGGATATAATCTAAAAGCTGACATTTTGGGAGGTTTTTTTTTAAACAATGCTTCTTTATGGATTAAATAAGACATGAAAGCAAAAAAAACCTCAAAAAAGATACATATTCAAAAAATTGTTTAAAAAATTGAAAGAAAAACAAAAAGAATTTTAAAAAATATTAAAAGGGCATTCCAGTAGCTCCTCCTTTGTCTGCCCCCCCTTCTTTCTGTCAGGTACTAATTGCCATTTAAATATTTTTATATTTTATATTTTGGACAGTATTACAAGTACAGTAGTCCTTGACTTATGATCAGTCGCTTAGTAATGGGTTCGCCTAACGACTGCGGCGTTTGCTAAATGATGGCCACAAAAGCATAAAATTGGGTTGGTTATGTGACCATCACAACATGCAAGCCTAATAGGAAGCCTCCATTACAGTCGTATGTTGAGGACTACCTTTACTCATACCTGTTTTGGATCATTTTAATTTTTATTATTAAACAGCTTCTGTTTGTTGGATCCGTGCCCCTCCTGGCTGGTTTATGCGGCCCGGGAGGAGACACGAGGCTGGTTCCAGGCAGCTTCTTTGAAGGAGGGTGTCTTCCCTGCCGCCTTGAAGGAGGCGGTGGTGAGACCCCTCCTCAAAAAGCCTGCCCTGGACCCGGCTGTTTTAAATAATTATCGTCCAGTCTCCAACCTTCGCTTTTTGGCGAAGGTTGTTGAGAGTGTGGTGGCGCATCAGCTTCCTCTCTTCCTGGAGGAAACTGATTATCTGGACCCGTACCAATCGGGTTTCAGGCCCGGACACAGCACAGAGACGGCATTGGTCGCGCTGGTGAATGATCTCTGGCGGGCTCGGGACGGGTTGCTCCTTTGTCCTAGTCCTATTAGATCTCTCAGCGGCTTTTGATACCATCGACCATGGTATCCTACTGCGGCGTCTCAGGGGGTTGGGAGTGGGAGGCACCGTTTTACGGTGGTTCTCCTCCTATCTCCTGGGCCGCTCGCAGTTGGTGTTGACGGGAGGGCAGAGATCCACCCCAAGGCCTCTTGTTTGTGGAGTTCCTCAGGGGTCGGTTCTCTCGCCCCTCCTGTTCAACATCTACTGTATATGAAGCCGCTGGGTGAGATCATTCGCGGTTTCGGGGTGGGGTATCATCAGTACGCTGATGATACCCAACTTTTTCTTTCCACCCCGAACCAACCCAGCGATGCCCTCGCCGTGATGTCCTGTTGCCTGGAGGCGGTCCAGGTCTGGATGGGGAGAAACAGGCTTCGTCTCAACCCTGCCAAGACTGAGTGGCTGTGCATATCGGCATATCAGGTTAACCATACCATTCCATCTTTAACGATGGGGGGTGAGGTGTTACCCCCCGTTGATAGGGCTCACAACTTGGGCATCCTCCTTGACTCCCGGCTCAATTTTGAAGACCATATAGGAGCCGTGACCAGGGGGGCTTTTGCCCAGGTTCGCCTGGTGCGCCAGTTGCTACCTGGACTGAGATGCCCTACGCACAGTCACTCATGCGCTCGTGACCTCCCGTTTAGACTACTGCAACGCTCTCTACATGGGGCTGCCCTTGAGGACCACTCGGAGGCTTCAGCTGGTGCAGAATGCAGCCGCACGAGTTGTGATGGGGGTTTCCCGATACTCCCATGTAACACCTCTACTCCGCGAGCTGCATTGGCTTCCGGTTGCCCTCTGGGTGAGATTCAAGGTGCTGGTGATGACCTATAAAGCCCTAAATGGCTTGGGTCCGGGTTATCTGAGGGAACACCTGCTGCCAGCATCAAGCTCCCTTTGTCCAGTGCGCTTCCACAAGGAGGGTCTTCTCAGGGTGCCGCTGGTAAAAGATTGCCGGCGGATAACACCCAGGGGGAGGGCCTTCTCTGTGGGTGCGCCTGCCCTCTGGAACCAGCTGCCAGTGGAGCTTAGGACCACCCCCGACCTCCGTTCATTCCGCCGGGACCTGAAGACCTGGCTCTTCGAGCTCTCTGACCCAGGCTAAGAATTTTAATTTTAATTTTAATTGGGGGCTTTTACTTTTTCAGGTTGTAATTTTTTTAATCCTTTTTAACTTTTGTATTTCTTGTTTTAATTACCCTGTAAACCGCCCTGAGTCCTTCGGGAAAGGGCGGTATACAAATCTAATTAAATAAAAATAAATAAATAAATAAATAAATCTTTTTTTTTTAATTGAAAAGTTTTAACATACAATTTTTCCCTTAAAAATCCCCCCTCCCCCTCCCTTCCCCCTCCCCCCTTCCTCTCCCCACTCCCCCCCTCCCCCCCCCCCGACTTCCCAGAGCTAAATACAAGGTATATATATAAAAAAACAATCATAAACAACCATATACTAGCAACCATAAACTCTAAAATCTATCACTCTCTAGCTTATATAGGATAAAACAAACCTTAGTAATATTAAATATATATAAAAAAACTAAGATAGAAAAAGAAAAAAAGAAAGAAGACTTATTCAAATATAAAACTTCTTAACCCTATACTTATTCTGGATAAACTCAAGCCATTTTCTCCCTTCCATAATATAGCGTTCTTGCAAGTAATCTTTCAAATAGGCCGAAATCTTCGCCATTTCAACCAGATCGGAAACCTTTGAAGTCCACTCTTCTATAGTCGGCAGTTCCTCTTTCTTCCAGTACTAACCTATCAAAAGTCTTGCTGCCGTAATTAAATTCAACATCAACTTAGTGTCCACAACTGTAACATCTGTAATTATTCCCAACAAACATCCCTCCGTTTAAAAATCTTCTGTATGTTCCACCAGACTTTTATCCGAAAAGCCTTAACCTTTTTACAAGTCCACCATATATGAAAATATATTGCGTCTTCATCACCGCACCTCCAACATTTAGGCTAATAATTCAGATACATACTTAGCGTTTTAAGATCTAAATACCATCTATAAAACATTTTGTAAAAATTCTCTCCTAGATTTCAAGCTTGTGTAAATTTTACATTCCTCACCCAAATCTTTTCCCACCTCCCACTACTTGGCTGTAAGTACGTTGTGAAAGTTCCATAGACTTCTGCTGATCTTGTTCTTTTATCTTTTTTGATCGTTTTAAAGCAGCACGTGTCACCCTCTGTTCTCTGGGATCATCCAAAGATGTTATAACTTGATCTCCTCCAGCACCATTTTCCTCTGTCTGTCCATCTTCAGCCTCTTGATGTTCTCCTTCTCCAGATCCCTTTGCAGCTTCCAAAAGTGTTAATGGGGTTGCTTTTAAAACATTATTGTAAAAATCACGCGCTTGCATCACAGTAACCAGACGGTACCTTTTACCTTCATGCATCACCATCAACCCAGCTGGGATCTCCCATCTGAACCTTATATCTCGTTGCTTGAGCTCTTGCACAAGAAATGTAAAATCCTTCCTTCTCCTTAAAATCTTTGGAGGAATTTCTTTTAAAACCAGAACTTCTTGATCAGCAATCACAACTTTAGTATCATAGGCAGCTTGTATAACTTCATCTCTAATTTCCCTTTTTGCAAAATAAACCACCACATCTCTAGGCAACTTTCTCTGTCTAGCAATCCATGAGTTCACACGAAACACTTTATCCATGCCTCCTTTTATTTCAGATGCTGGCTGTTTCAATACCACTTCGAGAGCCTCAGAAACCAGCTGCTTTAGATCTTCCTTAATATTCTCCTTTAAACCTCTGATTCTAATAGCAAACTGCATCTGGAAATATTGAGCAAGACTCAATTCTCTATCCATTTTGTCTCTTAAATCTTCATTCTCCAATACTTTTGCTTCTAATATGGCATTCTTTTGAGTCAAATCTTCCACTTTTTCATCCAAATCTTCCACACATTCAGCCACTTTATACACTGAAGCCAAAATGTCTGCCTTCATCACACTGAACTTCTGTTCCATCCTCTCCTCCATTCTCTCCTCCAACTTCTCCAATTTCTCCTCCATCTGTGCAAATTTATCACCCATTGATTCCAAAATTACCTGGGTATGTTTTTCAAGAGCATCTTGTAAATCCTTCGATGTCAATACATCCGGAGGATGCAATGCCTGCAATGATGATTGTTGCACCGGAGAAGTTCCAGCACTCCGAAGAGTTTTAGGGGGAGGTTTAGCCGCCATCTTTTACTTTCAATTGTGACGCACTTTCACTTTAAGTTTAAAAAGTCCATCAAGCTCGAGAGTAAAATAAAATAATCCTCTTCAGCTTTTCCTCTTGTACCGCTCTGCCTGCTCTTTTTATTCCATAGTCCTTCCTTCAGGCAGGGGTGGTCGCAGACGCCTGGCTCTGCTCCATGAAATCAGGAGCAGAGGCGCTGGCCAGCTGGGAGCGACCCAGGCTACGGGGGAGTTCGATCCTTCAGCCGCCCAAGCTGCAAGCTCAGGCGGCCCCGGAGAACTCGACCCCTACCTGGGGCCTCACCCCCTCCTCTTCTCCCGAGGAGGGGGCTTCAAATTCGCCCGAACAGCTGATCGGCGCTGTTTCGGGCGAAAATCACTCAGCTGAGCCGCGGGCAGCCCGGGAAGGCTGTCTCCGGCGCCGCGCAGCCACCGGAAGTCCAATAAATAAATAAATCTTCATGAAGGCTGTCCTTTGGGACAACCATGACCTGGATGATTGAGAATCTCCATAGACCAGGAGATGGGACTGGGGCAAGTGCCAAGGCATGGTCCACTGGAGGAGCCTCACTGTTCCTCTCAGGTCATGTGTGGGGGGGTCCTGGATGGTGGTGCAGAGGTCAAATGCCCAGCCCATCCATCAAGCACCTGCGGCACTAAGCCCAGCCCCACTTCCCCAAGGGGCCTCCCCACTGCACTTACCTCCTCCTCAAGGCTGCTGCTGCTGTGCTTATTCTCCTTAGCCAGGTTGCTCATGATGGGTATGAGGGCAAAGTCAAGAGGGACACCCACTCCCTCTCCATGTGAGGAGACCTGGCTTTGTATCCAAAGTTTCCTTAGCAATAGGATGGGAGACCCCCCACCACCACAGGATAGGCCAGGAGGAGGGGGCAAGGGGATGGTGAAAGGGCAGCAGGGAAGGACTAGGCAGGACTTCCCTCAGACCCTCCCTCTCCTTCCTTCCTTCCTTCCTTCCTTCCTTCCCTCCTTCCTTCCTTCCTTCCTTCCTTAGAACAGAGTGGTGGGAAAATATTTGAGATGAGGGAGGAAGAAAAACAGGCAAGAAACGCAGCTGGGGAAGTGTCATCCTTCGTGAGGAATGAAGAAATGCAGCATCGCCTGGAAGTGGCCAGCACATGGCCTTTGCCTACTTCACATAACTGGCTTGGTAGGCTCTGGGGGAGGGGATGCCATGAGCAGCGTGAGAGTCGATGTTACCTGCGCAATGCTGCCCAGCCCCCAGCCTGCCCAGTTTTGGCAGGCAGCAGGGTGTTCTCCTCACAGTGCCAAGAGGCTGGGCCCAGGAGGCAGTGCCGACATGGCAAGGGCCGGTCCCTCACTGTTTTCAGACGGCCTTGTGGAGCTAAGACTGAATGTATTTCAGCATAGATGACCACCACAAAATTGTACATTGGCTCCTGGCCAGCCTGGGCCAGGGCCAAGGCAGTGGAGGCCATTCCCTCACTGTTTCCAGGATGACTTCACGGGCCACATGAAACCACTTTGCGGGCCGGATCTGGCCCCCGGGTCTTGTGTTTGACATGTCTGCCATAGACATTCTCTTCATAAAGTTTCCAGAAACTTCGAGAAATCCTACTAGCTACAAGGGTTTGTTTTCTAAGTCTAGTAAAACTTTGTCAGAAGGATCCACTACAACATTGTGTAAGTCCTGAGACTTGAATCATCTTCTGGATGTACTGATTAGATCATGGGGATTACCCTGGTATGCATCACTTCCACAGCTTTTTAGCCTGTAAACAAGAGCTACTAATTGAAACTTCAGATGCTGGCTGCCCCCTCCACTTTTTCCAGACCTGCAACAGCTGTTAGACACCCACAAGTGAGTTCCCAGCCTGCTTCTACATCTTCCTTCTCACTAGAGTGGGTGTTGTTTCTCATTCCCCTGTCAGATCGAGGACTCTTTTTACTGCTCTTTTCACCATCCATGTTTCAGTCTGCCAGTGCCCATGGCTTCCAGTGGATCACGGAGAATCCTCCAAGCTTGGTAGATACAGGTAGTCCTCAACTTAAGACCACAACTCAGCCCAAAATTTCTGTTGTTAAGGGAGACATTTGTTAAGTGAGTTTTGCCCCATTTTACCACCCTTCTTGCCTCAGTTGTTAAGTGAATCACCGCAGCTGATAAGTTAGTAACCCGCTTGTTAAGTGACTTTGCTTGTCAGAAGATCACAAAAGGTGATCCCCTGTCCTCCGGGACACTGCTACTGTCATAAATATGAACAAGTTGCCAAGCATCTGAGTTTTGATCACATGATCATGGGGATGCTTCAAAGGTCGTAACTCTGAAAAATGCTCATAAGCCATGGTGGGATTCAACTAGTTCGCACCGCTTCGGCAGAATCGGTAGCTAATTTTTTGTTGCCCAGGCCAGAATGGACTTCCAGAAGCAGCATCCACACAGAGAACTGGTTGTTCACATATTTGAATCCCACCACTGCTCATAAGTCACTTTTTTCAGTGCCATTGTAACTTTGAACGGTCAGTAAATCGACTGTTGTAAGCCGAGGACTATCTGTAGTGATGGAGAAATATAGTGTGCTGACTCAATACTTCAAAAATCCTGCCATTTCCTCCCCTTGTCCCCATGTAATGCTGCTTTATTTGGTTTCTTTACAACATGTGATTGGTTTGCTTTCTCAAAAGCAAACGACCCAGAGCGTAATCTGATACTTAAATGGTGTTAAGAAAAGGTATATTAATTTTCTGAAAATTTTTGATAGCAAAAAGAAGCAGATTGTGTGTGTGTTTGCTTGTTAGTGTGCGTATCAGCTCAGATTCTTATACGTAATACAAATTCCTAATTATGGATGCTGTTGGAGTCCAGTCATGTGATATAAATATTGAACCATGCAAGAATTTAGTGTCCCTCCAAATGTAGATTCTGAGGGTAAATAATGTTAAAGGCTTGTAGTGAATAAGCAATTTGTTTCTTTAAGCTGAAAAGCATCCACTCATTTTTCTTTCCTTTTTAAAGAAAGCCTAAGGCTACTGACTGTTGAGAATTACGATTTTAAAAAATATAGCTTCCCACCTCCAAAATGTTTGCCTGTTTCCCTTCTCCCCTGGTCCATTTATAACACTTGTCTTCCACATGTGTAACTATATACTTACAGCTCTGAATATTAAAATGTTTGGATCGGGTGAAAGTAGTATTTTACTTATTTATATATGCATGCCTTTGCATTGATCATGTGAACAAAGGCATAGGTTTCTCTGTCTTCATTGGTTCAGTAGAGAGCCTCAACTTAGCTTGCATCTGATAATGACCCACAACGTAACCAAAATGTGGATATAAGTGCTATGGGTCCACTGACATCAAGTAGCATATTCTTCCATTTTTGTTTTGTGGTGGGCCAATAGTTTTGCTTCTATTGGGTTGAGTCTAGCTTTGCTAGCTCTTCTTCCACATACTTCAGCCAAGTTTTATTTGGAGCTTATTGCTACGCTTTCCAACCCAAAGGGTAGAATCAGTAAGAAAGTTGGCACAAGACCGGGCAGCAGATGTATCCAAACCACTACATTGAATCTTTCTGAATGTCAAAGGAAGCATTAATGGAGTGTGCATAGATCCATCCTGATAGAGATCTCTAGATGAAACAGAGTAATTGCATGAATGCATGAAATCATCCCCGATCAAATCCTGTATAAATGTCCTAATTGCAGTGTTGATAGAAACACATGGAATCACATAATTGAATCCATCCTGAATGCTCCATAATGGTGCCATGGAAACTAAATTATATAAGCTTTTTAAAGTTTTGATTTTATGGCACCAGGTCTGCAATACTGTTTTGAGCCTTAAAAGGAGGCTATATTTTAGATGTTTTGCAAAGTTTCCCACTTGCTCTAATAACCTAGAGTTGCAAAGTTTTGTTTTAAACTGAAAATAACATTATAGTTTACAGTGTCTCACCTTGCTCTGGATTTCTTGCCTTATGTTTATTTTAGTCCTGGTATAGGGAATTGGGAAACTATTTCAGAAATATTCTGGAATATTTTAGTGCTGAATCTTCTTTTGAACCTCCTCCACTTTTTCCTCCTCCTCTTCCTCCCTACCCTGTCATACTTTCATGATAGGCCAGGTCATGAAACAGACACCACAAGAAATTCTAGAACTCTATTTACTGGCTATAATAATAGGATATTGAAAGCCTGATAATGTTTTCCCTATGTTTCCTCTTATACCAAAGAGAATCAAGGGGGAGCAATTTTATATTTCTCATGCTGGTCTTGTTTTACAGACTGAGCTCATGTTTTTCTTATGATCTTTGCATTATGATTTCTCCAAGGTCATGTCTTTGTTCCTGTACGCCTCCAGACATATTGAACTGCAACTCCCCTAATTCCCAGCCAACATCATAAGTTTCACTCATGCTGATAAAGAATTATGGGAGTTCTAGTTCAAATTGTCTGGGACTTCCAGGTTGGGCTAACTAGCTAAAGTGGTTCAAGTGAATAAACAAGATTAAAGTATTTCTGCATAAAGATGTTAATTCTATATCTTTTTCTCAGGCCACATAGCGCTGTGAGGAAAAGACATGAGCAAAACATAACTGTCAAACCACAAGGTTTGGTAAGTGGCTAAGAAATTAGGACAGGATGGTGGTTTAGTCTTCATCAGGAGTTCAGCAATACAAGAAAGAGATTGCTGGAGATGGACTTTTCAGTTACAAAACTTGAACAAATGTTCTAGTGTTCATAATTTCTTCTTGTTCTTTTTTTACTTTGCATCAGTGAAAATGCATGTTGTGAAGACCAGAAGAGAGAGAATCCAGAGATTATATGACCCCCCACAGAAACAGTAGCCAGTTTGCCTGTCAGACTGTTTTAAGTATATATTACTCAACTTGCTCCATGGAGAAGTTGGGGGCTGTCAAGTGATTGTTGAACAGCAGTGTAGCGTGCTTTCAAATGAAATTCTTAAATTGTGTAATTGCCTTCTTTTGTTTATGGAATTGTTGTGGGTGAGAGCAGATGCTTCCACCATTCCTAATGTTCTTCCACCATTCTTTTTGGGAGGAAATGTGACTCACAGTCCAGTGATTAGTTGCTGCAACTTGTTATGTGCATGGTTAGCCTTTTCTTGAACCAGAAATCCTTCATGGTGGAATTGTTTCTTGATTGGTTGCTGCCTGCCTGATGGATTTCTGATGAAGTTATGTGCAGTTAATTAAGTATTGATGATTCTGCTGTTTTTTTATTCCACCAATTGAAATTCATGACGGATCAGTTGCATTCTTTTGAAAGTGCCTAAGGAGGAGAATACTTCTGGAAATATGGACTCATTTAAAAATAAATAAATAAAGGCTACTTCAAGTTCTGTAGCCTTCAGATTCCTGCTAAAGAGTTTAAAAAGCTACATAACTACTGCAGTATATGGATATTTATATTTGTTTACATTGAAGGCTTAAGTAGTTCACTTTTTAAATGAATCTGTAACTAGACACTTCATTTTAGGGCCCCCTATCATAAATCTTAATTTTGTTTCTGTACAATCTCTTTTCTGTTTCATGCACTCATCATCAAAGGATTATTATGGTATCCTAAAAGTTTTCATGTTGTGGAGAAGTGGTGGGGTGAGTGTTCCCTGTTCTCTTAATAAATTTGGCACATATCATAACCTAAAGACAGACAAAAGGGAACTGAAAAGTGCATAAATAATTTACCTCAGGTTTTCCTTGTGTGGCTGGGCCGTGCCAACCATCGGTGATGGGAGATGTATTCCAACACATCTGAAGGCATTAAGGTGAACAGGTTTGGGTAATGTAACTTGGTAACAGGGACTCTGAAACTGAATGTTTTATTGTTTGAATAGGAAAATACAGGTTACAGGTCATGACTTGCTTATACATTGCAGTGTATATGCCGGTTGCCAGTTGACATTTTTGCTGCCAAAAGGATCGCCATGTCATTGTTTCCTGCTGTTCACATGCCAACACTATTGGATCCTGGAAGATTTTTGTTTTGATGAGGGAAATTCTATGTGATGGGTAAAAAATAATACGATAAGGCCATGCCCAGGGGTATTATCTAGCTAATTCAGTCTGGTTCCTGAAAGCTGGTCGTTTAGCAAAATTAGATAACATTTAACAGCGAGGGCAGAGGAAGTGAGCTGGAAAAAACAGGCCTGAGGACATCATCAGAGAGATGATCAGAACTGCAGGTGAAACCATGGGGAGGGAGAATTGGCAGTTCTGGATGGAAGGTCACGCAGAAGAGCAAAATGTGGCTGGCAGAGAAACTGAACACCCCAACTAGAATCACCTCTGGCCTATAATTCTTCGTATGTTTTCCTGGCAACTCATTTTATGCCCTCTCGATGGCTTCCTTTTCCTGAGGAGACATATGCAGGTTTGAAGTATTGTCAAAAGCAATTATTGCCTAATTTAACTAATACTTCTGGCCATATTCCTGTTGCAGAAAGCCTTTACATGATGAGAATTTCACAAAAAGCTGAGAATCACATCACATGAAAATGTGATATTATTCTCACTTCTTCTCTCATTCTGGCATGTATACAATATTCTGTTTCCAGTGAAGAGCCAGTTTAGTGTAGTAGTTAAGGCATCAGGCTAAAACGGAGAGATTGTGAGGTCTAGTCCCACCTTAGGCATGAAGCCAGCTGGATGAACTCAGGCCAGTCACTCTCTGTCAGCCCCGGGAAGCAGGCAATGGCAAATCACTTCTGAAATCTTGCCAAGAAAATTGCAGGGACTTGTCCAGGCAGTTGCCAGGAGTCAAGACTGACTCGAGGGTACCTCTCCCACCCACCCACCCACCCACCCACCCAAATCCAGTGAAGATATTGTGACAATTTTAAATTAAACCAATAAATGAGGATTTCAACATTCTCCTTTGTGTAACATGAACATTTCAGAAACTGCTTATTTTACAAGGGTGTCTTTCATGAGATCAGCAAGTGACATATGGTTGGCTTGCATCACTTCTCCTCCTAACATGACTTGTTCCTTCCTGTACTATTACCCTTTCCAGTAAAACTGCCTTGCTTTTCTCACTGTTACGGCTTTCCTGCTCTAAAACAGAACACTCTGACATTCCTTTGTCTCTCCCAGCTTGTCTAATTTAAGAAATAGCACACTAGATAGCATTTCTTTCTTTCTCCAGCAGTGGGATTCATTAGGAAAATGACTGCAATATCAGATTCTGGCCAAGATAGAAATTTTATGGCTTACTGGTGGCTCTTCTTCTTCAGCAAAGACCTGTTATTTCATAGCCACTTGGTTGGCTCACCCTACTTCCTTGTTTTAACTCTCCAGATCTAGGGAGTGGTATTCATGGGTTTTTCGAACTAGGAACCACATGTTTTCTTGAATTCAAGGCTCCCTTCCCTCAAGAAGTGTAAATCCTAAGCAGTGTAGTCTTTCCTGGTGTTGTTTTTGCATACCATGTTCATCTCTCAATCCTCCACATCAAAAGAGGTTGAAGTTGGTAAAATAGTTTCCATTCCCCTTCTACCACCAGATGAGCTTCCTTGGAGTTAAAGTTTTCCATAGCTGCAAGAAGTTATTCTACTCACAGGAGGTAGGTTTCGAATCCCAGTCAATGAACTGAAACCAATTAACTAGCAAGTAAATTATATTCATTTGTGTGGACCATGTGGAAAAACCTTTCCTTACCATTTTAGAAAAGGTTAAGTAACTGTCCTTTGAGTTGAGCTTGACTTGTGCTCATTTCATGGACATGTCTGTGTAGTTTTCCTGGCTGCAATGTAGAAGTGGTTTACCACTGGCATCTCCCAGGATGTTCTTTTTTTTTTTTTACTTTTTCAACTTCCCAGTCTAGGCTATACTTCCTGGAGTTTTTAGTGGTCTCTCAACCAGTTCTGATTCTTCTTAGCTTTCAAGATCAGCTAAGACAATTATACTGTATTTAATCTAGTAAAAGGTCCTTATTAGAATAGATCATCAAAGGATCACAGTTGCTTTGGTCTTCTTTCTAGCTCCAGAGAATTATATTTGTGAAGTCTTTCTTTTATGTCTGCTCCTTGTTTTCCTCATGGGATGCAGCATGTAAGGAGAAGCCTGCATGTTTTGTTTTACAGTATTCAAAAATATGTGCGTTCATAGTTTGAATGGAGGAACACGTGGACGGTAGCAGGACGTGCTGGAATGCTCCCATGGAATCACCACCAATAAAGCTATCTACACTGGGACTTGGGGGGGGGGGAAACCTCTCTTCCCAGTCCCTTGAGAGAAGGAAGAAAGCTCATTTAACCAGGCAGACTTGCTGCCACTCAGTTATCAGGAACAGATTTCATAGATGAGGCATGTGTGACAAAGAGGCCCTTGATGGCAATAGAGACAGGGCAGCAAGTCCCTTTTGAGAGCAGCTGACAATACAAGGATGACTAATGCTCTTGAGTTCACTTCTACATCACTTCTTCTAAAGTTGCTGCTGCCTGTAATATTTTTTTTAAAGCTCTGTGCAGATAATTGCAGTCAGTGAGGCTTTGCTCTAAGTTACCCTGGGCAGAGAAAGGACTTTGATGGGTCAAACTGGAGACTCTGTCTCAATTCAGCATCATCTCTCCTTGCAACTGCAGTGTGGTGATGCTCAAACTGCTGCAAACTTTAAATCGGCCGGCCTCCCATGGGTAATGCATCGAAGAGTAACTTTTGTATTTTTGTTCCATTTAATTCCAATTAACTGGATTGGGTTGTAAGCATGCAAGCATAATTCCAGCGGCAACAACTGCTATCAATACCTCGGATGTTGTTCATCATGCTACAGAGACTCTTTTGATTTATTTTGTTTGTTGCTGCAAAGAATAGCTGTTGACAAACCATAAAAAGGCATCCCTGAAAACAATATTGGTTGTGTTGTTGGGTTTTTTTACATGTATTTGTTGGTATTTAAGCCGGCACCAAATGGGTGCTTGTTTAGCTTAGTATAATTATATATGCTTTATTGTCTGGGTAAATCATGGGGAGTCATTCTTGAATTACATTGGCATATAAAAATGGATTCAAAAATTATAAATTTAACTCATAGAATCAAAAGGCTAGAAGGGACCTTGGTGGTCTTCTAGTCCAACCCCCCTGCCCAAGGCACAGGATTCCTTATACCATCCCAGACATCCCGGCTGTCCAGTATTTTCTTGAAAACCTCCAGTGTTGGAGCACCTTCAGCTCTGGGAGGCAACCTGTTCCACTGTTTAATCATTCTCACTGTCAGAAAATTCCTCCTTATTTCCGGGTTGGATCTCCCTCTGATGAGCTGCTTCCTGTTGCTTCTTGTCCTGTCCTCAGGTGCTACGGAGAATAAATCAACACCCTCTTCTCTGTGACAGCCCTTCAAGTGTTTTGGAAGACAGCTTTCAGGTCTCCCTTGAACCTTCTCTCCGTCAGGCTAAATATACCTAGTTCCCTTAGCCATTCATCATATCAGGGGTCTTTAAACTTGGCCCTTTTATGTCTTGTGGACTTCAACTCCCAGAATTCCTCAGCCAGTGTGCCTGGCTGAGGAATTCTAGGAATTCAAGTACACAAGTCATAAGAGGGCCACGTTTGAAGACCCCTGCATCATATGATTTAGCCTCTGGGCCCTTTATTATCTCTGTTGCTCTTCTCTACATAGGTCACTTAAAAATGGGTACCTTGCAGGTATTTATTTCCTGCTTGTTCCCACATTCATGCAAACAATTGAGACAGATATTGATGATCAGCAAAACAAATGTCAATATAGTAGCCAAATCTCAGCCCAATCCACCTCACAGGATTGTTGTTGTGGAGAAAATAGGAAGAGGAAGGAGTATTATGTATATTCACCATTTTGAGTTACTTATAACGGTGGGATAAAAAAAATCTAATAAATACCAGAAAGATTGAGGTCTTCTACCTGCTCCCCTGGAACTGGGAGCAGGGGGACAAAAAGTGAAGGAAATGGGGATGCTGTCTGGAGTCCTGCAGGCACAGACGACTTGGGCTTGCATTGCCCCATGCCTCTTAATTTCTTAAATGACCCAGTTGTACTGGGCCTGGAGAAGAGCCATAGAGGCATGGAATAAAGGAAGCAACAAGGAACTAAGGCTGATGTCTCAAGACATCTGTTGTTTTGGAGATCCTAGCAAGGCTCAGCTGTGCTGCTTCAGTGTTCACAGTTTTCTTACTCTAATCCTAATTCCTGGCACTGGAGCTCATTTTAGAAAGGTCCCATATAAATCTTGCTTCCTTGATTATGCTCTGCAGTTAGAGGCTTGACATTTACTCTTGGCAGTTAACAGTTTAGCACACGGTACAAGTTCACAACATTATGACTGAAATGTCCATGGGGAAAAAAATCAGATTAAAACTAACAAGATATAAAAAAACATTCCAATGAACATAAGTTTATAATAAGTCAATCCAGAAATAACTCTTGTCATTCACATAATTTTCCCAGGAGCGTTCCATCTTTAAATGCTTCCAGAAGGATGGAAGTCTACAGTAATTTGCAGAGGGAGGCTGTTGCATAGGTTGGGCACAAACACTGGGGGGGAAATGCTTAGGAGACTCAGATCACTTTACCTTCCAGACATGGAGAACCAGCAGCAATTTCACCCAGGATACATGGAATAAAATTGGTTTGATTCTGGTTGGAGAATACAGTCCTGAAAGCAAACCATAAAGGATTTTATAGATTAACATCAGGACTTTGAATTGCACCCAAAAGCAGCAGAAACCCACTTGCAGCTCTGGTGTATTGATCTCATGATAGTGTCTGTCACACAACTGGGTTGCTGTACCCACTGCAAACTGAAGCTCCTGAGTGGTTTTCAAAGCAGCCTTATGAGGGGCACATTGGAGTGGTCCAAGCAAGTCATGAAGTTGGTGCCTAGTGTGAATGGAAGCTAGATAAAGAGTTATTTTCATGTGAGGATGGCGGCAATACAAATATGCTAAACAATTTTAAGAAAAAAACAGCATCGTGATGTAGCTGGGGAATGTTGTGCGTTGCAATGAGAGGCAAGTGAGGAAAAAATGCTGTTGGGAAATATGCATTTGCTGTATAATTTTAAAATAATTATATTAGACCTTATGGTACATTGACAATTTCAAATGTTGGACTGACCTGATAGTCAATGTTTGATTGCCTGTACTGCATGAAACTATGGCTCTTTACTTCTCTGTGATTTTTCTAATATTTTTATTCCTTGTTTAAGCAACGGTTTTCAAGAAATTACTTCAAATATTTAATTTTGTATTTCTCTTTCTATCTTTGAAATGGCTTCAGAGGAATTCTTGTCCAGCAAAAACAGAGTATTGTGGCACCTTAAGGACTAACCATTTTTAATTTTGCACACTGAGTTACTTTGTTCTGTATGATAATAGAAGTGCTGATGGTGTGTCTATTTGTCACCTTGTTCCTAAATATCTCCTTCCAAAAAACCCCTGTGGTTTGCTGCTGGCTTATATGGAATCTGGGTAGCTCAAACTGTGGCTTGACTGTCTCTGAACTTATGGGTTATCTCAGTTTTGTCTAAGACACCCACCAAGAAATATCCATGGGTTGAAAAATGAGAGTCAAATGTCATTCTGACAGCTCAAAGTTCATACTATGTTTCAAACACTGAAGTTATTTTTATGGCTTACACAAAGTGACATTTGAAGTTCCTCTTTCTATGATTTTGTAGCAACTTCTGATGTGGTGGGTCGCTGCTGTGTGCACCAGAGAGATGTAGCAGTGAAGGTTTTGAAGTTGAATTGTGGAGCCTAGCAAGAGACATAGAAGCCACTTAAGTAACTTTGGGCCAGTCAGTCTCTCAGTTCAACAACGCTCTGGAAGAGGGAGTTTGGGGTAGGCTGCCTTGAATTCCTAGAGGGAAGGCAGGCTGTACTGTGCGTCTATCCAATAAAAGACATTGTTTTTTTAATTCTCTGCCCAAATAGCAGAGGAACAAATGATCAGCTCCTAATTGACAAGATGATTTTAGAAAACAGTAAGAGAAGAAAGACTTAACATGAGTGTAGCTTGGATTGATTACAAGAAGGCATTCATATCATTGGATAAGAAAGTACCTAGAAAATAAAGGAGTCAGTGGAAACACGCTTTGTGCAAAGATCAATGGTACAATGGAAGACCCAAGTTGTTGGTCAACGGTGATAAACTAGGGGAAGGTTAATATGACGAGAATGATTTGGCTGCAGAGAATGAAAAGCATTTCATCAGAGTCATTCAGTGAACTTACGCCTAAGATAGCACCAAATGTAGGTCAGTTGGGAGGATGTTAACACACTCCTGTGGGAATACCGTATGGAGGTTGGCTGCCATTTGTTCCCGTCTCTAGTGTTACATGTAGCTTTCCAATAAACATACTTGATTGAGAATTGAGATGGCATACTCTTAAAATAGCTGAAAGTTAATTGCTTGAACCTTCCCTATCCTCTGGCCAACATCTGAGAATAATGCTTTCCTTTCATTGGTTTTAAATTTTCATTTGGCAGAATAATTCAGATAGTGTAGAGACCAGGGTTGTGGTTTGCTGAACAAAACCTCTCCAATAGGCAAGGATTTCCACTACATTCCTTGCTGAGAAGACAAAGGGACAGGTTTCCTTCTTGTTACAACTTGGTAAAAAAAAAACCTACTTCCTCTCTATTCATATGACTGACCTTTGCTCTGTTTTAAATTTTAGAGTCATCTCCTATCTTGGCTTCCTTCTGCTTGAGATAATATATTTGAAATGGGCAGAAAATGGCTTGAAGCTGTAGTTGCAAGTCTCAAGGCCACTGATTGAGGAGCTGGGTGGAAGTAAAGCTAGGAAAAGGAAGGCAACAGCCAGAGATTTATATGGCAATAAAAATCATAGGATAAGACAGTGGTTTGCCAGTCTGACACCCGCAGATGTGTTGAGACCACTGGAGGCCATAATTTCTGGGAACTGGTGTCACAAAGTGCTCTTTTATTATTTGTAGCATTTTAATTTATGATAAAATCCTTTGTCAGAGATTCCTTCATTGGATTTTTGAAATTGAAGACTAATTTATTATTATATTTGTTTGTATATTCCTGGTTCCATTGGGAAGAAGAACAGTATACAAATTATTTCACCAACCAAATCAGTAATAATAATCTACGAAAGTCTGGTATAGAATGAAGTGATGGAATATTATTATTCCCATTGGAGTTGGATGGCCAGAAAATTTAAAATAATAATAACAACAACAGTTTTCATGCATTGCTACCTATTCTATGTGATGCAATCCAATAGTATGTAGTAAAAATAAGCTGTTTCCACATATGTAGAAAGAAAACTGCCCAAATAGCAGATCTGCTCTTAATTAACAAGATGATTTTAGAAAACTGTAAGAGATGGAAGACTAACATGACTGTAGCTTGGATTGATTACAAGAAGGCATTCAACTGCCATATCACTGGATAATCAAGTTCCTAGAAATAATAGGAATCAATGGAAGCAACAGACGATTTGTGCAAAGATCAATGGCACAACGGAAGACCAAGTTGTTGACAATGGTGATAAACTGGGAAAGGTTAATATGAAGAGAGGAATCTTTCAAGGAGACTCACTGTCACTGCCACTGTTTGTAATTGCATTGATTCCTCTGTCAACAGTACTGAACAAGTCAGGCTATGGCTATCAGACATCAAAAACACTTGCCAGGCTATCTTACTTCCTTTAGATGGACAATCTGAAGCTGCATGAAAAAAACATCTAAAATAGAATCAGTGCTCATCATTGTCTACATACAGTATATAGTAAAGAGGGAGGTTGGACAGGACCAAGGTGCCATCTTTATCCTCAGCAGGGTAAAATACCGTAGCGAAAAGTGAAAGGATTGAGGTATCTTATGGAAATAACATCAAGAGCCTGAATGAAGAAGATCACTACAAATATCTGGGCATCCTTCAGGCTGACAGCATCAATCACACTGAAATCAAGAAGAAGATTAGAAGTTAGCACATCATGAGAGTGAAGAGATCTCAAAGTCCAAACTCAGTGGAGAAAATACCATCAAGACAATTAGCACCTGGGCAAGTCCAGTCATTACATATACAGCTGGAATAATCAACGGGATTCCAGTGAAACTAAAATCCCTAATATGAAGACCAGAAAAATATTGACACTGAATCCACACAGTGACTTTACTTATCAACTTATCATAGGTGGGTATGGAATATATGCAAATATATGAGTTCATTCAAGAAGGGCACGGGAAAAATATCTGAAGGACAGGGAAGAACATGCACTAAAGCTAGTATACCATTAAGGCCTACTGAGTATTAGAGAAACCAAACTGGTATACAAGTAGCAATGATGGTCCATTGGAAGATCTGCAAGAAATACTATTTGTCTGCAAGCAAGAGCTGGTTGAACCACAAAATAGACAAAAGTGATAGAAAATGAAGAAGCTAAAGTGCTCTTTAGTTTTAAAATTAAAACCGACAAGCCTCTGTCACACAATATCCCAGGCTTAACCATGCCACTGTTTGTACTTAATCTGTGCCATCTCCTTCTAGCAGCTAACTAGATGGTCCACTGTTTTTCAGCTTCCTTGCAGAAGGTGGCACATGCTGTCTGTTGCTGTCTTCTCAATTCTGGCTTTGTATGTATTTGCTCTTAAGGGTTAGTCTTTTGCAGCCAGAATTAGCCCCTCGTCTCTTTCTTCAACTTTCCTGTTCTTAGCCATTGTTGTTTTGTTGTTATTTGCTCTGCCTGCTATATTTTTTTAATGTACTGGCCACGTAATACTTTGTCTTCCCATGTCTCTTTTCTGTTCTTCATTTAAGCTTTTTTGTAGGACAGTTTGGTGTCTCCAGTAGTCAGTAAACTCACATGGTATACTAGCTTCAGTGCATCTTCTTCACTGTCCTTCAGATATTCTTTCAAAGCACTTTTTATCCTAGTTAGTATTATTCTCCTTTTTCTTTCTTTTTAATTTTTTTAGGTATTTTCACTTTTGTTAAATTTGCTTCATCCATCAATTTTTCTTTTTCGCAATATAAAAAATACAATGGAGATTTTAATATTAAGTAATTAGCTTAGGATCAAATACCCTTACCATGTAATTGATACTTTGTTTTGAGTTTCAGTGGTTCTTATTTTAATATAGTTTTTGACTTTGACTGAAAAAGCCAAATAGTTTTAGATTTGTAATATCGATATTTATTTATTTTATTATTATTAAACTTATATACCGCCCTTCTCCCGTAGGACTCAGGGTGGTTCACAAGGTTTTTTAAAACAGTACAACAAATTACATAGATTAAAAACAATTAAAATAATTAAACTAACCTTGAAACTAAAAAACCCAATAACAATTAAGATACAATTAAAACCCCAATTAATACCCTCAGTCCAGGCCAGAAAGCTCAAAGAGCCAGGTCTTCAGGTCCCAGCGGAATGAGCGGAGGTCAGGGGCAGTCCTAAGCTCTACAGGCAGCTGGTTCCAAAGGGCCGGCGCACCCACAGAGAAGGCCCTAAATTGTAGTTAATATTGGTAGATTTTCTTCTTTCCTTTCCGTATTTTTAATATTTTGTTAACAGTCTATTATTTAAATAGTACTGTAAACATCACTTTATCGAAATGATGCAATGTATCAAGATGTATAACAATAAAAGAAAAAGAAAAAGAAAAGTATGCTGGGGGCAGCAGAACATTTGGACCAGCTCTAGGCAGAGGGAGATTTGGGAAATTATCTGCCAGCCATTTAAATGGGCAATACTGTATTTTTATTTCATGGGAAGAGGAGAGGATCTCCACCTGGGATGTTGGGTGTTATGCATTTTGGCTTAGTGAATTGTACATTGTACAAACAATGTACAACGTTTCATTGCCTCAGGCACAAATGTCTTGGCCAAGCCTGCAAACCTCTTACTATCTCTTTCACGTGAATAAAACTTAACCCAGAATGAGGGTGATGAAAGGGATGTCTTTTGCCCTTTCTGAGGTGTTATTTTTCCCCTGCTGACTTTAAGCAACCTTAGGTATCTTAAACCCATAAGCAGGGCAGGAGGCCATCAGCTGATCTTTCTGCTGTTTGGACCAGAAAATGCTTTTGGTTTTTGTTATTGATTTGCCGCTGTTTCTCCTAACTATCTTAGCTAACTGCCTGCCCAAGAGGTCTTCATCTACGCCTGTGGTGGCGAACCTATGGCACGGGTGCCACAGGTGGCGCACAGAGCCCTCTCTGTGGGCACGCGCACTGTCGCCCCAGTCCTGGGCCTTCAGCTGGGTTTTATAAAACCTTTTCGCTTTAGGCCTCCGCCGCCTCAAAATGTACCAAAAAAAAAAAAGGTTCAAACAATCAATTTCAACTTCTCCCAGGGAAAAAAAAACTTCTCGCAAAGTTGGAATTGATTGATTGAACTTTTTAGTCCCACCCAGTCTGCGGTTACCACTGCAGCCATGCCCACCCAATGGGCCACACCCACACAATTGGCCACACCCACCCAATGGGCCACGCCCGCCCGGCACCCGACGATACATAAGTGGGTTTTGGGTTGCAGTTTGGGCACTCGGTCTCTAAAAGGTTCGCCATCACTGATCTAGGTTGACATTGCCAGCCTGTGGTGACAATCAGAGGCCAGTGACTCCATTTGAAAAAGGAAGGAAGAAGAGGAAGACCTTTTTTGAGCATGTTCCTTCCTCAGGGTCTGGTCCAGGCTCCTCCTTCAGAAGTCTAGTCTTTCCAACAGTAATAGGAGTGTCACAATATGATTGTTCTTCCACCTTTCAGTGTGAGCTCCATATATTCTCCCTGTAGATCAGCATTATAAATCAATCTCCACCCACGAGAACAGAACAATTTCCACCCTGCAACACCATAGCTGCTTTGTGTAGAGAACGAGGAAGATGACCTTGATAGAAATATGTAAGAACTGTTACCTAGGGCTAGGCAAAGGGGCTGAACCATTTTTTAAAAAATACATTAAAATAATGAGGTAATTTTAGGAAGTGGGCACAGGTGGATGCCTTTCTAATTCACTGGAATATAAGGAGGACAATCAAATCCCAAGGTGCTTTTCCAAAAGATAACTGGACTTTCATGGGGTTTTTTTCCTTGAAAACATTTTGCTTCACATCCAGTTCTGACTGAATGGTGGGGAATGGAAGAATTTGCAGTCATTTCCTTGTTAGCACTCTGAGAGTAGTTGAGCCAGCCACTTGAAGGGTTACCTGAATCATATTGCAAATGTGTGTGCATTTATCCCACTTTCATCATTATTATTATTATTTACAAATAATAAATTGTTATGCTCCCCCTGTGACAGCATGGCCCATACTGCTATTTTGATCCCAGGCACCATCAATAGCTTACAGATGATATACTGTCTGGTTAGAAATGCTTTATTTGTTCCTTCAGCAAGCACCAGCTGGGTTGTTAAGTAAATAACGTTTACTTCTCTTCCATGATTATAGGATCCTTCTATAACTGAGGAAGTCAATGGATTCAGGTATAGCATGCTGACTAAGTAAATAAAATCATAGCAAGTGGGATTGTTTCATTGCTTAAGAAAGCCAATGAAGCCATGTTAGCAAGATGGCCACATGGGAAAGTGTCAGAACTACCTGTGAATGACTTTGCTTTGGGAAACCACTACGTGGTCTTTGATCTTGTCTTCTCTTTCTCTTTTCCCCTTGTGACACACTGCATTCTCCTCTTCCGTAACGATAGTTTACAGTTGGCATAGACTAGATCAGGGGTAGGCAACCTTGGCTCTTTTATGACTCATGGACTTCAACTCCCAGAATTCCTGAGCCAGCATGGCTCAGCTTGGAAACCTCTCCCTTTCCCCTCAGCTTGGCTGGCTCAGGAATTCTGAGAGTTGAAGTCCACGAGTCATAAAAGAGCCAAGATTGCCTACCCTCCTGGTCTAGATCAGAGGTCCCCGATCTTTTGAGCACCAGGGACCGATTCCATGAAGAGAAGTTTTTCCGCGGACCGGAGGGGGTGTGGTTTCATGTGCTGCCTGCATCCTGTGGATGGGGCTTTGCCGCTTTGTACTGCCCGGTTTCTGGCATGCCTTGGCCCAGTGCTTTTTCTTGCTAACAGAGAATAAATCTTTTTTCTGACTGACTGCAGGACCTTGGAAGGGAAATTTTCCATCCCGACTGAGACTTTTTTTTTTGTATATTAAACCTGTTCCAAGTGAGGCAGTTGTTAAGCATGGGGGCCAACAGGAAAAAAAAAATCAATCTGTGGGTTATGTAGCTGTTTGTGTTACAGAGTGGGTTATGCAATTTTGGATTGAAACTTTTAAATGTTGTTTTTGTAAGTGTGCTTTCAAGTCAGTCTTTGATTCCTGGAGACTGTCTGGAGAAGGTTTTCTTGGCTACATTTTCGGATGTGGTTTGCAACTACCTTCTTCCTAGGTCTGAGAGTGTGAATGGACCAAAGCCACTTAGCTGGAATTGTGCCTAAAGTAGGCCTTGAACTCACAGTCCCCTGATTTTTAGCATGGTGCCTTAACCAATATTCCTCTTTGAAGAATTGTACCACTCCAAAATTACCTGTGAGCTAAGCCTTCTGTGGTGGAGCCAAATAAATTAACCTTTTACAGCTGAATAATGTTCTAATAGTTACAAAATCTTGGAAATAAGCTTGAGAAATGCAGATTATTTTTTTCAAAAAGTGTAGGATAGTTTCTTAAATATATTCCAGAAATATTGAAATGCTGCTTCTTGGTTGGTTGGTTGGTTGGTTGGTTGGTTGATTTGGAATGACTGTGCTGCAACATTATTTAATCAACACTAAGCTATAACTAAATTTTATTTGGGATCCTGTTTGTGAAGGACTGCTAAGCTCATATCCAAATGCAACCTTTCCCCCCCCCCCAATGTTTTTGGAACACAGGCCTCATTGTGCCTAGCTCTTACCTTGTACGTGCTGGCAGGGGATAATGGAAGATGTCATTCAAATATGAACAGCTGGTCTTCTCAGTCTTGTACTCTCCCAGTGGTGTTGGACCACAGCACCTGATCACTGAGAATAATGGGAATTTTAATCCAATATTCCTAAACAGTGTCAACCTGTAGAAGATTGAAATAACTGGTATTAACCAATTTCAGTTATTTGGGGTTGCACAGAGCCCTAAGGGTTCCATCAGAGGTTACTAGATGTTCTTTGGAGAGCATGATTTCTTTTTCTTTTTTTAAAAAACCAAACAAAACCTCTCCAACCTCCAACATTGGGTTGGCCTGCTAGAGTATCTGCAGATCCTGGACAGGGGTGAGAGTTGTGCATACATGTGCAAACAGGGAGGTGACCAGAAGACTGAGCTGAGCTGAGGAGGGAATTGAGTGAGGAATAAAGAAGAGAGGAGAGAGGAGCAGCAGGTGGTGTGTGTGAGAGAGAGAGTCTGTAAGAGAGAGTCATTCTCTCCTTGTGAGGGCTCTCCTTGCCAGCGCATGCCTGCCTTTCTCCAGGTACAGTGGCCCAGGGGCCTCCGTCTCAGGGCAGGTGCAGAAGATCTGGGCTAAGCTGGGCTGGGAATCAGCAACCTCAGGAGCCATCCACAAAGGTATGGGAGAGGGGGGCAGAAGAAAGAAGTTTAATTCTTTATTTTAATTTAAGAACACTTCTAATGTACATGTATAGGTGTGCACAGCAGACAAATGTAATAATTTTTGTAACTTCTGCCCTGCATTTGAGTCTAAGTATGTAGGAGTTCCTGAAGCTTGACAAACATTTGAAAGATTCTTCCAGGTGCAAAGAGGTTGAGAAATATAGCAGACACATCTCCAAAACAGTATGTTTTAGCAATGCAATATAACTAGCGGCGTATATTTGATTGGTAAGAGAAAATTATAGTTGATTGGTAAGAGAAGGACTCACTGGAGAAGAGCCTAATGCTGGGAAAGGTTGAGGGCAAGAGAAGAAGGGGACAACAGAGAATGAGGTGGTGGATGGAGTCACTGAAGCAGTAGGCGTGAGCCTAAATCAGGGGTGTCAAACTCAATTTCATTGAGGGCTGCATCAGCATTGCGGTTGCCCTCAAGGGGCCGGGTGGGTATGGCCAGGGTAGGCGTGGCCTACTGGGTGGGCGTGGCTACAGTGAGTATGGCCTACTGGGTGGGCATGGCCAGCTCTACTACGTTTGCATGAAGGGTGCCTATGGGGGCCTGGGCAGGAGTGGGACAGGTCTGAGGGTCTCTGGCAGAAGGAGGGTCTCTGGGCCGGGGCCAAGGCAGCGGGGGCCGTTCCCTCACTGTTTCCAGGATGGCTTCGCGGGCCACATGAAACCACTTTGTGGGCCGGATCTGGCCCCCGGGCCTTGTGTTTGACATGTCTGGCCTAAATGGACTCCAGAAGATGGTAGAGGACAGGAAGGCCTGGAGGAACGTTGTCCATGGGGTTGTGATGGGTCGGACAAGACTTTGCAACTAACAACAACAAGAAGAAGAGAAAATTCTCTCATCTTATGTGGTTGCATGCTAAGGCTTTATTTATGCACCTTCACTCTCTCCAGCATGGTGCCCTGCAAATGAATTGGATTTTCCACCTTCGTGATTCCCCAGCTAACATGGCTTGCAAAGATTATTTCGTTGCCTTCTGCTATTTCATTCCTGTAGAGATAAGCCTTTGTTTTCCTGCTGAGAGAAGAGTTTCTGTTTCTGCCATGCCAGGTCATTTATTCCATTTTTATTCAAGAAATGCCTTAGTGGTTCAGAAAAGGCCGATTCTCATCATGTGGCTTTGAGCCCCTTGGCCACAATAGCCCTTGTCTTGGTTGCAGTCACCCTCAAGAAGAAGGGAGGTTAAAGGAGCTAAGCCACGGCTTCTGATGGTCCTCCTTTCATTCTGTAAGCATGGCAAACCAGTCGTCGTTAAATGCTTCTCCTTGGCAGGTTGCCTGTCATGGAAAAACAAGTCATCCAGGCCCTAGATACGACTGTCTGCCAACTGATGAGGCATGTTATTATGCTGGTGGAGTGTGAATTCCAGTATTTTGCCATTGTACTTGCTAGGTGATTAAAAGAAAAGAAAGAATTCTTGAGGGCAGTGCTGGCAGCTGAGTTTGGTGACCATTCTTGTGTAATTAGTCACGCTCTCTGTGAATGGGCTGCTCGCTTGGCAAAGGAACATGACCCCAGTTTTCTCTTCATTTATTCGTTAGTTTGTTTTGCTTTTTGTACAGCAACTTAAGATAGTGTATACAGCACTCTCTCTTCCTATTCTGCCTTACAATAACAACTGGTAGAGAGACTAATTGGTCCAAAGTCACCCACAGAACATTTGTGGCCGAGAGTAGACTAGAAACTGGACCTTCCTAATCCTATTCCTACCCCTTAACTATTACACCACATTGGGGGGGTGCATATCGTTCAAACCTGGCCTTCATGCCATGAGATAAATTGCAGAGACCTTTGCCAGCAACAGCCTGAATAAAGCATCATATAGGAAAAATGGGGGGGAGGGGATGACACACTGCTGTTTTGGCCTTCCAGAGTAGATGATAACTCCTTAATAAAACTTCCACTAGATTTCAGGCAGGTTAAATAATCTTACCAATGCATAACTTCCCACTGGAAATAGAACACTATTTTATTTTTGGCTAAATTTGACTCGGGAAGTTGCATGTCTTTGTGGTGCATTTAGTATGTTAAGCACCCTGAAATGAAATTTAAAGCCCTGCATGGTTATGAAAAGATTGGTGTCCAACCGCCTGCTGTAGGATCCCTAAGAGCAAGAAATATCCATAGGAGGTGCAGGAGTCGACCTGGGATCTCTCAGATAATCACAAGAAGCTAATAAGATATATGAACTTCAATCCATTGTGTCCGTTTCAGGATCACCAAAAAAAACCCCCTTCGCCCTGTTGTATTCCTGCTTATCTTGGGGAGGTTGGCTGAAGTCCTTTCTGCCAGCTCTGGTGGTCTCTGATACCAGCTGGTGTTGTTTTCCTTTTTGTGGATTGTATCGACTTGCATAAATATTTTCTCCCTCAACATTCAGATGGCAGTGGTCCCAAAATTTATAATGGATAAGGCAAACTACTAATGCATCAGCCCCTCTTTCTCTGTTGACACGAGCTCTATTTCTTGCCCGCTCAAGCACTTTGAGAATTGCTGTATAGGATGCTTGTTCTCCTGGGATGCTTGAGGGCCTGGATTATTTATTACATTGCTCCCTTCCTGAGAGGGGCCTCTTAAACATTTATGGCTTCCTCTCCCATGCAATGTATTCTTGCTGGGATGCTGGACTAAGGGTTGCTGTTCTTCTCCAAAAGAAGAGTTCCCACTTTAAGGTAGCTATAAATCTAATACAGGAGGCTTATCTGCTGGGAGTAATGAACACAGATGCTCTCAATTTTTTACCTCATGTACACCCACAAACACCCACCTGATACCTCATTTGTCTCAGAAATGAGAAAATAGCTAAACTAGCTATAATAGCATGCTTCGACTGAATTATGTTATATAGCTGTTTTATCCTAGTCATATATCTCTATAAATTTTGAAGCATGTAGAGCAGGGATGTCATACACACAATGTCACGTGACGTGTCGTGACCTATTGCGACTTTTTTTTCCATTGCCGGCAATGGGGAGGGCGCGGTTTCAGCATGACGCATCCAGCTCACTGGCCGGCAGTTTGACACCCCTGATGTAGACATTGGTCTACTAATCTAGTTTAGAAATGTTTCAGCAGATAGCTGTTCTTATCTGACCACTAAAGCTTAGCGGGACCAGACTGGTTAGTCCTTATATGGGTGATTCTCAGGGCTGTAGATAAGACTGGGGAGCTGGAAAAAAAATCTACAAGGCCAGGACAACCACTTCCATAGGATATATAGACATCATCTTAAAACATCCATGAGACAAGCTTGACTTGAAGGAGATTTTTCTATTTTAGTGACCTATGGTTAGGAGAATGATGACAACCTACCCCATATTTCTGTTTTTTAAAAATATATATTTACCCTTCAAATACTGTATATTACGGAGCAGGTAAAATAGTACATTTAAAGCACCATGTGATAGCTAATGTAGTGTTCCACAAAGCGTGTATTTCCTATATCGAACCATTGCTCACGTTGGCTGGGATTTCTTATTATTTCAATTGATTTATCTGGAGAGGGGCACATTGGTGAGGAAGGAATGTGTTAAAGCCACGGTGACGCCCCTTAACAGCAGCATCCATCTGCAGATCACATCAGCAGGTAATTAAAAGTTAGAAAGCTGAAAAACCTAGTTAAAAATGCTCTTGGCAAGAGCTAGGAAGAATTAAGAATTTTCCATGCTGGCTGGGGAATTCTGGGAGTTGCACATATTAAAGTTGCAAAGGTTGAGAAACACTAGTATTCCTAAGAAAAGGAACAATCTCTCTGTTTATCTTCTATGCGCTTGAACTTGCCTAATAAAAATATTGCAATCTATATTAAGCCTCCTTGTTTACCATTTTTCTCCTCCCGGTAAGCCTTCAAGGTGCCACAGTAAGGCTCTTGTTTATATTAGGCCAGCGCATAAAGCTTGAACAACATGAGGCCACTGTCCTCTAACGGCCATGTGTGTCATTGCAGTGAATTTTTGGTGGCCTCTTGCATTCTCTTTTTCTAAAGACCAGCAATTTCATATGAGAGATCTTTAAGATGGTTAATGGTTAACTATCAATCTGCTGTCAGTAAGGCCCAGAACTTTTTCTTACCCCTATTTGTCTCAGCTTTTCAAAATCTTACATTTTTTTAAATGCCTTGCCTTTTCACTTGAGAGTGAATTCAGAATTTCTGCAGATCCATTCATTCATCTATCAAACTTGAATGTTACCCAACTCCACTGATTTGTGGGGCGGGGCCTCACAACAATCCATACAAGGAAATCACAATAAAACTAATTACCAAGAAGTGGTGGGGGAGGAAGAAGACACAATATGGCAAGAATGACAGATTGGATAGATAGTCTTCATAGTTCTTCTAAACAACAGCAGAGTGAGGGCCATCCAGATCTTGGGAGAACCTCATTCCAGAAGGTAGGCGCTGTTCAGAGAAGGTGCACCTCAAAGTCCTTTTAGATGACATTGATTAATCAAAGGTACCCAGAGCATGCTAACCTGCAAGATTGAATTGGCCGGGCAGATTCTTCTTCTTTATTAGTTCCACTGTCATGCTTTGCCTCTTGAGCAGATTTGTGCTGTGCTGTCATATAAATAATAGTGACTTGACCTCACCCAATTGAAACCTCTGGCTGACCTTTGTTGGGCTTGGAAAATGAACAGAGCTGATTAGTACTAGAATGGTAAACCACTAACCCAGAGGCCCCCAACCTTTTGAACACCAGGGACTGGTTCCACGGAGAGAGGTTTTTTCTGTGGACCGGAGGGGGGCGTGGTTTCATGTGCTGCTTACATCCCGTGGATGGGGCTTTGCTTATTTGTGCGGCCCAGTTTCTGGCATGCTGCGACCCGGTACTGGGGGTTGGGGGACCCTGCACTAACCAATCAGTGGTATAAACCAGATTAGGAAATTATCCTGGAACAAGGCAATGACAAAATATTTCCATAACATTGTCCAGGAATATAACACCAGGAAAATTACACAAAGACGTATGTAAGGTCACCAATCAAGCTTGACTTGAAGATCTTTTATATTTTACCCCAAGTTGCTGGTATATAATTATTGCCATTGGAGCTCAGGTAAGGACATGGCTTTTCAATGCTGTTAATGGCATTGGTGTATCATACCTTTCTTGGAACTTTTCAAGAGATTATTCTTATCCTATTGGAATGTGATTAGTTGGTTATAAAGATGAAGCGGGGAATCTTTTCTCTTGGATATAAGTACAACATTGCCACACGAAGGACTGCACAAACAGGTGCTATTTTTATGGAGTCTTTGAGACTCCTGTTATAGTCTGTGATCTGATGTATATAATAACCGAGTCACCTTGTACATGTTATATATAAGATATTATTTGGCCATTGTGTAAGCTGTTAGGAGCGGTTAGCTTTTCCCATGGTAGTATTAATAGGTCAAAAGGCTGAGGCAGCCTAATCTAAATAGCTCCAGTAGTAAAGCTGGTGAGGTAACATAAGTGGCACTGTAAACCCTAGCTGACCCATCCAGTAATTGCAAAATCTCAACTGTTTGTGTTCTATCCCTTGTAGCATGACTCTTGCCATTCTCTGAAGCTTTCTTCTTCCTGCAGAGAATGATACAACTACTGGTCAGTGTGAATCGGTCAGGATGATTAACTTTAATCCTTGAAGGTCCCTTGTGTAAACAGATTTAGGATGACTGAGGGAAAGTTTCAATTCTGAAATGAGTGAGAACTGTGGTAAGGGGTATAAACCAACCATGGATCCTGCTTTGGAAGGTTGAAAAAGTCTACTTGGGGAATGGACTGTTTCCGAAGCCATCAGCTTTGATTCCAGTCTGAATCCAAATCTTACTACAGGAAAACGGCAACTTCATTTCTGTGGCTCCTTCTGGAAGTCAGTGAACAACTGAAGTGTTTTTAAAAATGGTATAAAAGAATTGATTTCAACATTTGGATTAATGCCATAGTCCCTTGAGGAGATGCCAAACTTCAAACAAACAAGTGTTTTCTGTACAAGAACAGTGTGTGTGTGTGTGTGTGTGTGTGTGTGTGTGTGTGTGTGTGTGTGTGTAGGGGTACTTAATGTAAAAAGAAATAAGACTGTGGAGGCTTTGGGGAGAAAACTTGCAGCATTCACAAGGACAGATTTAAAGAGAATAGTGCTTTTAAAGTTGATCTGAAGGAATGTAAAAACAGCATTTGTTTTTAATCCACCCAGTGAGTTTGAATATCTTTTTTCAAAATATACTTTATTTTGCAGAAATTACAGTTTAGGGAAAGGGTCAATAACTTAGGAGGCTACTAAAAGTCAGACCCCCAAACCTTTCATCATTTTTAAGCAGAGCTCCAAGACTTGACAATATTTTTTTAAAAAAGCCCGGAATGATGTGCCCTTTCTGACAGTTTCTGTTTCATGTCCAAACTGCTTATACTGAACCCATTAATGTTTGGTTCTCCTTCTGTTTACAAAAAGTTTTTAACCCACTGTACAGACACTGGTCCTGTATCCTCATTTGGAAATATTGGCCTGTAATGTGAAATCTGAAGTATTTCCCATTCTAGTTAAACACATTTTCCTGAAAAGGCACAAAATAATGCAATATGCATTACCTTTACAGGTAGTCCTCATTTAAAGACACAATTGTGACGGGCAGGTCTGTTGTTAAATGAGACCCAGTGTGACCACAATTTGCATTTTTTCTGCTGATTTCTCCATTGACTACTTGTTAGAATAGCAATAGCAACAGCACTTATATATTGCCCCATAGTGCTTTACACAACATTCTCTGGTTGGTTTACAATGTCCGCATATTGCCCTCAACAATCTGGGCCCTCATTTTACCATCCTCTGAAGGATGGAAGGCTGAATCAACCTTGAGCCCTGACAGGATCGAACTCCAGGCAGTAGGCAAAGTTTGCCTGCAATACTGCATTCTAACTACCAAGACTCCTTCTACAGCCTAAAAGCTGACCGTGAAGCTCACAAATGGCGATCATGGAATTGTGGGATGCTGTGACATTGGTAAATGCCACCAGTCACATGACTGCAGTTGTAAGTGTGAGGAGCCATCGATAAATTTACTTTTCAGCACCCTCATAACTTTGAACAGTTGCTAAGCAAGGCTGTCATTAAGTGAGGACTACCTGTAATCATACTATTGAAATCCCACTTACTAGCTTAGTAATTTTACGAAGGCAGGGTACAAGTGAATTAAAATAAATTAATATTGATTAGTCAAAGTCTTCTGGTTGATGCGTGTCTAAATCCTGAGCTGGAAAGTGAAAACAATGCAGTTGTGGTTTTGCATTACTATTGTTAATTGGTTTTTTTTTTTGCCTGAGTGCCCTTAGAGTTTTTATATTGTTTTGTAACTGCTTATCTTTTTTTAGACACCTAGTGTGGCAGACCTGCAAATCAAAATTAATTTGTTAATTAATCCTTTTGCACATTACCAGGCTGCTCTGCCTCCCTGAAACCAGCTGTGGGTGTTGCTTAATAAATGTTTAATATGTTAATCTATTGATCCATCACCCTCCCTAAGTCTTCTTTCCCTAACCTGGAGCTTTCAAACTACAGTACATTGGGACTGCATTTCCTCTGGTGGCTGGGGGTGATGGTTGGAAATTACAAGGAGGATGCCTTTAAATGCAGGGAAGATGGCCTTTAATAAAATGAACACGAGAGAGTACTTGGTTTTAAATTCCTCACTTCTTTCCTCATTACAGATAGACTAATACCTTCCAGTCCAAGATGGCAGACAGCGATAAAAATGGAAGCAGCCGTTCTAGCACCAGCAACAGTCGACTTCAGAGCAAGAAGCCCCCCAACCTTTCTATAATGATCCCACCAGTGAAGACAGAAGAAGAAAGCAGCCAAACAGTGGTATGAATTATTGAGATCCATAAATGTCTATTAACTGTGAGATTTCCATTGTTACGTGCTATCTAGAAAGGTGTCTGTTATAATAATAGTGCATTACAGCAATACAAAAAAAAAATTTCAAAATAAAAAACGTGAACCGGGCTGTTTCAAGCACAAAGCAGTGTTTTGTACTTTAAAGCCAGTTGCTCTAAGTCAAAACACTTCCCAAATGCTCTTTATAATCTGTTTCACTCTTGAAAGCAATCTGATGTTGGTGGTTGTTCTGAGTCTCAAAGAACTGGCTTTCACCTCCCATATGGGGATGATCATGGGCTGAATTGTTCAACCCCATCATCATAGACTTGTGTTAACACCCTGACACTTAGAAAGGAGTGGGACGGCTGAAATTCAGTGCTCCTAACTCTCAACTTTGGTGCAGAAGGATACAATGCTCCACAGCTTCAAACATTGCTGAAAGATCTAATAGGAAAACAGATCTAATAGGAAAACATCCATTCTAGACAATCTGCTTCAACCAGTCTCTTTTGTGTCTTATCACCTTCTGCAGAATCTTCCCTGAAAGGGGAAGATGAGAGACTAGATGTAAATTGTCTAATAAGAGTCTACCAGGCATTCACTTCTTCTGGCTGCAGTATTCAAACATGCAAATATGCTGCGGTGTTCTCTCCTTATAGGGTGGGTGTTAAGAGGTCCAAGCTAAATTGGATCTCAATTGATCAGAATTGTTGTTTCAGCAAAGCATTCCTGAATCCAGACAATCTGTCCTTAGATGGACCGTCTTCCAAAAAGCCACCATAGTAATAATCAGCCAGTTAAATTACAGTACTTTAGCTTTTATCAATCACACTGACTTGCTATGTCACACCATTTAAAAGCATTGTCTATTCTCCTGCATATACTGTATGTGAGTGCTCACTAGCTAATGAGAAGGGGGAACGGATCACATAAGCGCAGTAAAATCGTTTGTAAGCTCCAGCCAGTTCTCTGGCATTCTACAGAAACTTTTTATGAATGTTGCACTTCCAGGAGGAGAAAATTTCATCCATCCCATCCCTTATTCCATTGCTTTTTTTCCTTTTCTCTTTCACTGGTCCTTAGGTTATAAACTGCTCAGAGGAAATATGATCTATGTACCATTTTATCCTCACACAAATATCTATGTCTGACTAACTAGCTTGCCCAGCTTATCTAGTCATGAACTGGAGAAAGGGCCTGATCCCTCACTGATCAGAAAGTATAATTTCTTGAGAATTTATAATTTATGTGGATAGTTGAGTGGTCTTTGGATCAAACCCCCCTCCCCATCTTTCTTGCTGATGACCTCAATGTCTCCTTTTAGCTTCTGAAAAAAAACCCAGCTCTTCAGAAGAGTGTGAGCCTCCAAGAGTCGAGATTGAAAAGACAGGACAGCAACTTTGAAAGACATCCCGCCTTGCATAGGCAAACCTCATTGTCCCAGAGTATTCGCAAGTAAGGAGAACTTTATCCTATCACATTAGTTTATTGTTATTTCTTTGACTTATTTCTTCCATTTATTCAGCTGCCCCTCTCATAGCAACGACTTTGGGCAGCTCGTAACATTTAAAAGCGAAGCAATAGCGTAATATGAAACATTAATGACAGCTAAGGATAATTTGTGACTCTGTGGGTGTTTGATTTTTGTGCTTGTTGGGCTGTTAGTAATGTTTGAAACCCACTTTCTGGTCCTTGTAGGTGGACTTACTGAGTTTATTTGTACACTTAACCCTTTTTCCTCTTGAGAATATATAGGCTCCGTTTAACTGAATGTCATTATATTTTCAATAAGTGCTTTAAATGCTTTAAAGAGCCTTGGTGGAGCAGTGGGCTAATGCCTCCCTAAGTAACACCAGCTGCCTGCAATTAGTGCAGGTTCGAGTCCCACCAGGCTCAAGGTTGACTCAGCCTTCCATCCTTCCGAGGTAGGTAAAATGAGGACCCAGATTGTTGGGGGCAATTAAGCTGACTTTGTAATAATGCCGCTTGGGGGGAGCTGAAAGCCCTAATAAGCAGGCATATACATAGAATGAAGGCTATTGCTAAGCACATTGATTTGTGCTTCTTAGATTGTAAGCCGCCCTGAGTCTTCGGAGAAGGGCGGGATATAAATGGGATTAAAATAAAAATAAAATAAATAAATAAATATTAGCCATTGCTTGAACCTGGGTTTGCTCAAAACTGAGAGCTGTGTCAAAACAAGGGGAAAGAAGGCAGATACATATCAACTATTTATTGTGACCTATTTTAAATTGCAGGTAGACCTCGGCTTGCACCCACAGTTGGGATTTTGGTTGTTCATCAGTGTGGTCATTAACTGACTCCTCACACGACAGGGCCTAATTGTATGACAATTTTACCACAAATTAAATTCATCATGGTAGTTAAGCAAATTACATAGTCCTTATGTGAATCTTGTGGCCATTAAGTGAATCTGGCATCCCCAGTCGGCTTTGCCTGCAGGAAGCTGGCTGAGAAGTTCACAAATTGTGATCACATGACTGCAATATGCTGCAACCCCTGTAAATGCAAGTTGGCTGCCAAGGACGGGTTGTAAGTCACTTTTGGTGGTAACTTTGGACCGTCCTTAAACAAATGGTTGTAAGTCAGGGACTACCTGTATGTGAGATAGTTGTGTTATTGTTCCCTCTCCATCTCAGCTACTAAGCATGGCTATGGCTTTTCACAGAACAGAGACAGAGTAATTTCCAGATGCTGTAAAGGAAAACAGATGAAAGAAAACTTATTCATAAAAAGTGACTCAGCCCTGCCATAAAAATTGCTGTGTCTTATTTATACCACAGGGTAGATTCTGGTTATTTTTCCTTAAACGTATTTCGAGGATTTGATGAAAACACTGAATATTTCTATCCACAATACTCCATGTTTACTCTGTCAGCTTTAAAAATGTCCCCTACAACTACCCTACCCCCTTCCATCTGTGAAAACATATCCATTGATCGGCCATTCCTGGAAGCAAAGCTAGATAAAGGATTAGGCCTGGATGGAGTAGTTACTTTCTTAAAATTTTGAAGTTACTTGTGAAGCCATGGATGTCCTGTGACATTTGTCTCCTCTCCTCCTGCACTCAGAGGAGCTGCTCAGTGGTTTGGCATCAGCAATGACTGGGATGGAAAGCAACACAATTGGCAGCGCAAGAGCCTTCAGCACTGCAGCCTGCGCTATGGAAAACTCAAACCTGCCTACAGGGAAATAGAAGTGAGCAGCCAGGAGGTGCCTTCTTTCCAAGGCACAGAATCCCCAAAGCCAACAAAAATGCCCAAGGTAGGTGTCATTGCACAAGAGAGTTGGTAACACAGAGATACTGTCATGCTGTAGAGAAGATTTGACTGTGGAGAAGAAATTATAATCCCTCTTGGATGTACAGCCTGAGAAAAAAGGGCCACCAGAAAGCCAGAACTTCATCTTTTGAAGGTCTCCAAGTTCAGCTCATTACCAAGTGGAAAAGTCTAGTGTCAGGCAATTTTATTTATTTTATTTTATTTTAATCCCATTTATATCCCGCCCTTCTCCGAAGACTCAGGGCAGCTTACAATTTTCAAGCACAAATCAATGTGCTTAGCCTTCAATGTGCTTAGCCAATAGCCTTCATTCTATGTATATGCCTGCTTATTATGGTTTTTGCCCCCCCCCAAGCGGCATTATTACAAAGTCAGCTTAATTGCCCCCAACAATCTGGGTCCTCATTTTACCTACCTCGGAAGGGTGGAAGGCTGAGTCAACCTTGAGCCTGGTGGGATGCGAACCTGCACTAATTGCAGGCAGCTGGTGTTACTTAAGGAGGCATTAGCCCACTGCTCCACCAAGGCAATAACAAACTCCACTTCAGGGTTTGGGAAGCCACAGTCAGCCAGAGAAAATCCTACTGGATTAGCTGAGGTGAAGAACAAGATGGCACCCCTCTATGCACACAAGTCATCTAACTGTTCAGGAGGCCAGCTTATGGCTGTGAAGGAAATTACCTGGCATTGTCCCACCTCATTTGCCATTGAGGTGATGGCCTCCTTCTGCTTAATGAAAGAGTTGATCTTAATTCTCCCTTCCTGTAAAGAAACTTAAAGGGGTAATGGGCGGCCACAGTCGAATATCATCTGTGTAAAAGGACTCAATATGAAATGATGGGGAAAATCAAGACTGAAAGGGATCAGGGAGATGTTGGTCAGAGGAAATCCTATGAGGGGAGGTGAATCAAGCATTTATCTAAAGCACCATCCTACGGTTGATACGATTTAAGTTTAAATCAACATTCCTGTTCCATTTCAACACTGAGTACAAGACTAATTGCTTCAATTGTTTTATCCTTTCAGATTGTAGATCCTTTGGCCCGAGGCCGTCCCTTCAGGCACCCAGATGAAGTGGATCGTCCACGTACTCCACATCCTGTCCTTCCCCCTCTGACTCCTGGAGTTGTGTCCTTGGCATCATTAGGTAGTGTACGGTCAGGCTACGCCCGCCTGCCCCGCAGGAAAAGGGAATCGGTGGCCCATATGAGCTTTAAGGCAGCTGCAGCAATTATCAGAGTAAGTTCTAGTTTTGTGGTAAAGCTCTGAGCTACAATTCCTTATTTCTTTAGATAATGGTGTCTAGGATATTGTATGTGCTGCTTCCTTATCTTTCTATTCAGCAACAGTATCACCAGAACTCCAGAGAGGGGAAAAAAGTTGTTGATCTATAGGATTTCAATTCAAATCTGAACTGGAAAATAAATTAAATCTCAGTTTGCAATTACTTCTATTTCTGAGATGGTCATATGTGTCGGCAGTTATATTGGATGGGAGGGCATTTATGTTTTTTGCTGGGCATTTATGTTTTTCCTACTTCACAGTTCCTGGGGATGATTTTTCTGAAACTTTGCATTAAATCCTAATTTCAACGAGATTGAATCCTAATTTCAGCGAGATTGGAGAATCAGTTACTTTACTTTTGAAAAAGTTATATGTTATATTTTGTTGTGCTGTTACTTCTAAGTTTGTATTTGAACTCTGGAATTCTGTGAATTCATGAAAATATAATTGACAGACTTTGATGATTTCATATTCCAAGCTTCCTAAAGCTGAGAGTTATGAAGTGGGTTGTCCTGAGAAAGGTCACGATCAAAAGGAAACTGTTTGATGGGAACACAAATATTCCCCTTATAAGACTGGAAATCTAAATAGGTGCACAATAGAAGTAAAAGCATATTCTCGATTCAGAACATCTGAACAAAAGAATCACCAGAGGGAGCTGTTGTCTGGCCCAGAAAAAGAATGGAGAAGTAGATTTAGCGACATTTGACTGGAAGGTTGATGCTGTGTAAAACCATCTACTTCATAATTGGAGCCAATGTTAATATTATTGACTTATACCCAACAGACAGTGCTGCAAAACAGATTTACTGAAATAAACCTGTAGCTATCTTGGCTTAAACTATATCTCAAACCTGGTTAGCTATAGCTCCAGAGTGTTTAATCATGTGCCAAGCCCTGTGTCTTCCTCTTAGCAGGCGTCTTCCTTTTTGGAAGGCAACTTCAGGGCTGATCATATCTCTGTAACTCCAGGTGGAGTTGAAACTGCTGATAATAGATGGTGAATCATTGATAGTGAGTGAAGGCTTCCTGCCTGAGCAGGGGGTTGGACTAGATGATCTCCAAGGTCCCTTCCAACTTTACTACTACTACTACAATTATTATTATTATTATTATTATTATTATTATTATTATTATTATTATTATTATTATTATTATTTATTTATTTATTTATTTTGAACCCGACCATTCACCATTCCAATTTGTTTCTTACAATAGGGGCGTTCCATTCTGGATCCATCAGTGCAAAAACGCAGGGGCAACAAACGGAGCTTTATGTATCCTAGCTTCATGGATGATGATGTGGTGGATGGCATGGATACATTTGACTCTTCCTTCTTCAGTAAGGCAAGCATGGTTCCATGGCCTTCCTGTTACATGCTCCTCCTCTGCTCTGTCACTTCAGTTTTGCTCCTTCTATGGTTCCTGCTATCCTCTTGTTAAATTTGCAAAGGGAAGGACCTGCAACAATTCAGCAAATCGTTTCATGGATTTTGAGAGCTTTCTCATTTCTTCTTTACTGAACCTCCCTCCCGTTCCCTTTTTTCCAGTTTGTGATGCTGCGCTACTGTAAATTAAAAATCTTTGTCCCATTTCAAAGCAGGCCTTTGTTTCAAGCAAGTGGTCACGCTTGGTATCTTCTGATCATCCTGGGAGAAGCTGCACCTCCAGCCCTCTGAACTAAAACCTAAGACTGCCAGGCAAAAGGGATATTGAAGGTTCTTAAGCAGGGGTCTTCAAACTTGGCCCTTTTATGACTTGTGGACTTCAACTCCCAGAATTCCTCAGCCAGGCATGCTGGCTGAGGAATTCTGGAAGTTGAAGTCCACAAGTCATAAAAGGGCCAAGTTTGAAGACCCCTATTATTAAGTCTTTGTAGCCACCTAGATCTTTGCAGCCCAGATCTAGTAATTTTACTATTGCTTATATATAAACGTTTTAAGGTGGATATGCTAGCCTGATTGTTAAACTTCACCCATTCATGAGAATACAACCCCAAGGGCTGCTCTTCTCAAAGAGGATTGGGATCTTTTTCAGAGATTCCTTTTCGTTCTGTGCAAGAAATAAATAGGTGTGAATACCCAGCAGCCCCACATGTGAGTAAGATCATTCCTGAGGCTAGGCAAAAAGATTAATAGGATCAATTACATTTCAAAATGAAATAAAACATAGCCTCTGTTAATTAAACCATATCAAACTTTGCTACATAAACTTTTAGGAGCTTGAATATTTTATTATTATTAAAACATTCCTTGCTGTAAGCTATGGCCTTTTCACCATCAGTTTAAAGAAAGCAAAACAGTTCACCAACAGCTAAGCTTCCAAGGTGGGTGATTTAAACTGAGCTGTGCTTGCCTTGAATTCCTGTTGATGCCTACTATATTCTATTTTGACTTGTACTGTACCTGTAGCATGAGGACAAGTCACAAGGAAAACAGCTGGAATATAAATATTTGGGTTGCTTTTAATCTAGGCATGCCTGGACATGTCCTTTGCCCAGAGGAATTATCTAGCAAATTGGGAGGGGAGATAGATTAATCACATCCTGCCACTAGCATTGTTCCACTTTAAAAAAATGGTCACAAAGTGGTGTTCCTGGTGTTTCTATCCAGCAGGGGCTCTCACTGTGTGAAGGTAAGGCTCCTTCAACACATTTTACCTGGCCTCATTCCTATAATTGCACTCTCTGTATTTTGAAGCGTTATTTGTTTAGCAAAGGCACTGTTGATGTGTAATTTTTTTTTGCTCAGAAAATATTACAAGGGTCCACTGTGCTACTGTCTAATTGATTTCCTTATGTTCCTTTTATATTGCACTATTCACACAGCTTGCTAAGCTTTACTAAAGCTTACATGTGAACATGCATAATCACTTCTGCTGGTTCTTCTTGTAAATGAGCATGGCTAGCAAATTATGGGCAATGCTACAGAGGGCCAGCCAGAGATCCTGGATCAAAAAAAATGCTAGATGCTGAGTTCACAGCCTGTAAGTTGTGGATTCCATGTGAAGTGGGGCAAAGAGGAAGACTGGGGATGAATGAAAGAAGTTGCTTAAATGTATTTTGCTTAATTTCCCCACCACCACCACCATCACCACATTTTTCCATAGATGAATTCTTCTCACATTCCTGCCTTCCCTTCCATTTTATTCCATTTGAAAATAATGAATTTTATTTTTAACTTATACTTTCAGAAACTAGGTTTCTAAAGATCAGTGTTGCCCAATCTTGACAACTTTAAGTTGTAGTCATTCCCAGAATTCCCCAACCAGCCACTGCTATAGATTGTCAATGAAGCTTACCCTGGGAATGGCTAGTGAGTGCAGTTTGCTTATTGGTAGCTGAGCTATATTATGGCTTGATCTGATAAGCAGAGCTCTGTTTGTATGTTTAGATGCAAAATAAATTGTCTTCAAATGTCCTACATTAAACTCTTTTTTTGATGATGTGGATTTTCTGTATTTTATTTAATTATAAACTAAACCTGCCATTAAAAAAACAGTGCTCACCATTCTACTTTATTGGCATCTATGGCCAGCCTTTCGCTCTAATGATTCCTTCCTTCCTTCCTTCCTTCCTTCCTTCCTTCCTTCCTTCCTTCCTTCCTTCCTTCCTTCCTTCCTTCCTTCCTCCCTCCCTCCCTCCCTCCCTCCCTCCCTTCCTTCTCTTATCATATATGTATCTAATTCCTGATTTTTGAGCTAAATAACTCTCCTAATACAACTGGACCAGCAGTCAAAGACTTCCTTGCATGATTCCTGGGTTGTATGATTATTAAAGTCCATCTGTCTGGAAATTCTAGCAGCTGCAGCCTCAACATATCTGAGGGATGCTGGGTTAGGGGCATTTATAAAGAAATGCAATATGTATTCATACGTAAAACAAGATATTGGGCAGATTCATAGTCCCATTTGCTGCTTTTTCTATGTTACGAAGGTGTTTATAAGTAGATATATGGATAAAAATGACGTTTGCCAGAATGACTAGATCCCTCACTGAACAAGATCTACAATTCTCATTTTAAATGAGGCCATGAGTAATAATTCCCCTTTCTTAACAGGTTGACGCACATGAGGAGATGTGCTCCATGCAAGATGATGTATTTGAATCCCCACCTCTCTCTGCTACTGGCTACCGTGGGCTTCCCTTACAAGAAGATATCAAGTCACCTGAAGTTGACCAACCTTTCCAGTGAGTCTTGGAGACCCATTTGGACTGATACAACAGAGACTTAACCTCCTATTCATAGGAAGTGTACCCTGTTTAATGTCACCAAATGTGAGCTATTGTTGCCACAGTCACCTGGAAACAAAGCTTTCCTACTCTAGAGGTGATGCGTAGCTATTGAGAAAAAGCCCTTTTCCACTATGGCATTCTTGTTTGGATTCTTCTTTCCGAAAACGCTACTTTGTCACAGGAAGACTTTTAAAATAATCCTAAAATAAAGTGTTTCCATTTTGTCTGCCAATGAACCATAAACTCTGCTCATAGTTTTTGCTGCTTTGGGACTGGATTTTAGATACATGTCTTGCACTTGTAAGATTTTTATGCAGTACATCATCCTGACCAGTATTTGAAGGATGAAGATGACATTTCTATTATGAATATAAATATTACTTTCCCCGAAAAGACAATTTTAAATAGCTTTCCAGTAATGGGCTATCAATACATCTTTGCTCAGAAAGCTTCGGAACACGGGATTGGAGGCAAGACAGGGCATAGAGAGGATGTGAAATGGGGAAGTAGCCTTTTGAAACAAGATTGGCCACTTGAATTGCTTGTTTTAAATATTGAAGACATTTGCATCTAAGAGTTGGAGAGAAGGTGACAGATGCTAGGAGGAAAAGATTAATGCAAACATAGAAGAGATATGAAAGATTATATTAAAAATTCAGATGAATAACTGATGCACTGAAGAATCAAACGAGACACTTAAATGTAATAGAATCTCTGTCATCTTATCATTTCCCAGAATGAATTTTCTGCTTGAGATTGAACTTAACTCAATCAACTGCTCCTATTGGTCTTCTTATCTTTTTCTGCATAAGTAGTCATTGCAAAAGAAAATGTGCTGGGGTGGGGGCAGCCAAAAAGAGAACCAGTTACAGGTAGTCCTTGACTTTTACAGCCATAATGGAGCCCAGAATTTATGTTAGTAAGTGAGAAATTTGTAAAGTGAATTTTGCCCCATTTTACGATTTTTCTTGCCACATTTGTCAAGTGAATCATTGCCGTTGTTAAGTTAGTAACCTGGTTGTTAAGTGAATCTGGCTTCCCCTTTGACTTCGCTTATCAGAAGGTCGCAAAAGGTGATCACCTGACCCCAGGACACGGCAACTGTCATAAATATGAACCTATTGTCAAGCATCTGCATGTAAATCACATGACCATGGGGATGCGGCAACAGTCGTAAGCATGAAAAATGGTCATGTCACTTTTTTCAGTGCCGTTGTAACATCAGTTGCTAAAAGAACTATTGTAAATCGAGGACTACCTGTATTGTTGCATTGTATTGGGCTCATAATACTTCAGAGACAGACATTTACTGAGATCAAGTAACATTTGCAGAACGCAATTAATTCTTAGCATCCTGGAATAATTCTACATGTATCTCTGCAGTCAAACTCATGATGAGTTTTCAAATATGTCCTTTCTTGTTCTGCAGGCATGTAGGAGCTGTTGCCCTCAAAAGCCTCGAAAAAAAAGCTGCTCCTAAGAGGGGCACTCGGATTGCTTCCAGGGTGAAGCACTTTGCCTTTGACCGGAAGAAGCGCTACTATGGCCTGGGAGTGGTGGGTAACTGGCTGAACAGAACATATCGTCGGAGCATCAGCAGTGTGGTGCGGTCACAGCTGGAGATCACAGACAGCCACAGGTAGCAATAGACCACCAAACTTCCAGGATGACTGTGAATCAGTCATTTTAGTCAAAATAGAGCTGGAAGGGACCTTGGAGATCTTCTAGTCCAACCCCCTGCTCAAGCAGGAAACCTATACTGTTTCAGTCCAGTCTTTCCTTAAAAACCTCCAGTGATGAAGCACCTACAACTTCTGAAGGCAAGCTGTTCCATTGGTTGATTGTCCTCAGTGTTAGGAAGTTTCTCCTTAATTCCAGGTTGCTTCTCTCCCTGATTCGTTTCCATCCGTTTGTTTCTCGTCTTGCCTTCTGGTGCTTTGAAAAATAAGTTGACCCCCTCCTCTTTGTGGCAACCTCTCAAATACTAGAATACTGCTTTCATGTCACCCTTAGCCCTTCTTTTCTCTAGACCAACCAAACCCAGTTCCTGCAACTGTTCTTCATATGTTTTTATTTCCAGGTCCTTCTTTGCATTTTTTCCAAAGTCTCAACATCCTTTTTTGTAATGTGATGACCAAAACTGGATGTATTCCTGATGTGGTCTTACTAAGGATTTATAAAGCAGTACTAACACTTCGTGTCATTTTCATTCTTTGCCTCTATTTATATAACCAAGGATTGTATTAGCTTTTTTGACTGGTGCCACATGCTGCTGGCTCATGGTCCTCCTCACAGTTACTGGTTTTAAGCCAGGTTTCACCTAATCTGTACTTGTACCTTTGGTTTTTCCTGCCTAGGTGTAGAACCTTGCTTTTCTCCATATTAAAGTTCATGTTGTCAGATAGGGCTCATTGTTCAAGTTTGTCAAAATCTTTTTGGTTCCTGAGCTTGTCTTTTGGGGTGTTGGACTGCTAGGGAGATGAAATTAAAGGATTCCCTTTTAAATGCCTCTTTGAACTCAGAGAATAAGTAGGATTAAAATGCAACCAATAAGTAATTAAGTAACTCCAAAGTGTATTCACCCCACAGCAGAAATACTGTATTTTCCGGCGTATAAGACGACTTTTTAACCCATGAAAATCATCTCAAAAGTTGGGGGGTCGTCTTATACGCCCAGTCGTCTTATATGCCGGAAAATAGTACATAAATCAATCGAGTGCCCCCGTTCTTGCAAAGCAACTTCAAGCCTCCTTAGTCCAGTTCCCCCTCCAACGTGACTCTCCCTTCCCACCCCCAAGAGCCTCTCAGCCCCTTCCCCTCCCCCTTGCAAACGCCAGACCTCGGGAGCTCTTGCGTCTATTCCAAAGGGTGGGTGGAAGGAAAAGCCCCTTTCGGCTCCGGCTTGGCTGCAAGTCAGCAAGCCCGGGAAGGCATGCCCTCCCCTCTCACTGTGGAGGAAGCAGGGCAGGCTGGCGTCTGGCGGGAGCCGGCAGGGCAGTCCTGCGCATGCGCGCGCTCCTCGGCTCCTAAGGAGTCCTCGGGGAGCCATGGCAGGCGCCTCACGCTCTTCCCTCTTGAAGCAGCATCGGCGGAGCCGTCCGGCGTCGGGCGGGAGCCGGCAGGGCAGTCCTGCGCACGCATGCGCTCCCCAGCTGTTAAGGAGCACTCCTTAGCAGCCGGGGAGTGCGCGTGTGTGCAGGACTGCCCTGCCGGCTCCCGCCTGATGCCGGACGGCTCCGCCGATGTTGCTTCAAGAGGGAAGAGCGTGAGGCGCCTGCCATGGCTCCCCGAGGACTCCTTAGGAGCCAGGGAGCGTGTGCAGGACTGCCCTGCCGACTCCCGCCAGACGCCAGCCTGCCCTGCTTCCTCCACAGTGAGAGGGGAGGGCGTGCCTTCCCGGGCTCGCTGATTTTCCGGCGTATAAGACGAAAAATTTTGAAAATCATCTCAAAAGTTGGGGGGTCGTCTTATACGCCCAGTCGTCTTATACGCCGGAAAATACGGTATTTGTAGGTGGGCAAGGAGTATATTTCAAATGGTTTGGAAAGCAGCAATGGCTCCAATATTAAAGAAGGGGATATTTTGTCTGCAGAACTTATCTGCCATTTTGAGTTCTTTTCCATGTTGTGTCCTGAATGCTGCACATTCATTATCTTTTGTGGATAAGATACTTACTGAATTAGCCATGCTTTCTAAATATTTAGATGTAGTCTCTTTTTTAACAAAGAACTTCAGACTGAAATGTATCTACAGAATCCCTTCTGGTTTTTGACATTTTCCTCCACCCTTTCTTATTTGTCTGAAACAGGCCTTACTTTACGTACTGGATCACGTTTGTCCACATCATCATCACTCTACTTATCATTTGCACTTACGGATTTGCTCCAGTCGGCTTTGCTCAGCATGTGAAAACAGAATTAGTGAGTCTAATTATATTTCAGTACTGCTTACTTTGTGATTTCCGTGAAATATGAAAACATGAACATCTTTTCTTACCCCACCTTTTAAAAACCTCTGGGTGGCCAGCTGCAATTTAAAAGATGTATTTGTATACAGTTAGTGCTCTTTTAGCAATTGCCTCATTTAGCGACCGTTCCCAATTACAACAGTGATGAAAAAGTTACTTTGACGTCAATCATCACATATGTGACCTTTGTAGGTCAGTAAAGCAAAGGAAAGCGAACGTAAAATCATAAGCACAGTCACAGTTTCACTTAGTGACCACATTGCATAACAACTGAGTTGCTGCTCCCAATTGTGCTCCCTAAAGAAGGGCTACCTATACAAAACAAACTATTTTTTTTAAAAGGCCCCTACTTATGTGACAATTAGAGATTAATTACAAATGAAGACTTTTGAAGTAAATTGCAACCTTTCTTCAAATGCTCAATAAAGCAACATAGTTCTTAACTAATATTTTAAGAATTAAAAAAATATTTTACTGAACTAACCATGCACTGGTGTCTGTATCAGCCAGACAACAGACTGCCACCCAGTCAGTTGAGACAACGCTGACACCGAGAGCGCCTGCTGATCTAAACCAGCCCACCTTAATCAGTTGCCTTGCAGATACATTGGAACTACATATTATTCTCAGAATTCTGTCAGAATGGCCAGTAGCTGGGTCAGCTGGGAATTCTAGCCCCATTGGATCTGGAGGGCCCCTAAGGAGACACTCTGGGTTTAAACTCTTGGGACTTGAAAGTTCAAAACAACAGGTCAGACTGGACCTGGAAAGTAACTCCTTCTCAATGTAGATCTTATCAGCTATTTTCCATGCATCTAGCAGACTCAAACAAACATGCTATAACACACAGTGGTAACTAGAAGTTCCAGAAAATCTTCAGAGTTCTCAGGTGTCCTCAACCCGATCCCCAGACCGGCACTAGTCCGCAACCGAGCAAGAACCAGGCCGCACAATCGAACAAAGCCCCATTTGCACACGTGTGGGATCCAGGCAGCACATGGTCCATGGAAAAACTGCCCTCTATGGAACCGGTCCCTGGCACCCAAAAGGTTGGGAGCCACTGCTCTAATAGATAATATTCTGGGTTGAATGAATGACAATAATTGGCTCAGTGCCCAAACCTAAAATCAGTAGCCAAAGAAACCAAGATTTGCATTCTTTTCTTTTAGCAATATAAATAAGGCAACTATTGTGCTAAGGTTCTTTGATGCAATCTACCCAGAAAAAAAATGCAAAACTATAGATTCAAATGCAGATTAGCAAAAAAAAAAAATGATTTGAAATAGTTTCACTTGAATAAGTCTTCTTCAGTTTGGTATGAAACCATATCTTTTTGTGAAAATGTGACGCACTCAGAAAGCCACTCCTACTTAAATCTATTGTTTGTTGTTATGGGGGAAAGACCCCCATCTAATCTGTGCCTTGAGATACTTATTTCTCTTCATCATAATTTTGCAGATATTACGAAACAAAGGCGTGTATGAAAGTGTGAAATATATCCAACAGGAGAACTTCTGGATTGGTCCAAGTTCGGTAAAGGCTGTCCTTCCTTTTTTTTCATTGCTTTCTTCTAAAAGGAAATTTCTGCCATGTGCTACTCCAAATGACTCATTGCATGAGAAGTCTGTAACTTCCTGGGCTGACTTGATTGTAACCAACGAGAGCAGAGATAGAGATCCTATCACTCTTCAGATGTTGCTAAACTACAATTAAGAAGATTCTCTTCTTAGCAACCAAGCTGTAGTTCAGTAACTTGTCATCAGATTTTATAGTGTGATTTTGCAGGCTCTGCAGATTCAAAAAAAAAGGATGGGAGCTGCGTGGTGCTTACAGGTTGCCCATTCTTCCCATTGGAGACATGTGTATTATATGATCACCAGCTACAACACATGAAAATTAGACTGCTCCCCATCAGTGGGTGTGTTCTCCATCTTGGCATCAGATGCTCCATTTCTCTCATATATTTTTCAACCTTAATTGAGGATATGTGCCAAGAAAAGAAGTATTTAGGTGCCCGCTGAGAATTTTAACTATTCCACGAAATTCTCAAGAAGAAGAGAGAATGTTTTATACTTATATATAAGAGTTGTAAGGAAGGGGACACATGCAGATTGTTCTGGAATGCACAAGACATGTTTTTACTTAATCCAACCTTTTTGGTGGCACATTTATGTTTATTACTGTTATGGAACATGCATAGCAATCCATCTACCTTCCATAACAGTAACAAAAAGGAAAATGAAGCTTAGCACTTTGAGTCATCTCAGTATGCATGGCTTTTTCTAAAGTCCTCCACCACTCACTGGGGTGTGGGGAGACGTTACATGGCAAAATCCTTGTTCCTTGAGTGCTTTTCACACTATCGCTTTCTATTTCAGATTGACTTGATCCATCTGGGAGCCAAGTTCTCCCCCTGTATCCGGAAGGACCAACAGATTGAGAAGCTGGTCCAGAAAGAGAGGGAGAAAGAGCGTCACTCTGGCTGCTGTGTCCAGAATGACAACTCTGGTTGTGTTCAGACTTTGCGTGAGGATTGCTCGGTAAGAGCACGATTCTGACCGCTGATAATCACCTCCTTCAGACTGGGGTTTGGAATGAGTTGGGACTGCATCTTCCAGAATTCCCAACCAGTAGGTTTCAAGTTGAGGAAAGCTTATATATGACTTTCATGAGCTTTGAGAATCATGGTTTAATTCCGCCATTTTTTTCTCTGTGAGGTCAGTGATCACTGTTTTCTGGAAATAAGGCAGAGGAAAAGCTGATGTACTAAAATGAACATTTAAATTTGATTGTAGCAATCGTCTTTCAAATATTGTTAATATTTCCATAATTCTCAGTTTTTATGGGCTACACCTAGTCATGTAATTAATATAATTACTGCAAATTTTCTTTGTCTTTATTTTTCTTCTACTGAATACTTTGTTAAAGGGTAGTTACTTAAATAACATCCTCAGTGATGGTGATCATGGTCATAAGGGAGATCACGTATGTGGGAGAAAATTGTACGAGCAGACTTCTGATGGGATTTTTATTCCTTTAAAAATATGAATGTGTATTACAGAAATATTACTTGTGGATGCTGTGATACATAGTTTGCAAACTCATTTTTCCCCTCTATAGGAAACATTGGCCACATTTGTAAAGTGGCCAGACTATAATCCACCAGCTGTTGACCCCAGCAATTCAAGTTGGAGAAGGCTATCAGGAGCAGTTTGTTCTCAGGATCCCAGGTGAGACATATACCTTCACCTCAACAAAGGTCTTGAGCATTATGAATAAGATGAGAGGGGGAAGCATGGAATGTAAGATGTTAGGGCATTTCTAACTCTTCACTGCTGTTTGTCTTCCAACAGGACCTGTGAGGAGCCAGCTTCAAATCCACCTCATCTCTGGCCAGATGACATCACCAAGTGGCCAGTAAAGATCCTTCCTTCCTTCCTTCCTTCCTTCCTTCCTTCCTTCCTTCCTTCCTTCCTTCCTTCCTTCCTTCCTTCCTTCCTTCCTTCCTTCCTTCCTTCCTTCCTTCCTCCCTCCCTCCCTCCCTCCCTCCCTCCCTTCCTCCCTCCCTTTGAAAGAATTGAGACTCACTGAGATTAATGGGGCTTAAATAAGTCATCACTGTTAATTGTCTCACTAATTTCTGTGTTGGCTGAAAATGATTTTATGTGAGGGTACCGTAATAAAGAAGAAAGCTGTTTGAACTGCTTGTTTTCCTGGTTACCTGGTGCAGCACAGTTTGCTTCATAGAAGAATCTGCCTAGTGAGAGAAGGAACTGTGATTTCCTGCATGCATTCATGCATGGTTTTTTCCCCGAGGTAATACCCATTTATCAAATTCAAACAGGGTGGATTTTGGTACTCTGTTTATACTTACATGGAGTGAAAGGCTGAATTCTAGCAAAAGAGTTTCCAGAACCATGCAAAGTAGGAAAAAATGAAAGGAAAGTGTGTAGAAGCAAAATTGCAATGTAGGAACTGTGAAGTCCCTGGTGCTATCTGAGCTTGACTCTTTGCTTTAGATCAGACATGTCAAACTCGCAATGTCATGTGACGTGCAACGTATCGGAGCTTTTTCGCCATTGCCGGCAATTGGGTGGGCATGGCTTACCGATGATGCATCCGGCCTACGGGCTGGCAGTTTGACACCCCTGCTTTAGAAGTTTCATTACCCAACTAGGTAACTCATCAGTGATAGTGAGTGTTGGTGTCTAGTGTTAACCCTGCTTATATGGATGTTGCCAACAACAAACAAGAAAATATTGAGAAGATATTTATTATACCCCCCCACTCAAACACGACTAGAATAATCAATTCTATTTAATTGTAAGAATCTTGCAAGTCTGAAAATACAAACTTCCCATAGCCACTTTTAATGTAACTGATCAATTAGGGTGTAGCCACTCTAAGTTACTTTCTCTGACCAGTAAGCTACCAAAACTTCTGCTTCTCTTGTCCATTTCCTAGGTAGCATTTCTTCCCCTCATTCTCCAAGTCATCCTCATATTCCTTGGATGATGTTACATAGTCAGGTAGTGAAACGTCTGCAAGCAAACCACCAAGCTCAGAGAACACTTAAAGATTCCACAGTTCAACCCTGCACCACAGATATTCTCTTCTGTTGGAACTTCAGATGTATGTTTCTATGTAGCATGTGTGTGCAGAAGTGTCCACGTATATAGCCATACCCTAGTCCACTTTTCCATGCAAACAAGTCAGTAGGAATCTTTGTTTTCTGAGTACATTTAACTATTTGTCTGCTATCTTGGGATGTTGTCTTGGTGGTGGTGTTCTTATTTTTCCATACCCTAAAATATAACTCTATACTATACTATACTATAACTATACTATAACTCTATACTATACTATACTATAGTCAGCTATGCAAAATTAAAATGACATTGGGTGTACTTCCCCCATCCCTTTTACCCTTTTAATTGTGAACTTCTTTTATTTACAGATATGTACTGATCAGGTCAAAAGTAACCACACTGGTTTCTTGCATATGGACTGTGATATTAAAGGAAGGCCATGTTGCATTGGAACCAAAGGCAGGTAAATGCTTTTGATTTGGGGAGCATCTAAGTGTTGTTTTTAGCAACCATGAAACTCTTTTTGTTCCGTTTGGGGATCAATGTTAAAGCCTGCCCATGTAGAAAGTTTCTCATAATTCCCTCAGCAATGCTATTGAGGTAAAGTGTATTTGATTAACATGCATATTTAAAATGGGAAAAAAACATAGCTTAGTATTGTTCAAGTTTTGTTGTTCAGATCTGCTGTTTAATGCAGCATTTGAGTCTGTTACTATTATTTTAGAATACAGACCATGTTACTCATTAGAAACACTGAAATCATTGAGACAATTAGTCACCGAGCTATTTTAAGCCCCATGAATTTCAGGGAGACTTTGTTATGTCTAATTCAATCTCTGAACTCTCACAAAAGGTTCCTTCTTTAGCAGCATTTCATCTAACAGAGTTCACTCTATGCGATCTTAATGCATCTGGTTTATGCCCTAATAAATTTGTTACTTTAAAATGCTTAGAGACATTCTAGAGCAGAACTGATCTGAAGGCAATTAAGAAGCTATCTGAGAATTCAGTTTGATGCATTGAACTTGAAATAAAGTCATCTTGAATGAAGCATAATTAGAACAAATAGTGCTGTTTCCTAGATTTGGCCAAGATGCTTAAAGTGGGTTATGAGTTTTGTTTTTGTTGTCATATCTAGAAATGTACTTGAAAGGTATCATAGCTATGTTTACATAACATAGTATTCTTTGAATATGACGATGGGACAGTCTTTGCTAAATAGATGAGGGAATCTACAGCCCCTCAGATGTTGCACTTAAATCTCATCAGGCTGTAACAGTGTGGACAATGGCTGTTTTGTGATCATTAACCCAAATCTTGATTGTGCAAGACAAGAGCTTTGTCAGGCCCCAAACCAAGAATGACACATGGTGATTCTTCCAAGCAGTGTTCTTTATTGTTTCACACTTAGAGACAAAATCTTGCCAGACTGAGCACTCCAGTATCTGTAGCTACACCCTGTGGACTATTAGGGAGGGACTGTCTTCATCCTCTTTGTCTCACACATAACATTTGGATTGAGTCCCAAAGGTGCTTTTTTCAGGAGGCAACTGGACTTTCTTGTGTTTCTTTTGAAGACGTTTCGCTTCTCATCCAAGAAGCTTCTTCAGCTCTGACCAGATGGTGGGGAGTGGAAGGATTTGTATTGCTTTGGAGACTACAGAAGCATTTATGCTTCAGTTTGAGATTCAGACAACACAGACTCATCCCCAACAGCCTGTGCCTGTCTTCAACAGTGAAGGGACACAGGGCAGAAAACATCCTGCAGCCAAGAAGGCTCCACACACATTTGTAACCCTGAAGACACAGGTAAACCTCCAAATGGTTTAAATGACTCTCTAAAGCAGGGATCTTCGAACTTGGCCCTTTTTTGACTTGTGGACTTCAACTCCCAGAATTCCTCAGCCAGCGTGCCTGGCTGAGGAATTCTGGGAGTTGAAGTCCACAAGTCATAAAAGGGCCAAGTTTGAAAACCCCTGCTCTAAAGCAGGGCTTTTCAACCAGTGGTACACGTATCACTGGTGGTACATTGGCACCTGGCAGGTGGTACGTGATCATCCTAGAGAAGTAGTGGGGGAGGGGAATGAGCTGAACTGGTGGCAGCACCGCACAAGCCTGAGTGAGAGACGGCTGGAGCTGCAGGGCTGTCAGGACTCAGCGGAAGCTCCAGGATCAGCGCCAGGCTCCAGCTGATCCTGGTGCTTCTGATCGGCTGGAGCCCGGCACTGATCCTTGTGCTTCTGCTGAGCCCCACAGAAGCACCAATCATCTGGAGCCTGGCGCTGATCCTGGCGCTTCTTCTGAGCCCCACAAAATCGCCAATCAGCTGGAGCCTGGCACTGATCCTGGTGCTTACAACAGCCACTAAGCGAACTGTTGTAAGTTGTACCACTTTTAGGATATAGCAATATCCTAAACTATCCGAGTACCACCAATTGCCTAGCAAGGTGTCAAAAACTTGATGACTTCATACTTTATCACGTTTCTCCCCCCCCCTTTTTTTTGGTCATCACGTTTTTGACACCTTGTTAGACGACTGGTGGTACTCGGATATTACATATCCTAAAAGTGGTACAATGGGTGAAAAGGTTGAAAAGCCCTGCTCTAAAGGAATGCAGAGGACCAGCTGTCAGCAAGCAATATAAATCCTTCCACTCCCATCTAGTCAGAACTGAAGAAGATTCTTGGATGAGAAGCAAAACGTTTTCAAAAGAAACACAAGAAAGTCCAGTTGCCTCCTGAAAAAAGCACCTTTGGGACAACCATACCTGGATGACTGAGAATCTCCATGGACATTTGGATTGAATAGCCTCTTACTGACCTGGATTGCATCCTCTCCCTCCTGGGGATCCACTTCCTCACTACATTCCATCATATTTTAATGGATAATTGAAAATTAGTAGCTATATTATTGTTGATTGTTGAGTTGTACAGTGATTTGAAATTGAATTGTTCCAGGCTCAAGCGTGAAACTTGTGCTCTGACCATCTTGGAAGCCTTTCAGGGTCGAAGTAACCTTTTGAATCGTTGAAGCTAAAAGGACTTCCAAACTATTTAAAATTGCTGTTATAAGTGTGAACAAGTGTTTTGAATTCAAAACATTTTGCACATTGGTATTTTTATTTATTTTATTTTATTTTAATCCCATTTATATCCCGCCCTTCTCCGAAGACTCAGGGTGGCTTACAATCTAAGCACAAATCAAATGTGCTTAGCAATAGCCTTCATTCTATGTATATGCCTGCTTATTAGGGCTTCCTCCCCCCCCAAGCGGCATTATTACAAAGTCAGCTTATTGCCCCCAACAATCTGGGTCCTCATTTTACCTACCTCGGAAGGATGGAAGGCTGAGTCAACCTTGAGCCTGGTGGGATATGTATGTATATATATGTATCCTGGTTTTTTTTAACTCATATAAGCAACCAAAGTGGCTTACAAGAATGAAATTAAATACAAATATAAATTGCAATTGTAAAGATAGGGCAATTAAAATCCATGCCACTGAAATCGAGATAAAAGAAGAGATGATGAATTAAACTGACTCTATCACTCTCTTTAATAATAGCTGTGAAATAACAACTCGGGAGTACTGTGAGTTCATGCATGGCCACTTCCATGAAGAAGCAACTCTTTGTTCACAGGCAAGTAATGTCCTCAGGGAGCTTTCCTTATTTCTGACACTTGAACTTCAGATCCCATCAGCTGGATCATTTAGTGAGAGTCCGATATGTTTATGTTTTTATGTTTTATGTTTTATTTAATTTATATACCGCCCTTCTCCCTGGGGACTCAGGGCGGTTCACAGGGCATATAAATAAAAATACAATACTATACAAAAGTTAAAACAAAGATTAAATCAGTGCCCAATTAAAAAACAATAATGCAATCTAAAATGACAGTTTAAAACACAGCTCCCCCATCAGGCCAGACCGGCCAATTCAAACAGATGGGTCTTCAGACCACGACGGAAAGTTCGGAGGTCCGATGCCGTCCGGAGCTCCACCGGCAGTTGGTTCCACAAAGCCGGGGCACCCACAGAGAAGGCTCTCCCCCTGGGGGCCGCCAGTCGACATTCCCTGACCGGAGGCACCCTGAGGAGGCCCTCTCTGTGGGAACGCACAGGGCGGAGGGGAGTTGAAGCCGGCAGCAGGTGGTCCCCGAGGTACCCCGGACCCATGCCATGTAGGGACTTAAAGATCATAACTAAGACCTTGAACCTCACCCGGAAGACAACTGGTAACCAATGCAGCTCGCGGAGCAAAGGTGTAACATGGGAGTACCGGGAAACTCCCAAGACAACTCTCGCGGCCGCATTCTGTACCAGTTGGAGCCTCCGAGTGGTCTTCAAGGGAAGCCCCATGTAGAGAGCATTACAGTAGTCAAGGCGAGAGGTCACGAGCGCATGAGTGACCGTGCACAGGGCATCCCGGTCCAGATAGGGCCGCAACTGGCGCACCAGGCGAACCTGGGCAAAAGCCCCCCTAGTCACGGCCACTACATGATCTTCTAGGGTAAGCCGTGAATCTAGGAGGACTCCCAAGTTGCGAGCCGGAATGGAACATCTTGAATGGAACATCTTGAATGTCCCGGGATGCCGGAATGCACAGCCACTCAGTCTTGTCAGGGTTGAGCTGAAGTCTGTTCCTCCCCATCCAGACCCGAACCGCCTCCAGGCAACGGGACATCACAGCGAGGGCATCACTGGGGTGGTTTGGGGTCGAAAAGAAAAGTTGGGTATCATCGGCATATTGATGATACCCAACTCCAAAACCACGAATGATCTCACCCAGCGGTTTCATGTAGATGTTGAACAGGAGAGGCGAGAGAACCGACCCCTGAGGAACTCCACAAACGAGAGACCTCGGGGCCGATCTCTGCCCCCCTGCCAACACCGACTGCGAACGTCCCAGGAGATAGGAGGAGAACCACCAAAGAACCGTGCCTCCCACTCCCAATCCCCTGAGACGCCGCAGCAAGATACCATGGTCGATGGTATCGAAAGCCGCCGAGAGGTCTAATAGGACTAGGACAGAGGAATATCCCCTGTCCCGAGCCCTCCAGAGATCATTCACCAGAGCGACCAATGCCGTCTCCGTGCTGTACCCGGGCCTGAAACCCGATTGGTAGGGGTCCAGATAATCCGCTTCATCCAGGACCAGAGGGAGCTGATGCGCCACCACACTCTCAACAACCTTCGCAAGAAAGCGAAGGTTGGAGACTGGACGAAAGTTGTTCAACACAGCTGGGTCCAAGGCAGGCTTCTTGAGGAGAGGTCTCACCACCGCCTCCTTCAAGACGGTGGGGAAATAACCCTCACTCAAAGAAGCAGATATAACCGCCTGGAGCCAGCCTCGTGTCCTCTCCCTAGCTGCATAAACCAGCCAGGAAGGGCACGGGTCCAACAAACATGTGGAGGAGCTCAGCCTCCCCATAATCCTGTCCACTTCATCAGGGGTCACAGAATCAAACTCTTCCCAGATAACATTGCCAAGACCGTCCGTGTCCTGATCGCCTGACTCTGCCCAGCTGGAGTCCAAACCGGTCCGAATCCGAGCGATTTTATCCGACAGATGTTGACTAAATTCCTCGGCACGACCCTGCAAGGGATCCTCCCTCACCTCCTGATTAAGAAGTGAGCGAGTCACCCTAAACAGGGCGGCCGGGCGATTATCTGCGGACGCAATGAGGGTAGAGAAGTAATTACACCTCGCCACCCTCATCGCTGCGAGATAAGACCTAATGTAGGTTCTTAACCGCAACCGGTCGGGTTCGGATCGGCTCGACCTCCAACAGCTCTCTAGGCCCCGTTTCCGACGCTTCATCTCCCGGAGCTCCGCGGAGAACCATGGAGCTCGCTGGGATCTGCGCCGGGTCAGGGGCCGCAAGGGTACAACCCGGTCAAGTGCCTCAGTGGCTGCCCTTTCCCAGGTTTCCACTAAGGCATCCGCCGAGCTGTGAGCAATGGAGGCAGGTGGGGACCCCAGCGCCGCTTGGAATCTATCAGGATCCATTAAGCGTCTGGGGCGGTACCATCTAATTGGTTCCGTATCCCCACGGCGGGGGGTGGCAAAACGGAAGACCATCCGCAGGAGATGATGATCGGTCCATGACAGGGGCATAATAAATGGAGAGCCCCCACCAAGATCATCCAACCACCGTCTAGATAAAAAAATCAGGTCAAGAGTGTGGCCTCCCTCATGAGTTGGTTCAGAAATTACTTGCGTCAGGTCCATGGCCGTCATGGAAGCCATGAACTCCCGAGCTAGCTCAGATGAGCCTCCCAGGGATGGTAGATTGAAGTCTCCCAAAACTATAAGTTTGGGAAACTCAACCACCAACCCTGAGAGGATATCAAGCAGCTCGGGCAGGGCTGCCGCTGTACGACTAGGCGAAATGTACGTCAGCAGCAAACCCAACTGCGCCCCAGAACCAAATCTCACAAAGAGAGACTCACACCCGACTATCTGAGAAACGGTGGTCTCCCGCGGACATAAGGTCTCCCTAATAATAACCGCCACTCCCCCACCCCTACCTTGAGCTCTTGGCCGGTGCAGCACCCGGAAGCCTGGTGGGCAGATGTCAACCAAAGGGACCCCACCCTCTGGGCCCAACCAGGTCTCCGTGATGCAGGCCAGGTCCGCATGCTCACCCTCAACTAAATCCCTAACGAGGGGAGCTTTGTTAACCACGGACCTGGCATTCAGATACACCAGCCGGAGCTCAGGAGGCTGCACATCCTCACTCCCGGAACCTCGGGGAAGAAGCAGAGGGTCGGAGCGCCTCACCGCTTGCAAGTAGCGGAGATGGCCCTCCCGGTAGCGATACGGCCCCCTGTCTATCCGCCTGCTGCCATTCCCCGTCGTGGGAATTGGTAATCCCACGACCCGCTCGTGAGCTCCGGAGACAGCGGAGATATGGGAAAGACTATCCCAAGATGTGTTGATGTCAAATGTTTGCCCTGTATTTGTAGAGTAAGGCTAGAAGAATATTATTTCTTGTTTGAAAAAGGGCTAAAGAGCTTCAGAGGAGGGACAGCATCAGAGTCTGACCTCTTAAGTAGTTGCTAGGCCTAGGTGTCTCAGCAAGATTCACAGATGCAGCCTTGGCTTTCTGTTAAATATCCATAACCTAAGTAGTGCCAAGCAGGTCAATGCAGGTTTTGAAAAAAATGCCTTGGCACCACACTGCTAGAAAGCATTGTGGTAAGTTGAAAAGCAATAAATCTCAGGCATCGTTGAGTCCTACTGAGTCAAGCAAGACCAGTGTTTTATTGCTGCTTATTACACCCCATTCCTCTAAAATCTGGTGTGGTCTTTATTATATGCTGTATCACAGCTTTTGCCATTTCCTGCCATGATGGCTGGGAATTCTGGAAGATGTAGTCCATGACTGCCAGCAGCAGGTTGGACAATGGTTATTTACATACTTTAAAGTCTTTTTTCCCCTTCTGTTCCAGGTTCACTGCATGGGTGTAGTGTGTGGCCTCTTACCATTTCTTAACCCAGAGATTCCAGATCAGTTCTACAGGCTCTGGTTGTCTTTATTCCTTCATGCAGGGTAAGCAAAAGAGAGAGAGAGAGATTTGATGCTTTGATTCTGCCTTTTGTGTTTTTGTTCCGTCTATACTTTTGCACTGGGAATCTCAGTATCTTATCTCATTATTTGTTCAGTTTTCCTTTGCTGCTTGTCTGATTTTCTGTCTGCGGGTGGGGAGAGGGGTCAGAAAGTGTTGTTGATCAGAGCCAAAAAGCTACAAATGAGGCCTACCTAACTGATTCAGGCCTGGTCTTTCCTGGCTTTGTCCTGCAAGCATTCATAAGTTATTTCCAGACAGAAATCTTTAAGCATCAGCAGTTAAGAAACACTGTGGAACTATTCTGCACTTTAATATATTAGGGAGAGATTAATGGAAGTGGGAAAATATAAAGGAAGCAATAGAAATGGGATGATCTCAGTCAGAAGGTGACACCCACACCCTATTTAAAATATCATTAATGAAGTAGGGTGATTATACAGTCAGAGCTTTTTTAAAAATAAAATACCTTAGAATTTAGTCACTTAGAACAATTAACCAGTTGAACAACCTGCCTCCAGAAGTTGTGGGTGGTCCAACACTGGAAGTTTTTAAGAAGAGATTGGACAACCATTTGTCTGAAATGGTATAGGGTTTCCTGCCTAAGCAGGGTCCCTTCCAACTCTTCTCTTCTCTTCTCGTCTAGTCTAGTCTTTGATCCTTTCTGATAATTGGCTTGAGCAAGTATAGCCCTTCAAAAGTATCCGGACTTTTTGTTTCTACTGAATGAATTAAGTGGACTTCATGGCCTTTCCACACATCAACTGATTCTCACTTTTCAAGTTGCGTCTCTCCACATCCCCTCCATTTCAGCTGTATGAATGATGGGAATGGTTGTGCAGGTTCATGTTGTGCTACTCCTGTTAGGTAGTGGGAGTCAAAACCTCATCCCAAAGTACTTAAACAGGTATATGAAGAGACCACAATCTGTGTTCTAGCTACTTGTATTTTAACTGATTTCAGGATTCCTTGTGACAATCCAGGCTATTTATCAAACTGGCAAATGTTTAGCATAACAGCTATAACCTGTAACATTGTCCAAACTAGTATTGTGTGCAGAGGTGAAGGAGAAAGGCTTTTTTTTCTTTTTGAAGCAGTGGGGAACTTTGATCTGATTCAATTGTCTGTCTCCCATAGGATTATCCATTGTCTGGTGTCTGTGATCTTCCAGATGACAGTGCTCAGAGATTTGGAAAAGCTGGCAGGCTGGCTTCGTATCACTATCATTTTCATCCTCAGTGGCATCACAGGCAATCTGGCTAGTGCCATCTTCCTACCCTACAGGGCAGAGGTAAGGAAATTGATGGGCTTTTCTGTCGAAGGAGAATCTTCTTATAGTTGTATGAATGAGCTGAAAATAAATATTCCTCAGGTGCACTGGATCATGTTCAACAGCCCCCAAATTTGAAAATGCTATTAAATCTTCAAAATCAGTAGCAATAGGAGAACTTGATCACTGTAAAAAAACCAACAAGAATGCTTTGCATCTGGTACTACATTCTTCTTATTATTTATTTATTTATTAATTTAATTTGTATACCGCCCTTCTCCCGAAGGACTCAGGGCGGTGAACAGGGCAATACATACCGGTAATAAAAACAAGATACAAAAATTAAAAAAATATTAAAAAATAATTAAACAGCGATGCCCGTAATAAATTAGTACAGATTAAAAGTTAAGACCAATTTATAAAACCCAACCCCATCCCATCAGGTCAGGCCAGCTTGTTCAAAAAGGTGGGTTTTAAGATCGCGCCGGAAGGAGCGGAGATCAGGCGCCATCCGGAGCTCGACCGGAAGATGGTTCCATAAATCTGGTGCGCCCACCAGATTCTTTTATAGCAAAAGAATATAGAAATAAGATTAGTAAAAAGAACACATTGTCACGACCCAACTGTGCTTTCTCCTGAATAATTGGCAGCACGCAGCTGACCTAGATTGATCTCAAAAAGCTAAGCCAGATCAATCCGGCTTACTACAAGTATGGGAGGCCAGAAAATGTGAAGGTTGTAAACTAGACTGGGAAAGCAAACCACTTTTGCAACTGCCAGCAAAATCACATACAGGTGCTCATGATGTTATTTGGAGTTGAACTCCTTTTGTCATTGTGATATAAATACACGATTTTTAGATTCTGAAATATTTTTTTTTATTTTTTTTTAATTATTAATATTTCTATACCGCCCTTCTCCCGAAGGACTCAGGGCGGTGTACAGGGCAAGAGTAAAACATAAAGTTACAAAAATTAAAAAGTTATTAAATACATGCCCATAAAAAACAATAAATACATTAATAAAACCCCCAATAAAATGATAATAAAAACCCCAGCAATCCCACCCTCAGGCCAGGCCGGCTTGTTCGAACAGGTATGTTTTCAGATCGCGGCGAAAGGAGCGAAGATCCGGCGCCGTCCGGAGCTCAACCGGTAACTGGTTCCATAGCTCCGGAGCGCCCACAGAGAAAGATCTCCCCCTGGGGGCCACCAGTCTACATTCTCTGACCGGTGGCACCCTGAGGAGTCCCTCTCTGTGGGAACGCACAGGGCGGAGGGAAGTTGACGCCGGCAGCAGGTGTTCCCTAAGGTACTCCGGCCCCCTGCCATGTAGGGCTTTAAATACCATAACTAGTACCTTGAATCTCACCCGGAAGACAACTGGCAGCCAATGCAGCTCACGGAGCAGAGGTGTGACATGGGAGTATCGGGAAACTCCCAACACAACTCTCGCGGCTGCATTCTGTGCCAGTTGGAGCTTCCGGGTGGTCCTCAAGGGCAGCCCCATGTAGAGAGCATTGCAGTAGTCTAGTCGTGAGGTCACGAGCGCGTGAGTGACCGTGCATAGATCATCCCGGCTTAGATAGGGCCGCAACTGGCGCACCAGGCGAACCTGGGCGAAAGCCCCCCTAGTCACAACTCCTATATGGTCTTCCAGGGTGAGCCGTGAATCTAGGAGGACTCCCAAGTTGCGCCCCCCATAACGAGAGGTGGAATGTCCGAATAAACCCGGGATGAAGGTATGCAAAGCCACTCGGTCTTGTCGGGGTTGAGTTGAAGTCTGTTCCTCCCCATCCAGACCCGAACCACCTCCAGGCAACGGGACATCACGGTGAGGGCATCACTGGGGTGGTTTGGGGTCGAAAAGAAAAGCTGGGTATCATCAGCATACTGATGATACCCAACTCCAAAACCACGAATGATCTCACCCAGCGGTTTCATATAGATGTTGAACAGGAGAGGCGAGAGGACCGACCCCTGAGGAACTCCACAAATGAGAGACCTCGCGGTCGACCTCTGCCCTCCTGCCAACACCGACTGCGAGCGTCCCCGGAGATAGGAGGAGAACCACTGCAAAACCGTTGAGGTCACTGTTTGAGAGTACTGTTTAGTTTACAGGGCACTGATGTAAAAGTAGGATCTACATGAGCAAAAGGCAGCATATGAACAATATGAAGAAATGGCTTTTAAAATCTTCCTATATAACTACTGAATTTATCTTTTTCTCATACATATTCCCTTCTTTCTCTGTCTCCATGCTGGCTTTGTTCAGACAATCATATGCTCTCCTAACCATTTGACACATTGCAGTTGAGAATGCAGTCATTTCATGAAACTGAAAAACAAGCCAGCAAATTTCAGTTAATTGCAGCTTTCCCTTAATTCCAAAGGGTGATATTATGGTTAAAGACTTTTGATCACTTCTGAAAATGAAGTCATGGTTTTGAAGTGAGTATCACATACTGAAATAATTATAGTTTTCCAGTGTGGATATAAAGAGGAAGTATTCTTAACCCAAAACCTCTGGTTTTGTGAGCATGCAAAAGGGAAGGAATGCACAAAAGGTGTTTGGCAGGACCATAACTGTTGTTGGCATCCCAGTTTAGTAAACAGAGATAAAGCTTTAAAGGTTTCCTCTGTCTAGTCATGACTGACTCTAGGGGGCAGTGCTCATGTCCAATTCTCAGCCAAAGGAGCTTGTGTTGTCTGAGAGATGTTTCCATCATCATGTGGCCAACATGAAAATACAGAATGCAATAACAGTTCCAGTAGGAGCAGTACCTATTTATCTATTGGCATTTGCATATTTTGAACTGTCAGGTTGGCAGGACCTAGGGTGACCTCACCCTGTCGCACATGGGTCTTGAACCTGGACTGTCAGTTTTCCAGCTGACAAACTCAGTGTAAAGACACTGTCAGCTGGAAAACTGACAGTCCAGGTTCGAGAAATCTGCCTAATGGGTTGAAGTTCCATTAGTCACCGCAGGTCCTCAGCCATTGTGCCACCCAGTAAACAGAGATAAGACTATTTAAATATGAGGTGTCATTTCTTGCCATCCACAATGCCAAGGAAACTGAATCAGTTTCTTGACAACCTTGTGGTTGTCCCTTATATTCAGGAGGTCAGGAAGCTCAAAAGTCTTTGTCTTTCAGTGATGGGGCCAGCCCTCTGCAAGGATCTCCTATTGCAGATTTCTCGACCAGCAACATTTTCCATCTTCCAAAACATAAAAATAAATAAATCAGAGCTTATCCAGAGAACTGGTGAGGGTTAATGCCATACACTGTGTTTGGGCTTTGTGTCTCTTATCCTTGTGTTTCAATATTTTATTTTACTTTCTGACTTTTCTAAGCCACTCTGAACCCTGTGACGGTGGCAGGACAGAAATATGATTAATCAATTAATAAATTGTAAGGCATGTTGTGTTGCTGGAAGACTGGATCTGGTTTGTGTTACTGAGTGTGTCTTTGTTTCCAGCTTGCAGGTTGTCAGGATTGCAATAAGTTGTAAATAAAGTTTTGGTTTTAGGATTTGATTAGATTTGTTATGATGACAGAAATATAAAAGAGATTATTTTGTTATATATTTGTAACTGTACTGGAGAAATTGGTCACTTTTTAACTTTTCCCCTCTTTGAGCCACTTCCTTGTTTTTAATCTTTTCTTTTTTTATTATTACCTTGCGTTTTATCTTTCTTTGAAATTTGATAACTTTTTTTGGGGGGGGGAAGGAGAGGTATACCATATGGTTTCTATTAATCAGAGAAGTGGCCCAAGTTAGCTGGCTAAAGATTGGATTTGGGGCCCTAGTGGGGGAATGGAGGTGGGGGGGGAGAGAGAGAGAGAGAGAGCAAGAAGAACAGTATAATGATTACTATAATCTGTTATTTTTCGGTGGGCAGGAATCTGTTTGCACTTAAAACTGGAGGATCATTCAGATGTGATCTCTAGTTCCAGTTCTGGGAGAGTGCCCTATTGATATTTTTACCTTTCTTTTTCTGTCAGTTGGAGTCCCTTTGCTTTTCTAGTCTGAAAACCCTTGGGCCTCTTTGTTACCGAGAAATAAATTCATTAGGGAAAGTTTTCAGAAAGAGCACTGAGCAGCTTTTGGCCCACCTCTGCCAAATTCTCTTGACCAGGAGCAGTTTTCCCTTTCTCTCATTTCCCCCCCCCCCCACACACACCAATTCCTCCTCCTTCTTGGCACGTGGCTGGTGAGTCAACGGGCCTGGCCAGCTGCCATCTTATTTCTGGCCCAATACAGGCTGGGAAGCCGGAGGGCATCTGATGATGTCATTGCTGACATGTGGCAACAAAAGGAAGTGCTGATTCAGCTTCGGCTGCTGATTTGAAAGAGAGTGGAGAAGACTGGAAAATTTGCTGAAGGGCTGCACCAGCCGATGGAAATAACCCCTCCCTTGGGTTTTCCATTTCCCTTCTTAGTAGCCTAAGCAACCAAACAATATACAAGGATGTGATGCATAGCTCTCTGGACCAGTGGAAGCTTAGCATCTTACATACTAGTTGCAAGCCTGTAACTGAGGGCCTTTGGGCTTTATGCGCTTTGAACCGCAGCCTCCATGGAAACAAGGGAGGCTCAGCAGCCTTTCCAATCCAGTGCAATGTTGGCCCAGGTGCTGTCTGTCAGCCTGCAGGATAAACGGAATGGAACAAGACCAAATTTTCAAGGTGGGGGGGGGGTTGGGAGTAGAAAGCAAAAGACAGATCAAGTCACAAATGGACTAACATTTGTGGAGGGGGGAAAAATCAGAAAACATTCTCAATGTGTACTTTCTGAGAGAAACAGCTCTGGATGCCACAAACTCCTCCTTCCTGACTGTCAGCCCTCTCAGTTAAACCAAGCATGTTCAGATGAGCTCATTCTACTTTATTAGACGGTTACATTAACAGAATCTTGCAAGTCTGAATGTGGAAACTTCCTGCCACCACTTTTAATCGCCTGAACAATTATGTCCTTCCTAAATTTCTTCCTCTGACCATTAAACCACTGGGGGCTCTTGCCTCTTGTCTGATTTACAGCATCAGATTGACCTCATACCCAAGGCCATGCACAAATTTTGTTATATGCATACACACACACACACACCACACGAAACAGAGATGTACCTGCTCTGATGACGCCTTCTCATGCATTCATGCACGTGTGTGAGTGTGCGCGCACATGCACACACACACACACTGCGGACAGAGCAAATACAGAAGTGTCATATGGCCATTGTTTGTAAAACAGTTGGAAAGAATTTCAGAAGCCATACTTTGCACATGCTTCCTCTGTCTCGTTTTTTTTTCCAAGCAAATTTGTCAGAATTTGTGTAAGATGACAGATCTAGCATAGCAAAGGGTGGTGTGAAATTCAGAAAAAAATAGGGTAAGTAAACTGCTAAAGGATTTTGCTCTTGGGAGGCAAAGAGTGATAGACTATATAGGGCTAGTATCAGGTGTGGTAGAATGGCACCCGTGACACCTCCATTTCATCTATTCTTAATTTAAAAATGAAAATTTGCTTTGCAGTGAAGAACATTTGCCAAACTCCATTCAGAATCATTAGAAGAAGATTTGTATTAAGGAAATGGCTCTCAGAATGAATTGTGGTGCCTGTTCATAACTTGGAAGAATCTAAGGGCTTGAAACTGAAGTATAAGGGATTAATTAAATAATGTTTTCTATTAAATAAATCAAATTCTGGGGCTGTGCAGTGCTTCAGATTTGACTTTGAACAGGTGCTTTACAGTATGAAGGCAGCACTAGTTGGCAACTCATTGAAGAAGCCATCTTTGTTTTTAGGATCATGGCAACTCACTAAAGTAGCTACCTTTGAAAAAGGTGCAGTTGTTTCAGTGAAAAAAATTGTAGAAAATATTTTGCATAGATAGGTTTCCTCTTATTGATCTTCAGGCATGGGAGATCTGCCTTATTCTCTGTCTGAGGCAGAATTGAGACAAGATAATATTCTCCTAAAAGTACTGTAGTTTTTTATCTCCATGTGTTGGGGCAGCACGTGTTGGGTCTGTTTTTCTTCTCACATGATAGTACCCATGCCTTTTGACGGGATGTAAGAGATTGTTGGCTAATCTGAAGTTCTAACAGGCTGTAAAGGAGATCATTTCTCTAATCCCTTCAACAGCACCAGCCGCTTTTCAGGTGCTGCTTTGTTGAGAACATAAGGCAACAAAGTGCCGACTCATAGATAACCCTTGCGTATCCCTCTTCCAGTGATACTATAGCATCATGACGAAGCCCCATCTTTTAAACTGATAAATTATGATAATGTCCCACCCTTAATTTATTTTAGCATAACTTAAGGTAGGAGTCCTTCAGCTGACACTCTGTCTCCTGGGCATGAGAATACTGTTATTATCTTTTAGTTTTCTAATTTGTTGGGGCACGGCAATTTAATTTTATTAGATTTTAATACCACCTTTATTAACTTATTCATTATTTTTCACATTTTTGAACTGCCCATCGCCATCAGAGAGGAACTCTGGGCAGTGTACAATAAAATATAAAGGTATTTTGAAATATAAAAACAGTACATAAAAATTAAAAATTTAGAAATTTAAAAGGAGGCAAGCATGATTAAACTGTTTAAAATTAGTTAAAAGGTAAAGGGGGGGCTCTCAGGGCACCAGCCAGCCTACACCTGCATGCTTCTCTGGGCCCCCCAAAGGAAGCCTCAGACATTATTTAACTGCTTTTCAGAAGGCCAGGAGAATTTGGGGCCTGCCTCACCTCAGGGAGCAGGTGAATATTCCACAGGGCAGGGGCAATGGCAGAGAAGGCCCTCTTTCTAGAGTCCACCAGTTGAAGTTCTTTAACTGACAGGGTTTCCAACATACCTCCCCTGCCTGACCAGGTGGGATGAACCAATGTAATGTTGTGACAAAGATGGTTCCCTAAAGCTTTATAGCTTCGCAACCAACACCTTGAATTGGACCTGGAAGCAAACTAGCAACCAACGTAGTTCACAGAACAAAGGTGTTACATGGAACCTTCTTTGGGCACCTAAAATTGTTCACCTGGCCACATTCAATACCAGCTGAAGCTTCTGGACTTTCCAAGGGTAGCCCCATCTAGAGCATGTTGTAATAGTCCAAACAGGAGATGACTTGGAGATGAGTGAGTGACTGGAGAATTTCCCTATCCAGGAAAAGGTATAACTGGTGCACAACACAAAGTCATGCCCTCATAGCCACGGTTGCCACCTGTTCTTTGAGCAGGAGCCATGTGTCCAGGAGGACCTTGAGGTTACGCACCCAGTCTGTCTGGGATAGTGCAACCCCATGCAAAGATGATAAACTCTTCCATACAGAGGGGCCCACCCAGAGCCACTCCATCTTACCAAGGTTCAGCTGAAGTCTGTTGTTCCCCTCCAGGCCCCCACAGCCTCCAAGCACTGCAGAAGTACAGTACAGCATCACTTACTTCATCCAGGATGGAGATATATAACTGATTTTCATCAGTGTACCAGTGATACCTCATCTGTGGTGATGGATGATTTTGCCCAAAAGTTTCATGTAGATGTTTATTACTTTATATATAACTTAAGGCAGCAAACATACCTATTACTCCTGACTCCTCCTATTGTATTGTATTATAAATACTTCTCCAATATATTGCATCCTAGAATACTGAATGAATCATAGAACATAATGATTGGGAAGTACCGTGGAGCTCAACCCCCTGCCCATTGCAGAAATCTACTACAGCAGCATTGGTGATAGACAGCTTGTTTAAACTTGAGCAAAAAACATGTGAAACACACCCAACATATGTAACTGCTCTTTCTTTCTTTCTTTCAAGCCCCTTGGTCACACTGTTTTGGACATGCTGTAGATTAGTGTGTGTCAAACCTGGGTAAATTATCCCAAATTGGGTAAAAGTAATTTTTATTTGGGCAGTGGCACACAAAGCCGTTACCTAATCACTACAGGGACATTTAAATTGATTTAAAGTGTTTTACCTACATTGGATAAAAATCAAATAAGTGGCTTTGGGTAATGAAGGAAAAAGTTTGGGAAGCACTGTTCTAGGTCAGGGCTTTTCAACCTTTTCACAGATTGTACCACTTTTAGGACATGATAATATTCAAGTACCACCAGTGCTTAGCAAGGTGACAAAAGCGTGATGACTAAAAAAAGGGGGGCGGATTTTGGGCTTCACTGGTAAGATTCATTTGTTATAGAAATGGCTAGTTTATAATATTATGGAAAAGTAAAAAGTTGAGGTTCAATGTTAATGCTTCCTTCCTACTGCAACAGTGGAACTCAGAAGTCAAAGCCTTTTCTTTTCGTTTTCCCTTCTCCCCCTCACTTCTCCCTTTTTATCTCACCCATGGCTCACACAGATACCCCTCACCTTTTGCTAGCAAAAGCCTCTAGCTTGCTCTCGTTCACTCACACATTGCTCACACAAGCTTCTCTCTTGCTCTCATTCACTCACACGTTGCTTTCAAAAGCCCCTTTTGCTTTCCCTCACCTTTCGCTCGCAAAGGCCGCTCACTCCTCTCCTCACCGCTTTGCTAACAAAAGCCTCTTCTCTCTTTCTCCGGGTGTTTTTTCCCCCTCTCCTGCCAAAACCTCATTTTATAGCTTCTACTCTCTCTGCCACTTCTTCCTTTTCTCTTCTTGGTGTGCCAGAAGCTCCTACCAGCATGCAGCCATGCGCGCAGATCCTGGGGCTTCTGCCGAGCCCTGCAGCATCAGCTGATCTCCTCCAGGTCTGTGTGGCACCGCTTTAACTGGTTCCCTCCCCCACTACTCTTGGCTAGGGGCCGCATACCACCTGCCAGGTGCTAAAGTACCACCAGTGGTACGCATACTATCAGTTGAAAAGCCCTTTCTAGGTTGTCAGTGTCCTTTGTAAAATACGCTGCTCGGAGTTGGACCCAGTATTCTAGGTACAATCTGACCAGCGCAGATTAGAGGGGAATAGTTACTTACCTTGAACTGGATAGTTTACTCCTATTGATACAGGCCAGTTTTTTCTTTTTCTTTTTGGAAGTTGCATCACATGTTGGCTCTAGTTCAGTTTATGGTCTACCAAGGTAACCATATCCTTTTACTGGATAGTGATGTGTTGCATAATCCTTTTGTCCTATATTCTGATTTTTCTTTTGCAAACTTAGAAACTGGGAATGGTAGTATACAGATAGGCCTTGACTTACAACAGCTTATTTAGTGACCAGTTAGTGATTTTTGACCATTTTTCACACTGTTGACCATTGCAGCATCCCCATGGTCATAACTTGAAAATTCAGAAGCTTGGCAACTGACTCATATTTATGACAGTTGCGGTATTCTGGATTCATGTGATCACTGGGAAATTCTGACAAGCAAAGTCACAGCTGCAGTGATTCACTTAACAACTGTGACAAGAAAGGTTGTAAAATGGGGCAAAATTCATGTAACAACTGTCTCACCAACAAAAATGCTGGGCTGTTTTGGTCATAAGTCAAGGACTACCTGTAATATATTCTATGACAGTAGTTCCAATGATGTTTCTGTGTCCTGCAAACTATAGGCCTCTTTACTCAGCCTTTCCCTTAATCAAGTAAAATTTCATATTCACAATCATTGTGCAATATGACTGGAATTTCTGGTACAGAATTAAAAACTACACTTTTTCTTGAAAGGAAAATTCTCCTTGGGTCAAATTCAATTCCAGATGACATGTCCATTTTGTTTTCTTGTTAATAAAATGAAAGTCGTTATTTCTCATCCATTTAGATATTAACCAGGGTCAGCTTTGCTTAAAGTTTTGTTTTTTTAAAAAAAGTATCAGTCAATATAATAAACAGATGAGCAAAACATGCTTGAAAATGTATGAGTGAAAATTCTTGTGTTTATATTCTGGTTCTTTTATTTTGTTCAGTGAATGTCCTTTTCTAGAATTTTAAATGCTGCAAAACCTCACAGGCAAAGTAAATATTCATGCTGAACAAATGTGTTCTGTGCCTTTACAACAAGGTAGAGAAAATATGCAGTGCACAGATTTTGGAATTCTTTCCAAATCTTTTACTGGGGTGGTCATAAGAGGCATGTATTTTGAATACTGTACTGTACTGTACAGTAATATCTTAGATCTATTTGTTTATACATGTGTACTAATCAGAATATGTGCATGTGTTGCTGTTTGTCTGTGTGGGCCTAATCAAGGTAGATGGAGATGTGTGACCTGTATATCTGTATTTGAGACCCTAATCAGAGCAGCAAATGCCTATTTGTTGTTCTGATTGGGGTCTCAAATATACATATACAGGACACATACCTGCATCTACCTTGATTAGGCCCACACAAACAGCAACACATGGACATATTCTGATTAGTACACACGTATACTGCTCTCCCTGTCTATCATTTGTGTGTATTTGCATGTACCAGGAAGCAGACAATAGGTTACGTACGCTGTAAGGGAAACTTAGAATGGAAGAGCTGGCAACATTCTGAGCCGCTGACACTCCCATGTACTTACGGTATATTATATACTGGGCAAATCCTTTGGGGATTTATTTTCTGTAGAATCTTCAAATATATCTAGCCCATTTCAAACTCAGACTTTCTTTACTTTTACTTTACTTTTACTTTTATTAAATTTGTATACCGCCCTTCTCCCGAAGGACTCAGGGCGGTGAACAGGGCACATATAAATAGAGAATACAAAAATTAAAAGGAATTAAATAATCGCCCAGATAAAAACAATAACAGTATAAAAACCCCATAAAAAACCCTAACATCCCCCATCAGGCCAGGCCAGCTTGTTCAAATAAATGGGTCTTCAGACCGCGTCGGAAGGAGCGAAGGTCCGGTGCCGTCCGGAGCTCGACCGGCAGCTGGTTCCATAAAGCCGGAGAGCCCACAGAGAAGGCCCTCCCCCTGGGGGCCACCAGCCGACATTCCCTGACCGGTGGCACCCTGAGGAGGCCCTCTCTGTGGGAACGCACAGGGCGGAAGGAAGTTGATGCCGGCAGCAGGTGGTCCCTGAGGTACTCCGGACCCATGCCATGTAGGGCCTTGAAAACCATTACCAAAACCTTGAATCCTTTAGTCCTACGAATGGACAAAGTCCCAAGTCCCTTAATATAATTTCTTTCTAGTATGTTTCATTTAAGTTTGTGTATGTGCAGGTATACTTTTGTTTTCTTAGTAGAAAACTGAGAAATAAAACTCCCTGTTATAGCTGAGCATCCTAATTCTGATGTGGGTGTGTTTTGTTTTGTTTTGGGGAAGAACCATCAATTTTGCCCAACTCACATGTTCTGACCAAGTTGGCATGCTCCAGCGCCCAACAATTAAGCAGGGCCATCTTACAAGGATCCTTTTCTGCCATGGCACCTGCCTTCTGAAACACCATTCTATGACTCCCACTGTGGCCTTTTTAAATGAGCCCTTAAAACCTGGCTGGTTCCCCAGGCGCTGGGATAGAGGGAGCAAGTGTGATGTTTTGAGTGGTTGTCAGCTTCTTCTTTTTCTAGTTACTTTTGGTGGCAGTGCCGTTCCTTGTTTTTAAACTATTCTTCTTCTTGTATTTGGTAAGGCACCCAGAATTGTGACAAATTAGGGCAGCCCATGAATTCCATAAATCCACAGTGCTACACATCCTTCAGAAGACCTAGACCAGGGGCCAGCAACCTGAAACAGTGAAAGAGCCACTCGGAACCGGTTCCCTCACAAAAGGAAAAACTGGGAGCCGCAAAAAATGTGTGTACATGTGTGTACATGCGCGCATGCGCAGAACAGAGTTTGACTGAAGAGTGGAGCCAAGGCGAGATATGCACCTACCCTGCATATTTGAATTGATTGGTTGAACTTTTTTAGTCTCACTTTTTTTTTTGGAGTACACATAGCAGAGGACTGGGAGCCGCAGGAGACGGCTGAAAGAGCCGCATGCGGCTCTGGAGCCGCGGGTTGCAGACCTGTGACCTAGACAAAGTCTACATTCATTTAATCAGAAATATATTCACATGGCTTTAGAAACACAATTCTGAGCATTGCTTTGTTTCTGTTTGAATGTGAATGCCGTCCAGTTTTCACTACAGAAAGAAGAAACACCTATTCACAAGAATATTTGTTTATATTGAGCAATACATATTTTAATGTAAAAGTATACCAAAATACAGGATGCAACAGACGATTGCTTGCACTTAGCAGCCCACTTAGAAGTACTGTAAATAAAGATATTATTCTACTAATAACATTAATAGAAACATATAACATTGTTTTATGTGTTGTATACTGCCCAGAGTTACTTTAATGCGAGATGGGTGGATATACAAATACGATATAATAAAGATATCCTGCTATAATTATTATTATTTTTCCTTCTCTTCTAGGTGGGCCCAGCGGGATCCCAGTTTGGCTTGTTAGCCTGCCTTTTTGTGGAGCTCTTCCAGAGCTGGCAGGTCCTAGAGAATCCATGGAAGGCTTTTTTAAATCTTTCTGGGATTGTCCTTTTTCTTTTCGCCTGTGGTCTTCTGCCATGGATCGACAATATTGCACACATATTTGGTTTCCTCAGTGGCCTATTACTTTCTTTTGCTTTCCTGCCCTATATCACTTTTGGTACTGCAGACAAATACCGCAAACGGGTGATGATCATTGTCTCACTCCTGATCTTCGTTGGCTTGTTTGCTTCTCTTGTGATCTGGCTGTATGTGTATCCCATCAATTGGCAGTGGACTGAATATCTAACCTGCTTGCCTTTCACAACCAAGTTTTGCGAGAAGTATGACTTGGACCAGACCTTGCACCGAGGAAGCATTTAAGTGGATTTAGTAGAAAGGATTTTGAGGAACAAGGACAGAGGCAGCTATGGCTGTGTAAAGCAGAGCATTTTCGTTTCCACTTTCCTATTTGGAATTTTTAAGTATTATTCATGAAACAGCATGCACCAAGTGCTGAAGCCAAGCAAGTGGGTAGTCCCTGCCACCTTTTGTGAGGTGTACGTTCTTCTGGATGTCCAGAGTAAAATATAACTAAACATCAATTAATCATAACCTGGAGAGTTACGAGTATAAACCAGGGCTTGTTATCAGAACATTTCCCACTTATGTGCCTTGCATCAGAAGGTAGTCTCTGTAAAGCTTTGTTCCGGAGTTCCCTCCCTGACATGAATTCAGCCTTCGAGGTCAAGTTTCTTTTGAGGAACTGGCAAAGAATCCAAAGACGGCTTTCATCTGTGTGGCTGATTGGGCATTTGTGAGATGGAGGTCAGCCAATGACTTTCAAAGATCGTATTAGCTATGGACACCCTGTTGAACTGCTTCCATTGACCACGTGCCATTTTCTATGTTTTCCTACTTGAAATCCCTCCTTTTTATGCAAATCCTGGTTTGGGGTTCCTTTCCTACTGCCTTTTGGCACAATATGGTGCTTGGACCTTGTGACAGTCCTCCCTGCCTTAGTGCCTTTTTATGGTACTAGGAATTGTACTGTGAAAATAAACCCCATCTTTTTCTACAAGGGGCATTTTTATATGCAAATTCTTGTTTTACGTTCTGTATGTCACTAGGGTCAAATACTTTTTGACCAAGAACATTGCTTTTAAAGGCACCTTGTCCTCAGTAAGAAATGCGGGTAGTTATTCCAATATTTACATTGGGTTGGTAACACAGCAACCTGGAATTTCTTTAAAAGAACACTTGAAGTGTAATTCCTTTGTAAAAGGAAAGGAAGGTAATCAGATTCTCTAGTGATAAAATGAGAAATGTAAAAAAATATTTTTGGTCTAAATAAATGAGCTTAAATTCTACGAGGAGTATATGTATGTTTTTGTGTGTATGTATTTCTAACCCTAAATTAGAAGTATTCAGGTTGGAGGTACATTATCTCAGAGAACATGCGGTAGCTACATAGCAGAGTTAATTTAGAATTCTGACTCATTGTTTTGCCCTAAGCAACAAAGCATTCCAAAATCTTACTGTGTATATGTGGTAATTTATTAGAGCCTTTGGTTGAGAATATTTTTCTATAATTATTGTTGCTAATGTGTAAATATTAGACTGTTCCTTTGAACTGAACAATGTGTCCCAGTTGACACTGTTTATCTACTTTTCATTAAAGATAGATTTGGTAATCATTTCTTTGCATCCAAAGTATATTAATTTTAATGCTTAATCCCTGTATCCCGCTTGTTTCCCAAAACCGGTTAAAGCTTGCCATTCCTCTTGCATTGCACTGCTGTTCCTTGCAAATCCTTGACAAATATCTTCACAAAAGTGCCATTAGGACAAATACATGTATCACAAAGCCCTGTGGCTGCCTTTCAGGTATCTACTGTCTGACTAGTAATTTTTTGAAGTGTCCCTAACTGCCTGCTTTTGGAATCTTGTTCATTATCTGAATCGTGTACCTGTGGAGTGAACGAGTAATGGTAGTTTGCCATCCTTTGCCATCACCCTTAATCACAATCTCAACCTAGCTGTATTGTATAAAATAACTTCCCAATGTCATAGTCTAATTGATTACAATCACGGCATAGGAAGGGGGGGGGACCCAAGAACACGTTAGGGGGGAAAAGACATTTATTGCTGACCTGACAAGTGATAAATTGCACACGCAATAACATTTGGAGAATGCTTCCTTATTCAATGGTAAGAACTTTAATGATTTCCTATGCACAAGGCTGACCAAGTAATGAATTCAAATGTGCAACTACTTTGTAATTAGTCATTGATTACAGACAATGGGTTATGAATTTGAAGTGCTAAACGTTTTCCTTGGAGCTAATTTCATTGAATTTAGCAGTGCTTACTTGGAGTAGATATGCTTATACTGCCTTAGTAAGGAGCCATTTCCCAGTCCCACACCAATTAAAAAAAAAGCAGGTATCTGCTCTGTTCATAAGGAAGGCAGAATAGCCTAACTTCCTCTTTGGCTTGGCTATTTCTACTGCAGTTGTGGTAAGTAGATCAGATTGCACCAGAAAATGCCCACATCTACAGCTGATTAGTTAAAATTTAAAATTCAAACAATAGTACAAAGCATTTTGACCTATATTCAAAATACAGCCATTTCAACTGTGGGAAACTCTCCCCCCCCCCCTTTTGGAACTCAAAATGTTTTGCAAACCTCTGACTGATAAAACCAACCAGCATAACAAGGTATAGAATTGCTCTCCAGTGAACAAAAAGCAATAACTTACAGTAAGTTTTGTGTAAATACACTTAGTTGCTTGAATACTATGAAACTGAAAGTAACCAATTTTATGAGATCAAAGTGCAATTGAACTCCTCTTGTAAAATAGAGCTGTTATTGTTAATGAAAGAAACATGAAAGGCAAAATGCATAATTTATAATGACTCTCTGCAGTACTCATAACTGTTACTACCAAATCTTAGAACCGCAAGTAGCTATCATGTTTTGCTGCCTTCGTAGTTTAAATTTGAGAAAATAAATTCTTGCATTATTCCTTATTCTATTTTACAGTCATTACTTTCAGTCCTAATACTTTTCACATGGTTTGCACAATGCAAAGTTGCCTAGTTCTCACATCAAACTAAACAACATACTAAACATCATTACAGCTTTACCCTCATGTGAGAACTTGACCAGTACAAGGCCCAAGAGAGAAGTCTGAGGCTTAGCTATAATTTTTAAAGGCAGCCTTGCCTGTAATCTTAACATTCTTCTTATCTTACAATTGAATGACTGTAGCAGCTTACAGTTCATCATCGCTTGTAGATCACATACTGTAGTAACAGTATGTAGTAACAGTTTGTTCTGTACCAGCCTGCTACCGGCCCTGCAGAAAAGGCAGGGACAACCCCTTTTACAATAAGGCAAGAGGCTGGAATTACGCCTGCCAAATTTATTACTACAAAAACAAACGGAACAAGACAAACCAAGAAACAGGAGCTTAAAGAAACAGGAACAATCCAAGCGGTTGCCTTCAGCAAACCAGCCCTCCCCACACATTCCCCTTATATAGAGTTCAGGGCGTGGCTTCTCTCTGCCTCCTTCCGAGAAGCCCCATTGCCTTCCTCTGTTTGCTCCTAATTGACTGCCTCCTGCGTCGGGCATCTTTGAACAGGGCCAGCTGTGGGTCATCTTCATCCACGCTGTCAGGCTCACACAGCTGGGTCTCCGTGGTGACCAAGTGGGAGGGGCCTGGCTGAGGGCTCTCATCAGCAAGATCTTCAACCCCCTCAGCAAGGTCTTCAACACCCCCTCCTCCTCCTCTGAGTCATCCGACCCAACTGCCGAACCCACAGGCTGACCCTGAATCACAACACGGTTGTAGATCACATACTGTAGTAACAATGGCGAAACTTTCAAAGGGTTGGATCTATCACTACTTCCTTTTCAGACTGGGCAGGTTTACTTGCTCAAAACTGCTGAAACAGAAGACTCTTATATTCATGGACCATGAAGGTCTTATCTTTCAGCACTTCCTTGATTCACTAGACTTTAGCTCCATCTGAAGGACTGAGGATTGCAGCAGATATTGTTTTGTTTTCTAGCCAGATTGTTGGAAATTAACAGGAAGGGGAAATATTATCTCAGCAGCCACTATTTCTGCGCATAAATGCATGAGCCCAAATAGCACAGTTCATTTCAATGAAATTTAATGAACCAACAGTGATCTCACTGGGGCCTAGCACTTTAAAGCCACACTTCGTATAAAAGGGAATGAGAAAGTCCTCACACATCAATGTGGCTCGACGCACATAGGGCAAGGAGCAAAGGTACTGTAGGTAGCGCCACATCAAGATGGATCCTTTGCCTTGCTGGCGGAAAGTGCAATGTACTGCCAGAACATGTATGTGGACTACGGTACCATGAGGCTTGTGTAGGGTCAGTGCATCCTGCCATGGGAGAAGAGAGAGAGAGAAAAAAATGCTTTTTAGAGGTTGGTTTTTGAATCTTCTCCTGTTAACAGCTATATTCATCTCAAAATGTTTGCCTTACCAGATCCTTGAATCATTGGTTTTTCAGTAAGAATCATGCCATTTCTTTATTCACACAATCTATTTATTTTTCTAACTTTTGCAGAGATAAGCTATGACTTCAAGGAATCCAATCATTTCAGAATAGGGATTTTTGCATTCTCAATCTATTTCGCCCCGTTTCCATAAACTTATTGTATAAATTGAACTTTCATTGTAGATGAGCTAGACTTCTTGTGACGTCTTGGGCACATCCGTGTGATTTCCTTGATAACAATAGGTCTGTAGTTGGCCATTGTCTACTTCCATCGTTTTCTTCAACTTCTACAGTTTTCTCTACAGCTCTGGGAGTCCCTGATCCCACCCAACCCTGATCCTGCTTACATTTTTGTGCCCAGAAAAAGTTGGCCAGAAGCTGGCCCTGATGAAACAAAGCCTACTGCATTTCAACAAACCTATTCTCCCATGGCCCATTTTGGATCATTTGAAATTATGTCCAAACTCTGTAAAGCTCTTTTGATTACTACTTTCTAACTAAATGTAGTCTAATCCAATGTAATTACTGTGCCGCAACTTTATGAAAACACAGCCATCTTTCAGCATCATACTGTATGTGCATTAATATATATTTTGGAACGGAAAGCAGGCAAGGAACAAATAAATCGTTCAGCAGTTTGCTCATAGGTGCAAAAGTGTGAAATACTGCTCTTCAGATTAACTGAAGTTTTTCTGCTTATTTAACAATTAAATAGTGTCTGGAAGTTTGAAAAAATGAAATTTTATATAAATAGAAGCATATTTTCTAAGGATTTGGTGCACCGATGGCGGTGAACGTATTTATAAGTGCATCTATCTCTCTACCTACATACCTATATTCCTCCCTTGTTAAGTAATGACAGATGCTGAATAATTTCTTTAAAACAGGGGTGTCAAACTCAATTTCACTGAGGGCCGCATCAGCATTGCGGTTGCCCTCAGGGGGCCGGGTGGGTATGGCCAGGGTGGGCGTGGCCTACTGGGTGGGCGTGACGAGTGCGTATGGCCTACTGGTGGGCGTGGCCAGCTCTACATCGTTTGCATCGAGGGTGCCTATGGGGGCCTGGGCAGGAGTGGGACAGATCTGGGGTCTGTGGCAGAAGGAGGGTCTCTGGGCCAGGGCCAAGGCAGCGGGGGCCGTTCCCTCACTGTTTCCAGGATGGCTTCGCGGGCCACATGAAACCACTTCATGGGCCGGATCCGGCCCCCGGGCCTTGTGTTTGACATGTCTGCTTTAAAAGAAAACTGAGTTCAGATTCCATTCTCATTTGTTCTCTCCCCAATACTGTATAAAATAACAAAAACATATTTAGCTTACCTGGCTGAGTCTTTCCTGGTCCCAGAGGGAGCCAATAATGAAAGCAACTAGTTGACCTTCTTCAAAAAAGCCAAGAGACAACTCAGTACATAGGTTAAGAAAATGGCGAATCTCATCCAGGTGGAGGGGGCAGTCTCCTGACACTGAAATAAAGGCTTGAGGGAAGAAGAAAGGGAGATGTTAAATTTTGTCCTGCCGATTACAGAAAGATTAAACTTCTCCAGAAAGCTAGGAAAATATTGGCCCTGCCCTCTCTAGGTGAGAGGATGAATCTGACAAACCCTCGAGTCTTGCAAACTGAGATTTCAGGAATCCAATCTGGTTTCTTCTTATTACAGGTTTTTCTATGAGGGGATTTAACTGATGCCTTTCACTGCAATGGGTTTTCTTTTATCAGCTATGCCAGGATTCAGTTACAGGCAGAGCTAGTAGATAAGCACTCAAATGCATCAAGTCATACATTTTTGGGAACTGAGTTAATCTTTAGCCTAATTACATTTCAAATGCAAATGTGCACCACATTTATGCTGGAGCATAGTCTAAATCACACTAATGTTCAAGTTTAGCTGAAAATCCCAGAACTATCTAATGAAAAAAATCAGTTTAATCATATACCCCTCTGCCTTTCGGTCTGTCTCTAGGAAATACAAATGGGGGGGGGAGAATTGGTAAAATATGGAACATAAATGGATTAATTACAGAGCTAATGCCATCTGTAAAGATTAGAAATGGGAAAAGAAATGCTCTCTGTAGTTAGCCAGCAGAATTCTTCCCCTCTATGTATGACCCAATTGCAACTTGTAGTTGAAAGAGATACTGTTCTGTTCTGTTCAGTTTCTGCTTACTGCTTAGAAAAGAAAGTTTGATTTTTATCTTTTTGAACACCATATTATTTATATCAAATAAACCCTATACGTAAGGGATGATGCGGTTTTTATTCATGCACTGTTAATTTAACTATCAGTATCAGATCTTATGTCTGAAATTCTGATGAAAATCTTGAATATACAGTATTTTACTGTCATTAAGTCTTTCCAAACCTTAGCTTTTCTAATGCTTTGGATTAAACTTTAGAGAGGTATTCCTCCCCCCCCCCAATAATTCCCTATTTATTATAGTATTTTTCCTTTATTTGATTTTTGGGGAGAGGGGTGCCTTCATATCTGTTGATTCCTGTTGATTGCCTGGATGAGTCCCTGCAATATTCTTGGCAGCATTTTCAGAAGCAGGTTGTCATTGCTTACTTCCTAGAGCTGAGACAGAGTAATTGACCCAAAGACACCCAGCTGGTTTCTTTCCTTAACATAGAAGTATAATCATAATCTCACTATTTCTAATCTGGTGCCTTTCACCAATACACTAAACCAGTTCAGTTTCTGAATTTAGGCATATTGTGTATTAGTTTGTCTTCCTACTAGCTAGTCTGCTTTGACTTCTCAGCATTTGGGAACGTGGGAGATAACTATGAAATGTTCATAGTGTGCCATGCTTGATGTATTTGGAGAAAAAGTGCAAGAAAGATGAAATTCTGCTTTTTAATTGCCCTGGCTACAGCTTACAATACTATACCACACTACTGCTTTCTTTCTTACACTCAACTCGCGTGTAACTATCCTACTCAGTCCAGTTATACAGTTCTTCCATATCATGAACGTGTCTTGCTTAAGATTAAACACAAGAAATGGATTTTACCTTCTCTCTCAATTTCAAACACTCCAATGGCATCTTCAGGTGTGAGGCACCGGAATTCACTTGCAGGAAGAGTGTGTCGACGCTGGCCCCCAAGGGAGTTTTTTGAAGATCTGAGAATGTCTATCAGGTTCTTTATTCCTGTCCAGCTCACAAAAGCAAAGCCTATTAAATATTCAAATGCTAGGTAAAAAAGGTAAAGGTTCCCCCGCACATGCGTGCTAGTTGTTTCCGACTCTAGGGGCCGGTGCTCATCTCCGTTTCAAAGCCGAAGAGCCAGCGCTTGTCCGAGGATGTCTCCGTGGTCATGTGGCCGGCATGACTAGACGCCAAAGGCGCACGGAACGCTGTTACCTTCCCACCGTAGTGGTCCCTATTTTTCTACTTGCATTTTTACATACTTTCGAACTGCTAGGTTGGCAGAAGCTGGGACGAGTAACAGGCGCTCACTCTGTTACGCGGCACTCGGGATTCGACCCGCCAAACTGCCGACCTTCTGATCAACAAGCTCAGCGTCCTAACCCACTGAGCCACTGCGTCCCTTTTTTCAAATGCTAAGGCACAGTCTAAAACAAATGGGGGGGGGGAAACAGTAGGTTTAAGACCCATGTATTAGCTACCTCTGTACAAGTTAATTCTGCCAAAGGAGTCCTATGTTCCTAACACTTTCATCTAGTAAGGCTATGCCTTTTCTAAACCTGAATCTTGGAACTTTGTAATATCGACTTGTATGTATTGACACTGTAATATACATCTTGTTTTTATCTTCAGAACAATTAAACTGCTGGTTGTAGATATACTAGCATACATTTAGAATAGAATAGAATGACAGAGTTGGAAGTGATCTTGGAGGTCTTCTAGTCCAACCTCCAGCTCAGGCAGGAAACCCTATACCATTTCAGACAAATGGCTGTCCAGTCTCTTCTTAAAAATTTCTAGTGTTGGAGCATTCACAACTTGTGGAGTTGTTCCATTGATTAATTGTTCTAACTGTCAGGAAGTTTCTCCTTAGTTCTAGGTTGCTTCTCTCCTTGATTAGTTTCCATCCATTGCTTCTTGTCCTGCCTTCAGGCGCTCTGGAGGATAGCTTGACTCCTTCTTCTTTGTGGCAGCCCCTGAGATATTGGAACACTGCTATCATGTCACCCCTCACCCTTCTCTTCATTATTCAATAAATTCAAATTAGATTACACATACCCAATTCCAGCAACTGTTCTTCATATATTTTAGCCTCCAGTCCCCTAATCATCTTTGTTGCTCTTCTCTGCACTCTTTCTAGAGTCTCAACATCTTTTTTATATTGTGGCGACCAAAACTGGATGCAGTATTCCAAGTGTGGTCTTACCAATTTACATACATATATCTATATTTTCCATGTCGGATGGTCTGCATGGGTTGATGAACTATTAAATCTACAAAAATGCAATAGCCAAAGCAGACTTTGGGTTTTGATTTATTCACATTGTCCATTTTGGGCAATCATTCCAGACGCAATTATTCAGCTGAATTGAATTATTTCCAGTCAGTCTATTTTGAGCTAAAGCCATGAGACTTTGGGCTGAAGCTTTAAAGTGATACACACCCAGCTCAAATTCCTTCACGGAATCCTTCAAATGTGGATATGCACAGCAGAATCTAAATCTTGTGAATAACCATCAGAAGCAAAATCAGAGATAATGAAAAAAGAAAACCAAAAAGCTTGCATTTATGCTATTACTGATGCTTGTTTTGCTGATATATGGTCTACTAAGTGTAGGCTAGCTCTAGTTCATGAGAACCAAAGAACAAAATTAGCAAAATACTCATAAATGCAATACCATGTCAGAAAAAGTGGATTATATCATTTGATTATCGAAGTTACAGATTACTGTATCTACAAGGATTTATGTTATTTAATCCATGTGAATATCCATATAAAACTGATTTGGATAGGGCTTTATGACTACAACTTAACACTGTGAGAACCGGGCACACAATATCCATGTAAATGCTCTAAGTATTGTTTCTAACTATGCTGTTCCTGAATGTGGGTTCTGGTATGAAAAGGAATTGAAGAACAAAACAGGTGAGGAAAACTAATAAATCCACTATAAAGCTAGCAATTAAACCTAACAAGTGATTATTATGTGGATTTCTTTAGTGGCCTCATCTCAACCAAATTTCTAGGAACTAATTCTTGGCTCTTGCAATTTTATTTCTATTATTCACATGTAAGGCCGTGTGTTTTAGCATAGAATCTACAGGGGTGCTCAAGAGGAATTAGCAGTGACATCAAACCTGCTAATATCTAAGCCTGCTTGATTTGGGTTTGAGTAAGATTTTCCCTCCCCTTCATGGATTACTGCCTTGTCGTGGCGAAGGGGCTTGCGTAATTCAATGAAGCTATGAGCTATGCCGTGCAGGGCCACCCAAGACGGACAGGTCATAGCTGAGAGTTCTGACAAAACGTGATCCACTGGAGAAGGAAATGGCAACCCACTCCAGTATCTTTGCCATGAAAACCCTATGGACAGTACCAAAAGGCAAAACGATATGACGCTGGAAGATGAGCCCCTCAGGTCGGAAGGCGTCCAATATGCTACTGGGGAAGAGCAGAGGGCTAGTACTAGTAGCGCCAGAAAGAATGAAGCGACTGGGCCAAAGCCGAAAGGACGCTCAGCTGTGGATATGTCTGGTGGTGAAAGGAAAGTCCGATGCTGTAAAGATTTTTTCTCCATAGGAACCTGGAATGTAAGATCCATGAATCAAGGAAAGCTGGACGTGGTCAAACAAGAGATGACAAGACTGAACATCGACATCTTAGGTATCAGCGAACTAAAATGGACAGGAATGGGTGAATTTAATTCAGATGACCATCAGGTATACTACTGCGGGCAAGAATCCCTCAGAAGAAATGGAGTAGCCTTCATAGTCAATAAAAGAGTAGGAAAATCAATACTGGGATACAATCCTCAAAATGACAGAATGATCTCAGTTCGAATCCAAGGCAAACCATTCAATATCACAGTAGTCCAAGTCTATGCCCCAACCACCAGTGCTGAAGAGGATGAAATTGACCGGTTCTATGAAGCCCTACAGCACCTTATAGAAGTAACACCAAAAAATGATGTCCTTATCATCATGGGGGATTGGAATGCTAAAGTAGGAAGCCAAAAGATAACTGGAATAACAGGCAAGTTTGGCCTTGGAGTACAAAATGAAGCAGGGCACAGGCTGATAGAATTTTGTCAAGAGAATACGATGGTCATAGCAAACACTCTTTTCCAACAACCGAAGAGACGGCTCTACACATGGACATCACCAGACGGTCAACACAGAAATCAGATTGACTATATGCTCTGCAGCCAAAGATGGAGAAGCTCTATACAGTCGGTAAAAACAAGACCAGGAGCTGACTGTGGCTCAGACCATGAGCTTCTCCTTGCAAAGTTTAGGCTTAAACTGAAGAAAGTAGGGAAAAGCACTAGGCCACTCAGGTATGAATTAAATCATATCCCTGTTGAATATACAGTAGAGGTGACAAATAGATTTAAGGAATTAGATCTGATAGACAGAGTGCCTGAAGAACTATGGACAGAGGTTCGCGACATTGTACAACAGGTAGCAACCAAAACCATCCCAAAGAAAAAGAAATGCAAGAAAGCAAAATGGCTGTCTGAGGAAGCTTTGCAAATAGCTGAGGAAAGGAGGGAAGTGAAAGGCAAGGGAGAAAAACATAGATATGCCCAATTGAATGCAGAATTCCAGAGAATAGCTAGAAGAGATACGAATGCCTTCTTAAATGAACAGTGCAAAGAAATAGAAGAAAACAATAGAATAGGGAGGACCAGAGATCTTTTCAAGAAAATTGGAGAGATGAAGGGAACGTTTCATGCAAAAATGGGCATGATAAAGGACCAAAATGGCAGGGACCTAACAGAGGCAGAAGAGATTAAGAAGAGGTGGCAAAATTACACAGAAGAACTATACAAGAATGAGCTTAACGTCCCAGATAATCACAATGAGGTGGTCACTGACCTCGAGCCAGACATCCTAGAATGTGAGGTGAAGTGGGCCTTAGAAAAGCTGAGCAACAACAAAGCTAGTGGAGGTGACAGTATTCCAGCTGAGCTATTCAAAATCTTAAAAGACAGTGCAGTAAAAGTGCTACACTCAATTTGCCAGCAAATTTGGAAAACTCAACAGTGGCCACAGGATTGGAAAAGATCAGTTTACATTCCAATTCCAAAGAAAGGCAGTGCCAAAGAATGTTCAAACTATCGCACCATTGCACTCATTTCTCATGCTAGTAAAGTCATGCTTAAAATCCTACAAGCTAGACTTCAGCAGTATGTGGATCGAGAACTACCAGAAGTACAGGCAGGATTTCAAAGAGGCAGAGGAACTAGAGATCAAATTGCCAACATACGCTGGATCATGGAGAAAGCTAGAGAGTTCCAGAAAAACATCTACTTCTGCTTCATTGACTATGCTAAAGCCTTTGATTGTGTGCATCATAACAAACTGTGGCAAGTTCTTAAAGAGATGGGAGTACCAGACCATCTTATTTGTCTCTTGAGAAACCTATATGCGGGTCAAGAAGCAACAGTGAGAACTGGACACGGAACCACTGATTGGTTCAAAATTGGGAAAGGAGTCCGGCAAGGCTGTATACTGTCGCCCTGCCTATTTAACTTATATGCAGAGCACATCATGAGAAAGGCAGGGCTAGATGAATCAAAAGTTGGAATTAAGATTGCCGGAAGAAATATCAACAACCTAAGATACGCAGATGATACCACTCTAATGGCAGAAAGTGAAGAAGAACTAAAGAGCCTCTTGTTGCGGGTGAAGAAGGAGAGTGCAAAACTTGGGTTGAAACTTAACATTAAGAAAACCAAGATCATGGCATCTGGCCCTCTCAATTCTTGGCAAATAGATGGGGAAGAAATGGAGGTAGTGACAGATTTTGTTTTCCTGGGCTCCAAGATCACTGCAGATGGGGACTGTAGCCAAGAAATTAAAAGACGCTTGCTCCTGGGGAGGAAAGCCATGGCAAATCTAGACAGCACACTAAAAAGCAGAGACATCACCCTGTCAACAAAAGTGCGTATAGTCAAGGCTATGGTCTTCCCAGTTGCAATGTATGGCAGTGAAAGTTGGACCATAAGAAAGGCTGAGCGCCAAAGAATTGAGGCCTTTGAACTATGGTGCTGGAGAAGACTCCTGCGAGTCCCTTGGACTGCAAGGCGATCAAACCGGTCAGTCCTAGAGGAGATCAATCCTGACTGCTCTTTAGAAGGCCAGATCCTGAAGCTAAAACTCAAATACTTTGGCCACCTAATGAGAAGGAAGGACTCACTGGAGAAGAGCCTAATGCTGGGAAAGATCGAGGGCAATAGAAGAAGGGGACGACAGAGAATGAGGTGGCTGGATGGAGTCACTGAAGCAGTAGGCGTGAGCTTAAATGGACTCCAGAAGATGGTAGAAGACAGGAAGGCCTGGAGGAATGTTGTCCATAGGGTCGCGATGGGTCGGACACGACTTCGCAGCTAACAACAACAACAAAGATTTTCCCTACAATACACGCAGCTTATTGTACATTTCCTGATCTGTCTACTTTGGAGCAGAGGATATCATGACACTCATATACGGTATCTAGCTTCTCAGTTTTTCTCAAAGGTGCTATATTTGTGGTCTTCAACAGAAACCAATAGAGAGGCAGACTGTATTTTTATAATATCTGTTCCTTTTAACTTCCACAAAACATTTTTTTCACAATCCAGGTAGCAGATTAAGCATTTTTCTCAGACTTCAAACACAAAACTTCAGTGTGGATTTATTTTACTATTAACCACAGTATTTCCAAACTTTTAGAATTTCCAAAACTCAATAAAACAATAAAGGGTTTAAATTCAGCAATAATTTATAAGCAATCTGAATCTATTCTTCAAAGCGCCTGAAGGCAGGACAAGAAGCAACGGATGGAAATTAATCAAGGAGAGAAGCAACCTAGAACTAAGGAGAAATTTCCTGACAGTTAGAACAATTAAACAGTGGAACAACCTGCCTCCAGAAGCGGTGAATGCTCCAACACTGGTAGTTTTTAAGAAGATTCTGGACAGCCATTTGTCTGAAATGGTATAGGCTTTCTGGCCTGAGCAGGGGGTTGGGCTAGATGACCTCCAAGGTCCCTCCTATCATCATCATCATCATCATTTATTATTATTATTATTATTATTATTATTATTATTATTATTATTATTATTATTATTATTATTATTATTATTATTATTATTATTATTATTATTATTATTATCTATTGTCTTCTACGTTGAATGTTTGTACAACTATGTCAGTGAAATTCTTCCCAATTTATTGATCTATGGTAGCATCTACTCATCATATATCTGGAGTTTAATTACTATGCAGCCCCTCTGCACTGCCCCAGGAAGGTAAAAAAACGTGCTACTGTGTGCAACATTCTTTACATATGCAGCATTCGTAAGAAGAAATTAAAAAGTAATAGAAGCACTGCTGCAACAATACATATTGCAGGGTACTATAATCCCTAACCAATGGGCCTAAATATTTTTTTCTGTCCAAAGATAAGGGATTTGTTCAGGCTATGCCTTAATTTTTATATAATTAATTTTCAATTCAATATGTGCAATATCATATAAATGGGCCTTTCTCACTATTAATAATTTTACAGAGATTCTTTGCATCCATTGACATTGGTAAACTCTAAAATGAAATTCCACCTCTAGAAAATTTAACTGCAAATTGTATGGCACGGAATTAGTAATTTTGTTTTATTGGGAAATGCAAGGATATTTCTGACTATAGGTCACAATTTGGTTTCCAGAAAAGTATTCATATTTTATTTTCTCTAAAGCTGAAAGCATTAAAAATTATTCAGTATAATGTATTTATTAATCACTGTTTAAAGATATGTAGTTTAACTATACCAATTGGTACAGAAAATTGTTATTGTTAATTACACAATTGTGTGTTGGGGGGAGAAATATCTTGGACCAGAAAATAGATTGTCTCTGACATTACTTGTCTCTTCTAGAAAAACTATTGTTTTCACTCTCATCTACTTTTTGCTTTGGGCTTATGTAATATATATTAACTTATATACCAATAAGTTAACCTGACAATAAATCATTTAAAAATAGGTTATTTAAATCATATGCTAATCCTGAATTCATTTTCTTAAAAGTGCCCTTTTTTCAACAGAACGTATTCTCTAAATTCTAAATAATTGTAAATCCTTGGAATCTTAGGATTTTAAGATTTAATTCTCTGAAGTTAACTGTCAAGCTTCTCTCACAATAACTTTAATTTTCTTGTATACTGAATGTCCCACTGCAAAAAATGATTGTGTGATTACATGCAAGTACTATGACTGAATAATTATATTTATTTTTTTAAAAGATTGATGTTACAATTAAAATATGCAAAATACCAGGATAGAAGATACAATACTAATATTTTCAGATTTGTTATATTTGTAATATAAGCAAGGAATGAATCTTACTTTCATATTATTATAATATGAATCTTACCTTCATATTATACTTTTCTGCTCAGATGATCTGATTACTTAACGTATTACAATTTAACGTTGTGTAATGAACAAATGCTATCTGCTATAGGAGAAACAGTTCAAATTAACTTCGGAATGAAACTTTTCTTGACCTTGGAAATCAACTTCATTAAATTAAGTTGAATTGCAGTATCTTTCTTACCTGTATATTTGAGTTTTCTTTTAGCAGTCTATTGACTTCTCCACAATGACATTGCTGTTAGAGAGTAGGACAAAGAAGACTGCAGTGAATGTTAATGGGGTCCCAGCTTTTATTTTTCCAGAGACTTAGGGAACTCCAGTTTATACATTCATTTTAGTAGCACGTGATGATTTTCTTAAAACATTTAAACCCTCAGGAGGCATAGAATTGCAAAAGAGCTTTAAGGTGACATGTCAACAAAAAGACGGTAGCAGGCTTTACTTACTTGGCATGATTTTCTCCCTAGGGATAAAGTGTTTTAGCTTATTACTAAATACAAAGGGCATCTTAGAGGCCACAAGTGAATAGCTAAGCAGGGCACACTGGCAGAGTACTGGTGGAACAAAAATACATTGCATACATTCTTCCTGGAACTATTCATTCTCAAAGGATTTCTCGCTTGAATGTACTCAATCAATATTACTGTACATATAATTGTCTTCCTGGAATTGTCTTTGATCCATTAATTGCACCAACTAAATTGTTTATTATTACCACATTAACAAATAGGTTAATAACCTCTCTTCTAAATATTTTGCTTGGAGTATAACTGTACTCCTATGTTTTTAATATATTCAGTTATTTGTGATACATACACAGAATATAAACAAACAGCAAGAAAAGTAGGGCTGAGATTAGACTGAGAATAGAAACCACAAGAAACTAATTCATGCTGTGTGTGTGTGTGTGTGTGTGTGTGTGCGCGCGCGCTCATCATGATAGTCAGGTTTGTGAGTATTCTATTGGCATCTTCTGAATGGCACAACCAAGTAGCTTGCATTGTATATAGGAATATCTGCACCGAATATGGGCTGGATCCTCTTAAGTTCAGATGGGAGATCTCACAGAAGATCATGGAGAATAAGAAAGCTAAGAGCTTGTGGGACTTTCAAACCAGACAGACAAGCAGGTGCTAGCTAATCAACCACACATCGTGGTAGTTGACAAGGAACCGTGGTAATAGATATAGCAGTGCCAAGTGACAGCAATATCAGGAAGAAGGAGCATGAGCCCTGGCGAAAGAGGTTAAGTGCAGTATTGCAGGCAAACTCTACCCACAGCCTACTGTTTGATCCTGATGGTGCTCAAGGTTTCACCCAGCCTTCCATCCTTTCAAGGTTGGTAAAATGAGGACCCAGTTTGTTGGGGTAATGTGCTGACATTGTGAACCATCCAGAGAGTGCTGTAAAACAGAGGTCCCCAACCCCCGGTCCACGGACTGGCACTGGGCTGCGGCATGCCAGAAACTGGGCCGCGCAAACAAGCGAAGCCCCATCCATGGAATGCAGGCAGCACACAAAACCACACCACCTCCTTTCTGCAAAAAAAAAAAAAAACCTCTCCCCACAGAACCGGTCCCTGGTGCCTAAAAAGTTGGGGGCCTCTGCTGTAAAACAGAATGGGCAGTATATAAGTCTAACTGCTATTGCTATGAGAAACTGGCAAAGTATCAGGGGCTGAAGGAGAAACTGGAGAGGATGTGGAAAGTAAAGGCCAAGATGGTCTCTCAGTGGTAGAAGCACTTGGGACTCGGAGAGAGTGGCTCCAACAGATCCCAGGAACAACAACCGAGCTCCCTGTCCAGAAAGCCTCCTGGCTGAAGAAGCTATGTTCTGTCTCTCCTGACATTCCTCCTTTAGAAAAAGAACAACAATCCTTCCCATTGTGGTAGAATCCTCAGCTTTCATTGCTCTGCCCTACCCACATACAGTATGGTTTCGATGATCAAAGACTTCAAAAACAGGAAGTCTTGAGGAGAAAGCAGCAGGAACTATAATATTCTTCTTATATTAGAGCAACTTTACACCTGCTATGGTCCTTGGAATGATGTTTCAGAGATCAGAGGACCATCACACTAGACAGACATGTCAAACACAAGGCCCGCAGGCCGGATGCGGCCCGACATGTGGTTCCATCCAGCCCGGGGACCTGCTCTGAAAAGAGCGAAGGACTGGCCCGCCGCACCTCGGCCCAGCCCAGGCCGACCGGGCGCTGATCTATAACCTGGTTGCATCTATCAAAACCAAACGCGCTCAGCATTAAATCCATGGGGCAGCCCCACCCCACATGTGCACGAGCAAGCAGACTCCAGCGTCCCTGCTGGCTGTCTTGTCATGCAGGCTGACTTCACCCAGGACACCGGCGCTGGCCATCTCCTGTGCGCACACTCAGGGGGCGGGGCAGAGGTGGCAAGTCAGCTCCTTGCTGATTCCAGTGGATCTTAGGCTGAGTGCGTTCTAGCTTTGATGGACGCAACCAGGTTGTAGATCAATGCCAACCCCCACCCAGCCCTTCCAGCCTTGCAGCCACAAGGCTTTCCTTTCAGTGGGGCAGACCCCCTCAATGCAGGATAGCAAGACTGGCAGCAACATGGCAGTGCTGGCAATCTCCCCCTCACATCACCCCTTCCTGAGCTTCGAGGAAGGAAAGAGATAAGAAGGAGAGAAGGAAGGAAGGAAGTGTAGCAGAGAGGGGAATTGGGGGGGGGATCGGCGCTGGCTGAGAGGCTTTGCCAGAGCTCTGACGTTTTGGCAGAGAGGTCGGGAGCTCCAGAGGCCTCTGCGGAGGCTGGGGGTGTGGTGGGGCTCTTGGGGAGGGATTTTTAAAAGGGAAGAGAAGATTGACTGGGGGAAAAAGATTTTAGACAAGCCAGAAGGAGGAAGAACGAGGTAGGAAAGCAAAAAAGCTTTTTATTCTCTCTCCAGATAATAAACTTTCTACCTTGCTCTCCCTCCTTCTGCCTTGTCTCTCTGGAAAAGAGAAACTAAAATCTTCTTCCCCCAGTCAATCTTCTTTTCTCCTTTAAAAATCCCTCCCCAAGAGCCCTGCGCCGCCCTCAGCCTCCGCGGAGGCCTCTGGAGCTCCTGACCTCTCTGCTGAATCCTCAGCCTCCCAGCCAACGCTGATCCCCCCATTCCCCTCTCTACTACACTTCCTTCCTTCCTTCTCTCCTTCTCATCTCTTTCCTTCCTCCACGCTCAGGAAGGAGTGATGGTAGGGGGAGAGATTGCCAGCGCTGCCATGTTGCTGCCGGTCTTGCTATCCCACATGGGGAGTGTCTATCCCAGTGAAAGGAAAGCCTCGTAGCTGCGAGGCTGGAGGTGCTGGTGGTGGTTTGGCACTGATCTACAACCTGTTTGCGTCCATCAAAGCCAGAATGCACTCAGCCTTAAGTCCATGGGGCAGCCCCATCCCGTCCCCTGGGTGTGCACGCAAGTAGAGTCCGGCGTCCCTGCTGGCTGTCTTGCCCTGCAGGCTGACTTCACCCAGGATGCCAGCACTGGCCATCTCCTGTGCGCACACCCAGGGGGCAGGACAGAGGCGGCGAGGCAGCTCCTTGCTGGTTCCAGTGGATCTTAGGCTGAGCGTGTTCTGGCTTAGATCAGCAGCCCCCCCACCAGCACCTCCAGCCTGGCAGCCACAAGGCATCTCTTTCAACAGGACGCCCCCCACCCGCCCACATGGTATAGGAATGGCCAGCAGCAGCATATTAGTGCTGGCAATCCCTCCCCCTCCCATCATCCCTTCCTGAGCGCGGGGGAAGGAAAGAGATGAGAAGGGAAAGAAGGAACAGAGGGAGGGAGGAAAAAAGGGAGGAAGGAATGGAAAGTGGGAGGGAAGAAAGAAAGAAAGAACAGAGGAAGGAAGGGAAGAAGAAAGGAACAGAGGGAGGAAAGAATGGAGGGTGGGAGGGAGGAAGGAAAGAACAGAGGATGGAAGGGAGGGAGGGGCCATGTCCCAGCACTTGCCCCGGTCCCATCCTCCTCTGCCGGAGACCCTCAGATCTGCCCCAGTCCTACCTAGGAACCCCTGAAGCAAGTGATGTTGAGCTGGCCATGCCCACCCCAGTATGCCATGCCCACCCCAGCCACACCTACCCAATAGGCCACACCCATCACAGCCTCCCCGCCCCCACAAGGGCAACCACAATGCTGATGTGGCCCTCAATGAAATTGAGTTTGACACCCCTGCACTAGACAGTGAGATTTCTCTACATTAAATAGGCTTTTTCACCCAAAACAGCTATGCTACCTATTAAAAAAAAACCTGAAATATGAGTTGTATGAATTCAACAGAGATCACAAAAATCTACCATTTCAAAATTAAAATTAGAAATGATTTAACACATCCCAATTCTAAAATTCATAGGTTTGCCCTATGCAAAATGTGCATTTAAGTACCTTTCAAAAGCTATTCGCTCATAATTAAAGCTGTATTAAATATTCCAAAATGTTTTATCATCAATTATTTTTAATGTTCCTTTGGCAAGGATGTACTAGAAAACCATAATTGTCTTATCATACCACATGCTGTCACTGATTCAAAATCATAGCTCCGTGTGTAAAATTTGTGAAATATCAGGCTACTCTATAATATTTTAATCTTATCATGCATGGTTCTACAAAATAATTACTAGAAATAAGGGAAACTCAGGGGCTCTGAAGCCCAACATACTTCCACAAAGATAAAACAGTACTTGCTTACATTTGTTTACAAATATGGGACTTCAGCCTAAAGGATTTAACATTTGGAGACATTTGAATGGGAATAAAAGCCTAAAGATCAAGAACACTAGCCCATGATACAATAATGACAATTGACAAATTGTCTAAGACAAATACTAGTGGCACTTGGAATATAATAGCTACATAAAGAAATCACTAGTCATCACAATGTTCTTATTACAACAGTAATGATTTGTTTAGTTATATTCTGGTTGAATGCCTGAAAACTGATTACACCCAAAACCATGATTCTTGTGGAGTTGTTTTTTTTTTTTTTAAATCAGATTAATTAGAAAAAAAGGACTAGATTGGAAAAAGCTCAATAACTGATTTGTTTTTACTGTCACTTTCCATTTTATCACCCAGGATACCAATGCAGGACTTTTATTGCATGTGTGTGCTGGCAAAAATATGTTCTTTCAAACTTTGAACATACCATTACAGTGGTTAACATATTTTATAAATAAATCTAAAAATACAGATTAAAATTAACAGGGATTGACCAGGAAAAACTCTAAAACTTTTTTAACCATTGTCTTTTATAAACATTTTTTATCATTTGGAATGGCAACTAGAATTACAATCATTCTGACAAATTTCAAATCAGCAAATTTTAAGCAGCCCAAATACCTGGAGAGTAAATCCAGTTTTAATGCTTTGTGAAGAAAGCTAGATAGGCCAGGCTAACTGAATCTTGAAGAAGTTGTGGTAGGAAGATCATTCAATAAGAGTGGAGCTACCAAAGATCAAGGATGCTTCCTAGATACAATCGGATAACATTGGTACAGAAAAGGGACCTGGAGCATGTCTAACTTGGAAGAGCATGTGGCAAGGGAACTAGGCAGACCCAAAAATAACTAAGTCCTCTGCCATGTAAGGTTTTAATTTAATATGAAGGTCTGAAAAGGAGTACTACCCAACTATTATCAAGAACCTTAAGATTTGAATTTTTTTTAATCCTAATTTGAATAAGATATGAATAATTTGAATAAGATTTGAGAGCCAATTTGGTCTAAAGGTTAAGGCACCAGGCCAGAAAAGAGGAGACCGTGAGTTCAAGTCCTGCCTTAGCCATGAACTCCAGCTGGGTGACTTTGGACCAGTTATTCTCTCTCTCAGCCCCACCCTACCTCACATGACTGTTGTTGTGGGGGAAAATAGGAGGAGTTAAATATGTTCGGTTGAGTTATTTGTAATAATAATAAAAGCGGGGTACAATTAATTAAATGATAACTTTTTCAAACTAGCATAAATTGGATGGCTTTCTCATGAAATAAATATCAGATAATGTTGTTTTATGTTGGCTCAAGTTCCCTCTATATTTCAGTTAAGTTTACATCACCTTGGACCAGTCATTCTTTCAGTCTTAGACAGAGGGCAATGGCAAACCATTTCCAATCTGGCCCAGAAAACTGCAGGATCCTGTCCAGACAATTGTCAGGAATCAAAATGACTTGAAAGCATGTGCACACCCACATACCCAAAAAAATTATATGAAGCTCTGCTAATATTCAATGACAAAGATATACCAAACAAACAAAAATTAAACCAAAGAAAATCCAAAAGGAGGCAACTATACTTCTTTTACAAAATGGTGTATTAGATTGTAGTCCTAAAGAAGAATATTAATAATCACAAGAATCAAGCCATACCACAGCTGTATAAATGAAACAACGCTGAAGGTAACAATTTAATGTGGCCCATGATGATGACTTCTAAACTGGCTCCATAGGACAGGAGGCTAAGATAACTGAATTAGTTCAGCATTGCAATTGAAAAGAAATTAGCCAATTCCTTGAAGAAACCCAAGAACTATCTCCCAAATAGAAGATTCAACTCTTTGCCACTAAATTCTATCTAGTTTAATATTACTGCATTGCCTCTGTTGTGTATGACCATCTATCTCAGACATGTCAAACTCATCATGTGATGTCACGCAGCGTATCGGGACAGTTTTGCCATTGCCGGCAATGGGGTGGGTGCGGCTTCTGTGTGACGTGTCCGGCCCGTGGGCTGGCAGTTTGACACCCCTGCTCTACCTTTTAAGCAAGAGAATTGAGTGATAAAAATAATTTTCATAGATTTTATTTAGTGTTATATTAAATTATCTAAGAGCGCCATCTATTGGGAAAAGGACATCAAACTGAAGGGAAAAAATGAAGGTGCTGTCTAAGGAGGCTTTTATTTTGCAACTGCTGCCTCATTCACTGGATTTGGAAGGCAGAGAAGGAAGACCATAATAAGTGATAAACTATGCGGTTATGGAGGTTATATTTTATGACTTCTATATATCTTCACAACTTTAATTCCATTTTTTATTACAAGAAATCTAATTTAAATAAGAAATGACACAACTGCATAATGCCTGGCAATGCTGCATGACCGCTCCCTTAAAGCAGAGGTCCCCAACCTTTTGGGCACCAGGGACCGGTTCTGTGGAGAGAGGTTTTTGCGCGGACCGGAGGGGATATAGTTTTGTGTGCTGCCTGCATCCCGCAGATGGGGCTTTGCTTGCTTGTGCGGACCGGTTGCTGGAATGCTGTGGCCCAGTACTGGTCCACGGACCGGGGGTTGGGGACCCCTGCCTTAAAGCATTCCAAATTTCTAAAACAATGAAAAAGCAGAGAAATACCACTTAATCACCATAGTATTTTATAGGCTATTAATATAGTCAGATCTTATGTATTTACTTTTCGTAAATCTGTTTACATATTAACAGAATATCAGGAGAAGCAGAGCCCAGTGATACCAGTAGTTGAAAGTTTTTCAGCCAGGTTAAAGAAATCTGTTTTCTATCCTTTTCTGTACCTTAAAAGTGCTTGCCACTTCATCTAGAATCAAACTATGAATGGAAAACTTTTTTAGTTATTGATTTGGCATTTAGTTTCAACACATTAAGACGTGATGGGGTTGCTAACATGGCAACCAGGAAAACTCCATCTGAGAGAGAGCAAAAAACCCTGGGGATAGCCTGACACTCCCCAACCTTTTTTTCAATTCCCTGGATTATCAATCTTTCATTGCTGTATATTCTGCATTGTCGTATCATACAAACTATATCATTACTACCTTCAGCCTTCTCAACCACTTGCTTCTCATCCGTTTTCCTGCTTATAGCAGCAAAATAGATGTCACCAGAGTCTGACCACCTTCGATTAATCTGACCTTTTATAACTACTAAAAGAGACCTGGAGAAAGGGTGGAAAGAAGTGGTTTAAATTTTGTAATGGTTGGACAATATAATATCCATTTCCTTTTTTTAAAAAATCTTAGTCATAGTGACTAAACAAAAAAACCTACAATTTATCTCACAAAGGATACCATGCTGTTATGGATTATAACATTTTTTTATTTAGAAAATTTACATGGATGCTCTTTTCACATATGAACAAATCAATGAGAAAAACAACTTCTATAAATTAATACAGTATTCTTCCCTCCAATCAGAATTTTAAAAGAATCGTAGCACAATTATAAAGGCCTTATGCACAGCTTAAAGATGATAAACTTTATGTTGTCACTGGAAGCATAATTGGAGCCAGTGCAGTTCATTAACAACAGTGTAACCCGGACAAACCTTGGTGCACCCAAAACTGCCCACACCACTGGGTTCTGGACCAGATGAAGCATCTAAGTATTTTTTTTAAGGACAGTCCCACATAGACCACATTACAGTGATTCAATTGGGAAGGGATGAGTCAATGTAATCAGGGCCTCCCAATTCAGGAATGAGAGCATTTGGCACACAAAATGAATTTGTCCCTCCCCTGCCCTCCGCAGCCACTAGCTGTTCAAACAGGAAGCATAAGTCTAGGAAGACCCCCAAATTTCAGTAGATTGCTATCTCATTGACTATTAAAAGACGAAAAATCACTAGAATCAGGAGGCCCCAAACCACTGGGTCTTGATAAGTTTGAGTGGCAGCCTGTTCTTCCTCATCCAGACTCATATAGCCACTGGGCAAACATCACAACAGCATCATTTATCCAATCAAGGATAGAGATATTAATTCAGTATCTGTTGGAGAGAGACTGGCAGAAGGGGGAGAAATCAAGGGGAGAATTAAGAGTCTCTACATAGTCACAAGAGAATAAAGTCCAGCCTCCCTTGAATGTCATTGAACCATTCCTACTTTTATCCAGATGCAGACTGTTAGTTTGAGAAGATTTCTGTGAATAGGCTTGAGCAATAAAGCAATAAATTGGACCTCTGTGTTTGGAGCTGTTTGTTTACGCCTGACAGTATAATCAGCATACTGATATCTCACTCCCAATGATGCCAATGGATGACATCACCCAGCAATTTCACACAAATATTAAATAAGAGTGGAAACAGAGCCAAGCCCTGAGGCACCCAACTAGAACAAGCATAGGATTAAACCCTCTCCCAGTCCAAAATGGAGCCAGCACTAGAAGAAGAGCAAGCACAAAACAATTCCTTGCTTCTAATCCCTTAGGCAAGTCCAGAAAGACTCCATAACTGATGCTATTAAAAGCCACTGAGAGACGTATGAGATCAAGGATGGATTCACCACCTCACCCTGAGCCACAAGCGCAACCAATGCTATCTCAATACTATAACCCAGGTTGAACTCCAACTCAGGTTGTAACTTTATTGTTTATCAGCTATGTTACAAGAATCTCACCAGACTGCAACCAAATAAGGATTTTGGGAGAAGTCATGCTTATGCTGTTTGCAGCTACACAATAACTTCAAGCTTGGCCCTTGCATGACTCCCTTCAGCCTAGCTGGCAATTCCCCAACAGGGATGCTCTTCTTAATTTTCACAGAACACAGTTAAAAATTCTGACCTGCTCCCATTAGTATTTCCTTACTAATTGTATGTTTGCTAGGGGTATCTTTATAAAACTGCCTTTGGGAGTACTGTTTGAGGTAACTAGAATTTAAATACCCAGCAAAACAGAAAAATTATCATGACTATTTGAGACAGCAAGTTCATCCATTAACAATTACAACAATTACATTACATCTCTTTAGTACAGCAAATATTCCGTATCTCTATAAGAAATATTCCTCATCCATATAGCTGATTATTTGGTGTGTTCTTTTCCATTCTGTAAACATGAATGATTTCAGCTCATAATTTAAAATAATCATTGGGTCAGAAATCCTTGAGATGTTTCTGGTAAGAAAACAAATGACCACAAGATGGAGCAAGCACGTTTTCCAAGATAAGAGTTTTAAGAATAAGGGTTGCCTGAATTTTATGTGGAAACATATCATTTCAAAAATTCCAAATTTTAGGGTAAGGTGAAAATATTTTGCTCCTATCACTTTCCCTACTTGTGCTGCTTATAGTATGGGAAAGGAGGAGAAAATGTAGATAAAATTTAAATAATTATTCATAATTGGAATAATGAATTTTTCATTTTGCAACAAATTCCAATAACAAGATGTACAACTAGGCCAGATGGAAATGAAAGAGAAAATCACCTTTGTAGCTCGCCCCGGTCAGAAAAAATAACTGAGTCTTAATATTAAATTATATCAGTTATTCCCTAGGCCCATATTCCAAATCAGAACTAGGCATTTTATGGCCTGCAGGCCACATCCGGCCCTTTGACTGTCCCTGTCCAGCTTGCAGCACTGGCAGCAGCTGCAGGGGAAGGGGGATTGTCCATAACAATCCCAGTTTCTTATATGACACTTTGGGAAAATTATTTGCCCATTCCTGTTCTAAATTATGGCAAGTAACAGTTCGAAATTACAGGAACCAATCTGCTGCCAAGCTATTGAAAACCTAGATTAAACAGAGATATGTTCTCTCACATGGCAGCCATATTGCGACAGCAACTATTATAAGATACTTCATTAAATATTGAACATAAATTAAGTCATTAACCAAATAATTTTCTGAACTTCATGTAGCCTAGCAATGTGGAATCCTGTATTTCTTCCACAATGTGTAGTTAGAAACTTGAGGATGGTATAACAATAGAGAATACATGAGATTTTCTAAATATGAATGTGAATTACTTGAAAATTACCCTCAATTCCTGCTACAAGTACTGTATTTTTCTTTCATCTATATTTATCTAAAACATATAATCATTACACTGGATGTCAATGTTAAGTACATATCATTATTTCTAAAAAGAGTTTCATAATCTTATTCACTAAGAACTCTACAGACACCATTTTCACACATCACACTAAGCGGAACCTTATGCCTTTTAATAGTGTTTTTGTCTATTATGTGTTGGTCTACAGACTAATATGGCTCTTCTCTGACTACATAAGTATAATTTACTTGCATTTAGTTGTACATATTGTGCATGCAAATCGTATTTATCCCATCACGTGGCTTATGAATTTAACCCCATATTATGTTTAAACAATTATTACAATGCACTGGTACAGTCACATGGTATCATTTGCTTCTTACAAAAAACGAAGAACCTGATGTTAAATATCACTTAACTAAATATCTTCTTTTTCTTTACTTTTTTCCATTTTCTGGAAGTAGCAGAACTACTTCATGATGCACTTTAATTCTGAAACAATCACTTTACTCTCTTACTACTAGTACTACTACTACTATTATTATTATTATTATTATTATTATTATTATTATTATTATTATTATTATTATTATTATTATTATTATTATTATTTTGGCAAGAAGCATTGCTTTCAGCAATGATCTTATTGACTTTTCACCTCCTTCATTTCCAAGGTACTCCTGTGTCAATTTTCCCTTGACTTCTTGTGGTGTGTAAATCTAAAACGGGGATAACAATCTGCTGCCCTCCCGATATTTTGAATAGAATAACAGTTTCCAAAATTACTCAATATTCTAGTTAGGATTTATGGAAACTACAGGCCGAAACATCCGGAGGCTCCAGGCATCCTTCCACTGACCTACACTAGCAGTGATCCATATCCAGAAAGGTTAATATTTATTAACACGTTATTTATAGATTGTCAAGTTCTTCATTAGCGCAGAACACTGCAATGAGCTGCCGCAGTTGTAGAGCAGAAAATAAATACATACCTCCAAGTCTCTAACCAGGTTTCCCCCGTTGTGCTCCTTTTGCTTGTTCTTCTAATCTAACCCTTCCAAGCTTCCTCTCTCTCTTTCGACTTTCATTCTCTTGTCCCCAGCCTCCTCTTCCATTAGTCCTTTCACCAACAGAAGCTACTCTGCTCCTCGCTTCTTCTTCCACCATTCCCCAGGAGCAGAAGCTGAGCGTGAAGAAGGGGAGCTGGATCTGCGATCCCGCAGGACTGTTAAGTAAATCTATAACCGCCCAAAGCGACTATATGAAATACAAACGTGATCAATAAAATATAAATAAATAAAACACCCAAGAGAACTCCCGACTCCTCCTTTTCTTCGTTGTTGTTTTTTTCTCTCCCCCGGGACGGTTTCTTCTCGGCGTATTCCATCCCACCCGCCAGTCTCCTCTGGGCCAGGCAGACAGGATGCTTCGAGGGCTTCCCCGGCTGCCCCCTTTTCTTCCCCCGCGGCTGCCCCTCGAGCTTTCTTTCCCCCCCCGCTTCGTTTCTCCCGCCCGCCGCTTCCCTTCCCTCTCCAGCCCTAAGCCGGGGTCGCCCCGCGGGCCGCCTCAGCTTGGTCGGGAGCTCCGCCCCCGCCGCACGCACCACCTATTGCCCCGCCCAACCAGCGGCCAGGGCGCTATTTCAGGGAGGCGGGGCCAGAGGGGTTAGCCCCGCCTCTCGCCGGGTGGTGACTGCGTTGTGTGGGCCCGGCGGCCGCCGCCGCTCTTTCTCCAGCTCCGCCGCCTCTTCCTCCCTCCCTCCCTCCCTCCCTCCCGCAGTCATCGCCGGGGCGCGCGCCATGGCGGAGCCGCCTGCTTCTCCCGCCTCGCCAGGAGCTCAGCCGCCGCCGCCGGCCGCCGCAACCCCCGCCGCCGGCTTTCAGCGGCTGCTCTTCACTCACGACCTGGTGTCCGGCCGGTATCGGGGTTCGGTGCGCTTCGGCCTAGTCCGTGTCATGCACGGTGAGGATTCCGACTCGGAGGAGGAGGAGGACGGCGGACGAGGCCCTGGCGGCCCCGGGGGAGGCGGCCCCGGGGGCGGCGGAGGAGGAGCCGGCAGCTCGGGCGGCTCCGAGTCCGGGGGCCCGGGCGGGGGCGAGGAGAGTCGCGGGAGCCCCCTCCGCCGCGGGTACGTGCGAGTCCAGTGGTACCCGGAGGGCATCAAGCAACACGTCAAAGAGACCAAGGTAAAGGAAGCTTCGGGGCGGCTTTTCCCCCTCGAGTCTCGGCTTGCATTTCATCCGCACGCGCGAGCCTGGGTGGGTTGAGTGGGTGGGGTGTCCGCAATGGGGCTGCGAAGGCGGCCGCGGCAGCTGAGAAAAGGGTGGGGAAGGGAGAGGCTGGGAGGGACTCCCGGGGTGACAGGTATTGGGGAGCAAATAGGGTGAAAGGTAGCAACGTTTGGGGGGTCCTAGAAGAAGTTGGCCTGGTTGGAAGAGCGTCGTGTGCACAGGCAGAAGAAGCTGGTCTCTGGCCACGAGAATGTGGAGCCGTCTCCCTTGCACCACTCCAGGGTTGTCTGGGTCTGCAGTGTCTTTTATGCAAAATAGACCTCATTAACGCCGAAGGACTTCTCCTGGTCTCTGCACCAACACTGAAAGAAAAGTTCCCGGTTCTGGTAGAGGTTTTTATTGCTCTGGGTCATGCATGGGGATTTTATGATGTCTCAAGATGACATTGGCTTCCATTTGACCACCACCTATCTTTGGCCATGATTGCTCTCGGTTTTTTCTTTACAGACAATATCAGTTGAAGGGAAAAGCTGCATAGTGCCTTTTGAGAAATAGCACTGGGCAGCCTCGGTTGGGCAGCACCTGATTCTTTCATCCTTACCTCATCATTCCCAAAGTCATTTTTAATAATTTGTGAGGAAATACGTTCTTTTCAGCATCCACAGTAGTTTGGGTCTCACTCGTAATTCTGTGTAGTGTAGGGGTCTTAGTATATCAGAAATATTCACTCTTGACTTAATTAAGGTATTTTTCTTGTCTTGCAGTAATATTTTAGTATTATTTTGCTTCTAGTTCACAGAACTGCATCCAACCTCTGTTTATGACTATATGGTTCTAAATACGAAGGGTGATGGAGCTTTTGGAGGTGTAAAGACATTGCTTGGAACTCTTACCTGGTTCAATGTGTGCTTTATTATTATACATTAGAATTCAGGCACATTTTTGTGAGATATCCTTTATATTACAGGTGTTTTGTATTATCCTGTCTGAAATTGTGGTGTAAAGAAATAATTTTGTATTAATATTGTTTTCACTTATTAAATTATAATAGATTGTGCTTTCTGGAAAAAAGAAAATGACTGTAACAAAATATCTTTGAAATGAAAAATATTGGACATTGAAAACTCTTGATTGGAACACCAATTGTCCAGTGTACATTGAAAAAAAGAAAATTATTGTCCTGCTATGGCGTGTGAATGTGTGTGTTTATATACAGACAAACACATACACACACAGAATAGAAGGCACAATGTGATGTAGTCCTAAATGAATTATTTTTAATTTCCTCTGGTGAAGCGATTACCAATGTTTGAAAACTAAATAATTTACATTAAGTTCAAGATTTCAGGAGTGTAAAGTTTGAGTACAAAGTTGGTGTAAGAGTTCCACTAAAGGAGACAAGGGATAGGCACTAAAATAATTTAAGAAAACATGAATGTCTGGGTCTAAAAACTAGTGAGCAGATACTATGTCACATAATTATGAGCTAGGTAAGATCTATACACATTGTTGCAAGCATAATCTTTTGATCTGGAATTTATGCATGCTTTCCTATAAAGAAAGTGATGCTTTCACTTTAAAATAGAATATGTAAGTGCTATTGATGGGTTGGTTTTTTTCAATTGTTGCATCCATTAAGTCTAAGAGTAAAAAACTGTGTCACTGGCAAAACAAAAACTTTCAAACTTTTGTGCCTAAAAGATTCAATATATGAATGGCTATTGGCCCCAAAGCTGTATAAACATACACACAATGTATTTGTAAATTATATATAAACTTTTGAGGCTTTCCTTTAATCCTTTGTAAGAATAATCCAGGAAATTTGTTTTGTGAAGTCTTATTAAAATTTATTAGGAGATGAACTTGAAAATCATTGAATTTGACAAAAACTGATGGATTCAATTCAGAGAATGTAAAAGCCTGCCGGTGTTAGATCCCTACCACTATTTTGCTTTATAAAACATGTCATGTATAATATGCAGGCACAGAATATTTAGAGCTGGAGTAGGAGGTTGGATAGATAGTTGCATCATTCAGATTTTAGTGCAGTCTACATGCCAAAGGATATATTTAACATTCTCAAATGAACAATCTTTATTGCATGTTTCTTATCCAAAGGATTACATTCAAACTGTTACAATTATATGACAAATACTTTATTTTTTTCCTACATGAGAAGCTTTAAACTTGGCACTATCTTCCTTAGATTCAGTTTATGAATTCATTTATTTTTTTCTAAAAAAGGAAGTTGAAATCAAGCTTTCAGAACACTATAAACATACAATATTTTTCTTGGGTTTCTTCTCCTTAACATAAGAAACCTGTATCTCAGGAAGTCTTTCTAGATTTATATTACTGGTAATGCAAGGTAATTTTATAAACTGTTATTATACAATACATCTTATTCTCTTCTTTCTTTCCTCTGGGAATTAGGTGGTGTCATATAAGGAAACATTTTTCTGAAACAATTATGGTATTATTTATATTCCATGCCATTGCTTTTTTGAAAATACTGAGGAATTGGATTGATCTGTGATAAATCCTCTCTTGCTACTTCCAATAGTATAAAAAGTTAATAGATTCTTTTTGTTTTCTGCAGTTCTGTTTCATTGGAAGATGCAAGCATTTGCAAAACCGTAGTTGTACTTAACAAGAGGGAAGAAGTAGTGTTTTGTACATTAAAAAGAATTACAAAGATAGTATTTGGATACCATGTGAGAACAGCACTTCTCTCATTTTGATTAAATTGGCATACCTTTTTATGACCACATAACCTCTTGATTCGGGGTAGAGTTGGGGTGACTGGATGGAGCTGAGTGTTTACTGGCCAGATGCCCTTCATGACGTCATATTTGCGAGTAGCATGGTGGCCTAGTGGTGAAGACCCTCGCTTTCCATTCGCAAGGTTGAGAGTTCAATCCTAGGTAGTGGCAAATGTTTCTCTCCTAGGATTCTGTGTGAACCTGAGAAAAGATACTGTTTCTTTAAAAGTTACATGGATTGATTTCTTAAAGCAGCATTTTTTTCTTTCTTGTATGGAAGTCTAAAAAATGTAGCTTACCTATTGCTATACTGGTACAAGCTCTGAAGCATTTCTTCTGAATTATTTTTTTGAAGCATAATCAGCCCTCCTCAGCAATAAAGATCCAAGGACCAAGTGACATCTAAATGAAGCGTGTCCAAACTTTTGGCTTCTCTGGGCCTCATTGAGTGAAATGGAATTGTTTTGGGACACATAAAAATATAATAATAATAAAAAAATAATAAAAAGTTGGGAGGGACCTTGGAGGTCATCTACTCCAACCCCCTGCTCAGGCAGGAAACCGTATACCATTTCGGACAAATGGCTGTCCAGTCTCTTCTTAAAAACTTCCAGTGTTGGAGCAAAGGTCCTTTTTATATATTTTTAATTACATCCCATTACTAGATGTCCGGGACTGGGTTAAATACTCCTGGTCTAGAACAAAATGAGGGTGAATTTGATCAAACATGAGCTAAAGCTATTATTAAGGCCTACCTCATGGGGGTAAGAGCAGCAACTTTGCTCTTATTGCATCTGTAGAATACTGCCCAGTGGCCCTCTGTGTAAGATCACCTGACTCCTGTTGAGCAAGGTTCTCGGGAGGTCTACCTTCAGGGCTGCACGGGAAAATTTTCTGTGCATCTGGCAGATAAAATCACTCTGACCTGATCCCACTTGTATGCCAAGCATGGGACAAGCCCTGTGGAGATGCCTGGGGAATGAACTAACCTAATTATCTGGAAACAGCTTGATGCTGTTGGACTTGAAGAAATGGACAGGATCTGTCAGACTGCAAACTAACTTGTAAGTTAGATCTGTGTCCCTCCTGGTTGGCCAAGGCTGCTCTGGAAGCTTCACGTGAGTGGGTTTGATGCAGTGGTGAATTCAACCTTGAGGGGATGTTTTTCAGCTCTTTTTAAAGAGATACTGGTGTGCCCTCGTTTCAAGAAGCCATCACTGGGCCTACCATTGTGGACAATTTTTATCCAGTCTCCCACCCATTTTTAGGGAAGGTGGTTGAGACAGTGGTAGAAGTACAACTTCAGAGGATCATGAATGACATGGATTATTTGGATCCCTTTTGGTCAGGTTTTAGGAACACAGACAGCACTAGTCACACTTCTGGATGATCTCTGGCAGGAGCAGGATGGAGATAATGCATCCATGCTTTTCTTGACCTCTTGATGGCTTTTGATACTTTTGGGTGAACTTAGGAAGTTGGAGGTTGGTGGCACAATTCTATGCTGGTTCACCTCTTTCCTCTGAGGCCAGTTCCAATTGTTATTGGTAGGGAGTGAAAGGTCCAGCCCATGACTCCTTTTTGTGTAGGTTGCCACAAGGCTTGGTTTCTGTCTGGACCTTTTTAAAAACTACACAAAGGTGCTGGATTAGAACATCTATCACCTTAGTATGAGACATCATTAGTATGCTGATACTACCCAACTAAGGGATGCAGTAGCTCAGTGGGTTAGGATGCTGAACTTGTCAATTAGAAGGTTGGCAGTTTGGCAGGTCGAATCCCGAGTGCCGCGTAACAGAGTGAGCGCCTGTTACTCGTCCCAGCTTCTGCCAACCTAGCAGTTCGAAAGCACATAAAAATGTAAGTAGAAAAATAGGGACCACTACGGTGGGAAGGTAACAGCGTTCCGTGCGCCTTTGGCGTCTAGTCATACCGGCCACATGACCACCGAGATGTCCTTGGACAAGCGCTGGCTCTTCAGCTTTGAAACGGAGATGAGCACTGGCCCCTAGAGTTGGAAATGACTAGCATGCATGTGCGGGGGAACCTTTACCTTTACCTTTTACTACCCAACTAGACATCTCTGTCTAGGGTGAATTAAGTGATACTGTGGATATTTTTTGTAGTGCCTGTAAGGCTGTGGTGGCCTGGATGAGGAATAATTGTAAGATGGAATAGCTGGTAGGTAGGGGGCTCCTCTGTATCCTGGGTTTTATCAGCTTTGATCTTGGATGAGGTTGCACCTCTCAAGACATACTCTATGTGTAATCTGGAGGTCCTCCTGGACTCCTTGAGAAGCAGGTGGCAGACGTGGCTAGGAGGGCCTTTATCTAATTATGTGCCAGTTATGCTCCTTCCTGGATCAAGAGGCTGGTCATCTCCCTTATGGTTTATTGCAATGCAGACTATGGACTATTGCATAGGGCTATCCTTGAAGAGTATCCAGAAGCCTCAGCTAGTGCAGAATGCAGCCACAGAAGCAATCTTGGGTGCCTCAAGGATGGTGCATGTATTGCCTTTACTTGTTTCAGAGTTCAATTCAAGGTGTTGTTCATGACCTTTAAAGCCCTACATGGTGTGCAACCAGGTTACCTAGGGAACCATTTTATTTCCTTCACATCAGCCTACCCCAGCCAATAAGGCAGGGAAGGTATATTATTGACTTCATCAGTTAAAGAATTTTGATGGGCAAGTGGGCTCCAAGAAGATCCTTCTCCCAGCATAGAAGTGGGGCCCCTATCTCCTGGCCTCTTCAAAAAGGGTTTGAAGACATGGTTCTGCTGACAAGAAAGGTAACAGTTACAGTGAAACTTTATTGTATTGTGGGAAGAGGGGTCCATTATTTATGAAAGTCCATTAAACTGAAGAGAACTGTTTTCTAGCAATTTGGAATATTTCCATAAAGATATCATTACTAATGATGTTGTTGGGACAGAAAGTTCTTTGCAACAATGTCTGGTTAATCAGGGTTTCACTACACTGCAATAGCTGGAATAAATTAAATTTCTTCAGTTATTACTTTTACATTCTTTCTCAATATGAAAATTCTGCATATTGCCTAGAGTTCATTTTCAGCTATCTTCAGAAAGTCAAGTTTTGTTAGGGTTGTATTCGCATTCTTCTGAATTCTATATCCCTTTTAGATATATTAATCTGCAGGGTAAGCCATGAGTGAGGTTAATAGAAACCATGCGAAAAAGCAATCTATTTCAGCATTTTTGAATTGATCCCCTCAACATAGGCTGTTGAGTCTATTGCTGTTATCTACTTCCACAATGGAATTATTTCTAAGCTTTTCTTCATTTGGTTGTGGAGGGGAAAAAATATTAGCTCTCTGCCAAACTTAATTCAAGGAGCTAATACTTTCCTTTAAACTTCTAAAGCGTTTTTGGTCTCAAATGCTTAAATGGAAATTTATTTCCATATCAATTTGCTTCTTTTATCATGCTCTCCAATGTTGAAAGGTCATGTGTGTATGTAAGGAAGGTATTTAATAATTTCTATTTCAAGACAGCAACTTCTTTCTGTAGCTTAGGAATTAAAATTATTGTGTTATTTTTTGAGACAGTTACATGCCTTTGCAGCCTGAAAGTAGAAATGTTCCAATGTATCCTCTCTATTGGTGCAGCAAGAAAACAGGTATATAATGTTGTTTTTATATTTAAGGGTGATAGAGAATACCTACTGGTGAGAATGGTAGGATTTTGTTTTTTAACTTTTCTATAGAATGGCTTCAAAAATGGACAGCACCCAAGTTCGTAAAAACTCCTTGTAATCTGTCTTGCTCCTTTCTTGTTAAGCAGTCTTGTCCCAAATTAATAGTTTCTGTTAATGGCATTCTAAGAATTAAGTGAATCTATACAAACAACTTAAGTACTGGCGGGGGGGGGGAGGCATTGTCATCAGAATTACGCATTACCTGTTTTTTTTTTCATTTAAATTATTTACCTTCAAAATTACTGGTGTGGAGAGTTCAGCTTCAGATTCTTCATTGTTTTATGCTTTCTTCACCTTATAAAAAAGATGGGTGCTGTACTAGAAACATTTTATATTGTCCTTGTACCTTTGTATATCAAGTTGTCCTCGTTTAACAACCACAGTTGCAACCAGCAACTCAGTCTTTAAACAAAATGGACATGAAGTGAAATTGCTACTGTCCTTATGATTTACTTTAGCTTTCCTTTCTTTTATAGTCCTGTGAAGGCAATAAATGGGAGGATTGATTGTAAAGTTATTTTTCCATAACTGTTGCGAAAGTTCACTAAACAAAGCAGTCACTAAATGAGAACAATCTGTCTATGGGTCTGTATACATATTTAATTTTATTGAAGTTTTAAAAAGAGAAATGTAGAAAAGATTATTAAAAATGAAAAAATAATAGGATGCGTTGATTGCTTTAGCATTGTAATTCCATAAGTAAACAAAAATAAAAATTGACATATTAATATAATCACTTAACTATATCACATATTGATTTAATATTTAATAACTGTATCAAGCTTAGATCCTTTGCTGTTGCCACCATCACAATCTGCTTTACATGAGAGCATTTTCATGAATCACACCCAACTCAGAAGAGGTCTTCAGAGAAAGAGTTGTTCAGGTTCATAAAGTCTGCAAAAATCACTGCTTAATGCTTTGCCCTCTAACCAAACACAGTCAGGCAGACAGTCTACAAATGGAGAAAAATGCACACAATTATTATTCTTCTCAGGGGTAGTCATCTTGCAAAAATCAAGCAAGAATAAGACATGCAGTGCTTTAAGAAGTCACCCCAAAACAAAATAATGGCAAAGGATTTACATCCCTCTCTTGCATTGTCTGATATCAGTGTTCATGAGTTTACCATAGGGCCATGGTGGTGAACCTATGGCAAGCGGAGCCATCCCTGTGGGCATGCGTGCCATCGCCCCAGAGAGAGGCGGGGTCAGGCTGCTCCCTTCCGCCTCTCCACGTGCGTCTGTGCTCTCACTCTCTTTCTCTCTGCACTAGGAGTCAGGGAGCAGCTGCAAGAGCTGGGTGGATCTGGGCTGGCTGGTAGAGGGAGCTGCCAGCGCAAGTCCAGGTATGCCTGCAGAGCGATTTTGCACCACCCCCATGGCCAATCCGGGCAGCAGAGGCCTTTTCCTAGCCTCTGGAGCTCGCATCCATGGATGCGGGGCGATTTTGCAGCGCACCAGTGGTCCGATCTGGCTGTGGAGGCCTGGAAAAGGCCTCTGCTGCCCAGATCTAGGGCTGCAGAGCGATTTCATGCCCCCCCCATGGCCAAAACTGGCCATTTGCCGCCTCCTGTCCAATGCAGTTGCCATGAGGCTGCAGAACAAGCCGGGTGGTGGTAAGAAACCGGTATACAGCCACATTGCACCGAAACTGAGGGCCTGGCAGGCTGTGGCTGCTGATGGGACACAGTTGGCCCCAATGCACTCGCTGTGTGTGTGGGGCCAATGGTGTCAGGCAGCAGTCACCCCGGCCCCTGCCTCGCCTTGCGTTGTGGCAGTGGCACCCCTGCCCTGCCCCCCTGCCTCACCTTGCCTCACCCCACTGGACGAGCGTCCTGCCCACCATCCCACCCGCTTAAGACCCCCTGGATCTCCCCCAACCCTGCTTGGTCCCCACAGGCGTCCCCACGAGCAACATCAAGGTGGCCACGCCCACCCAGTCTGCCATGACCACCGCAGCCACGCCCACCCAATGGGTCACGCCCACCTGGCACCCAACTCTACATAAGTGGGTTTTGGGTTGCAGTTTGGACACTCAGTGTCTAAAAGGTTCACCATCACTGCCCTAGGGGATACATAGAACAAGAGTAATACTGTATGAATGAGAAGAGACCGTGAGGAAGTATTTTTCCTTAGAAGACGCATGCTGGTCCCAAGTTTGTCAAAGACTGGGTAGATGATTCAGCAAACTGTTGGAATAATGTTGTTGGACAGATGAAAGTGGAATGTTTTGGATAAAATAAATATTCCATTCTGACATTGCATAGAGGTGGGGATAATATAGCTTGAGATGTTCTTGCAGTCACTGGACCAGGATGGCTTACAGTTAATTGTGCTGGTGCATGAAATTAATCAGACCTTAACAAATTCCTAGTTAATGGTTTTTGCCTTCTGATTAGCTCATCACTCCCTGCCACAAGCACACTAAGCAAACAGCCAGCAATATCACATTCCTTTCCATGTGCATCCTCTATTATGTGCCTGTCTAGTTATGTGTAATCCCTTCCCCCCCCCAATGAATATAGATACAAACATTTATTTCCTTGTTAATCATCCAAAGTGCATTCCAAAGAGTGGGGGAATGGAGATTTGAACTGCAATACCGACTTTCTTGTGATTTGAATTTCAGGGACCATCCTCACTGCTTGTGCTCACTGCACCAGATTGAGAAACGACCCTCTGGCAGTGGGAGTACATTAGGGGACAATTTGTTAATAAAGATTCTTGAATGTTTGCTGCTATCCCAAAGTCTCCCTTGGTTTCTTTGGTATCTATCTGCAAATTCTAAATTAGAGGGAGTCTGTAACTGTGGCAAGAAAGGTCGTAAAATGGAGCAAAACTCTCTTAACTATTTACTTAGCAAAGAAATTTTGGACTCAATTGTATTTATAAGTCGATGACTAATAGTATATCTTTGGTAAGTTAACATCTTGATACGTAGAGAACAAAGGTACATTATTCATGCTTTTGGGGATTCCCTCTATTTTTTTAATACAACACTGAAGTAAAAATATTAGATTAGCAGTATATATTAAATTAATTTGGATCAATCTAGGACTTCAGAATATTATTCAAGCTGTGTCTGTATGCAATATTTAACAATAAAAGCCAATAGAGTCTGAACTGTAAATAAGAAATTAACAAGAGTTTCTGTCTAATGGAAGATATTTAACTTTGTTTAATAAATCAAACAAAGGCTTAAATATTGAAACTTTGCATTAAAAGAAACTCAGATTTAGGATGTGCATAAGCCCATATATACTTTGGTTTTAAGATTGCTTTTAAGACTAGGGCACCCAAGCACTCGTTACCTCCCGTATAGACTACTGCAATGCTCTCTACATGGGGCTGCCCTTGAAAACCACCCAGAGGCTTCAGCTGGTGCAGAATGCAGCTGCACGGGTAGTGATGGGAGCTCCCCGATACTCCCATATAACACCTCTGCTCCATGAGCTGCATTGGTTACCGGTTGCCCTCCGGGTGAGATTTAAGGTGCTGGTACTTACCTTTAAAGCCCTACATGGCTTAGGCCCGGGATACTTGCAGGACCATCTGCTACCGGGAACGAATTCCCATCGCCCAGTACGCTCACACAGAGAAGGCCTCCTCAGGGTACCGTCGGCTAGACAATGTCGGCTGGCGAACCCCAAGGGAAGGGCCTTCTCTGTGGGAGCGCCAGTCCTATGGAATCAGCTCCCCCCTGAGCTTAGGATGGCCCAAGATCTCCGGTCCTTTCGCCGCGGCCTCAAAACACTCTTTTTCCACCTGGCTGACCTGGACTGACAGGCATTTTAATTATGTTTACAATTTTTAATTTTTTTTTAATTTTTTTTTAATTTTATCTTAATTTCTGTTATATGCTATTGTTAGCCGCCCTGAGTCCTTCGGGAGATAGGGCGGGATATAAGTCCCATTAATAAATAAAAAATAAATAAACACCCAGTAGGCCACGCCCACTCTGGCCACACCCACCCAGTAGGCCACACCCACCAGTCCCCCCCCCCCCGAGGGCAACCACAATGCTGATGTGGCCCTCAATGAAATTGAGTTTGACACCCCTGTTATATTGGAAGGGGGAATTGTACAAATTAATTTTAAAAAACCTTTAGTACTGAATTTGATGCCTAGACTGTCTTTCAAAAAAAAAAGATTGATAAGGGAAACTGCAAAGAAAAGACTAACTTGAAAACTGTTAAGATGTTGCCCTTGTCTACAGTACAGGTAGTCCTCGACGTACGACCACAATTAGGCCCAAAATTTGCATTGTTAAGTAAGAAATTTGCCAAGCAAGTTTTGCCCCATTTTACCACTTTTCTTGGCAAAGTTGTTAAGTGAATCACTGCAGGTGTCAAGTTAGTAATACAATTGTTAAATGAATCTGGTTTCCCCTTTTGACTTTGCTTGTCAGAAGGTCGCAAAAGGGGATCACATGACCCAGGGACACAGCAACCATCATAAATATGAACCAATTGCCAAGCGTTCTGAATTTTGATCATGTGACCCTGAGGATGTTACAGTAGTCATAAGTGTGAAAAACTGTCATAAGTTACTTTTTTCAGTACTGTTGTAACTTTGAACTGTCACTAAATGAACTGTTGTAAGTTAAGAACTACCTGTAATGAGCCAGACACGTTTTTATGGGCTGACTTTATTTTTGCTACAGTTTTAAGATACATTACCAAAAGAGTGTAATAATCAAGTAAAGATATTGCATTGGAAGATAGATGCAAATTAATCTATTTGTTTACTTGTTTGTTTATTAAATTTATATGGAACCTATCTTGTAGCAATTCTGGGCAGTTTACAAAGTGATAAAAAGATAATGTTAAACAATTTAAATTAATTCAGATTAAATAAAGATTGTGTTTGATTAATAATTATCCATTCATTTGAGCCCAAAGAAACATGAAACAGCAATTAAAGTAGCAATTTCTTAACTAATAGCAGAAATAAATTTGTAAAACTGAATTTAGGGCTAGTTTATTGGTGAAAATTGCATCCAGAAAAAATGTGAGTAGTAGAGTATTAATTAAATGTGCCTTACAAATATAAGCTTAAATTTAATGATGCTGTTCCTTCTTATTGAATTTTCTAAAACTAGCACGTGGGTATATTTAGAACAAAAACCTTTTGAGAGGATTTTAATGAATTCAGCCGTAATAGACTGCCTTTGAATGTAAACAATGGCTACCTCTACATCTATGGAACCTTCTGGCTAAGCAGAGTCATTATCAGCATTTACACTTTTGATTTCCAGCTACAATACAAAATCATGATATTTAATTTTACTGGGAACTGAACTTCACTAGCTACATTTCTTTCATTCATAAAATCTGTACAATCATTTGTGATCTTCTATGTAGTATCACAAGTAATTTTGCTAAGAAACCCTGATGAAAAAATACTAAAATACTAAATTCTTGGGAAGAAAAGGATTAATCCTTTCATTTTGTGTTGTCTTCTCCAAATCATTCCTTCATGCAACAAGTGGGCTTCATGTTACATTGGGAAAAGAGATGGTAGGAGGAGGAGGAGAGTCCATCAGCACAATAGCTCTGGAAATTGAAGAGAGAAGGACCAAGATTGGTGAGGAAGGAGAAGGCCAAGCGAAAAGAAAGCTCACATAGGACTGGATCAGGCTGGCACTGCTGAGAAGACTGTAAATCTCCCAGTGCATCCTGGTGGAGCAGGCTTTTGTGCTGTAGCTCAGAACACTAAGGGGCTCTTTTGAAAGACTTGGAAAAGAAATCCATAGTTTGAGTGAAAAAATCCTATTTACAAAAGCGGTTCTTATTTAATGGTTAAAATCCCTGAGCCTTTGAGAAAGGGAAGCGTACAGGTACCTATATAAATAGATAATAGGTCAATAAATATTTATTATGCTATCAGACACTATTTTTGCTTCATAATTCCTTTTGCTTTGTCTCCTGATTAAATGTAGAGTGCCTTTTTAGAAATGCTATTTCCTTTTAGGGCAAAGATTGTCCTATACTTACAACCTGTCAGTTAAAAAATCCAGAAGAGGGTCAAATATAATTGACTATAGTCTTCAGTAGCCATCCATGATGTTTGGAATTCATGCTTAACTAATTAAGTATGCTAAACTTTGCCCTTGTGGTAATGTAAAACTTCAAAAGCAATAAAGCATATAATACTTTCTATTCTATTTTTTATCTTCAATCTATTACAGGTAGTCCTTGACTTATGACTACAGTTGAGCCCAAAATTTATATTGCTAAGTGAGACAGTTGCTAAGAGTTTTGCCCCATTTTATGATCTTTCTTGCCACAGTTGTGAATCACTGCAGTTGTTAAGATAGTAAATTGCTAAGTGAATCTTGCTTTCCCATTGACTTGGCTTATCAGAAGTTTGCAAAAGGGGATCATATGACACTGCAACCGTCATAAATATGAGTCAGTTGTCAAGCATCAGATTTTGATCACATGACCATGGGAATGAATGCTGCGATGATCATAAATCTGAAAATGATCATGAGACTTTTTTCAGTGCTGTTGTAACTTCGAACAGTCACTGAACGAACTGTTATAAGTCGAGAACTAGCTGTATTTGAACTGTAACTTTCAGAAGTTGGATTTATGGAATAATATACCACACAATTTAAAAACATCTTTTTTTTAAAAAATAGAACAACTCCACATGCACACCATTCCCCATGTAGTGTGTTCTGAGCCTTGAACAATAGATGTGGAATTCAAATGTAAAATAGTCAATTTGCTGTTCATTTCTTTAATCCTTAGAGGATTATAAGACTTTTCCTCCCTCTGTTTCCTGATGTCCTTTGGAGCTGGAGAATTGAGACATTAATAATGTGTTTTCCATAGATTTTTTTAATGGTACCAATTGATAAGATAATGTGATGTTTTTATATTAAGGATATTCTACATTTTGTTTAGATGTGCACATTTGTGCAAAATAATGGGCAGCTTCTCTATGTTTTCTTAGGATCTAATAGAAATTTGGTGTGAGACAACAAGGTTTTTTTTTCTTCCTTTTATTAAGGAGCATACCAAGTGAGAGGTTTGAGCATTTTCATTTGATTATCCTCATTTGACATATGATCTAATTGCATTTCATTCTATTCCAAATTCCTCTCTTATCTCGAGCCGTGTTAATACAGCTAAGTCATTTGCTTTTCAAATTGCAAAGTGAGCTTTCCCCCCTATATTTATTTACTTATTTATTTGTATCCATGCAAGGTTTCAGTCCAAAGCATTTTTGAGAAAATATGCTTATAGATTATGATGTGAATTTATGCACTACAGGTGGTCCTCGACTTACAATTGTAATGGAGCCTGGAATTTCTAAGTCATGATGGTTGTAAGTCTAGGCACCATGTGGCCAAAACCAGTTTTATGTCTTGTTATATAACAGTCGTTAAGCAAACACTATGTTCATTAGGTGAATGTGGTGGCCATTAATGTGTTCCTGTGGGCATATTTTGCTGGAAACGGGGGGGAGGGGAAATGGTGTGAATTGTGGTCACTTAGCCACAGAATACAGCAATCATTCGTAAAGGTGAGCTGATTGGGGAAGTGTGCAGTTGCCAGAACTCTGGAGCCCGGATGTAGTAGCATTTGGGAGTGGGTGGGTCCATCATAACTTCAATCACAGAACAACCAGTTGTAAGTTGAGGACTAGACGTATTCTACTTTTAACGTTACTGTCTTCCTAATTTTAGAGTTAAGAAAGGGCATTCACACATCAGAGCTGACTGGACAATTCTAGAAGTTGAAGTCCATGCACGTTAAAGATCCAAAGGTTGGTGGGAAACACTGGATTAATGGCAGTTTGCGTCTTTCAGGCACTCCAACACTGACTTTTCTCTGCTTTGTGAAGCCTTTGATCTGTTTTCCTTCTATCATGTTTAGCTTTTCTGAGAGACTTCTGCATTGACAAGGAAATCCATACTGCATCTTCGCACCTTTGGTCTTCAGCATACTTCCCAAAATCATGCCCAGGCATCCTCTTGAGCGGACGTCTAGAATTTCCCACCAACCGATACACATCAGCATCCTAGCCCAGGGGTGTCAAACTGCTGGCCCATAGGCCGGATTTGTCATGACGAAACCGTGCCGGCAATGGGGAAAAAGCTCCGATACATTGCGCGACATCACATGACGTTGTGAGTTTGACATGTCTGTTCTAACCTGAAAATATGGATGCAATCTGACCCAGCAAACAGTTATGGTGTTTGTTAGTCATCTTTTAAAATTTTAGAGATTATCTGTGACAGTGAAATATGGTTTGTTTGAAAACTAAACTCATTTAATGACCATAATATGGACCAGGAATTCCAACGCTAAGTGATACTATTGTTAAGCAAAAACAAAACAAACCATGTCATTGCGCTGACTTACTCCAGCAGTTTGAGTTGCAATCATTAAGTGTAATGTTTCTCATTAATGTTGCTTATTGGAAGATGGCACTAAGGGCCACAAATGACAATCACATATCTGTAGGACACTCTGGTTGTTGAAATTGTGTGCCAATTGTCAAGCACCCAAAGTGGAATCCTGTGACTGCAGGGGTGCTGCCATGATCAACTTCAAGAACTGGCCATAATTCTTCTCATTCAGTTCCATTGTAACTTCTAACTGTTGCTGAACGAATGATTGCTAAGCAAAACTACCTGCTTCTGTGTATTTTTTTTCAGCTTTGCCATTGGATCTGGCAGTTTATAGTTTATTAATTATTCCCCCCCCCCAAAAAAAAATACATGTCCCTTTAAGTGTATTTACTAAGTGTTGGAGGTAAAATTTCACCCTAACCTGTGTTTCCATTGTCATGCTTGAAATTCCAAAACAGCAGCTCACAACAAAAGAATTTTAACTGGCTATATATTTAAAATACAGTAATCAGCAGTGGACCTGAATATTGGGTAGTACTTGTGTTTTCATAATTCCTACAGGAATTCATAGTTCCTGTTTATCCCAGGAGCTGTGACACAGCAGTGCTGACAAGCATCCCATATTTTACAGGAACTGTTCCAGTATTAGATTCAGTACGCTGGTGCCAATCTGAACATCATACCATTGGTATACGTTGGCCTGTGTTTTCCAGAATTCTTACTTAGCATGGCTTGAGATTTCTGGCAGGAGTAAATTAATGCATCTAGACAGTATCAGATTGAAAAGGCAGCCTGACATCAGAAAATCTCTTCTGTTTTTCATTCAATATATGTTTAAAAAAACAAAAAACCTCATTTTAATTATCTTGATGGATACATCTGTGTAGCTCATTTGACAAGAATGTGAAAGTTTTGTTGTCTTCTGGGATGTTTAAAATTTACTTCTTTTTTATTTTTGTTTTTAGTTCTAGATAAAAATTATTGTCTACTGCATGACTGATTATACAATTACTTGGAATAAAAACTAGTGGTTGAAAATTTAGAACATTTCTTCAGATATATTTCTAGAATGCTTTCACAGAGTTTGAGTGTATGTTCTAGTTATGGAATATCAGGAAGGTTCTGGTAGTAGTAGAAACTTAGCTGCACCCAGTCATTTTTCTGGCCTCTGTGCTTTAATAAATACTTGAAGCTTGTAATAAATGAAGGGTTCTGCTAAAACTTACATTTGCCCCTCTATAAGAAACTTAAGTTTAAAAAAATCTTAGCCACTATTTTATTTTCAAGGAAATATATTCATATTATGCAGTTCTGTGGAATCTGTGGATGCAGGTGGAAGACTGATGGAGAGCCTTAATGGGAAGTAGCATTTGATGAAGCTATTTTGTTAACTCCAAGAGAAAAATTGAATATGTAGTCAAACTCTTGAATTATAGTCATGGTTTTATAAATACATGTTTGCTGAATGTGTAATTGACCCGCAGATCAATTCGCTTAAAGGTCTTTCGTATAGTCCAAGCATATAAGCTTGATGTATGCTGCACATGGTATGACAAAATTGGAGTGATAGGTTGTTGCACATTGTTTTGGTCTACAGGAGGTAGAAAATGGAGATAGATTAACTGGAAACCTTTTGTCCCAGTGTCCATTCAGTGTCCTTGTGTTTCCGAACACTGAAAAAAGACTACAGAAATTAAATGTCAAGAAGAAAATCAAGAAGTGCAGAGTAGGTAGGTAGGCAGACAGGCAGACATGCTGTTTAAAATAATTTATCCTATTCAAATTTATGTAATCCTTTGTCTGGGTGCCATTTCCATAGTTATTAAATTAAAAATGTCCTTCTCCAAAAGTGATGTTTCTCCAACATAAAAACACATACATTCACATCCCACCCTCACTTAGTAGGAAAGATTGAGAATACCACACGAGTTATTTTTTTCCCCCTACACCTTTAAAATTGGAGAAAATTGGACCACAGAGTTTCCATTTTGCTATTTGCTTTCCTCCAATTTCCTCCATTCAAATAATGGAGCTAGATGGATTCTTCTCTGGCTTTTTTTTTGAAAAAGGCTTTTATAAAGTATTAATTTAAAAACAACTTTTCAGCCTAAATTTTAAATATGATAATATAGTCAGAAAAACTTAAATAAATATATCTTAAAAAAGGAAATATAGAGATCATTCAAATACAGCTTTTAAAAATAACTCTTCAAAATCTAGCAAAAAAGGTGCTGTTTTTATGAGCCTTATTTTGAAACTGTGCACAAGGTGTTGCAGTAGATAAAATGTACTGTTCTCTGAGAGTTTTTAAAATCTTGCAGATGTCTAATCTAAATGCAGTTTCACTGTTTTTAATGGCTTTGAGTTATGATGAATGTTTGCCAGATTTTGCTGATGACTTGCAATCAATAGGCATAGCCAATACAGATAAAGATCAGCAACTAATGCATGACCTCAGAGTAAAGAAGTAGAAATTGAATGAAATCTGATAATGCAGAGTATAATGTCACATATATCGGGATTAGTAATAAGTACTTCTGCTGTCCCTTGTGGGCTCACCAGCTGGAAGAGGAAGAGACTGAGAGTCTGGGGAAAAGTGAGGGGGCATCCAAGTTGACAGAATAATGGCCAACTCAACAACATGAAGCAAAATGTACTACAGGTAGTCCTCCATCTATGATCATAATGGAGTCTGCTCATTACTGACACATGTGATACCCACTAAGCAAGATATCCTCACTTAACGCCCCCCATCCCCTGTTTGTCCTGATGTGGTCATTAAACAGAGCACGGAGTGAGAAAGGCTCCGGGAAGGCCAGCCTAGGCCTTCCTGCCTCAGGTTTCCCCCATTTTCTGAGATACCCCATGCTCTGCTTCCTGCCCCTAGGTCCCCATGTCCCCCTTGGGCCTGTCTTCCCCACTCCGTGTCACACATCATGCACTTATCTTTTGAAGACCTCCGGAGCTCATGTTGCAGAAGGACATTCCATCCTTCAGTTTTCCTGGGCCACATGGCTGTGTCTCAGAAGCAGTCCAGAGACAGAGCAGTCCGCTCTGCTTCCCTAATGTGGTCTCTGTAGACCTGCAGCTTTCGGCAGTGCTACATAGACCAGACCTTTTCAACCCATGGTACGCGCACCACCAGTGATACTGGCTGTGGTACAAGAGCCCTAGGTAATTGGAGTGGGGGAGGGAACCAGTTAAAGCGGAGCCGCACAGACCTGGAGAAGATCAGCTAGAGCTGCAGAGCTTGGCAGAATCCCCAGGATCTGCCATGTGGCGACATAGTAATTGGAGCTTCTGGTGCACCCGGAAGAGAAGAGGAGGAGGAGGGCGGAGAGAAGAGAAGAGGCTTTTCTTACTGAAGCAGCGAGGAGAGACAAAGTGAGTGGCCTGTTTTCGGAGGAACAGCGAGCGAGAAAGGGTGAGTGAGCAAGTGGCGTGTTTTGGGGGAAAGGGCTAGCAAGCGAACGGCTCCTGCCCAGACGCGCGGTTCAGCTGTAGCCCGGCAGCACCTTTTCCAGAAGCGCAAGCAAGTCAGCTGGGCAGGAGCCCAGGATCGGCATGTGCAGATACAGCTGAGCTGCGCTTCTGCGGAGCCGCCCAGAAGCGCGGATCAGCTGTAGCTGCTCTCCTGGGCTCGTGCCCAGCTCACTTGCTTGTGCTTCACTGGAAAACATGCTGCTTCCTAATTTAGCAGAAGCGCAGATCAGCTGGAGCCCGGTGCTGATCCTGGTGCTTCCGCTAAATTAACAAGCAGCATGTTTTCCGGCAAAGTGCGAGCAGGAGCTCTCCTCTGCCTCTGTGCACGCACAGGCAGGTTCGGCATGCCGCTGGTTCGCCTCACCCGGCCGCTGCGTGGTGAGGAAAATGCGCCATTGCCTGCCAAAACCCGGCTGGGGTCTAGGCAGTATAGTGCAGGAGAGAGGGAGGGAAGGAAGGAAGGGACAAAGAAAGAAGGAAGGAAGGGACAATGGAAGGGAGAGAGGGAGGGAAGGAAGGCGCCCATGCCTGTCCTACCCCCCCACCAGAGACCCACGGATCCCCCCCATATCCCCACCCGCATACCCCACAGGCATCCCGCAACCTGACTGATGAGCTGGTCATGCCCCCCTGGCCATTGAGTTCGCTTGTCAAAAAGTTGAAAAAGGTGATCACATGACTCTGGGACACTGTGTCCATCATAAGTATGAATCAGTTGCCAAGCATCCGAATGTTAATCACATAACCCTGGGGATGCTGCAACAAGCGTGAAAAATGGTCATAAGTCACTTTTTTCAGTGCCATTGTAACTTTGAACAATCACTAAGCAAATTATTGTAAGTTGAGAACTACCTGGACTTTATCATTTTTCCCCCTTTTTTATTTTATTTTTTGGTCATCAAGTTTTTGACACCTTGCTGGGCGACTGGTGGTACTCAGATATTGCCTTATCCTAAAACTGGTACAATGGGTGAAAAGGTTGAAAAGCCCTGGCATAGACTGCATTGGGAAAGCAGCACTGCTTTGTCGCTGGGCAGCATGGTGCAATCTGAAGTGGCCGCCATTTTCCAAGCAGCCACTTTGAATTGTTTGGAAATTGCCAGCCATTCCAGATTATGCCATGTAGCCTAGAAAAGGCTTGCTGTTGTTCCCAAACATAACCTCTGCAGCATTTACCTATATGAATTATTCTGAAAACTATTTTTTTTTTTACAAAGTTGGAGTTCTAAATAGATCAGTAATGATCTACCACCAAGCTTGTACAATGGAAAGCAAGTGATCCATTAAGCTGTGGAAACATAGAAAAAAGAGATAACAAATGGGTAAAAAAAGTAAATGTAAATGTAAATGGGTAAAAAAAGAATTTAAAAGTGTCTTCATCCAAGTATGCAACAAAATTGCTTCTCTCTGCTGTGTTTATTATCTAGGAAGCAGGATTAAAAAATGTCAAGAAAGAAAAGAATTCAGTGACCAAAATTTGGTTTTTTAAAAAAATATTCTAATATAATATACTTGAGTATAAGCCGAATTTTTCAGCCCACTTTTTGGGCTGAAAAATTCCACTTCGGCTTATACTCCAGTCAACAAAAAAACATACCGAGGACTTGTGCGCGGCCGAGGCTTTGGTGCTTCCGGGATCGCGCGCACCTCTCCCAAGCCACCGCCGTCCGGAGACCTGCCGAAGTTTGGGGAGGTGCGCGCCTCCCCAAACCTCCCCAAACGTCGGCAGGTCTCCGTTCCTCCGCACCCTGCCTGCCTGCTTCTTTGGCAGGCAGGGCGCGGAGGAACGGAGACCTGCCGACGTTTGGGGAGGTTTGGGGAGGCGCCCAAACCTCCCCAAACGTCGGCAGGTCTCCGTTCCTCCGCGCCCTGCCTGCCAAAGAAGCAGGCAGGCAGGGCGCGGAGGAACGGAGACCTGCCGACGTTTGGGTCGGCAGGTCTCCGTTCCTCCGCGCCGTGCCTGCCTGCTTCTTTCCGCTGCGGAAAGAAGCAGGCAGGCAGGGCGCGGAGGTCCGGAGACCTGCCGACGTTTGGGGAGGTTTGGGGAGGTGCGCGCGCACCTCCCCAAATCTCCCCAAACTTCGGCAGGTCTCCGGACGGCGGCGGCTTGGGAGAGGTGCGCGCGATCCTGGAAGCACCGAAGCCTCGGCCGCGCGCAAGTCCTCGGTAAGCGGGCGGTCACTTGCTTCGCGTCTCCTGAGGGAAGGGGGGGCGACTGGAGCGGGCGTGTTTCCTCGCCTGCTGGGTGCCGCGATTTGCCTGGGGAACGCGCGGGCCCCGAATGGCAGCGTGGAACGAGGAAGCGGACAGCCAGGGCTTCCCCGAGAGCCGCGGCCACACAGGGTATTCCTGTGTATTCAGGCTTGCAAAATGGCGGATCGAGCCTCTGCTGGCGGCAGAGGCTTGCAGAGCGCGGATCCAGCCTCCGCCGGCGGCGGAGGCTTGCAGAACGGCGGATCGGCTTATACTCGAGTCAATAACTTTTTCCAGTTTTTGGGGGTGAAATTGGGGGTCTCGGCTTATACTCGAGTCGGCTTATACTCAAGTATATACGGTAAATGAGAAAAGGGGAGAAATAGAATGTGCATCCACCAAAAAAACAACTCCTCTAAAATGCAAAAATAACTCTTGGGGTTTTTTTGTGTATATCACACCTATCTACCTACATATATACAACTCAAAAAGTTAATGACTTTTATTTATTTATTATCCATATATCTATCCTTCCACAAGCAGTAAACATGGCATCAATGTCCTATATTTCCAATATGTTGATGTAGGGACACCTCAGAGGCTGTTTGTAGACATAACGTTGTAATTCCTGGAAAAAAAATTCTTCTTTTCATAGCATTCATATTTCATCTAACAACTGCCATTTTTTCTAAAAGTTTGTCTTTTTAGGGAACCTTCTTCATCTATTGGCTGAGATGGCTAGGAATTCTTTAAATTTTAATCTCAAAAGTTCTGGAGAACTTGTAAATGGGAAAGACTGCTGTTAAGAGTTTGGTCAGAGACTGTTGGGGTCTAGAAAACTATCCAAATGAATCAGTGCTGTAAAAAAGAAATTAACATTTACTCTTCTGATGGATCATACTATCATCTGAAAACACAGCTTTAAAAAACTCACCAGAAATAACTCTCAATATCTTTAGCATTAATCATCTTGGCTAGGGCTGTTAAAATTTGTAGATTTTAAGTACATCACTGCTTTGAAATTTAAAATCTATAGTAATATATGAAAGACCACAGATTCTCCTCTTTCATTAGGAACTTTTTGGAATGTAATGTGTCCCTGTTAAGAACTATGGACTTCTGGAGGTATTTTACAGTGGGACCCTTCCATCTTAAAATATAGGGGGTATGTGAAAGATTTGCTACGGGAAAATAATTCTGCTCTCAAATCAGCTGCAGGTGATTTCTCAGGAAATAACGGTTAGCTATTTGCTTGGGAGTAAACCTGATTAAAGGGACGCGGTGTGGCTCAGTGGGTTAGGACGCTGAGCTTGTCGATCAGAAGGTCGGCAGTTTGGCAGGTCGAATCCCGAGTGCCACGTAACAGAGTGAGTGCCTGTTACTCGTCCCAGCTTCTGCCAACCTAGCAGTTCGAAAGCACGTAAAAATACAAGTAGAAAAATAGGGACCACTACGGTGGGAAGGTAACAGCGTTCTGTGCGCCTTTGGCGTCTAGTCATGCCAGTCACATGACCACGGAGACATCCTCGGACAAGCGCTGGCTCTTTGGCTTTGAAACGGAGATGAGCACCGGCCCCTAGAGTCAGAAACAACTAGCACACATGTGCGGGGGAACCTTTACCTTTACCTTTTAAACCTGATTAAATTCCATTGGGGCTTACTTTTATTTATTTGTAATACCTGTTTGAAGCAGTATGCAAGTAAAAAGGTCATTTTAAAATTAATATAACATTACATTAAAAAAACAGTGCAGCAACCGTAAGATGGGTGTCAGTCTACAGTTCTATAATTGGCTTCCTTAATATGAAGCTGCCCACCACATTCTATCTTCAAAGGCAGTCCCACTACAACATGTTGTAATAAAGATATGAATAACTATTGTCAACATTTTCCTGTCCATATAGGGCCACGTACTGTATCCAATGGGATACATTAGTTGAAGCTGGGCAAAGCTTTGTCCCTCCCTCCCTATCCCCAACCACCATCTTACATTTTAGAAGCTGTGAGTCTGTGAGTGCCCCTATGTCACATTGAGCTCTTTGGGGGGAATATGACTTCATAGGACAGCCACCAGGACCAATGTTTCTGGATTAGCTAATTAGCTAGGGATCTGTCTCAGCTTGTTTCACCCCATACATATCCTTACAGCCTCCAGACAACCATTTACGGTAACTCTTTACACAAAATCACAGCCCTGGAATAACGATATACAGTTGAATTTCATCAGTTAGGCATAAACTGAGGAATGCATTTTATGCTATGACTTCAATTTTGATCTTTTCTATTCCAAAGCTTATGCTGAAATCTAAATATGCCAACAGAGAGAATTACTGAACGTCTGTTTTTTTGTGGGGTTTTTTTGTTTTACGTATTTTATTTAATTTCATTGTTTTATTTTAGCCTTCTTAAAAATAATGTTGCTCTGTTAATAGGAGATCTTATCAGAGTTTTTTAGTTGCGTATCTAAATACATTCTTTCTATCAACATTCCTAACTGCCAAATGTGGAAAAGAACTGTGATTGAAAAACAATATTTATGGTTAAATTTAAAAGTAGTGATGTTAAAATCTACTTAATGTCTAAACTCTGATCAGAGCTAGCAGTTTCTGGAATATTCTGAATCATGCTTGGCCACATTATATAAGCTTCAGAACATTGTGGCAGTTCAGTGACGTCAATTTGGCCTGGAATAATGATTCTGAAGTGCAGCAGATTCTTGACCCAGTGTGGAAAAGTGGTGTTGCCCATTATTGATATCTAATATTGTACAGCAAGAATATTTTACAGCAAGCATCCATTTCCTACTGGAGAGACAATTGTCAAAAATTAAATATACTATTTGTTAAAGGTAAAGGGAAAACTCCTCCCACCCCGCTCCTGCAGTAACAAGCCCTTTAGAGAAACAGCAGAACATTTGCTAGAGCGGCTCTGGATGGTTTTCCAGGCCTTCCCCCAGCCGGGACTTGATGACCCCCCACCCTCCTGCACCCACCCCAGCTGACCCCTCAAGCAGCCCAGCCCGAACAAGACAGAGGTAAGGCAAGGCAGAGAACCAGTTGTTAAATGATTTGAAACCCACCACTAGTCGCTTCCAAAGGCCACTCACTCACTCTCCCTCCCACCAAAACCTGCTCCTTTTGTAGGTTTCCCTCACCCCACCCAGCTCTCGCAACTGTTCCCGGACTCCGCATGGATGGAGAGGGGGAGGGGAGGAGACTGGTCCTGCGTCCCTCTGTGGCAATGGTGCGCGTGCCCACAGGGATGGCTCTGTGTGCCGCCTGTGGCACGCGTGCCATAGGTTTGCTTCCACCGGTATAGGTTCTCCTGTTTGACAAGGGGGCTGGACTAGAAGACCTCCAAGGTCCCTTCCACCTCTATTCTAGATAAAGTAATTGCTACCTTTAGAGTGGATAGAGTACAGTATTGGTGAAATTGTGGGTGTGACTCTACCCACCACATTGGTTTAAAGGCTATTTCTACATGATTCCCCATTTTTTTGCTGTATTAGCATTTTATAATTTGATGCCTTCCAGATATTTGAACTTTAGTATTTAGAATTTTTGGCAATGATCATACTGGATGGGGACTTCTGGGAAATTCGTAATTACTATAAACATTCTGAAAGATAGTAATGATATAGTTCTTCAGTTAGTACTAGGATGATGATAATATTATACGATTATGCTTTAATATAACAATTAGACATAGATAATAAATAAATAATAAATAATAGACATTTTATTGTTGATGTTCAGTTCTGAAGATTTTGATTGTTTCTGGATTTGTGCTGTAAACCATAAGAAGTCTCTGGCAGACTTGCCAGTATGCAAATGCCATAAATAATTTTTAAAATCCAGGTTTTTTGAAGATGTATAGTTTGGGAAAGGCTGTGGTGGAAATACTAAAGGGGAAGGAAAGTGAATTCTATTTATGTTGCCTCAAGCAATTGTGTTTTATTTGGGAATTGCGGGTGTTTTCTTGAAAATAGATTTGTATTCCTTTTGATTTTATTAAAAGCTCTATATGCATTTAGTTTATTTTCTGATATTTCACATTTATTTTGTACTTGAGGCTCTTTAATATGAATATTAATAACTCTGATGTGTAAACGAGATGAGCAGAGTACTGTTGAGTGTCATTATCCACCCTCCGCCAGTTCCAGCTGTTGAAATACATCTTCAGAATATAAAGGATTTTGGCTGCTGGATTGATAAACTCACTGTACTGCATACACTTTTATTGCTGTACAGTTTGGTCTGGTTTGTGCATCCTTTCTTTATAAAACATCTGCCGCCATCTTTTAACTATAATTCAAACATCACTGCAAGAGGGAGGGAAATGAAATGTTTTCACAGAACAAAAAAATGAAGCTGAGGTTGTTCCAGTAAATTTCATACTCCTCTGCAAACTGAACTATAGGAATGACTCTGCTATTTATCAGGGAAAGCGAATTCATGACATTGGCTTGATGTCAGGGAAAATGTCCTCTTCAGAGCTGGACATTAAATTAGATATCTGTAATATTCATCTCATTGACATATATTGAGACATCACTATCTTTTCCATACAAATCTGTAAATTATTCATCTTAGCTTTCCCTTATTCCAGTTCCATCCCAAATCATTTCATCACTTTTATTTTTAACTTTTGTTCACTTTGATGAAGCTTCTGTGTTTTACCCCTTTTAACTATATCCAAAAAGATTCTATCAAAATCACTCTACATTTTTTCAGCTGCTTTTAGTCCTAACCTGCTCTCTCTAACTATATTTTTGCAACTATATTTTTCCTCTGTGTTTAAATTATACAATATCCCTCTCTCATTCACCTTTTTACCAGTCATTGTCTTTTATTCATTTTTTTCTCATCCTACTTCTCTCACTGTTATCCACCATCCTTCTTCATTTTCTCATTAGCATAACTGTATACATTTTTATACTTTTCCACATACCTTCTACACTCTCTTTACTTATGTCAATTTTCCTTTCATTCTGAGGCATATTAGTCTGTTTTCTAATACATGTTAAATACGGGAGTTGTATTTTCCCTTTTTTTTAGTTATTCTGTTGTCATTCTAGTTCTTTTCACAACCTTCATTTTCTTTTATTTCCATTCTTCCCAACAGCCAGTCTTGGGATTACCAAATAATGGAATGTCCTAAATTCAGATTTTTTAAATTGTTGTTTGTGTCCTTCACTAATTCTCTTAGTTGTTCATCACAGATAATTTAGATCAAGCAGACTTCTAGATTTACAAGTTGAGAATCAAAAGTCAATTCTACAAAAAAAGTGTTAATGTTCCTGGGAAATATCTGATTCCACTATAATAAAGTTAAATCCAACATGGAAGGCATCAGTATTAGCTCCTCCTTTCTTTGTCATAAATAAATATTGAAAACAGGTATTTTACTAAATGAATAGTCTCTTTTCTCACTCATTTTTGGTGCATTGGTTAGTTGATTAAAATTGAGATGGTTAGGTAAACATCTATCTGCAAGCTTTTCCATTCTCAGACCCACTTCCTTTGATTATGGGAAGACTATTAAAGACAGTCCCAATTGTGGTTGCTAAATGAGGACTACCTTTAGTCTGATAAGTCTATGTGTGTATACATTGAGTGCTGCCAAAATGACTCATTGTGACATTTACTTATGTATTTAATTTAAGAGGCACCCAACTTCAAATTACTCTGGGCAGCTTACTCTTTAAATGGTGAAGACAATATAAGAAATTTTAAAAAGGCTCATACACATTTGGATGAAACAAACAAGACATACCAAAGAAAAATTAATAGAGGCTCTGCAGCCAGGCTAGGATAAAAGCCGGGTTTTCAAAGACTTTTGGAAACTAACTATTCTCTGTTAGAATTGGATACCTGTATAAGGGCTTTTACAAGACATTTATGTACAACAAATAATTCTACTGTTTCTCGGTGTCAAATTTGCTGTTACTCAGTCTAGTTTTATACCATTCCTGTATTAAAATATCTCAGAATAGAAAGATCAGTAGCCCCTGCCAGCTTCATTCATTGGGATTGCATTGGCAAATACTGTTCATGTCATCTGTGTTACTGAACATCTCTATGACTTTCCTCTCCCACTTCCTTACAAAGTAACCTATGACAAGGGAGAAGATGGTAGAATCAGTCCCTGTGTTCCCATCCACCCTATATGCTTGTTCAGTTTTTACTGCTCTGTTACATTTTATGAAAGCATGGACATTACTCCAATTTGTCTCAATTCCTGGAATGTCAGTCAGGTACTGAATCCTGTGAAAAATTTCCTATAGATAACAGTGACACCTAGTGCTAGTGTTGCTATTTTTGTAGTTTAAATTTCCCAGAAGGGAAAAAAGGCTGTTTTGTTTTATATACATTTTCTTAATTGGCAGAACTTGCTGTTACTTAAAATTAAAAACCATAGGTGTGGGAAATACTCTTTTATTCTAGAGGTGAGCATGGTCAATATACTTCTGAATTGTCTCCTTGTGCAGATAAAATTATATTGGTTTTGTTGGCAAACAGAAATTGAAATAAAAATCACTACTGCCTGTTTACATACTATAAAAGGATGTCACTTTTTTCAATGATACAGTAGTTTGGTTCTCAATATATAGTAATTTGTTTTGTTAGGGCAAGTTTACAATACCAGTGATTCTTAAAGGTTAGCGTCTGGTTTTTACTGACTTAATATTAAGACCATATTGCTGCAGATGAACTTTAAAGTATAATTTGACAAGTTGAAGATGAATACAGTATTAGACAGTAAATAGGGATTTTTGTGTTCAACTGAGGCACAGTAAGAAAGTGTTGTGAAATATTGGAAGATCAATCTTGAGAGCTAGTAATATAGCCACTAGTTCTTGTTACGGAAGAATACTGTCTCATTCAATGGATCATTGCTTGTCTGATATTTTTTACTGTGGAAATAGTTTCCATGGCAACCTTGACATGCAACCTCATTTAGGCTGCTTACTGAATAGTAATTTATGAAACTTAGAATGTTGATGAGGAGTATTCTTAATGAGATTTTGCCACAAATACATTGATGCTAATCTGTGAAATATGTAACTAGGTGTCATAGACATACTTTCCAACAGATCACAGTTGGATTAGCTTATTATTTCCATGCAATGAAAAAGTGGGATGGTAGTAAAATGATATCATCATTACAGGATGAGAAATGGTACTTGTCTCTTTATTTTGCTTCTGCTGTATGTGTTTTTGTAATATTGCCGAGGGATTCCCACCCAAAAAATCTCCAAATAAAAACACATTCAAATCTAGCACAGAAGTTCTCAATGTCCCTCTGAAGTATTCAGTGTTGAGGGCTTCATTGAACCAGCTTCCCAGATGAATAATATTGAGCTCTTTTGTAGCCCTCAAGTACCCATTACTCATTTCCAGTCTGACTTGGATGCTGAATTGAATTTAGTTTAGATATTGTTTCTGTCTAAGAGTCCTAGCAGCTTCCTTTTCATTTAGATTCAATGTCAGTTGTTACAGCCTGAAAATATATGAGTTGATTGGAGAGATGCAGCCTATCCATTTTGTTTTAGACTATTGTCTAGGATGTTGTCCAAGAGAAACCTAAAGAAGCGGAGAGGTTGTGAATGATTTTTTTTCTTTAATGCTGAGGATTGTTTCTGCTGTACTGAAGGCAGCACTGACATTATCTTTTAAAAAAGTACTTTTATGTAGTGTGTAATTATACTCATGTTGTAAATGAGGAAATGCTCAAGTAGTTGTAGCTGCTCAGATATTCTTAAGTGACCTGCATTATTAAATCTATTTCAGTCTAGTTTCTAGTTCAATTTGAGAATGAAACTGGTCCAGAATGAAGGCAGGAGATATAAACAACATAACAGCATCATCAGTGTGCAGAGATGAAGCATTATAGAATCTTTAGGACAGCCATTTGCCTTTGTTGTATAATCTTTAGAGCTTCTCGTTTTATTTCATATAGAACATTTATGTAGAGGAGACCTTTAGAAGAGTTTGCAAAGAGGCAAATATCTTTTATAAATTTAGAAGAGTGACATATAAATACCAATAAAGTAAAAACTCCCTTGAGTCCTGGTATCTGTATTGGCATACCAGCATAATAATCTGTAATATGGAAGTGTTTTTCCATTATCTTAATTCTAATTTAGTATTTACTTTCATTTTATATTTTCTCCTAAAGCTCTGGGTGTTCCATTTAACCATATCTAGCCCTGTTTGCCTTTCTCGGTCAACCAGGTTTGACTTAAGAACTGCCACTAGCCCTCAGTATTTTAATATATATATATATATTATGGTCTACTGAGTGGTAAACTGGCATTGAAATCATCTGATATACTGATTCACATAATCTGTGACTCATTCTGTTTCTGTTCATGGAGGTGAGCGTAGACTGAAATAGATATCTCCATGTTCATGGAGTGAATTGATATATGAAAATGACAATCACTTAATGTATAAATAAGCAAGTCTTTACTCACAGGCATCAATCCTAACTAACCAGTTATAATAGGGTATCCTGGAATTTGTCCAGAGGTGTTAATCAGATGCATGAAAGCCAGAATTGAAGCATGAGGTCCAGAGATAAATAATAGAACATCATTAGCATATAACATATATGCAGGGCTTTTTTTCTCATAGAACGCTTAGAACGGCGTTCCGGCACCTTTTTTTTTTGCAAAAAAAGCTCCCTCTATTGGCTTTAGAAAGCCTATTGCAGGGGTAAGCAATCTTTGCTCTTTTTTATGATTCATGGACTTCAACTCCCAGAAATCCTGAGCCAGCCATGCTGAGGGGAAAGAGAGGTTTCCAAGCTGAGCCATGCTGGTTCAGGAATTCTGGGAGTTGAAGTCCTTGAGTCATAAAAGAGCCAAGGTTACCTACCCTGCACTATAGGAGGACATTAAAATTATTTACAAGGTTACTTCTTTAGGAACTAAACTTTTAGAATCTAAAACAGCTAATTCAAAAAAGCCAACAGGAAAGAACCTTACATTTTTCATCTGCTTCTGTCTTTTAGAAGGTAAAATTAGATAACAAAATAATCTATTTCCTATGTTAACATCTCTGCAATGAAATCAATAAAGGTAACAGGAAAGAAATGAGAAACATTTTTCTCAATGTAATATGTCTACTTTAGCTGATGCTAGAAAAAAAATACTATCTTTTGTAAATACTCTTGAAAACTATTTTGAATCTATAACCATCTATTATAACTAAACCACTTTAAATTAAACAATTCTTAAGAATGAAATATTCTTAATTTGGACTTTACTTTTACTGTTTGGACTGTTGTGTGTTTTGAAAAATAGATTATTTAGAATCTAGTTATGTTGCACTTCAGTCTTTAAATAATTAACCTAGTATATACATAACAATATATGATGTTTTCCATGGTGAGCTTAACATCAATAACAACATTTATTAAAAAGGCTAAAATAATTTCTGGTGGTATTATCTGTACATTAAAATTTTGTTTAGTCACAATCTTTCACTTTTCACATTCTGGAAAAGCAGTGGTCATGTATCCTAGCAAAAGATGTTACATATGTGCATAAGCATAATCAGTAGCATATGCCTTTTTAAAAATATCAAACATGCAAAGAAACAAAAATAAGTCCAAAATGTCTGTATTACATCCAGAAATGCCAACTTTGCAACCAATATTTCTCATCCATAACTATGGCACACTAAGGATACCTGCATACATGCAAATGCTTCTCTGGGATCAATAACGCAGCAGGGATTGCTTTTCTTTCCAGTAACAGATTGTTGGGAAATACCAAACATGGCCTTGAGAATTCCAATGTTTGTTACAAATTTTTCTGGATGTGGTTGGAAAGAGGCCTAGAAATGCCAGCACAAATGCATCACACTTGCTGAACGTGCATACGTAACTAATTACAATCTTCAATTATATGTAATATATCTAAGATGAGATGGGCTGTCTCAACTGCAACTTGCAAACCATTCCGTTTTGCAGCAAAAGAATCCAGGACAAGCTGATCAGCAAAACGTAGAGAGGATTCATTAACACAATTTTTGGGAAGGAAAGAAACAGAAGGACAGTTTAACATCTTCCAGTTGATGTTATGTTATGTAACATCTTCTGGGAGTTGAAGTCCATAAGTCATAAAAGAGCCAAGGTTGCCTAAGCCTGGGCTATTGGCTTTCGAAAGCCAATAGGAATTGCTGCTGAGCATGCCAAAAGTCCCGGCCGGCAAATGTTGCACAGGCAAGTTGTCTGCAGCAAAGGCAGGAACTTTGCACCCCTCCCTGCTGCCCAACTACACCATCTCAACTAGGTAAGTAAGATATTTGCAAATAGGATGGCAATACACAATTTAGGCTGCATTTACATCAGGGCTTTTCAACCTTTTCAGAAATTGTCCCACTTTTAGGACATGACAATATTCAAGCACCACCAGTGCTTAACAAGGTGTCAAAAACTTGATGACTAAAAAAAGGGGGGGTATTTTGGGTTTCATTGGTTAGATTCATTTATTGTTATAGAAACGGCTAGTTTATAATATTATAGAAAAGCAAAAAGTTGAGGTTCAATGTTAATGGTTCCTTCTACTCCTGTAACAGAGGAAGTCAGAAGTCAGTGCCTTTTATTTTTCCCTTCTCCCCCTCACTTTTCTCTTTTTCTCTCACCCTTCACTCGCCAAAGCCACCCCACTCACTCACACTTTGCTCACAAAAGCCTTCAGTCACTCTCACTCCTCCGTCTCTTTCAAAGGCACCTCGTTCAGTCTCTCCCCCACTCACTCCGTCTCTTTCAAAGGCCTCTTGCTCGTTCACTCACTCATTGCCCCGTCGCTTCCAAACGCCATTTGCTCATTCACTCACTCACTTACTGCCCCATTACTTCCAGACACTTCCAAACACCACTTGCTCGCTCACTCACTTACTGCATTTGGAAGTGACAGGGCAGTAAGGGAATGAGTGCTGGTGCCGGAGGCCACTGCCATGAGGAACACAGAACTGGGTCGGGGTTTGGAGCAGCTCCGGGTGGGGGCTCAGCACGGGGAGGAGACTCCCCATGGCGGCTATGGGGAGGGGAATCCCCACTGCATGTGGTTCCAAGCCACAGGAGCGGGGGTGCAAAGGACGGGCAGCGATGCCATAGCAAGACACTGGCATCGCTCCCAGTGACATCACCTCTGAGTTCTGGCACCTTTTTTTTTTTTTTAGAAAAAAAGCATTGCATATATGTATATTATAATAAATTATTTAACATTCATGGATATTCTGATCTTGCCTGATAGTATAGGGTTTCCTGCAAGGGGTTGGACTAGAAGACTTCTTCAAATCTGCTAGTATATTCCTCAGTATATCTGATCTGGCACTAGCCTATTGTCACTTGATTTCTTCCACACCTGCTCCTGCAGATTATCTGTTGAGTCAGCCTCAAGTGGTTGATTAGTTGTGGGTTACTGAAGCTGACAATGTGCTGGATTAGACCTATTCTGGATCAAAGCTGTTGTACTCCGCATTGGTGTTTTTCTTTGTTGTTGGTTCATAGACCTTCAGCTTTGCTAAAGCAGCTGGTCGTTCTTTTTCTATTTGCAGAATTTTCATTTGGGCCTCTTCCTCTGCTTGGCGGATTTTTCTCTGGGCTTCCTCCTTTGCTTGGCGGACCTTTCTTTGGACTTCTATTTCAGCTTCCTTCCTAGCAAGGGAAGCTTGCACCTTCTTTTTTTCTGCAAGCACACGGGCCTTTAACAGCTTGTCATATATCGTTGAAGCCCTGGAACGAGAGGATGTAACGGAGCGTACTGTGTGTCTACTTGATGTAGACCTATTAGATCTGGTCTCTGGCAGGTCAGCAATCCGGATTTTTGCCTTATTCTTTACATCTTGCACTAGGAGTTCTCTTTGCTGGTTCAGTTCCACAATCTTGGTTAATTCTGCTGAGGAATCATCTTCATTAGAGTCTTTTAAGAAAATTGTGTATTTTGCAGACAGCCGCTGGTAACGTTCATAAGCTACAGACAAACGATGTATAAAGTCTCTTAAGTCAGCACGATTATCCTTAAGGCTCTGCAAAATTGTCATGGTGTGTGTGGTTCTGTCCCATAGGTCTGACAGATCACTGGAAAATTCATCTTTCCTTGACTCATAAATGACTCTGAGCATCTGGGTTAGCGTTATTGTACGCTTGGGTTTTACAACTTCTTGGTGCAAATCAGGGTTGTCTGGTTGAACCAGCTCTTCTGGATCAATGAGACATTCTGCCATGGCTAGGACAGATATAGAAAATTTCCGAGGTATTTTTGACTAAATTCGGTGAACTTCATTCTTTGACCACTAGGGGGGACTCTACATGTGCCTGAGGACAAGCCTTTTACTTGCTGAGCAGCCACTGGGGTGCTGCTTGTGTAGGTGAGTACTTCAACGAAGTTCACCTCTTGACCACTAGAGGACGCTGTTTGGATGCAAATCTTATTGTCTCTAGCTTGAATTTGGACGCAAAGTGGGGCAAATGTTCCTTCTTATGACCACTAGTCGTGAGCCGGTCTGGAACTCTTGAGAGACTTCCTGTCTGTATTAAGAGGACCAACCGTAGGCTATAAACTGTGTCTGACGAAGGTTAATTTGCTCTTTGTTCCTAGTTTATAGCTAGAGTACGATAAATCACTTGCTTATCCATATAAAATGCTTGCATAGCTTCACATGCGGTTCAAATTTGCAGACAGTTTAAGCGTTTCAGTTTGGCCACCAGGGGTTGCTGTCTGCCTTAGTGTAAATCCAAATTGGCCTTTTGTCTCCTGGATTCCAAGGGTGAGGGCAAGGAAGAGCTGCGTTGCCAGAGCAACTAATTGCTTTATTGTCTTTTTATGACCTTCCTAAGCAGTCTTTAGAACAAAATTTTTTTTGCTATCTGGCAAACCTTTTTGTTTGAGCAAAATTCTAAAAACAATGGCTAATAGCACAGGATGAAATCTCTGTACAAATGCTTGCATGGCTAGTTCATCACTCCTTTGAACAAATATTTCAATAAAATTCCAACTTTAAAGACAATGGTTAGTCATTGCATCAATGCCTCTCTCCATGCATTGGTTTGCATTCCTAGGGTGGGGGTCTCCTTCGCTGATCAGCAATGAAGAATTTAGTTACTATGACAACTAATGGCTTTATTGTCTTTTATTGCTCTCAGCAGCCTTTAACAAAGAGAGTTTAGCAAACTAAAAAACCCTTCTCTTCCTTGAGCAAAGATTCAGTTCTGAAACAAATTGTTTGCAACTGTAAATCTCTGATCTTCTGAGACAAGACAGTCAGGAAATTTTAAAAACTTGCATTTGGTTTCACAAGACTCAAGCTTACTAACACAGTCCTGAAAGTTCATTAGCATTTACAGCCACTCTCAAACTCGCTAATAGAGAGGCAGTAAGATTTTAACAGGCATTTGGCTGGTCTCATTAGAAGGACGGGTAGAAACAACAATCCACACAAACAAATCCTGACAACAGGATTTGCTCTTATAGAATCAGCTGGAGAACAACAAATTACTGATTTTCTTTTTTACTGTAGACATGCAAGTTTATAGAAGCACTTTTTGACTGAGCCTTGCTCGTGCAGAGAGAAGGAATTCAAATTACTTTAAACTTGATTGCAGAAACATTTTCTAACTTTTGCTTACTGAGCAACATGCAGATGTACAAATTGGAGACAAAGGAATTCAAAATCATTTTCTAACTATGCTTGATTGCAGAAACATGCAGACAAGAGGAATTTAAAATCATCTTCTAACTATTCTGGATCGAAGCTGTTGTACTTTAATTAATCTCTTGTAAGACTTCTATGGTCTATGTAAGCAGATATAATTAACCTTAACAGGTCTCTCCAGATAGTTTGAACTCGTAGAAACACCTTTGATATAGAAATACCTTTATTGCAATTCAGATGACATTGTACAGCATTTCCAAGATATTCCTGAGGTGTCTCCAAGGTTAGAAGATGATAATGCTCCCAGGGTCTGCATATTGGGACCCCATGTTTTCTGCTAATGAAGCATGGCTCTCTAGGGAAAAAGGAGAAGGAAGCCCATCCCAGAAAGGGGAGGGGAAAGGAAATACGTCATAGGGTAGGAGGGTCTGACTGCCCACATTGTGATTTCTCCACACAGCCACATGGTGGCAGCACAAGACCCCTCAAGTTCCAAGTTAGAGGACTTCATGACATGTGATGAAATATTGTCCAGGTTGTGCAGGTGGTCTTGTAAGTTAAAAGCTGCTGGACTGGGTCAGGCTAGTTGGAATGTGACTTTTGTAGTGTCCTCATTGGTGATTCATATCTTCAGACCCTGCACTACCTTTTTGGACTGAGGAATCCACTTAGTAGGGAGAGAGATGTACAGCATCCCAACAAGTGAGGATACAAAGAAGTGGATGAGTCAAAACAATTTGATACCAATTTTGGGAAGGAATTAAAGGATGCAGCCAAATTTTTTATTTTATTTATTTATTTATTTATTTATTTATTTATTTATTTATTTATTTATTTATTTATTTTATTGAATTTGTATACCGCCCTATTCCCGTAGGACTCCTGTACACCTTAAAGGTAGTTTGCTTCTACTAGCATGTTTAAAAATCCTTTTTCCTGTCAGAGCATTTTCAGTTGTAGCTTGAGCATGACGTAACAATTATCCAAAAAGCCATATTTGGCCTCTTTATTGTCACACTTTCATCAGATTAATAACAGAGTTTGCTAGAATTATTTTGGAGATTCTTTGGAAACTCTGTACCAGATTTATTATATATGAGGCATTTTGATTCTGCTTGGAAAGAGAAGCAAGGTAATTTTAATACATAATAGTTTCATAAGAAGAGCTCTGTTTTCCTGAAAATAACATCACCCATTCAGGAATGGTTAAACTGTGAAGCACATTAAACAGACTGTTAAATCTATGAATGATATCACATATCTTTTGCATCAATGTATGTAATTCATGATATCTGCAATAACATTATACAAATGATTAAACTGACACAAAGCTTTTAGTTTACCCAAACTGTTGGAACTTTTTTGAAAACAGTAGATTTTATTGGTTTTTGTCGTGGAGTCTGGAGTTAAATTTTGCCTGTAGTATCCAAGGTTCCCCAAATTGAGGGCTTATCATGTCGAATTCTCTGGAGAATACCGTAGTTCTATGAGATGCAAGTTGTCCACTTCCAACTTCTGATATTTAATGTTACAGTTTTCTTTCTCATCAGCATACCTTCACAATACATTGTATAAATCAATACTAATATATTGCAAGATTATTGAATGTTTGCCCTGGTACTTAGACATTATTTAAAATCATGCTCCAGATTATCTCAAAATTGCAAAAAAGCTGTGTAATGTAAAAAAAATAGTTCTATTTCTCTCACACTAAACAATTGTTGAACTTTGGGTTGGTGGTTGAAAATAAGCGTTGTTCTGCCAAGGTAAAATATAGATTTTTAGTGAAGTAAAAGAGAGTATATAAAAGTATAAGAAGAGAGGCAAAGTGACCAAAAGAGAGACCAAAAATTAGCATAGTGAGAAAAAATTGCTTGTGTGCCAGTTTGGAAAGTGAAGCAACAATTCATATTCTTGCATGCATTTATCAGTGTATCTGGAAGCAGAATTTAAAATTGTGTCATAATACTCATTTTCAGAGAATGCAAATTTGTGGGGAAGATAGCTGTTTTAAAAAAAAGCTTTTTAGTGCAATCACAGTTGCTTTATTTGATGATGAATCTTTATTCGGGCACAATAGTGGGAAGCATATACAGTATAAGTTACTGGGTATAAATAGATGACATTTATAGACTATGTCCTCATATCTATTTTCTAGCATGACAGGTTATTAATAATGGAAGTACTTGCCTTTTACCATTTTTTGCATTCTGGAAATGTTTTGCCATTTGTATTTTAATATTGGTACAAGATGATAGAGAGATAGCATATTTTCAGAGACCAGGAACAGAAGAGGCATTATGTACCTTGTCAAGGAAGTATACAAATGTTAATATGCAGAAGTCCCCATTTCATTATCACTGCCCGATATTACTGATATGTGACTGCATTTTTTTGTGCAGCATAGCTGTTGCAGATGTAGGAACACCTATTCCTTCGTTAATCAGAATAGCATATGTTATTCTGCAGAAGTTAAGTTTGTATGGCATCTCCAGTATAGTGATTATATGGCAATATAATATATAATATTAACTGTGATATTCAGACTAGTGATTAAAGTAGAGTTTCAGCACATGTTGTGCAGTCTAATTCTGATAATAAGCAGGTTAGGTCTTCTTAAGTATGGAAAAGAAGATATTCCAAGAACCTATTGGTGATGTAAGCCTGAGTTGCTTTGAGGAAAGAAAAATTACAAATAGAATAGAACAATATATATCTTATGGGATTCCCAAGTATATGACCCACAGAAGAGTACAAAAATTGTATTGTATTGTATGATTGCAAATTTCATTATGTATTGATTGTTCTTATCCCCAGTGATAAGATTGTGAAGGAATGTGTTATCTATATTTTTTTTAAATATACTTGATATTGGCTGCTCATGTAGTAAAATATGCTTAGAATTAATACTGTTTTCTCCCTCTCTTTCTCAACTCTAGTTGAAGCTCGAAGACAGATCAGTGGTGCCTCGAGATGTCGTCAGGCATATGGGCTCACGTGTAAGTGTTGCTGTGCGTCGCACAAAGAGACAAAGCTGTATCTCATGTGATGCTACTATTAAATTTAACTTCAATAGACATTTTACAAGGCCCAGATCATTTACATAGAAGTAATGATGTGTGTTAGCTGGATCGAGTCACTGAAGCAGTAGGCATGAGCCTAAATGGACTCCAGAAGATGGTAGATGACAGGAAGGCCTGGAGGAACATTGTCCATGAGGTTGCAATGGTTCGGACATGACTTCGCAACTAACAACAACAACAAATAGTGCTCAAAGATAAGCATGCTAGCATATGATCTTATTGAAGAAAGGATGCATACGATCAATAATATCAGCACTGAGGCAAATTGCTGTTCACAGATGAACCTCTGGTTAGGATACTGATTCCTGCAGGGAACAGTTTGCAGTTTTTCAGATTGGAATCAATATTATTACAGATAGAAGTGAAAAGCCATTTGTATATTATTAGCCATTTTTCAGGAATCAGTAAACATTTTTTCTTAGTGGCAAAGTAGCATGAAATCAAACAGTCAAGAAAAAAAGTCAGGGTAAATCAGGGTCCCCAACCCCTGGGCCACACACCAGCACCGGTGCGTAACCTGCCAAGAACCAGGCCACACAAGTGAATGAAGCTCCATCCACACATGCACGGGATCCAGGTATCACACACACACACACTCAGTCCCCAAAAATGTCACCCTCCACAGAACCAGTCCCTGGCACCCAAAAGGTTGGGGACCTCTGGTATAAATCATCAGCTGCTTTCAGTGATCATTTGGTTTGAAAATTAAGAACAATTTTCTCATTGAACAATTAGAAAAGGAATATAATGGAATATATATTTTAAGAAATCTTGAGTCCTTAATCACTATTCTTGTATACCTGCATTGGAAGAAGTAACCACATACTATACATTACAGTTGTAACTAGTATACAATCTCTAGGCCTTAGCATTTCTATTTGACATATTACTATGCATGGATATCATGTTCAGAATCTTGATGGTAAAAGATTTTGTCTTCCCTTGGAAATCCCTTTGCTACAGACCAGTTAATGTTTGTTTTTTGGAGAGAGACACATACGTGGGTAATATATCCAAAAAGAGAAGCCCACAGACAAAACAAACTATAATATAATATCATCTTGTAGACCTTAGCAACTGATATTAAGAGGCGGTATACTGCTGAAATATTAGGCAATGTCTAGTCATCGTGACTAGAGCCATTAACAGCCTTATTTTCCCTGAAGAAATTCACTTATTTTATATTGACAGATACCTTCAGTATAAGTGTGTCCTTTAATAAATCTTGATGTTTGGGAATAATTCTGCTAGTTAGCTATAGGCTTCATTTTTAAGTAGATGCCATTCATTAATAAATAAATCATTCTAGCAATTGCCAGATTATAAAAAGATAATGATGTATCTAGATTTGTATCTACTTTCTCAGCAAGAAAGTAATACATAGGCACAAGGGGTATCAAAAATAATATTTCATCCTCTTGGTTATTGATTATTTTAATTAATGCTTTAAATCTGAAGAGCTAAAGGCAGAAAAAAAGGACACTTACAATTTGGGATACATGAAAGTACTATTTACTGATATTTGTTCTACGAAAAAGTTTTTAGCACTTTTCTAAAAGTTCAAAGAATACAAGCTCTATAATCACTGACACTTGAATGCCTAAAATAGTTTTTAAGAAATACTGGTTTTCTATGGAATTCTTTTGACAATAATTGAATTGACTTGAATATAAAGGCTATCCTTGTTCTGACATCTTGGATAGCAGGCAGATGCTAACTAGTCTGAGAAATAGTTTATCTGATGTAGGAGTTCCACATTTCAGATAAGGATGATGGATTTGGAAACAGGAAAAGGCTCTGGATGCAGTAGGGTTTTTTTGCCCAGTAAATGGGGGGGGGAGCATTAAAGTTCTTTATTCATCTTGTTAGGTTGTATTTCATGAATCTTGATTTACTTTCTATGAAAGCAATGGGTGAAATTTGAAGGATTCTTAGTTCTGCAAATATTGAAAGCCCACTGAAGTTTAAAGAAATATCTGTTTTTTTTTTCCAGGACAGCCAATGTGGGACAGTTGTTGATGTCAACATAGAGTGTGCAGTAAAACTGGTGGGAACCAACTGTATCCTGTATCCTGTTAACAGTAAAGATCTTCAAAATATCTGGGTGAGAATGCTTTAGACTATTTAGCCTGACGCAGCAAGGAGTCTTCTAGCTTAACAAATATAACCTTAAATCAACAAGAAAAATAAGCAATGTCAATTATTACAGCTCATATTTGATCTAGAAAGAGTAATGCCTTTAAATCTTTGATACCATCAACCATGGTATCCTACTGTGACGTCTCAGGGGGTTGGGAGTGGGGGGCACTGTTTTATAGTGGTTCTCCTACCTCCTGGGCCACTTGCAGTCGGTGTTGACGGGAGGGCAGAGGTCCGCCCCGAGGCCTCTCGTTTGTGGAGTTCCTCAGGGTTTGGTCCTCTCTCCCCTCTTGTTCAACATCTACATGAAGCCGCTGGGTGAGCTCATTCATGGTTTCGGGGTGGGGTATCATCAGTATGCTGATGATACCCAGCTTTTTCTTTCCACCCCGAACCAACCCAGTGATGCCCTCGACGTGATGTCCCATTGCTTGGAGGTGGTCCGGGTTTGGATGGGGAGAAACAGGCCTCGTCTCAATCCTGCCAAGACTGAGTGGCTGTGCATACCGGCATCTCAGACTAATCAATCTTTTCCATTGTTAACTATGGGGGGGGTGAGGTGTTACCCCCCCCATTGATAGGGCCCGCAACCTGGGTGTCCTCAGTTTGGAAGATCATATAGGAGCTGTGGCCAGGGGGGCTTTTGCTCAGGTTCGCCTGGTTCGCCAGTTATGGCCCTATCAGGGTACCGCCGGTCAAGGATTGCCGACGGGCAATCCCCGGGGGAAGGGCGTTCTCTGTGGGCACGCCTGCCCTATGGAATCAACTGCCAACGGAACTCCGGACTTCCCCCGACCTTCGTTCATTTCGCCGGGACCTAAAAACCTGGCTCTTTGAGCTATCTGGTCTGGACTGAGGGGTTTTAATGTTTTTAAATTGTGATTTTAATTTTTTGTGGCTAGACTTAATTTAATTGTATTTTAATTTTATATTGTATTGTTTTTAAATTTTGCCTTGTAAACTGCCCTGAGTCCTTCGGGAGTAGGGCGGTATATAAACCGAATTAATAATAATAATAATAATAATAATAATAATAATAATAATAATAATAATAATAATAATAACAACAACAACAACAACAACAACAACAACAACAACAACAACAACAAGGTAGTCTTGTAAGACCTATTAATAGATAGTTTGTTACTTGTGGTCATATTCAAAGAATTTCTAAAAATGTTGAAATAATAAAAAAGTATCTTTTTTTCTAGAGCTTGGAGGGGAAATGATTATTTGGGGAGGAAAAGTAACTTACATGTAAAACTCAATTTTAGCACCCTGTAGAGATTTTTCCTGCTTTCTAAGTCCTTTGAAACCTTGGGGAGAACAAGAAGTGTATTCTTGTCCAGTACACTGAGAGTTATATCAGATAGTTTGTCTCCTCTGTAATGGAATTATATTGACTTAACACTGTAAATATTTTTATATGAAAAAATCTTCTCATATCTTGTTTTTAGAAATCATTTGGGGGAGTAAAAACTGACTAGCAATTAGGAATCATTTAAAATACAGTATTATAAAAGATGTCATAATACATTTTTTCAGTTATTCCAGATTTTTTTTCTGTGCTTTTGCATTTCTCATTTTGATCTCCAGTTTGAAAGCTCTTATTGAAAGACCTTACAACATAAACCAACTCCTTTTATTCTTTCAGAATAAAATCAAATTTTGGATTTAATCTCTTTCTTTCCTCTACTGTCTTACTACTAAATTGTTTCAACATAGTAGTAGTAGTGACTAACGTGTTGGCCTAGAAACTGGGAGACCATGAGTTCTAGGCTTTCCTTAGGTATAAATGCTGACTAGTGATTTTAAGCAACCGTTCTCTCTTAGTCCAACCTATCTCACAGGTTTGTTGTCTTGAGGAAAATAGGAGGCAGGATCATTATGGATGCTGCTTGAGTGGTACAAAATAAAAGCAAGATATAAATTTAATAAAAACAAAAACTAACTCTGTAAGCTGCTTTTCTGACAACACTATTGTATGGAATATAAGCCTTTGAAAGAAATGACACAATACTTGTGTTATTTTTAAAATTTGCAAGTAGTTTCTTTCCAATTAAGCAAGGGCTTAGTCATAACTTTAGAGAGAGTCTCTACATAGTGATTAGCCAAACTGATTACTTGATCAAGAAAACTCATGTCAACAATACAATCCAGAAGTAGAGTACAGTTAATACACGGTCAGTAACATCTTTAGCAAAAAAATGCATTTCCTACAATATATATTGTTGTTGTTAGTTGCAAAGTCGTGTCCGACCCATCGCGACCCCATGGACATTCCTCCAGGCCTTCCTGTTGTCTACCATCTTCTGGAGTTTATTTAAGCTCATGCCTACTGCTTCAGTGACTCCATCCAGCCACCTCATTCTCTGTCGTCCCCTTCTTCTCTTGCCCTCAATCTTTCCCAGCATTAGGCTCCTCTCCAGTGAGTCCTTCTTTCTCATTAGGTGGCCAAGGTATTTGAGTTTCAACTTCAGGATCTGGCCTTCTAAAGAGCAGTCAGGGTTGATCTCCTCTAGGACTGACCAGTTTGATTGCCTTGCAGTCCGAGGGACTCGCAGGAGTCTTCTCCAACATCATAGTTCAAAGGCCTCAATTCTTTGGTGCTCAGCCTTTCTTATGGTCCAACTTTCACAGCGATACATTGCAACTGGGAAGACCATAGCCTTGACTATACGCACTTTTGTTGGCAGGATGATGTCTCTTCTTTTTAGTGTGCTGTCTAGATTTGCCATGGCTTTCCTCCCCAGGAGCAAGCGTCTTTTAATTTCTTGGCTGCAGTCTCCATCTGCGGTGATCTTGGAGCCCAGGAAAATAAAATCTGTCACTACCTCCATTTCTTCCCCATCTATTTGCCAGGAATTGAGAGGGGCAGATGCCATGATCTTGGTTTTCTTAATGTTAAGTTTCAACAATATATATAGGAAATATAAAATATAAATATTTTATAAATATAAAAATTTGCAATTTTGTTTGTTTTGCTAGCTATTGCTATACATTGTCTTTTTTAAAACTAACATTTTAAAATTAAAGACTTTGTGCTCTAAAATCATTCTCAAAAAGGTGAGAAGTGTTACAGTTTCATCAATTACAGTTTGCTTGTTTATTTGATCAATTTATATCCTTTCTTTCATACAGGAGTTTAAGGTGATGTAAATAGTTCTCCCTTCTATTTTTTTCCCCCATAACAGAAACTCTGTCAAATAAATTGAACTAAGAGAAAATGACTGACTGAAAATCACACATTAAGCTTCATTGTTGGGGTGTACAACCTATGGCTTGCCAGTGCCAGACCTCTACTTTAACCACCACAGCACACTGGCTGTTATACAGATCTTACAAGGCTGAAGAAACTACTCAATTTATTGTCACACAAAACATTCTGTCCTTTCTTGGACCACTTTATTTATAAGATTTCTCCAAGATGTTCCCAGCTATTTCTTTTTTCAGATGTTTTTTTTATCTTGCTGTTATTACTTTATAAGTAACTCAAGGCAGCAAACATACATAATACTCCCTCCTCCTATATTCCACACAACAACAACAACAATTCTGTGAGGTGCATTGGGCTGAGAGAGTGACTGGTCGAAGGTCACCTAAGCAGCTTTTATGCCTAAGACAAAACTAGAAGTGACAGTTTCCTGATTTCAAGTTTCTATTATAATTTCTGTGTTTATTTGTTCAGCTCCACTATGGTGTTGGTTATAAAATACAAACACTAACACATTTCTGTATATCTAGATTTTATAAAGGAGGGAAAATCCCTTTAATTATCTGGAAGATGTTCAATTGATCTTGGTCATTTGCACTTGAAGTAGTTCCTACTTTGATTTAGTTTACCCTATTAGAATTGTATGAAATTAATTGAATTAAAATAATTTCTAACTGATAAAATAAACTTTGAAATCAGGCATTCTAATTCTCTCCTTCCCCCTCAGCCCTTTATGTACGGTGACTGCATAGCGTATGACTGGTGGCTTGGAAAGGTGTATGATTTAAAGAACCAAATCATTCTGAAGCTCTCCAATGGCGCAAGGTATTTCTGTTGCTTTGCTGTGGAGCATGTCATTAGCTGTTAAATAAATATAGGTTCTTAAGGGCAGTCTTCTACACATGCTTATCAAAGAGTAAGTTCCATTACACCTGCTCCCAGGTAATGAAGTTTTGAATTAAAGTCTCTGATTTGTTAGTTGTACACTTGTTTATGTTGATAAATCTACGCTGTATGGAATATTTTAATAAGTTGGGGTTGTTTCAAAGTTATTACTTGTATAACCTGAGTGAAAACTGGCAGTTTGGGTTGATTGCTTGGCTCTTGCATTTCTAACATTATTATTTTTAATGTTAACTCTTCTATCTCCCTTACTTTCAAAAGCTTCATTAGCTGGCATATGTAGCTAAGTAATGTCAGTTATAGGAAACATTTATGTTGTAATGTGAGGATGTGGGGCATTTGAGTTGTATAATAAACATGTAAGAACTTTGTTGAAGCAACTTGTTAAATAGAAAACTAAAATTTCGACAACAAACTATTCTGATATTTGCTTAACTGAATCATGTTCTCCAGATATTTTTGATTACAACTCTTTATCAGTCCAGTTAATATGGCCACTTATCAGATACAGAGGAAGTTGTAGCCAAAACTCCTTAGAGGACACCCGTTTTGTGAAGGCTGCAGAATTGGATACTACCGCTTGAAATACTGTAATTGTTTGATATAATTGATAATTACTATTTCTGAACTACATGTTATGTAAATGGATTGATCTCAGTATTTACCAGTAGTACTTCACTATCTGATTATTTGAGCGGATCATCTACCCTGATGATTTCATTGTGTTGAGCAAATATGACAACTCTCTTTTTGAATTCAGCATCTTGAGTACTTTTTTTCTGGCCCCCTATTCTCTCCTAAAATCTTAGAATGTAAGATATTTTTTGTCCATGTAAATCTATATTTCTCATAATTTCATGGGTGATATATAAATATATACATCTATTCTGAATTACTCAACTATAACAATATCAGGCTTTATTAAAGGCCTTAATATTGTTCTTAAAATTAGGACTTTGTACAGTAGTGCTTTCTTAGGTTCTGTGTCAGAAAACCTCAGCCTTTCTGGACCATTGGACACATTGGAATTTTGAGATCCTGTTAGAAACCCTCTCACAAAATTGTTGTGTGCGGTTGGTGCAACCAATTGTAGAACATCCTTTTACCAGAAGGCCAAAAGAACAGAAGCTATTTGCTAGGAGTGCTCCACAATATCCAAGGGACCTGAGAGCATTCCTAAGCATATACTTTTGTTTGATGTTACTGATTTGTTTCATGCATGCTAGCTAATTAAAATAAAGTTTAAAAAAAATCTGATACCGCAAAAAGCTTGGTGAGCATTAAAGGACATTGCCCCCAGGTGCCATGTTAGAAACCCATGCAGTTTGGTTAAATCCATGTTTTCCCCCCTATGGATGTAGCTAAATCTGCTTGGGGTGGGGCACTCAATAATCCCTCACACACACACCCACCCAAATGGTTTGCATGCAAAAATGTCCAGGTTCAATTGTTGGCATCTCCAGATAGGACTGATTAAGAAATATTCTGCCTGAAACTGGGGAGGTCTTAGTCAAAGTTGAACATATACCGTATTTTTCCGTCTATAAGACGCACCCTTGTATAAGACGCCCCCCAATTACTTCTCGATACCATCACAAGGGAAGCGACTTCCTCCAATCAGATGGCGCTCTGCAAGCTTAGTCCTGCCCACCCCCTTGGCCTTCAATCACTGTACTGAGGTGGCTTCCCAGGGCCTCTTACGGCTTCAGCCTGAGCTGTGCCACTGAAAAACGGGTCACAGAAGGCAGCTTCAGTGGGACCGGCAGCATCCTTGGGGCAGTGCGATTCTCCTGCACCAGGCGGCATCTCAGGCCAGCAATATCCTCCTGCACCAGGCGGCATGGCAGCGGCATGTAAAGAACCCACAGAGGCATGCCCTGGGCTGTGGAGGTTACCATTATTTTTGTTCTTATTTTTGAACAGGGTGTTTGCAGGAAAAAATAGTGTCTTATACACGGGAAAGTACAGTATGTTTAATGGACCAATAATGTTATTCAGTATTTAAAAGCAAGTGGATAAATAAGTACCACTGTAGTGGGAAGGTACCGTATTTTCCGGCGTATAAGACGACCCGGCGTATAAGACGACCCCCTACTTTTAAGAAGTTTTTCAAGGTTTTTTGTCTTATACGCCGGAAAATACTTACATGCCCTGCCCTCCCTGTCCGTCGCAGAGGAGGCGAAGGCCCGACTGGCCCCGCCGGCCCTCCCGCTGCTCCCGCGCTTCTGCCGGCGCAGCGTTTCCCGGGCGGCAGGCAGCGCCGGAGGGCAGCCGCCACCCCGCCACGGCCGGCGCCCCTCCTGCTTTCCCCCCCCAGGCCTTGAAGTTGAACGTCTCCCATTGGGCGCAGGGCGGGGCAGCTCCGCCCGCAGCCTCTTTTTTAGAACTCATGTGCCTCTTCCCTCTCACCGTCGGCCGAGGCGCGCTCGGCCCGGGCTCCCGGTCCCCTCATGGAGCTGGACTGGGCGTGCAGCCTCTCGGTGTGGCTGCTTTTCCTGGGCAGCCTGGCGGTGCGGCTCCTGCGCTCGGACCTGTTGCTGAGCCGGCGGCTGCTGCTGCGCGTGGCGCTGCTGGCCGTCCTGCCGCTGCCCCTCAGTGCCGCGCTCACCGCGGCTGCCTGCTGGCTCGTCTCAGCCAGCACCGCCCGGCAGAAGCGCAGCGTCGGACAGGAGCAGGACTTCCCTGCCGGCTCCCGTCCGACGCTCTTCCCTCTGAGGCAGCTGCTGCCTCAAGAGGGAAGAGCGTCGGACGGGAGCCGGCTCTTCCCTCTTGAGGCAGCAGCTGCCTCAAGAGGGAAGAGCGTCGGACGGGAGCCGGCAGGGAAGTCCTGCGTGTGTGCGTGTGTGCAGGACTTCCCTGCCGGCTCCCGTCCGATGCTCTTCCCTCTTGAGGCAGCTGCTGCCTCAAGAGGGAACAGCGTCGGACGGGAGCCGGCTCTTCCCTCTTGAGGCAGCAGCTGCCTCAAGAGGGAACAGCGTCGGGCGGGAGCCAGCAGGGCAGTCCTGCACATGCGCGCACTCCCCAGCTGCTAAGGAGCAGCCGGGGAGTGTGCGCGTGTGCAGGACTGCCCTGCCAGCTCCCGCCAGACGCCACCCACTGATTTTCCGGCGTATAAGATGACTGGGCGTATAAGACGACCCCCCAACTTTTGAGGTGATTTTCATGGGTTAAAAAGTTGTCTTATACGCCGGAAAATATGGTAACAGTGTTCTGTGCGCCTTGGCATATAGCCATGCTGGCCACACGATCACAGAAGCCTCTTCCAACAACACTGGCTCCTTTGGCTAAGAAACAGAGATTAGCACCACACCCTACATTTGAACACGACTGGATAGGGGAAACCTTTACCTTTATCTTTTTATTCATTCATTAACATCATTAAATTCTAGCATAAGAGCATATAAATTCAAATATTAAGAAGATTATGCTAATTCTTTTCCAATCTTTTTTCCCAATGGTTATGTGTTTCTTTAGATGTTCCATGAGCACAGAAGATGCGGCAAAACTCTATGACGTCTGCCCACATGTCAGTGATTCAGTATGTTTTTAGTCATTTTAATAAGTTTTAATTTGTAGAGATACATTTCAGCATATTCTTGAGGATTTGGTAGAGCATAGCATATAGGTATTCCTTGACTTGTGACCACAATTGAGCCCAAAATTTTGGTTGCTAAGCAAGGCAGTTGTTAAGTGAGTTTTGCCCTATTTTACATCCTCTTTTGCCACAGTTGTTAGGTGAAACATGCGGTCATTAAGTGAATCTGGCTTTTCCCATTGACTTTGCTGATTGGAAGCTGGTTTGGATGGTGATCACATGACCCCCAGACAGTGCAATTGTCATAAATACCTCCCATTTGCCTGAATCTTGTTCACATAAGGGTGGGGATACTGCAACAGTTATAAGTGTGAAAACCGGTCATAAGTTACTTATTTCAGTATCTTTGTAATTTCAAATTGTTGTAAGTTGAAGACTACCTATAGTTGAAAGTTTACTCAGCATTAAGAATTTGGGAAAGGAAGGGGGCGGAGAGTTATGTTATTATATAATGTGATAAAATACCGTGTTTTCCCCAAACTAAGGCCTACACCAGTAATAAGCCCTAGCTTGCATTTGGGGGGTGGGCCTAATATAAGCCCTATCCCAAAAATAAGCCCTAGTTTGTGGGCGAGGCACAGATCTAAAAATCAAGCTTGGGGGGGTGTGGAGCTGTCCCACGTGCCCCGCACCCACTTACCTTACAGCCAGGCCTCTCCTTGACGGCCCACTTCTTCTGAGGCCTCTTCGGCAGCCAGGCCTGCATTTCTCAATTACAGAGCTTTCCGGAAGGCCTGGGCAGCCAAGAACCAAGCTATAGATTCAATCCATAGCTTGGCTGCTTAGGCCTTCTAGAAAGGCCCGACTGCAAAATACAGGCCCGAATGCAGCTGCAAAACTTTGGCCCCAGAAGAAGTGGACTGACTGGGTGGGGCTTTTCAGTGCAGGAGGTGAGGTAAGACCTACCCCGAAAATAAGACCTGGTGCCTCTTTTGGAGGCAAATAGTAATAATAAGACCTGGTTTTATTTTTCAGGGAAACACAGTAGTTAAGCTTGTTTTTCCATCTGAGAATAGCAGCTTAGGACCAAACTGTTATGCAGGTATTTTAAGCCAAAAATCATTCAAATGGATACAATCCTATTGTTCATGAACTTCAAAACCGCTACCAGTTTTTATCCTGTCAAGATGTTTTTAATTTAGTATATAATATATTTTCTCTTGCCTAAAAATAAATAGTTGGCAATTATTTTTGCTAGAAAAAATAAGGAAAAATAAAGTGCTTCATTGCAGTCATGCAGCAAAACCCGTCCCTTCTCAACAATATCCCCACTGTTGTATGTAGAAATAGATAAGCTATTGCTGTCAGGTCCTATATGTATGGGTAATAGTTTCCTTTTCGTCTTCCTGAATGTTTGACCATGTATGTCTAAGTCACAGTTGTTGCTAGCATAAGTAAGTAAGTTCACTTACAGAATCTAATTTATCCCCAAAGGCTCAAGAACGTATTTAGTACAGGTTAATAGAAGGCTTTTCTGTTATTGTGGTGAATGGAAATGACTTGTTTGTTTCCTTGTACCCCTGAAATCCTTGTACTTTAGCCAATCATAATTATGTATAAGATTTTTGTAGTTGTTTAGAATGACTAGAGCAGAAAGGAGAATTTATTAGGTGCAGGAAGATGAACCCCAAGTTTTTAAGCATTTCCTCAATGATAAAATTAGGATAAAATGTGAGAAATTCATTCAACTAGAATAGACCATGATTTAGTCATATCTGACTTGTATTTCTGTTTTTGCTTCATTTTTCAGGGCCTGTTTTTTGATGATTCATATGGCTTTTATCCTGGGCAAGTTCTCATTGGTCCTTCAAAAGTCTTCTCAAATGTGCAGTGGCTTTCAGGAGTGAAACCTGTACTCAGTACGAAGAGCAAATTCAGAGTTGTGGTAGAAGAGGTATGTTTCAGTGAGATAACTCTATTTATTGTTTGGATTTTCCCCAAAATGTCTGTGTAAACTAAAAGAGGGAGTAGCCTTCTGTTTTAGAAAACAATTCCATTTCAGTGTCTTCTTGCTCAGTTCATAGGCTTAAATTCCTAATAGAAGAAGTCTATAATGTAGAAGTTATGTCCATTTGGATATTTCGTTTGTTAGCATTTAATCAGAAAAATCCTCAGGGGAGGATGCCTCTTGGCTAGTAAATGCAAAGGAATGTAGAAATAACCTTGAAGAAAATATGCAGGAACAAATAAGTTAAAATAAGAGATCATTCAGATCTGGGAAGAATAGGGTCCTATAATCCAATTTTTGTGCTGTCTGTTTTCTGTTTTGGCCCATGTTAAAGAGCTACCAGTATATTTTTTAAAAAAAATTGTCTAATATATTGTGCAGCTCTTTAAGAAGCATAATTAATATTAGGATTATATCTGTTTTAGGGTTATTAGGATTTTCTGGGATTATATCGGAGAAAAAGGTGGAAATCAAAAGGAAATTCAGAATTTGAGACAAAATGGCAGCTCAGAAAAGAAATCTTTTATCAGAAATTGTTAATTTTGCAAACAATTACAGAATACAAGGACGTCTTAATAAAACATTTCTCTCACAATCTAACCTTTTCTTCTTTAGGTACAGGTAATAGAACTGAAAGTTACTTGGATCACTAAAAGTTTCTGTCCTGGGGGAACTGACAGTATAAGCCCACCACCATCTTTAATCACACAAGAGAACTTATCTAGGTAAGAAACAGTTCATACCAGCTTCCGAAAAGGCCTGCTCTCAATAAATTGTTTAATGTCTTTGAATTGATAAAAATAGAAAAACCACTTGCTTTCATAAAATCCACTGTTTCATAGTTTTCCCTTCTTGGATCTTATTGCTCTTATTCCACCTGCTTGCAAGGAGACTACAGGATTATAGGTTCAAGGTGTTAGTTATGACTTACAAAGCCCTTCATGGCATGGGTCCGGATTACCTACGGCAACACCTGCGGCCGGCGTCAACTTCCCTCCGTCCAGTGCGCTCCCACAGAGAGGGCCTCCTCAGGGTGCCGCTGATCAAAGAATGCCGATTGGTGACCCCCAGGGGGAGAGCGTTCTCTGTGGGCGTGCCAGACCTTTGGAACCGCTTACCGGTTGAGCTCCGGATGGCCCCCGACCTTCGCTCCTTCCGGCGCGATCTCAAAACATTCTTTTTCGAACAAGCTGGCCTGGTCTGACGGGATGGGGTTGGGTTTTTAAAACTAGTTTTAACTTTAATATTTATTGATTTTATGGGCATGATGTTTAATGACTTTTTAATCTTTGTATTCGATTTTTATTATGTATTGCCCTGTTCACCACCCTGAGTCCTTCGGGAGAAGGGCAGTATAGAAATCAAATTATTAAATTAAATTAAATTAAATTATAGTCAACTCATCAGTTAAAGCACCATGAGCTGACATCAAGCTCATAGCCACAGGGGCCTCTGTTCGCTAAAGCCTTGCTATCTTAAGCACATTTGAATTACAGTTACTTCAGAGATAAAAGATATCTTTAGAACATCAGTTTTTTTTTCTTTAAAAAAATCTTCCAGTAAAACTTCATTCCAGATGAGAGTAAAATCACACATTTGAGACATTTCGAACAAACTTAGAAGAATTGAGAAAGAAGATTGCAGCCACAATAACAGCATCAATAACTGCCTATCTGAATGGGTCATTTAAAAAATCTCAAAGAGGAATTAAAAGACAAAAATAATTTTGAAGAATTTACAGGTCTACTGAGTGAATAGTTATAATTCAAAGTGAAGTTAAAGTGAAAATTTTGGAAAACAAAATCAGAGGGGAGATATAGATATTAAGTCAAGATGAACAATTTGTAGTTAATGGACTACTTACTGGATTTACAAGGAAAAAAAATACAGAACAAATTGATGAAAATAGTAAGGAGAGGCCTGTAGAAGACTCAAAAAAATCTTTAGGACAGGCAAAAGAATATATAAATGGAGACCAAGTCCTACAACAATATTTCAATATCAGTGGAAGAATTAGCAATGTCAGAATACTATGCAAGAACAAATAATATAATGATACTAAAGAAACCAATCTGATGTTGAATTTGATAACAGCAGCACAGTTACTGGTGGGACAATACTGGAAGAAGGATAGTTTGCCTACTATAGAAGAATGGGTACCTAAAGTATCGAATCTTGCAGAAATGTCTAAGATTTCTGCTTATTTGAAGGATCATTCACAAGAAAGATATATTTCAGTTTGGAGAAGATGGATAGATTATATTCAGAACAAATATGGGACTAAAAAGTTCCACTTAGCTTATAAGTAGATTTTAGAGGGATATTGTTATTAATGTTAGTATTAGTATTGATTATATTTTTGTTTGTTATTATTGTGTTTTTAATAATTTGAATGTATCTATGTTAAAGGGGAGTTAAAGCACATTATGAATTTGGTTAATTTTATAATGGATAATTTTAGTTAGAATATGATTATTATATCTATAACCCTGTATTCAGCTCTGGGAAGAGGGGTGGTTTGGGGTGGGTGGGTTTTGGGGATATGTATTGTAAAAATTTTTTTAAAACTAATAAAAAAGAACAAATAATATAAAATTGATTAGTTTGACTAGGGATAAAGTATAGGAAAACCTTTATGGACATTTTGTGGAAACTAGACAGAAACATCTCTGATTTTTGGATTGGAGGACTGAAATGGGCTGGAATATGGGGAGAAGTGATTATGCTATGCAATTTCAAAGGGAGAGGAAAGATACCAAGTTTGCTGGTATTCACTTTAAAATCAGAAATCACTTCCTTAAATATCTTTTTTCCCCTCTGTTCCTTCTCTCTCTTTCTCTCTCTCTCTCTCTTTCTCTCTCTCTCTCTCTCTCTCCATATATATATATATGGGATGCGGTTGCTCAGTGGGTTAGGATGCTGAGCTTGTCGATCAGAAGGTCGGCAATTTGGCGGGTCGAATCCCGAGTGCCGCGTAAGAGAGTGAGCACCTGTTACTCGTCTCAGCTTCTGCCAACCTAGCAGTTCAAAAGCACGTAAAAATGCAAGTAGAAAAATAGGGACCACTACGGTGGAAAGGTAACAGCGTTCCGTGCGCCTTTGGCATCTAGTCATGCCGGCCACATGACCACGGAGATGTCTTTGGACAAGCGCTGGCTCTTCGGCTTTGAAACGGAGATGAGCACCGGCCCCTAGAGTCGGAAACGATTAGCACGCATGTGCGGGGGAACCTTTACCTTTATACATACACAAACGCACACACACACACACTATTTCCCTTTCTTCCTTAATTTTATTTTGTATTATTATTTATTTTATTACACTTATTTAATTTATTTTGTACTAGCTTTTTATTACTGTTTTTTTAATCTTTGAATAAAAATATTTTTTTTAAAAATAAAAATGTTGCCCAGAAAACTGCAAGCACTTATCCAGATTATAACCAGTCTGACTCAAAGCAAACCAACCAACCAACCTTTGTCCTTCCGCTACTTCATGCTAAAATCATACTATTGGTTTGGGGGGAGGGGAGCTATCCATGGTAGTCTTGTGAATCATGGTATGTTTTACATCAATTAAACCAAAGCAAATACATCATGTGATGGATTAATATACATGAAAATGATACTAAGACATGCATAAATGTGAGTTGCTGGGCATGTCGATTTTGAAAAACTGCTTAATTCTGCTTCTTACAACCAAAGTTTATATCGGGAATGGCCATTATATGACATTATATGATCTCATCTCACATCCAGCCTTCTGTTTGCCTGTCTCATCCTGAGCTGATTTTAAAATGGGCAGCTATATAAATGTTTTAAATAAATAAATACATTTCTAGAAAGTGTTTATTTGGAGGGTAATTGTGCACTTTGCTCAGTATAGAAGCTACATCAGTAGCAATTCTGTACAAAGGTGCTCTGGGCTAACTGAGCTCTGAAGAATAAAGCTTTCCAACCATGTAGTTGTGTGATTGGGGGTGGGGGTGGGGGGTGCATGCATGCACACACACATGCAGGCACACCCATATACCCCATGACCTGTTTCTGCACATGCCATAGGAATATGTTTTTCATTAGTAAATCTTTTTTTTACTGAGTTTACTCTAAATTTTTGCAAAATTAAAAAGTACTTACCGTATTTTTCAGACCATAAGACGTACTTTTCCCCCCCAAAAAGTGGGGGGGGAAACAAGGTGCGTCTTATGGTCCGAAGGTAAGCGAAAACTCTTGTCTCCCATTCAGTCAACGCCTTCCATCAGCTCCATTGGAGAGATGTGATTGAATGAAGATGCGGAATTCTCCGCCCCTCCCCGCGCGCGCCCATTTTCTTCCTTTTACTTCACCGCTAAAGAAATAGTTTTTGCTAAACTAAACCTCATAGGCCAAATCCCAATAATTCTCCGGTTTCGTATTGCTGGCGACTTGCCCCAGCAAAGCCGTGAGGAGTTGTCCCTGCAGGTTTCTCTGCGAAGTTTCTCGGAAGTGATTTCCCATTTGCAAGAGTAATAATTGTTTGAAATTGCTTTGGCGTCTTAGAAAACCTATTCAGGGAAAAGAAACTATTGGTACCTTAAATTTTGGCCAGCAGCTGAAGTGCGTTCAAAACCCCTGCAAAAAAGCAGCTTCTCATCCTGGCGGGGTGGGGGAAGGGCGGCAAATAAGTTCTTTGTTTCTAATGCATCTTTTCTTCCTTTACCCCCGAGCACTTCGCCCCCCCACATTCCTTGCCTCTCCTCCTTCCTCGGCTCTCAACGCAGTCCTGCTGCGTATACACGTGCACCGAGACACGCAACCCACTGGGTGGAGGGTGAGGTTGGGGAAGCCGGCACGCTGAGCTGCCGACCAGCCAATAGAAATGCAGGTTCCCGACGCAGTGAGAGCAGGGTGCGTAGAGAAAGAATCGTGAGGGTTGTTCTCGTGCCGCAGAAGTGTGCGTTCGAGGAGAGCTACCTGTAATTCACACATTTGCGGGCTCCCAGCAGAAAAGAGCAGGACGGATTCTTTCTTTCTTTCTTTCTTTCTTTCTTTCTTTCTTTCTTTCTTTCTTTCTTTCTTTCTTTCTTTCTTTCTTTCTTTCTTTCTTCCTCTCTCTCCCTTCCTTCCTTCCTTCCTTCCTTCCTTCTTTCCTTCCTTCCTTCCTTCCACTGTCTCTCTCTCTTCCTTCCTTCCTTTCTCTCTCTCCCTTCCTTCCTTTCTTCCTTCCTTCCTTTCACTCTCTCTCTTCCTTCCTTTCTCTCTCTCTCTTCCTTCCTTTCTTTCTTCCTTCCTTCCTTTCACTCTCTCTCTCTCTCTTCCTTCCTTTCTTCCTTCCTTCCTTTCTCTCTCTCTCCCTTCCTTCCTTCCTTCCTTCCTTTCACTCTCTCTCAAAAAATGTGGCATTAGCAATGCCTTAGATGGAACTGAAGATAATGTCATATATGAAGATAGCGAAGAAAGTGATATAGGTGATTGTGAGCAACAGAACTTCATAAATTCTGACACTAGTGATGATGAGTTTTTAGGGTTTCCAGGAAACTAGAAAAGTGCTTGAGCCTCTAAGTCTTTCCTCATTTGTTAACGGAAATGATGATGGTTCTTAACACCACTGTTGAGTTTACGCTGTTAAACATTACGGTATTTTGCTTTATTATAATAAATATTTTAGTATACTGGTACTATTTGGTTCAGAATATTTTTTTCTTGTTTTCCTGCTCTAAAAACTGGGTGCGTCTTATGGTCAGGTGCGTCTTATGGTCCGAAAAATACGGTATCTCTTATATCGTGATTTCCCAAATAGTGCATCACTGTGCATATACTTGAAATAGTTTTAGACATTTAAGCCAATGCTGAAGAATCAGGAAGAAGATACCATCCAGCAGTAAGGTGACACTACTTCTGTTTTGCTTTTAATAGAGTAAAACGTCTGGGTTGTTTTGACCATGCTGAACGGCAACTTGGAGAAAGGTGTCTGTATGTATTTCCAGAGAAAGTGGAGCCAGCAAAAATCACGTGTGACTGTCCAGAGAGAAACTGTGTTCTGGGAGAAGGATCAGCTTCTAAGAAGGTATGTTCCCTGGTTTAAGTTAGCTAAGAATATTGAACTATTTCTGAGAAGTCTGCTTTATTCATTACTTCTAACTGTTCTTGTTTGGCTCCGTATATCCCCACTATTGCCAATTTCTGCTATGGTTAAGAAGATGGAATAATCTTTGGGGACTGTATTCCCTTTTTTAATTTTATTTCCCAGGACATGATATTTTAAGAAACACCCAAGCATAATATTAGTTGATTGCTTAACTGTATTCAGACATCACTTAGTCTTGTAGGTTATGCAGACATGGGTTAGCATAAACTTTAATTATTAGTATTACTATATTTCCAATTTACACTTCAGCAAGGGAATAGAAAAAAAATGTTAAGTGATTCCAGAAAATCACTTAAATCACTTAAATCACTGGAAATTCATATGATAGTTGCTCATTCAGAGAAAATGTATTGTGTTCTGTTGTTTGAATTAATTGATAAATGGCGGAATTTGTTTTTATATGGTGACTTTTTAAATAGTTGAGACTCGTTAAGTATTGATGTATATCATATTTTTCACATGGAAAATGCTTGTTACTTATGCATATAGTACTAACAGGTCTAGTTTTGATATATTTCAACAACTTTGTGTATTATTTCAGACAAAATCTGGATTAAAATCTAAATTTGAAATGCCGATTCATTCAGAATTTATGTTGTAAAGTGCTGTTTACGTATTTCATAAATAACAAGCAATCTATTCTGCATGTTTCCATTTTTAAAATATTAGAATCTATATTTAGTGTTATATGATATCTTACTGTTTTACAATCATAGTAATATCAGATAAATGTATGTCCTTGATATGTCATAGCCAATATTTCCAATCACTGCACCCATTTCTTAATTTTATAGGCAGTTTTGGGACTAAGTAAAAATATAATCAGATTTCAGTTGCACATTCTTTAATCTGGACCTGTTAAACCTCATTCACCAAAGAATGCATAGCATTTTTCAAATATAGTGGTGAAATCAAGTTTTGGGGTTTTTTTCTTGTGTTAAAATAGTGAAATACAAAAAAACATCACCAACAAAGTAAAATGACAGGGAAAAAAGAAAGCCTAGATATTTCATAATGACATCAGTTAAAGCAGAGGTCCCCAACCTTTTGGGCACCAGAGACTGGTTCTGTGGAGAGAGGTTTTTCCATGGACTGGAGGGTGCGTGGTTTTGTGTGCTGCCTGCATCCCACAGATGGGGCTTTGCTTGTTTGTGCAGATCGGTTGTTGGCAGGCCACAGCCTGGCACCGGTCCACCGCCTGGGGGTTCAGGACCCCTGAGTTAGAGTAACTGGAGATAAAGAGAGAGAAATTCTTGTGGGTTCCAGCATAAGTCCGAATTCTTGAAAAAATAAACCTTTGAGCCAGTGACCGATTCACATTATTTTGGGACACACATATTTGCTATCACTCACAAAATAAACTAAATCTGGTATGACAAAAGAAGTTGGAACAGAAAAAGAATCCATAGGGTAACTATAATTAACAATATAAAGCTAATTCAATCATTTAACTTATCATTAAATCTAGACCATATATCAACAAAATGAGCTATTTCCTCATTTTTAGAACACAAATTTTTAAAAAGAGTTAGCTAACTCATACCTTCAATGCGTTCTTTAAAATCAGGAGAGTAGCTTTCTTTCCAGGGATGTAAAATTAACTTCATTGCCATTGCCGGGGCTTGATGAAATGAGAAATTCCAAATTTCAGGAATATAATTCAACAACATATTGAGATCCTTACATACATTACTTCCTCCCCAAATTGCATTGACTTATTTAGTAATCTAAAACCAACAAGACTGTATCTGGAAAAGACCAAATTGTGTGATTTAAAGAATATTCAAATGAGTGCCAGCATTGGAAATCCAGTGACCATCCCTTTTAAATAATCTTTGAGGAGTCAAGGTATATATATGTTACATTTCTTAGCTAAAGCTAAACCTTCCCATGCATGTTTAGAGATTTAAAAAGTGGAAGACTTTGTCAGGCTTCAAAACATGGCTAACCATCTATGCAAGGATTACAGGTCTAGCATTCTGCCTAAATGGTTTCAAGTAATAGTATTTTTTTTCTTTCAACTAGCATTTTCTTCTGAGAAAAACATAACTGGAAAATCTATTTTTAACAGATTTTAGGGGTTACAATACAAATGAAAATGTGAAAGAAATGTTTCCAAAACTGGAATAATTTTCTAAATTTATTTTATTTCTGTTAACAATCATTTGCATTCAATAGTAATACCAAAATGATGGTTTTTAATATTGCAGATGGCCTGTCCTTGTTTCGTATCCAATGTAAAACCTGAAAAGGTACTGTAATATACACTTGTTGTCTGTCTGGAAACACTTTAATGTTCAATAAATTTCTACCTAAAATTCAGTTGCAAGTGTCTCTCAGTATAAATAAATAATGTTTTCTCCCTGGAAAAAGTTAATATTTTAAACTCTTCATTTTCTGAAATAAAAGTCAGTGGCAGATTTTGAAATTTATTCATAACATTGTATTTGAATCTTCAGTACTTCTAAAGAATTTATCAGTGTAGCTTTTTAAAATGACTAGCAGATTATGAAATATAACCATTTTAACAATGTTATTCATACTTAACTATCACACTATTTCCTTGCAGTGTAAGCACCTGTTAGTGATAGTATATATGTATAACAGTATGAACATGTGTTTAAAACCATAGATACGAACCAAAAAAAAAAGATATATGTCTATGCAGTTTGCACTGGCAGCATTCACTGTATCCCTGTAATTTTCAAATCATCCTTTCTTCCACTGTGTAAATATATTGAGTGATATACTGTCTTTTATTCCTTATGCCAATCTGCTATTTGAATATAACAGATATCAGTGTGAGGTAACTGAAGACCACATTTTTTAAAAAAAAATTGGCTTAATTTCTTTAAGCGGTGGGAAATTTTTGTGTTCCCTGACCTGCGCTGGTTCCCTATAGGTAAGGAGACTACTGAAGAAACAAATAGTGAAGATCATGACGTGTTCCTCAGACGTTCAGAATACCCTTGATCTCCCTGAAGTGGAATCTGCTGCAGCAGGTGACCAACAGCCTGAAAATCTTAAAGCCAATTCGAAATGTGGAGCAGAGGACTCTTTCAGTGACGCTATAGGCTTGCAGGACGTAAAAAGAGAGCACGTTGATGAAACAAGGAAAGGCTTGTCCTGTGAAGCAGCTGGGCTACAGTTGCAACCAGCCTTTGTCCTGAAACGGGATGATGGCTCCTCAGACTATAATCTGCAGTCTATAGAACAGGATGCTGACGATGAAGCAGCCGATGACACCGATGACACCAGCTCTGTAACATCTTCTGCCAGCTCCACAGCCTCATCTCAGAGCGGCAGTGGTGCAGGGCGTAAAAAAAGTATCCCGCTTTCTATTAAAAACCTCAAGAGGAAACATAAGAAGAAGAAAACCAAGGTTTCCCGGGAATTTAAACCAGGTGACAGGTAAGACCAGAGCTTATACCATCCTACCTATATATGTCATTAAGCTCTATCTGTTCTGATTTCTTGCTAAACACTGTACATAATTCAAAAAACATATAAATAGTAAAATATCTCTCTTAGTGAGAGTGTAAGAAGACTTGCGTTGCCTGCAAACTACAGATGCAGTTTTCAAGTTATATCTATTTTAAAATATAGTTTGATATATCTTAAATAGGTATCCAATTAAAAATGTATACCTTCCTTAGGGAAGAAAGAGTTAAGCAAAGCATAAAAGCTTTTACCCAAAATAATCAATTGACTCGGTGCTCATTTTGCACTAATCAAACTCTAATATATTGACATTGATCTCATTGATCACCATTATTAAAATAATAACCTTTTGGGAAAATCAAGGGAGTTTCTGAAAAGATAATTCTTGGTACCTGGCCCAGTTCAAAATGTTGGTCATTTCTTTTAAAGCATTACATACTGAAGCATTTATCAGCTTTGAATTTGTCCAGACTAGAAATAACAGAACAGAATAACAGAGTTGAATGGAATCTTGGAGGTCTTCTAGTGCAACCCCCGTCTTAAGCAGGAGACTCTATACATCTCTACCCTGTAAATCTGGAGAGCCAGTTAGTCTACCCCTTGTGAAGTACAGATGGTGTAGACGGCTGTTCTTTGCTAATCCCCATTTTTGTAATTATCTGCCCCCAAAATTACATGTAACCCCAATCCTCCATGCACATTGAAAGCAAGTGAGGCTTCTATGGCTTGGCCTGAGCTGATTGTGAGTACCAGAATAGCATATTGAAACATCACATATCAGTTTTGGAAGGATAATATTGCTTTGTAATTTTTATATTTTCTCTTTACCATCCACTCTGGGGTTGGATAGAAATGAAATGATTCATTGATAATTTCAGGAAAACGGCAGCTCTGTAGTACAACCTTCCCTAATAAAGGCTTGGCCTTTTGCTCCATTTTTAGCATAATCTGCATCATGGTGTTCTGGGAGCCCATTTAATCCCTACATTATTATGTTCAGTTGACCAGCTTTTGCAGCCAAAAGTTTTTCTCTCAAAAGCTACTTTTGAATTAGATCCAGCTTTAAAGTCAATTCTTTATGATGTTTTAAAATGCCACAGTTTTTAAAAAAATATTTATCCTGACTTGCTGTGAGAATTTTCCTTAGTAATTTTCTATCCTTGTTGGAAACAGGGTTGCTGTAGAAGTGGTGACCACGATGACATCAGCAGATGTGATGTGGCAGGATGGCATGGTGGAGAAAAATATTCGTTCCAATGAGCTCTTTCCTGTCCATCATTTGGACAATAATGAGTTTTGCCCTGGGGATTTTGTAGTAGATAAAAGAGGTAATTGGTGAAATGCATTCCCTCTGGATAATGTGTTACCTGAATTTTTCAATCCAGATTTTCAAATTTCCAGTAGTATCTCATACATCTTTTCTTATCCCGATGAAGCCTAGATGTGTTGGCATTCCAGGTTTGTAATATCAGTCAGTCTGGGTAATGTTGACTAGGAATTCTGGAAGTTGTAGTCCTAGTTTTACATTATCTCTAAAGGTTACATGTGTTCAGCTAACCATTAATTTGTATGGTTTATTCTTTATTTCTTGCCTAACTCCATTTGCTCACGTTTTAGAGTTGGGAATAAGAGGATGCTTTAATCTATCAACTTTAAGTGCCAGAACCATATGCTTCCTCCTTTATTAAAGAATTAATAAATTCTCCTGCCACTCTAGGTCAGAGAAAGGTGCCATCCAAAGATGCTGTCTAAGAGATTCTGAGAACAGTTGTTTTTATATAATTACCTGAATAATTTAAGTTTGGCATATTATACAGTATATGTGTGTGTATCTTATCTATTAAACATATGTATTTTCCCTTTAGAACCAATTTTCCTAGAGCAAGTTTAAGTTAGACCAATTTTAAAGAATGAACAAAACGTGTTAAAACATGTACATTGATTCAAATAATTAAAATTTGTCTGAGGTGAATTTTCATGTTTTTTCCTTGGCGCATCCATTATTTTAAAAGCCATGCTAGCAGATGGTTGCAAACAATACCTTCGAGGAACTTGGAAAACTGAGAAATCCCATGCTGCTTTCTGCTCATTATTACATAGTGGAAATGTAAACCCATCCCTCTCTTAAGCTTGAGCTGGGGCAGGCAGGGGCTCAGCCCTCACAGTTGCACTGGCTCTTAAGATTCAGTATAATGGAGCCTTCAAGGACAGACACAATTGTGGACAAGAACAAGTTTGGTTAGCTGTCAAAGCCAACTAAGGAAGGTTTTTCAATTTTTTTAATTCATCACCAGCAATAAAGCGTAAGTCAAGAAAAAGCAATTAGTGAATAGTTCTCAGTACAATGGGAGAAACAAAATTACAGTGCACTGTTTTCTACTACTAGAGTCTGCTTCTTTCTTTAATCCTAAACAGCTCAGAGTTCTCAGGATCCTGGTATGTACGGAGTGGTGCAGTCAGGCGATCATGTTGGTCGCACCTGTGTGGTGAAATGGTTCAAGCTGAGACCGAGTGGAGATGATGTGGAGGTAGGAAGTAAAGGTTGTGCGTTTTGTTTTGTTTTGTTTATGTGATTTGATTTGATTTGATTTGATTTCTTGTCTTGGCCTCTTCCAATAAAATTTTGCTTTGCTAAATGGGTGTTTAAAAAAAAATTCTGAGGAAAATTCCATTCTGAGCTTCAAGGAAAAAGCAAAATGTGTACATAAATGTGCCCAGTATTCTACTAGCTCTGTCGATATTCAGCCTGTTTCCTAAGAGGATCCAGGATTAATTTTCACTGCTGAAATTAAGCTAAGCTAAGTTAAGATTTAACTACAAGAGCCTAACAAAAAGTATCCAATTATCAAAACATTTGGGGAAGAATGTTATATTTTTGTCCAGGCTAGAAATGGCACAAAGTCATCTGGGTGACCTTGAGCCAGACACTTTATCAGCCCTAGGAAGGAGGGAAGGGCAAACCTCTTCTGAAAAACCCAGCCAAGAAAATTGCAGTCCAGGCAGTCATCAGGATTTAAAACTGATTCAAAGGCATAATCATCATTATCAAACTTTGTATTTAGACAATTTTAAATGTGCATAAAATTCAGTCTGGAAGAGAATACAGCTCTGCATTAATGTATGCAGATGATGCTTATAACATAGTATACTTATGGGTTCTTACACAATACAGATCCGTGTAGAGAGCCCTACCAGACATCTTCGAAATCAATATTGAGCAGTAACATGCTAGGTTAATATGTTACATGCAGTATGTCTGTATTCAGCTGTTAAATGCCTGAGGTCCAGAGCTTCTTGTTTTCTGATAGCTCAATATAAACTATACGTAAGCTTTATGTCCTTTTGGGGGGAACATCTTTTGGCAACTGGTGTCCGCCCAAAAAGGAGGTGACTGGCACTGTCAAAAGAGCTCTTTTCAATGCCACTCACATTCTGAGATGGCAGATTTAGGAGTGGTTAAAGACTCTTAATTATTATGCGGGTCACTACATAGCAGCACATAAAAAAGGAACACGGGATTGAATCATGAGATTTTAAACTTTTGAGACTCTGTGTGTGGACCGGTCTTTATCTCTGTGTGATGTTTTCCAGCTGGTTGGGGAGGAGGAGGATGTTAGCGTGTATGACATTGCTGATCATCCAGATTTTCGCTTCCGCACAACTGATTTTGTAATCCGCATTGGCAATGCTGAGGATGGTGCTTCGATTGGTGAAAATGAGGTGAGTGGTAAAGAATGTTATTGGTACAATTCGAGAGAACCATGACCTTAAAAAATTGGGATGTTGGGCCAGATATCTGTTTTCGGTCTTCTGCTTTGAACTAACAGGCATTTGGGCTTACATCTAAATGTTTTTTTAGTGGAAATAGATGCTGTGTGCTTTATACAAGAGAATCTCTTCACATAAACCCCTAGAAAAGAGTTCTTACTGTTGTAGCAGAATCAATTGCTGATTGCAACCAAAAGAAAGTCAAATAGCTGCAAAATGTTAATTTTTTGTAGAGTTTGAGCAACAAGCCCAACAGACCAGTTTTATTTTTGTAATTTCTTTAGTAACAAAAACTGTACTGAAGGTTTCATATTAATAGTAATGAAGGCGTCGGGTATAATTTTCTGTTGGACAACTTTTTAAAATCTGATTTCTGGAGCCCAGGTAGGTTTATACACAAAATAGTAATTGTGTTTAAATTTGGAACAACTATCCTGAGTTTTGGAAGTGCTACTGAAGTGTGCGAGGTGGCCTCCTATCATTCAGTAGCTATCCAGATTTTGGCTGAAGCAACTTTCAGGGCGTCCTGAGGACATATACGAAAAGGCTGATGCACAACATTTCTTCTTGTCCCCTCTTCTGAATTGCCATTCTGTGCCACCAATCTTCCCACTCCTTCCCCCCCCCCTGCTTTTTTGCCTTTAGCTTCAGGTATGGTATATTCAGCCAGAATTTGCCTGTCCAATATTCCCAGCTATTTCCTTCCTTGTTAGCTAGCCTACATGTGCCAAATGTCCGTGACTTTCTCCCACTTTCTTTTTCCTCCAAAATACTTCTGGTTAGAATACATGTTTGGTCTTGGCATGGATCATCTGAAGCTTTTGTTCACATTCCTACATCCCTTCAATCAAAGGTGAATTGGGCAGATTCTATGTTTGTTTTCTATGAAACTTAAGAACTGCAAGGCTCAAATCTCAATTTCTAAACCATCACTAGGTGGCAAACTTACAGAGCAAGAGTACAGAGAAGAGCAACAAAGATGATTAGGGGACTGGAGGCTAAAACATATAGGGAACGGTTGCTGGAATTGGGTATGTATAGTTTAATGAAGGGAAGGACGAGGGGGGACATGACAGCAGTGTTCCAATATCTCAGGGGCTGCCACAAAGAAGAGGGAGTCAAGCTATTCTCGAAAGCGCCTGAAGGCAGGACAAGAAACAACGGATGGAAACTAGTCAAGGAGAGAAGCAACCTAGAACTAAGGAGAAATTTCCTGACAGTCAGAACAATTAATCAGTGGAACAACCTGCCTCCAGAAGTTGTGAATGCTCCAACACTGGACGTTTTTAAGAAGAGACTGGACAACCATTTGTCTGAAATGGTATAGGGTTTCCTGCCTGAGCAGGGGGTTGGACTAAAAAGACCTCCAAGGTCCCTTCCAACTTTATTATTGTTGTTGTTTTGTAATTGTTGTTGTTATTTCAAAGATTGTACAATATTTGAAATTTATTTTTTTCCAAAGGGAGGCATAATTGTGACAGTGGCAGCCCCTGAGATATTGGAACACTGCTATCATGTCTCCCCTCGCCCTTCTCTTCATTAAACTACACATACCCAATTCCAGCAACCGTTCCTTATATGTTTCACCCTCCAGTCCCTTAATCATCTTTGTTGCTCTTCTCTGTACTCTTTCTAGAGTCTCAACATCTTTTTTACATCGTGGTGACCAAAACAGGATGCAGTATTCCAAGTGTGGCCTTACCAAGGCATTGTAAAATGGTATTAATACTTCACATGATCTTGATTCTATCCCTCTGTTAATGCAGCCCAGCACTGTGTTAGCTTTTTGGCAGCTGCAGCACACTGCTGGGTCATATTTAAGTGATTGTCCACTAGGACTCCAAGATCCCACTCACAATTATTACTTGTGAGCAAGGTACCACCTATACTATACCTGTGCATTTGGTTTTTCTTGCATAAGTGTAGAACCTTACTTTTTTCACCATTGAATTTCATTTTGTTAGATAGCGCCCAGTGTTCAAGTCTGTCCAGATCCTCCTGTATCTTAAGCCTGGAGTTTTGGCTATTCCTGCCAGCTTGGTGTCGCCTGCAAATTTGATGAGTTCCCCATCTATCTAATGGATGCTTTTGTTTTTTTAGCCCTCTGTTGGACAGGTGGCCCGAGTGGATTTCAGCAGTAAAGTAGAAGTTGTATGGGCAGATAATTCCAGGACAATTGTTCTCCCACAGGTAAATAATAAGCTGCTTCCAGTTGATATAAAACATTAGTAATCTTTTTATTAAGTAGCTTCCATGTATTGGTGTTTTCTAGAATATATGAGAAACTGCTCTCTTAGTTCATTAAACTAGTTCTATTGGCATTTCAGTAACAATGTGTAATAAAAGCAGTTTGATTTTGCTGCTGTAATTTTTTTTTAGTAATCAAATCTTACTTTCCCAGGATTTTAGGCTATTATATAGTTGCTTTATTCTTGGAATCTAAATGTGGTCTGTTATTTTGAAAGAAGTTTAATGCAGTCTTTAAGGCCTATAATAAATATATATTTTAAGGAACTCCTGCATTTGTCTTAAAAACAAAATTAACTTAATATATTATAATATTGTAGTTTGCCTCTGTCTTTTTGTTTCAGTATAGACAGAAGCTATAGAAACACAAGTAAAGGGCCTGCTTTTGCTTCAGAACCCTACTAAATAAATACAACATTCAAGGCTTCCTTTTCTTAAATAGAGCAGTTCCCCTTTAATTATAGTCCAGTGCCGGAACTGTGGCTGTGTGATACAAAGCCCTCTGGTATATCCCATCCTGCTCTTGTCACACATGATCATATCACATGGAGGAACCTTCCGTGAAGGCAGGCTGTCTGTGCAATTCTGCATTATAAATATGTTCTATATAAAATGTTTTCCCTGCTTCCATGACTCTATTTGTATTATAGAATAAATGTCATAATCCTGTATAAACCTGTATGCTGAAGGACATATGTACATTTTTATTACACACACACACACACACATGCACACACACTTACTTGCATTTTATCAAAATCTATTGAGCCTTGAAAGTGGGAGAGTGGGTATATGATAGCCTGAAGGACATTACAAAGAAAATGCAGAAAAATGCCAGAAAGATCATCATTCCTTTAAAAAAATCAAGGACATTAACTCCTTGATTTGGTGAGGTAAGGAACTGAAGATTATTCAGATTGACTGTTACTGACAGAGCAACGTCTGAGAAAAAGGTAACGGGTATTTTGGATTAATTCAGGGATTTCTATCTCTTAGTTGTCTTATAAAACATGCAGCTTAGCAGAAACGGCAAGGGTGAAGATAAATAGCATAAAGGTAATTAAGATAACACAGCTATCTTGGGAACTTCAGTCTAAAAAGATAATCCATATTGCTCTCTGATCTGTTGCAAGCTCTCAGCACCAGTTAGCCTCTTTTCAAATAACTACAGCAAATGCAGGATCCCCTTTAATTCCAGAGATAAATGCTGATTAAGCATTCCAGATTTATGAATTGTGTAGGGTCTGCTTCCCAGTGAGGTATTCCATGAATGGAGAAATGTCTGTTATTTAAAGTATTTATTTATTTGAAAATATTTATATAGTAGCCCACCTTAAGGAACTCTGGGTTTGCAATTAATGTGGCTGATCCCTTTTGAATATAGGAAAATAAGACTACGTTACGATGAAATAAAATGGAGTGTGTGCTTTGCCATGTCTTGAGGCTCTTCCTCTTTGTCATTCTGCCTTCTAGCACTTGTACAATATAGAATCTGAAATGGATGAGGAGACAGACCTTGATTCCATAGATGGTAGCACTAGTGGTGCTTCTTCAGATGAATGGGAGGATGAGAGCGATAGCTGGGAGACAGATAATGGCCTCATGGAAGATGACCATACAAAAATTGAGGAAGTTGAACCTGAGGAACTACCTGTGGAAGAGGTGAAAAAGGTAGAGGAACAAGTCCAAGGTGCTGTGGCAATGGCTGTGGCTGATCTAACAACAGATAAGTCAGGCAAGGAAGCAACCCCAAAGAGTTTCCGAGAGTTGAAGGAGGCCATCAAGATCTTGGAAAGCTTGAAGAATATGACAGTTGAACAACTGCTGACAGGCTACCCAACCTCTCCCACAGTTGAACCAGAAAAGCCTACTCGGGAAAAGAAGTTTCTAGATGATATAAAGAAGCTGCAGGAGAATCTGAAGAAAACCCTGGACAATGTAGCTATTGTGGAAGAAGAAAAGATGGAGGCAATGGCAGAGGCAGAGAAGAAAGAAGAGAGAGAAATTCAGACGCAGACGCAGACAGTGGCATCAGAATGGCCCAGTGAAACCCCAGTGCTTTGTCAACAGAGTGGAGGCAAGCCTGGTGTTACCTTCACCAGTGCCAAGGGGGAAGTCTTCTCGGTGTTGGAGTTTGCTCCAGGTCAGTTTTAAAAGTGGGGCTAAGGATAGGCCTTAGGGACATTCTAATAAAAATGCAATCTATTAGCTCCACTCAGCCTGGCCTGTATCCGGGAAATTGAAGTCCATCAGTTTCTGGAAAGCCCTAAATTGGTAATTCTGTTTTATTGGGAGCAGTGTTTGAAAGTAAGTTATAGTGCCCCCCCTTCTTTCTAAACATATGCACCAGGTATAAAATATAACATTACATCTATATCTGGACTCTTACTCTTGACCTCTCTCTCGAATTTTTCTCTCTATATCTCTCTTCTTATCTGGTCTTCTTTGGAGCCTTTACAGTAGTGACTTGCATCCAGTGCAACAGTCTTTGATAATGATCCCTGATCAGGCTAGACAGTGTATTTTAATACAAGCATCATTTCAGCAGTCTGACAATATTTGTTAATAATTACCTTATTTTTTATAACTTTAGTGCTAGTTTCTAGTTAAAAAGGAGAGCAAAGGAGAATGTTAAAATTTCAGTAATCTGCTACCCCAATTGATTGATTGATTGATTGATTGCCCCATTAGATAGCCATGCCTTTAAGAAAATGGAGTTTCAGCCCCCAGAAGCCAAGAAGTTTTTCAGCACAGTGAGGAAAGAAATGGCTCTGTTAGCAACCTCATTGCCAGATGGTATCATGGTCAAAACATTTGAAGACAGAATGGTAAGTCATGTAAACCTTTGTATATGCACTGTCCATAAAGTATATCTTGTATTTTAAAATTGTCCCTAGTTACAGTTTTCTAAAAATTCTAAAAAGAATGATATTTCTATGCATCTAAGGTATTTCTTAATGAAAAAAGTTGGTTTCTTTACACCAACAAGAAAAAAAAATCCCCAATTCATTTTATCTGATAGCAGATAATTAAAACTAAGAGCTACATTGGTTCTGTATTTTCCTCAAGATTGTAAATAAACACCTGAGTGTATATATATGAGTGGAAGGAGTTAATTGAATAACTTTACCAATATAATGTTAACATTGCTTGGTAGTTAGCTATTAAATGTAGCAGAACTTAATCCTTTGTTGAATGTTTAGTCTAAGCAAGAGAGTACATATTCTCAGTTTGCATAATAGTAGTATTTTTATTTGGTATGGGCTAATATTTCTGTGTTCCTCAGCAAATGTGGAACAGCCCAACTTAGAACAGAAATTTTTGTTGAGAACCTTTTCTGAACATTTAGTCGAAGTACAGTCTGGCATGAATTATTGGGTGTATACTAAGCACATTAATGCCTGATAGAAACCAAACAGGATGCTTGTGTGCATTTTCTTAATAGCATTGGATATAACATTTTTTAGTTAGCTCTGGCTCCTCCTTATAGATTATTGCATGGACTTACACATAGCCTCTCCACAGGATCTCTTTTCAGCACTAGTCAAAGGACCTACGCGCACACCGTACGAAGATGGCCTCTTTTTATTTGACATCCAACTCCCCAATATCTATCCAGCTGTGCCCCCACTCTTCCGTTACCTCTCCCAGTGCAGTGGCAGACTGAATCCCAATTTGTATGACAATGGAAAGGTTTGCGTAAGCCTTCTGGGCACATGGATAGGCAAGGTAAAACTGCTGCTGAGTTTTTCTATTGTACTCTTGATCTGGATTGTTCAGTGTCATAAACTGCATGCAATTGCAATGCTTTCTTTAATGGTTTAACTCAAACAGCAAGGCTGGCTTACTGTGTCTGCCTTTCAAAGATACTTTTTCTAGTCCACAATATTGTCCAACTATATGGTACGCACGGTTTGTCTCTAGCTACCAACTGTTAAAAGTAACCTACTGCAGAACCCACGCATTTGGAATCTAGTTCTCATAATGGTCTCTACTTTGGTTCAGACAAAATATAAACCGAATGTAGCAAATGAAATTAACATCTATTGTTAGAATTTCTTCACAACTCATTTCAGAGTTCTTTTCTTCAGAAATGGTCTTCTCTCCACCCACTCCTGTGTAAAAATTGTATGGATGCTTACCACCCAACTCTGTTCCCATAATAGAAAATTGTATTAAAATATGTTCTATGTGTGTTCCTTATAGCACTTTCATTTTTATTAGTGGTTTTCCAGTTGGATTAATATTCATTTGTCTTTCAATGGGCATTGCAAATATAATAGAACCCTATCTTACAGTGCATTAATTTTTTTATTAGAGATGTAAAGAAAGGTATCCTATCCTCGCCCCCAAAATTTGTTTTACCCAGAGTCTCTAGACACAAAAACATTCACATCATTCATATGAACAGTAATGTTGTGGTAGGAATGGAAGTCAGCAGAACATGGATCATTCCAAATGCCTTGTTCTTAAAAGTTGCTGTGACTGCATTATAATGCTATGTAGTCCTTACTGTTGAATTAACTGCTTGCTGTTATTTGACTATTCCAGGGCACAGAGAGGTGGACCAGTAAATCTAGCCTTCTCCAGGTGCTCATCTCAATCCAAGGTAAATTCCAGTAAAATGGTAGAAGGAAAGATCAGGTCAAAACCTCCCGCAATAGACAGAAAAAGATTTCTTTTGTGTGGCTGGACAAGCTGTGGGTTGTTTTCCTTGTCCAGTAACAATGATGTCCGTGGCTATTTATTTCATGCCCTAAAAAAGCAAAGCCACAGACACCAGTGGGATAGTGCCAGTATGGAAAATTAACTGCAGATACCTTGTGAGCTTGTGGGTAAAAACAAAGAAATGCCAAGCTGATATGCATGGTGTTTTTTCTTTTTGTTATTCATGGATGCTTCATCATTGCCATTCTTGGCAGCTATCCAGTGCACTTTGGTAAAAAGCAGTGCAACAGTTACCTGTAATCAAGAATCCTAGACCTTAGTTGCAAGGAGCAGACTGGAACAGTGGAACACCTTTTGTATATGCTATAAATCTTCTGAGATTATAATGTTTAGAGAGCAGTAAGCGTGTTTCTCATGAAGAACTGTACAGTGGTTTAACCATGTACATGATGTATATGATACGTCTCCTTGTAGAACTGCTAGATCCGTGGTGGCGAACCTATGGCACGGGTGTCACAGGTGGCACCCAGGGCCCTCTCTGTGAGCAGGCGTGCCGTCACCCTAATCCTAGGCCTTCAGCTGGATTTTATAAAACCTTTTTGCTTTAGGCTTCTGTCGCCGTGTGCAAAAAAAAAAGTTCAATCAATCAATTTCAACTTCTTGCAGGGAAAAAAAAAGTTCTCGCAAAGTTGGAACTGATTGATTGAACTTTTTAGTCCCACCCAGTCTGCCTTTACCACTGCAGCCATGCGCACCTGGTGGGCCACGGCCACCCAATTGGACACACGCACTCAAAGGGCCACCCCCACCTGGCACCCGATGATATATAAGTGGGTTTTGGGTTGCAGTTTGAGCACGGTCTCTAAAAGGTTTGCCATCACTGTGCTAGATTATAACAGTATCTCCAAACAAGTTAGGGGATATTGTTGTTGTTGTTTTTATAAAAAAAAGGCAGTTTCTCATATTAACAGGGTGTCTAAATTACTTTTGTTTAATAATAGGAGGCAGGAATAATCTGAACATCTGACTTGATATAAAGAGAACCTATAAGAAAAAGCTGCAATAGGCCTTTTTCTTAGAAGTACTTTGAAAAAGTAAAAGCAAGAAAGCATTAGTCCAAAACTTAATGACCTTCATATTAAAATAGTCTTTTCAAAAAGCATTTGGAGTTCTCTCCTTCTATATTTCTCTTCGTTGAATTTTTTTTCTCCTCAAATATCTCTGAAAAGGGAACTTTCTCTCATTTTCCAAAATCTTGAAGTATTTGAAGTATTTCATCAAATACTTCCATGGTTGAGGAGTTCAACTTCACAAAATAATAGAACCCAGTAAATTGGGATTAATAATTCAAATTTGGAACAATTGCACTTTAAATGAAGATTATTTTGATTTCCAACCCTAAATAAAAAATTTCTTAGTAGACTGAAACATATGGTTTTCCAAAATAGAGAGTATTTGCTTCTCACTTTTATCTTAAATTCGGGTACGTTCATTGTCCTGATGCATTTGTATATCCTGTTTCTTTTCCAACTGTATACATATTAAGTAAAACATGTTCCATCAGCATGCATGTACGTTTCCAAATTATACATGTACTAAATATCTTATTTCTCCTGCTATTTTCTACCTTCCTTTCCCCTTCCCACTTTTTTTTTCTTTTACTACTAGGGCTTATCCTAGTCAATGAGCCTTATTACAATGAGGCTGGTTTTGACAGTGACCGGGGCTTACAAGAGGGCTATGAAAACAGCCGATGCTACAATGAAATGGCTTTGATCCGTGTGGTGCAGTCAATGATGCAACTGCTGCGCAAGCCCGTGGAAGTCTTTGAGCAGGAGATCTATGAGCATTTCTGCTGCAACGGTTGGCGCCTGATCCACCGTATCGAGTCCTGGGTGGAGACCAATGAACTGGTGGAGAGGAGCCATGATCACGCCAGTCTGGCAGAGTCTTCCTTTGCGCACTCGGCAGGAGGCGTTCTGGCCGAGAGTCCTGTAGACAGTACGGGGCCATTGGGAGAGCAAGAGTTAGGGGCTGCAGGAGCAACTAGCCAACTCTCTGATGGCAAGGAGGAGCTGGAAGACTCCGGTTGTGGAATGTCAACGGTGGCTGCTAGCGACAGCCACCAGTGTTCAGACTCTGAGAGCATGGGCCAGGCCGGAGAAGCACGTTTTGCCACAGACGTAACAGATGAGGGTAAAGCCGCTCAGGACTCTGCTGCTCAGCCAAGTGTGAAACCAAAGAAAAGGAGGAAGAGCTACAGGAGCTTTCTTCCCGAGAGGAGTGGCTACCCTGATATTGGGTTCCCCCTCTTTCCACTGTCTAAAGGGTTCATAAAAAGCATCCGTGGTGTCTTGCAGCAGTACCGGGCTGCCTTAGTAGAGGCTAGTATCCCCGAGTGGACAGAAGATAAATAAATTTAAAAAAAAATCAAGTTAGGGACGGACAGGCACACAGAAAGATAGGGGGACACAGGGAGGAAGAACCTAGCAAAAGTTGTTAACAATAAATAGACTGTCTCACTGCACTCCTTCCTCCTTGGCTTGGTTTGTTATAGAGAAGCAGAATTCCACAACTCATTTTAGGCTGTCTTTTTAATCACATTCCAGATGCACAGGATGATTTGAGCACGCACACAGTCACTTCCCTCCACCCCCATCCCTTCTCACACAAATGAGCCCTTGGGGCTTGATTCTGTGAAGAGAGGCGCTGTGGTCTTTCCATTTCAGAACCTTAGTGGAGTTGGGATTGGATCTTTCAGCTCCAAGTTGATGAAGTGACGACGACCTTCCTTCTTTTGAGTTGTTGGGTGGTGTGGATATGGCTGAAAATGGAGACCGATTAGATCCTGAAAGATTCCTTATTCAGTATCTAGTTGGGAAAGTGTAACGCCGTAGTATTCTTCTACCGTCTGACCTAACTTCACTAAAGTCTATTGATTAGCAGGAAATGAACAGCCCATGTTTCTGCTCTGCATCATTCTTAGTTACTTTCACTGTTGACTATGATCTATTGGAACTAAGGGGACATGCTGTATGAAAGCCACCAAATGATAAATGTAAGCAGCTTGCTTTCCTTAATTGCTTAATCTCTTAATCATGAGGAGCAAGTAAGCACAAGGCAAGCTGTATTGATGAGATGAGCACTTGGAATTTTTGGTCTGTCTGAAGTGTACAATAAGCATATCTTGTTCCACTTTGCCTTGAAGAGGAACAGTGCATATAGCATAGTTCACTGTTCTCTTGGATACATGAACATTACACAATTAACTATGAACACTAAGGTACCTCAGGATGATTCTCTAAAAATCACATGGTGCGAACCATAATTTCTGAATTTCTGCTTTCACCTATGTGCTTGCAAAGTGGCAATTCTGCCTGACTCTACATCTCCATGGATTCATATCAACTCTGCAGCAACAAAGTCTACATTCTGGTAGACAGTGGGTCTCTCTAATCAAGCATCTTTAAATAAAATCACATCCTTTTCATTAATAATATTCATGGTACCCAGATTTTGTATAATTTGCTTTAGCTGTTTCCAGGAACAGTATTGTGATGAAGGAATGGTTGCAAGGGAGTGAAAATGCATGTTTCCAACAAATTTCAGTTGGGTTAGTTGCCCACATTCCTTTATTCAAAACAGAGTTGCATTCTATTTTTCATTTGGTATTTCCTCCATCTTTGCATGGCTTCTCATTTATTTACCTTTATTATTCCTACTGATAACCTAGATGTCCCTCTTAGTCATCCTCCCAAGAGAATAATCCATTTGGAGAACATTGAGGGAAATGACACAAATCTTGTGTTAGCTTGGAATGTAGTAATGAATTATTTTAGTATTGCAGGGTAACATGTGAGAAATAGCAGTTGTCTGTTTAAGCTTGCAGCTTGCAGCAGGCAAGCTTATCACAGCTCAGACAATGATGACTCAGAAGAGAGGCCAGCTTAATAAAAATTCATAGTAGTTGGATTGATATAGTCATCGCATGGGGTCAGGGATAAAATTTACCTGTTGCTTGCACTACCAGGCCCACCATTAATTGTGTAGAGGGGCAGTTCTGAGGTATTGTCAGATTTCTTACCCAGATGAGAGAATGGTACTTCATCGTCCCCAGAGAAAATTAACCAGCTGCCTATCTTGACATGATGTCCCTTTTCAAAAGCCTGCCTTCTTCCAAATTGTAATCATGTAACTGCCCAATTGGTTCCAAGAGGAACCACAAAAATTGTAATTATGCAAGCTAGAGGAGATCCACTTTTCTCAAAACACAATGAAGGACTTGTCTGAATTCCTAGCATTCTACCCCTGCGAAGATTTTGCTTATTCTTTCCTCCTTGGAATCTGCTGACATCTTTTACGTTCTCAAGCATTGGCTCCTTTATCCTTGCTGTTCTTCGCCCTTACCAGAGGCATGCACAGAGGTTTACATCCCCCCCTCCCCACCTTTAGCTATTGAATAATGTGAAGCTCTAGATTATGCAGTTGCCACTGGGCATATTGCAGCCGTGTAACTGGGCATATTGCAGCCGTGTAACTTTTTTGGGTGTATGTCTGTAATCCAGAGTGAAGAGACTGTCAAAAGAGACAGACTGCTTTTACATACACACCAAGAAGCCAAAGCATGAGGCATATTGTTAGTCTTGAGATGGGCCACATGATTGTGATGTATAAAATAAAATCTTATCTGTTAAGTGCTGGGGAGGGAAGGGGAAAATAAATATTACTAAACTTTATAGACTTGATTCTGTACAGTATTTAAAGCCGATGGAGCTGTCATCTCGGGGCAATGCTTAGGGGTATGTTACTTTTGCAGCTGTGAATGCTTGGTTGCTTACAATATATGTATAAAGTACTGTGTGATGAATCTTTTTTACTGGCAAATTTTGTTTGGCTAATTAAGATGCAGTAATAAAGGAGAGAAAGTAGCTTGCCGTTACGTTCACCACTCTTCATAGATTTGGCTGTTCGTGCTGTGTGTCGTTTCAGCTTGAAGTGTCAGGTTTACGTATCCCTGAAACTCTGAAAGGGATGTCAGCGTGTCAAAAGGGTTTGGGTGACATGTCTTTCCCAGGATCACCATTTATATTATAGGGCTTGTGAATGCTATAATACATTCACTAGGAGGGTTTCTCTGGAACCTCCTCCTTGCCTTTAAATTTTCAAGGTGCTAAACTTCAACATCTTGATTTCATTTTCAGCTTCCTTTACTACAGTTCAAGCTTCAACAATAATTATGTTGATTGTCACAGGATCTTTTTAAAAATCCCGCTTCTCTTGTTTGTTGTATTAATATGCATATTACATCATAGTCCTATTTGTATATTTTAAAATCAGGAGGTTCTTTTTTCGCACTTTGGTCTGTTTTGTATAAGAGAGGCACATTTATGTCTCTCAGAGCATACATAAATTTATGCAACTTAGTAAGGCTTCTTTAAATTTGCACACAATTCCTTTTTTTTTAAACGGTGCATCAAGAGAATGTTAGAATATCATAATTTGGTGCAAAAACTTATGACAATCTTCACTTCTGCTCCAGAACAGGGGTCCCCAACCCCCAGTCCATGGACCAGTACTGGGCCACAGCATGCCAGCAACCAGTCCGCACTAACAAGCAAAGTCCCATCCGTGAGATGCAGGCAGCACACAAAACCACACACCCTCCAGTCCACGGAAAAACCTCTCAGTGGAACCAGTCCCTGGTGCCCAAAAGGTTGGGGGCCTCTGCTCTAGAAGACAACATAAATTATTATGGAAGATAAAATAACGAGCGATGTACACTATCCTCAAGCTCTAATAATCATGGCCTCATAAAATAAGAGGAAGCACACACATATATTTGGGGCTGTCTAGTTTCAGTCCTCTTAAAGGCCTGGGAAGGAAAGAAGCAATAGAGGCCTCTTGTCCCAAAGAATCAATCCACTCTAGCACTTTTAAAAGCTGCTCTGAGCCTTCCCCCCCCCCCTTAATCACACAAGATCTCCTTGCAATGATACAGGCCAGGCACAGGCTTGCTTGTCAGGTGCACAATGATAACTAGGTTTCATCTGTGAAAACGGAAGTCAGCTGCTTTGCCCTTTTTCTTTTAGAGCTTGGCATGCTGATATAACTCATTTCTGAGTTTTAGTCTGCCCTGGATAATGGTTCATTGTTTTGAATTACAAATGTTTTCCCTAAGGCTGACACTTTTGCTGGTCATCCAAGCAGCAACTATTTGACTCCACGGTTTTAAAATGGCTGGGAGGCAAGTAGGAGTCTCCCATTGCTACCCCCTTACTGTTTAGCACTGGAAATTGGTTCTTTTATATCTGCCTGTATGTCCCAGTAGCCATTATATGCGTTCTCTGCTCTATTTTTCCTAATAGATGAAGTAACAATTGCTTGTATTGATGTATTTATCTGGCCTCCACATCCCAGTTTGTGCTTTAAATACTTTTACGTAGTGCCTCTGTCTTGATTTTTGGAAATTTGTAGTAACCAGCCTGGTAACTAGTTTAAGCAAAGCCAGTGTTTATCAAATATAAGATACATATGCCTCATCTTAAGGTATAGTCTCCACTACTTTTAATACATGCCAAATACAGAAGCCAATTCAACTTGCGTGTGCTTTTTATTGCTTTCAAAATCTGTAAGAATCCAGCCTAGTATTAAACAGTGGAAGTCCAAATAGATGCTATATACAGACTTTTATCTGTACATAGCGGTATCAAGGGAATACTACTCATAACAAAACTCAGTAAAAAAAATCTGTTCACTTATGTGCACTTCTTAATCACTAGCCATTCAAAATGTGGTCAGTGTGATATCTTCTACCCTTACAAAATTAGTGCTAGAACAAAATCCTATTTGGCAGATGGCAACACAAGGCCAACCTTACTTAGTCTTAAAAGCTAAGTAGGCTCGGAGTACCTGTGCTCTCCACTGGACTTGGAAGTTGGATAATCATCCCTGAAGGAGGGGATTTGTAGCAGATCTACAGCTCTAAATTCCTCTGGGACCGACTGAGACTTCTGAACTGTTTACCAGGATCCAATCCTACTTTTCTGGGGGATACACAGGAGTCAACATATAATTCTTCAAAGAATTGCATTAGGGTGGATGAGTAGGAATTCTCAGTTCCGCTTCGAAAGCACTTTAAGCCAATTATTACAATGTGTTATAGGTCCAATCATAAAGACCCCGAATGTAAGCTGAAAGCAACTGTTAAAGCATTCATTCTCCAAATTCTCCTTTATTATGAGTTCTGTACTGTACTAATCCAGAGATTCTGGGAAGTATATGTTCTTTTCATTTTTCACATTTTTAGATTGATGATAATCTAATTGTAACTATAGATTATTATTATTATTATTGGGACTTATATGCCGCCCTATCTCCCGAAGGACTTGACACAACACTCTCCCCAAACTATCTTGCCCTTAATTATAATTTGTCTGCATTAGCAATTTAAAAAGAAACAGCAGGCTACAGTAAAAAGATGGACAGTATCCCTCCATTTTTTGACAGCCACCTTTAATCTACTAATAATCTAACTATAGTTTGTCAGATGGAATGTGTTACTGCAAATGTTAACCAGGAATATATGCAAGGAAGTTAAATACATAAAGGTGCCACTTTGGACTTTTATGGAAATAACCAAGTTACTAATCGAATGAGCATCCAGTTGAAAAACTGTTGTGTCCTGGAGAAAGTTGGTTGACTGTGTTTCCATTACCTACCTGCATATGAATGATAAAGGTGGTGAAATGTTAAATTAAGTGCTTTACCTTTTGATCAGAGCAATCCAAAATCACAGCATCAAGATGACAGACATAAGGGTTTTTTTGTTTTTGTTTTTTTCAAAATAGGTCTTTATTTCATTTCTCCAATAGAATGATAATCAACTACATGCAAGGCATGTATGTATGTGTATTATATTCCTTACAAAATAATAAAATTGGTCCTTTGAGTGGCAAAGGATTAAGACATCCTCATCCAGACAGAAGGGTGTGGGAAGTGGCTTTGGTTTAGTCTGAAGGCATACTTTCCTTCTGCTAGAGCAATGCAGAGCAAGGAGACTCTAAACTTGCCTCTATCGCTGCACAGCAGCTTAGGGAGAAGTCATGGGCAAGAGAAGCTCCTCCACTATTTGCATCGCAATTAAAAGTTGCAGAAAAAGATAAGCTGTCCCTGAGAATTATCCCTGTCAACAATGTTGATGGTGTTTTGAATGCAGCATTTGGAGATCTCTTCACAACTTTCCACAGTGTCAACAGTATCACCGAACCCTTTCTACTGTTTCTTTCTGATGCTCACTCAGGAGCCATTTATAATACGGGCTAGCCGGTTGTGTATTTGTCCTTGCACTGGCTCACATGCCAACACCTCACCATCTACTGTCATAAACCCCTTGGGCTCTAGGGGCTCCAGCCGAAAGGCTTTCACAGGCACGTAGTGGACATGAGGGTTGTTGAGAGCCAATAGACCCCCTTTCTCCAAGGCCATGAATAATTTTAACATTCCCATCCGGGAAATGCCAGCAGTTATATAGAAGAGATGGATGGCATCATCAAACAGCTTGGCTGTGGGAACTAACATAAAGTCTGTCCCCAGGTGGGATTGCTGAATGCCAACTATGGAAACAAATTCCTCCTCAGGGACGACGGTCCAGTGTTTGGGAACTGGCTGCTCAAAGGGTACCAGCAAGGAGTCTTCCAGCGCAGAATCCTCCTTCAGGAGGGACGATGCAGGCCAAGAGAGGCTGTTGACAGGAGACTTCCCGTTAGCAGTGGAGATCTGGTGAGGATGCTGAGGTGAGGGGCAGGTATTCACCTCTGTAGGAAGCAAGGAATTTGAGGCAGAGCTTTGTACTTCGGCGGGCAGGTAGGAGAGGCGGCCCTTGTAAACTTGGAGTAAAGTGAGGAGTTGGAATGTGCCCACTGTGAAACGGGCACTACCCAATTTACGGTACCTCTCACTGGTAATGTCCACATCAGAGACAAAACCCCAGCCAAAGCTAAGGAAGGAGAACAGACGCTTGCCTGAGGCCGTGCAGAGGGAGACGAGGTCCATGGGAGCATGCAGGCCTTTGCATAAGAAATAAGTGCAATTCATCAACAGTTCCTCCTTTGCCAAATGACTTTTGCTGTAATGGGGGAAAAGAGGGAAGGAGAGCCTAGGTTAAATCATGATTTCCTGAATAAGCTACTCCACGTGCTTCACTAACTTTTGGGGTATAACATTGAGCTATAAACCCCAATCTATAATTGCAAATTTAGGATTCACATATCATGCTAAGTGAAAACTGGGCAAGCCACTTCATTACTTAGTGGAATGTGTAAACCCACCCATGGGGAGAAGTATAAAATGGCATAGCAGAGACTACTGTATGTAAGATAAGCATATATTAAAAAATAAGACCTACCATAAAAGCAGCCTCCTCTCCTACGTATTACAGGCCCAGCTGACCTCCCCTCTCCTTAATGCCAAGGAGCACATGCATTCTACATCCCTCCAAATATCACCAAGATACAATGTTTTAATGTAATAAGTCATCTGGAGTAATCACGTTCACAGTGGGTTTGTAGATGTGCTCCTCACAAGCCAGAAAGAACTGCCTTTCTCTGAAGGCAACTGCTACCCCAGAACTGTTTTCCTTTGCTTGATTTCTCCCCTCAGAAACATGCAATATTACTGTAAACTTGGAGGCACAGATGACCTCATAACTGCAACATCTTCTGTATCAAAGATACTCTGTGTGAATGCCACTTACGTGATGCTACTTGCATATGGTAAGGTTATACAATGACAGTCACCATTATTGCAGTGGGTAGCAAACCTCGTACGGAGATAATACATTCTAGTACATTCTAGTACAATCTCAACACTTCAGAGGTAAATGACCTCTTACAATTGCCTTTAGCTAAAAGCACCAGCAATAACGTTTTGCAATAAGAAACAGGAAAGAATTTTCACTAGCCTGGGCCAATGCCAGGGGTGTGGCTGAGTTCTAATGTGCAAAAAGAATATTGCTGTTGGGAAAAATCTAGATCAAATAACCATTACATGCATATACGTACACATCTTAAAATAATTTCTGCAGCGGAGTTTTCAATACAAATGATTTCTTCAAGAATAATTTGGAGAGTTACCACTCAGCCTGATAAATCTACAAGTAATTTCTGCATGATTAAGATAAGTATTGGATATCTCAGTTTGCATCTCACCTTTCCTCCTCCCTCTGAAGGTGATCACATTTTGACCTTGGAGCATTCCTAGATGCCAGTAGTAACAGAAAGACCTTAGGATTTCACACTTTGCACTTTTAACTAACTTTCTAAAATGTCTGGTCAGCCTTTCTTGGAGACCATGGGCCGGGAATAAAGAATTCCTTTCAGGTATCTTAGCTCATTTATCAAATTACAGAAGTTCAATGAACTAGTTAGGGCAAGGGAAAAGCAACCAGATGCCTTCTAAATTTCGACTCCTATCAGCTTTGGCGGTAGGTGATAGCACCCTCTGTCCTGCAGAGATTTCAATAGAAGAGTCCCTGGAGCATCCAGTTTCAGGAGGAGGCGACTGAAATACAACCCTTCCAAAAGCAGAAACGAGGGAAAGGGATGGAAAATGATCAGAGTAGTTGAACAATTAGCTTTCTCTGCCTGATGCTCTCCCTAACGAGACAAATGCATTTGAACGTACCACGCTGAAGAAAGAAGGCAGGGTTGAAAGGTATCTAAAGCTTAAGAATGACTCACTTTCCCCCTGAGGCTAAGTTTGACAGGACCCAGACTTGTGGTCGTGGCCTTGTTTCTCCGCCATGATGATACCAGAGCATTTATATCTTAGAGAATGCCAGGCGGCCGAGCCAGTGTAACAGAAAGGAAAATAGCCCCTTCAGAATACCCTCAACACACCTCATTCACCCTCCCTTCTCAAAGTGAAGGGAGGGGAGGAGGGGGAGTGGAGATCAGACACACAGCAGATGGAGGAGGAGTCCTGATGTGCAAAGGGCAGAGGCCAGTACAGAGGGGCAAGGGAGGGGCTGTAGCTTCTGGAAGATTATTGAAAGCTGAGCCAACAACTAGGAATAAAGGAAGCTTTCCAAGAGAACAACTTCCCCGGCCTCTCTTAAGAATGACACATGATACCAACCCAAGGAAATACTATGCACCATGTCTGTCAAGGGAAGGGTCGGTGTGTGAAACTGCTCTACCAATGGCTGCCTTGCAAAGCAGAAAGAAGGAATGATTTTTGCTCCAGTCAGAAAGGCCCACAGGCACCAATAGGAGACCAGGCAAGCTTTCCATCTGGCAGATCGCAGACCTTGGGTTGGTATTGTGGCTGTTTTTTGTGATGAGCAATGTAAAAGGTTGCATAAGAATCATAGAGTCTTGGGCAAAAAAACTTTGGCCATAACACGGAATTAGGGAAATGGCAAAATCTGTGGGAAAGAAATTATAAAGTGATAATGGCTACATCATATAAAGAAAATCTATATAAAATGTTTTGCAGATGGCATTTTCCACCTGTTAGATTAGCAAAAATGCTTAAAAATATGTCTAGCAAATGCTGGAAATGTAATCAGAATCCTGGTACATATCACTTGTGGTGGACTTGTGTAAAAGCAAAAAACCTTTGGACTAAAATACATAGGTGGTTAGAAAAAATGTTAGGAAAACATATAGATTTTAAACCTGAACTTTTTTTAATGCCAGAAAAGTTTGATAAACAAAATGTATATTTAACATTCCATGTATTAACTGCAGCGAGAATTACATTTGCACAGCACTGGAAAAATGAGACAACACCATCAGAGGAAGCGATAATTAAGAAAATATTGGACTATGTGGAAATGGACAGACTTACACTGAGAATCAAAGGAAAAGAAGACACAGTATACTTTCAAACATGGAACTTATTTTACCAATGGTTGGAAAAGCAGGATAAAGAGTAAGAACTTAAATTTTATGACTAGGCAAAATTAACCCAGTCAGCATGTTGTTTATTAAGCACGGATAAATCGTAATGATAGAAAACCAATAAAATACTTTAAAAATTTAAAAAAAAAAACCTCACAGAATCTTCACTACAAAATTTGAGGTGCAGAATCTGTTTAACAGCAGCAACATGAAGGCACTGAATATTCCTATTTAAAGGCAGCTAGAGCAGAAGGCAGTACTGTCTAATCTCAAGAAGCTAATTAGTCTAGTCCTGTGACTGACTAAATGGATGGAAACCACAGTACTACAAAATGGGTTAAAGCTACAAGAACCTGGTCAGGCAGGGAAGATATACTGCAGGCCCACATCGGCTAAAGCTAAAGAACTTTGACTGGCAGGGCCAAGGAAGAGAGACTTCTCTGCCATTGCACCCTCCCCCACCCCAGATGAGACAGGAAACCCTCACTCTCCTGTTAAAGCGTGGCTCTGCCTCCTCGTGTGGGCAGCCCAGAGGAACAAGCAGCAATGGACTGCCTAGTGCCCCAAGAGCCCTCCCTATTAATTTACGTTAACAATGTTTTATCGTCCTTGCCCCTATTTTTTTAAAAACTTTTATATACTGTTTTTAAGGGACGCGGTGGCTCAGTGGGTTAGGACACTGAGCTTGTCGATCAGAAGGTCGGCAGTTTGGCGGGTCGAAGCCCGAGTGCCACATAGCAGAGTGAGCGCCTGTTACTCGTCCCAGCTTCTGCCAACCTAGCAGTTCGAAAGCACGTAAAAATGCAAGTAGAAAAATAGGGACCATTACGGTGGGAAGGTAACAGCGTTCCGTGTGCCTTTGGCATCTAGTCATGCTGGCCACATGACCACGGAGACGTCCTCGGACAAGCGCTGGCTCTTCGGCTTTGAAACGGAGATGAGCACCGGCCCCTAGAGTCGGAAACGACTAGCACGCATGTGCGGGGGAACCTTTACCTTTACCTTTTATACTGTTTTTATATTTTAATATTATGTTGCATCCTACCCAGAGTGTCTCCCTGAGAGAGGGATGGGTAGTTCAGAAACGAAAAATAAATAAATAAATAAAAACTATCAAGAAAACCCAAGTTACAGATCAAACTAGAAACCTAAAAACATCCCAAAGAGGGCAACAGTAATCCATCCCTTCCATTGCTAGAAAAACTATGGGGATGTGTTCATGAAATCACCAGAAGCCAAGTTCAGTTCCAGGGAGATGGCACTGCCAGGAGGACAGAAGGACTCTCCTTCCATTTCTCTTCTAGTTACTCACTAGTCTGCACTAAGAATAGGGATGGCCCTGAAAGAGTGTGGCCTCATCTGTAATAGTACAAGGGGTGCCAGTAATCTTTAGGAATACACCTTACCCAGCGTAGTGATTCAGTGAAGAAGCTAAAGCATTCCCAGAGCCTCCTGGGAGAATGCAGAGAGGCTTCTGGATCGCAGTCCTCCAGTCAGGACGCTCCATCAGGCCATTGATCACCTAAAAGACACAGATGACAGCCAATCAGAGGAAAAGGCCAAGGAAAGTCTGGTTTTTTTCATCTGCACTGGACTCCAGCTGCAATGATGGATGATGACTACTGAATCGGCCAGTCACTTTCAGCATACTTATTGGGACAAAGGGTCTACGTGGGAGCAAGAAAGATACAGATTTGGCCGTGTGATTCAAATTTGGGTCAGCCTTTACAGTCTAATCAAGATGCAAGGCTGGAAATAAGTCGTGCTGAACTAAAAAAAACCACTGGGACTTCTAAACTAGAGGTTTTCCATTTTTTTCCCAGGATGCTAAAATGATTAGTTTTTTAAAAAAAATTAAAAATCCCAGGATCCCTGATCAAGAAGCAGAGCATCTGAGCAAGCTTTTCTCTTTTATTTTTTTTGCCCGTACGGAACCTCTGTTGTTGTTGAGAAACTCCACAGAAAGCAGTTTGAAAGTCCTTGTTTTGAGCAACCAGCATTCAATACTGTAAGATTTAATTTAATCCTGACAGATTGAAATAAATATGTAGTAATGGCAATAATCTCCCCGTTATTCTCACATTCTCTTCAACAGTACTTATGACAAAGCTATAAAATCTGCCAATTCAAACAATCTGACTTAACTTAAAATTCACTATATTCTGCTTCTTGGATTCAGCATTCCTATTTGAAATTGTACGATTGTTTTACCTTCTGTTCCTACAAAGAGGAGAATCTTGATCAGGGATCAGAGTAGGATGGTCTGAAAGGAGTTCTAGTAAGATATGGCAAAAATTCTGTCCTGAAGGGGAATGACTCCCCACTTTTATCCATTCCCCACCCTGCCTCTCTGCTCCCCTTCTGGCTCCCACTGAAGTCAATTAGAGGGAATTCACCCCATTAGCTTCAGAGCCAACGTAATTTAAATTAGGAGGATTTGTTTCAAAACCATGGGAGTACACAATCATCTGGACTCATGGCTTCTTTCTTGAAGTGCATCAGGAATTTCTCCCCAACTGTGAAGATGAGGGGAATTCTTTTCTTGTAAAAAAAAGTGAAAAGAGAAACCCAGGCAGATTCGCGATTCTGCTTTCTGAAGCATCTCTGTAAATATGTTCAGTTCATCCTTGTAAAGATGAAAATGAAAAAAGAAAAAAAAGGAAAAAAACTGTTCCATTCCAGTTTAACTTTTGCGTTATTAATTAGGAGATCAAGTCCAAGTTCAAAATCATGAACACAGAGGTAAAACAGTAGAGAAATAAAATCTCCACTCCAAGCAATTCATTTGAAGTGTCAACATGTAAAAAAATATTTAGCTAAATGTGGTTGAGTAGTATTTTGAAATGATAGTTTTAAAAAAGCCCATTGTACTCCCATTCTGTTGTTGCTTCCATTGATTAAGCATTGTAATTTCTCTAAGGCAGTAAATAATAAAAGATTAAGAATCTAAGTATACGTCATAAATATAACAGTAACTGAAATAATTTATTCTACCAACACTGAGAATATGGAGCAATAAATAGCCTACACAGTTAGATATAATAATATCTTAAAGGACCTCTATTCAAAGTTTATGGATACATTTTTAGTTCCTTTCAATGCCTTTCATTTAATCACTATTATGTGTATTCTTTTCTGATTTTATTAGCATTATTTAGGATTGTATTTTATCATGTCTTCGGGTTGTTTTGTTTCACCAATAAAATACTTTTTTAAAAAATGAGGAAAATGAGCAGTAGCTAATATCTTACACAAAAAAAGAGAAAATTCAAAGTAGCAAGGAAGATTCAGTCTGAGAGTGAGGCCTTTACTATGAAAAGATTGAAAGTAAATCAAGAGTTTTTTATTATTATTTTTAAATAAAAGTTTAATTACTGAACTCATTATCTCAGGTTATTTTATAAAGAACAAACAATGAATGCCCTTTACCGATCCCAGCCACTACTTGGGTGACCGAAGTCAAAATGCACAGAAGGGAAAATCTTACTGCAATCTGCAGGTACCAATTGTTTGCCTGCTGTTCAATTATGAAGGACCAAAGATTCTGGCCCAATATCTGTATTTTCAGTCTGTATTAATTCAGCCACTTCTACTCTCTCCTGTTTCAAAGTGGTAGGCTGAATCAGAACAGTCACTAGCTGGAAGAATACTAACAACCTATCCATTTCTCTTCTGGTGTACTGGAGCCAGGACACCATAAAGTCCCTACAACCATCTGCCCCGTTCCTTACCTCATGAAGCAAGCCATCTCCAGCCATAATGACCACAGCATCCCATTTGGACATGTCCTCCTCCCTTGCCAAATCCCAAGCATGATTGTGTTTCTCTGGGGAGAAAGACAAAAGCATGTATGTCTTGTAGATGATGTTGTAATTTGGATGGACTATAGGTTCTAAATTAATCCACAAATACACGTCTTTCTTCTTACATTGGTGTTCTCTCTCTCTCTCTCTCTCTCTCTCTCACTCACTCACACACACACACACAATTACTTACTTGAACCTAATACCTGAGGCACAAAGATTTGTTCACCAATATATATTCTGTTTGGCCACCATTATTGTTAAATATTGGTTGGGTTGATTTAACCAACTCCCTTGTTTATTTATCAGCTAAAAGCATTTGTTTTCAAGCAAATTTTAAAGAAAGTGATCTGGGCAGTTAAAGGGAAAAAAAGAAATCAACAAATCTAATCCAGTATGATTACAAGGACAGAATATGGCAAACTGTCTTATGACCACCTACTGAAGGAATCTGGAAAGATCTTAAGATTTGGGGAGGATTCCACAAGACAAGGTGGAGGTCCTTCAGATAACCTGGTCCTAAGTTATTGAGTGTTATGTTAATTAAGCCACTGCTTTACAGTGAGCCCAGAAACAGACTGGATGCCAGAGAGGTTGACAAAGTTGAAGCATAAAGCAGTCAGATGATTGGAGTTTCTAAGTTAGTGCTGTACAATTACAGTTTTCAGACTTGTCCTATTCTCCAAATTCAGCATCCTCCCACTATTGTGGTCTTTATTTCCCGTACGTTTAACTGGGGTGATAGTTTTAATTTATTTATACATGTTCTGTTTTTTTATAAAATGAATTACACAGTTCATTGTTATTATAACCCTCCACATAAGGAGAACTGGAGCAGGTTGAATTAACTACCTGCTTTCATACACTGAAAGTGCAAAGTGTTCAACAACATAAGAGTACCAACAATGTCACTCTACCCAGGCTTGGCCAAAGGCAAAATAAGTGAACAGAACTGAAAACAGAAGTCTGAGCCATATCTACAGATAGTCCTCGACTTATAGACACAATTGAGACCAAAATTTCTATTGTTAAGTGAAATATTTGTTAAGTGAGTTTTGTCCCATTTTACAACTTTTCTTGACACAGTTGTTAAGTGAATCACTGCAGTTGTTTAGTAACATGACTGTTAAGTGAATCTGGCTTGCCCATTGACTTTGCTTCTTGCAAAAGGGGATCACATGAGACACACACATACCAAGGACACTGCAGCCGTCATAAATATGAACCAATTCCCAAGCATCTGAATTTTGATCATGTAACGATGGGGATGCTGCAATGTGGGGAAAACGGTCATAAGTCGCTTTTTTCAGCGCCATTGCAACTTTGAACAGTCACTAATTGAACTGTAGTAAGTTGAGGACCACCTGTACTAAACCGGTTTTCCTAAGTTGCTCTGAGCCAGCCGCAAGGCTCACCAGTGACAAATTTATGGAATCCTATGCTGGCTTCTGTCAACATCGGCTGAACTTGAGATGTGAATAGATTCAGGGCCTGCCCTGCTCCGCTCCGTGGGTTCAGCAGCACTATCACCTGGCACTTCTCTGGAAGTAACCCGTGTATTCCTCCTATGTAAACAAAAAAATGAGAGAATTAAAAATTAATGTCAAGAAAAAGTGTAACATAGTATAGTATTGCATTGTGTAGTATAGTGAGCGCACACAAACACAGAATGGAATGGAATGGAATGGAATGGAATAGAACGGAACGGAATGGAACAACAGAGTTGGAAGGGATCTTGGAGATCTTCTAGTCCAACCCCCTGCTCTGCTGCTCACGCACACACCTAGGATCAAAAGAATGAAAAGGTACAGGGTCAGCATGATGTGCTGGCTCAGGAACTGAGGTCCCACTGTTTTGGAATAGCAACAGGTTGGGGAATACAGTTCAAAGTCAGGTCAGAGCAACTAAGGTGCCTTTTGCTGCAATTCAGGTAAGTCCATTTTACTTGCTAAATTCTTATTAACATAGAACAGACATGTCAAACACAAGGCCCGGGGGCCAGATCCGGCCCGCGAAGTGGTTTCATGTGGCCCGCGAAACCATCCTGGAAACAGTGAGGGAACGGCCCCCACTGCCTTGGCCCTGGCCCAGAGACCCTCCTTCTGCCAGAGACCCTCAGATCTGTCCCACTCCTGCCCGGGCCCCCAAAGGCACCCTTGATGCGAACGATGTAGAGCTGGCCACGCCCACCCAGTAGGCCATATGCACTTTAGCCACGCCCACCCAGTAGGCCACGCCCACCCAGGCCACGCCCACCCGGCCCCCTGAGGGCAACCGCAATGCTGATGCGGCCCTCAATGAAATTGAGTTTGACACCCCTGACATAGAATGTAAAGCATTTTTCACGCTAAAAATAATTAGTGAAATTAACTTGACCTGAGCCCCAATTAACTGATTTTCCTGTTTCTTACAGCTTTTAGTTGCCTTGATTTTGTTTTCATTTCCATTGTTTTTATTGCCTGCTATGAGCTTTTCTTTAAAAAAAGAAAAGCAGAATACAGTAATGGTGATTTTGCCTTGTCTTTACAAAGAAAGAGTGCTATAGTATTACCAATGTAAGAAAATTCCTTCCCTCTCTCATTTTCCTTGGATTGGGCCATTTGCCAGGCTTTCTGACTTTACCCTTTGCCATAGCTCCATGGCCAGCAAGACCATGTTCATCTCTACTCAATGCCCCTCCCTATTTGCCCTGGTCCCTGACAAAAAGGCAGCCCCCAAGATTGACTCCTTTGACAATCCACTTTGGAGATTGAGTCAGTCCTTCACACAGTCAGGAGACAGCTTAGCACAGGGGTGGCACATTCCCTCTTCCCAATCATACTCTTCTCTCTTTCCTATAGTAGCTCTCCCATGAACAGGAAAAGAATGAGTAAAGCAAATATATATTTTCTCTAGGTACAGAATTGGTTGAATGTTGGGGAAAAGTTAGAAGTACCTGGGGTCATGATAATGTAAAATAAAACGCAGGCACGCACACGCACACACACACACACACACACACACACACACACACAAATATTTAAGTCAACTCTCAGGAAGATGAAAGTCAGAAATAGTGTTTAGGGAGGTCAGAATGGAGACAGACTGCTAGAGAAACTCTTTAGTGTTCTGTGCATAAGGGGTTTGTCCAGGTCCTGGTTTTGCTCCGCTACTGGATAGTTGCCTTTGGATATCCAGTTAATTTCTAGTCTAGAAATGGTGCAGGGAGAATAATCAGTAACGTATTTCTTTTTCTCTTCAATTTTCTTTCGTTCCGCTAGTACCTGCCAATAGGTCTTCTTCGAGTTTTGCAAATCCTTTTTTGAAATGGAACAACACATGCAGTGTGAAGCTAGAATGACAACTAGCTGAATGTCCTTTTTTTTTTAAAAAAAAAGTAAAGGTAAAGGTTCCCCCGCACATGCGTGCTAGTCGTTTCCGACTCTAGGGGCCGGTGCTCATCTCCGTTTCAAAGCCGAAGAGCCAGCGCTTGTCCGAGGACGTCTCCGTGGTCATGTGACTGGCATGACTAGACGCCAAAGGCGCACGGAACACTGTTACCTTCCCACCGTAGTGGTCCCTATTTTTCTACTAGCATTTTTACGTGCTTTCGAACTGCTAGGTTGGCAGAAGCTGGGACAAGTAACAGGCGCTCACTTTGTTATGCGGCACTCGGGATTCGACCGGCCAAACTGCCGACCTTCTGATTGACAAGCTCAGCGTCCTAACCCACTGAGCCACCGCGTCCCTTTTTTTTACTCCCTTTTTTAATTATTTTCTCAGTACATCAGCACTTCCTGGCTTTGCAAGGAGGACTGCACTAAGGAAGTGATGGTTAGGTGGGGAGTGTGAAAGTATGGCCCTGGGATCCATGTCAAAACTTTCATGCCACGTTTCCTGCAGAAAAATCATTGAAATGCATATTCCAAAATAGATTGTGCATGTTTTCAGATCTATACTTCTTCCATTAGATTAATATCTTTATTGTCGACGACAAATCTGTTGACCAGCCCCAGATATTGCACAGCTTGAGTTCAACAACAGGCAATATTGCACTTAATTCAAAGCCATCTTCCATTTTTCTAACTCATCATCCTGAGCCAGATTTATGAGACTGCAGAATTCCCTAGGGAAAAGGTATCATCACTATCATCTCCCCCCCCCCCCCCCGGTCTAGAGCTAAGAAAGAAGCAGCCTCACCGAGAATTCATTGTCAGGCCCTATTTACTCTATGTACCAATCATTTTTTTTAGCACAAAGGCTGTTACTAGCTCTGGTTCCTGGTTACAATACAAAATGGGAGGGTTCCTGTATTTCCTAAGGCGCAAGCACATATCACACAATCCTCTGAAAGGCATAAATGACTAAGGAGTGGAATGCTAAGACTTGCAGCTTTGAGCATCACCAGTCCCATCAAAAGATCACTGCCTTTGTGAACAAAAGACATCCTTCCCTTTAGATGTGCCTGCTCAACCCTGTGCAAAAATCCCTCTCCTTGGCTGATCTCGTTCACTTTACTGATATCCTGTTTACTGACCTCATGTGAAGCACAAAGGCACAGATTGGCAATCTATGAGAAACACTGATTTTGAAAGGAGTAGATTAAACCAGAAATATCTAACAAATCTAATGAGCCTGAAGATCAATAGAAGCTACCTGAAAGTCATAAACTCTGACAAGTAAATTTCATACAAATAAGAAAAGCAAAAGTTGCTAGCTAACTGAAACTGCAAGCAGAGGAAATACAGAAATACCTGTAGGAGCCGAGCTTTGTTAAGAGAAAATTAGATGGTGATAGATAAGATGGGTACAAAAGGACAAGGGGAGGCGGGAAGGCACTGGTTTTAGGCGGTCCGGAGTAGTTTTTGAATGATTGGGGAAGGGGTGTTGAGTGTGATAGGGGAGGGGGGGAATCTGCGTGGGGAGTAGGATATAAAAATGTGTCAAACAGCTCTTGGAGGTGTGACTGAAATCCTGTGTTTGTTTCAGCTCACCAAGCCTTTGCAAACGCTTCTTTCAAATAAAACTTTGTTGCTGGAATTCCAAGTGAGTTTGTTTGTTTTGGGATCTTGAGCCACGTTCCAATTTGCTTAGCAATCCACCCTATTGATAGAGGCTAAGGACCCCACTCTACCTCTCTACAGCTTCCTAAGCATCCTTTCTGTGGTACAACAACAACAAAGAGGAGGCAGAGTTAGTTTGGGGAGGTTAACAAAGGCTAGAAGCATGGTTTTAAAGTCACAGCAATGAGATTACTCTGTGCACAAAGATGAAAAAAAATTCGACACTACTGTACCTACTACAGAGGAATAGCTTAAAGTTTAAAGATTTTGCTGAAATGGATGAATATAACTTCTTTGATTAGGGAGAAGACATTATCTCCATGTACTGTATTGCTGATTGGAAAGTCTTATGGACTTACGCATTTGCGTAAAAATGAAAACAACGAACTTGTGACCTATGGTTTTGATGATTAGATAAGATTATTAAAAAATGATATGATGTAACTTTAGAGAGGTCAAAATATACTTGGGTTTATAACAGCCGTGAAGAATATTGGAAGCCACTTCTTTATATTTTCTTTCTTTCTTTTCTATTTTTAACTTTTTTCTTTTCTTGCTCTGTCTTTTCTGTTCACTTTTCTTTTTTTCTTAGTTTCTGCTAGTATGTGCTAGCATTTATCTTCTTGTTTAAAGGTTTTAATAAAAAAAGATCTATCTATCTTTCTATCTATCTATCTATCTATCTATCTATCTATCTATCTATCTATCTATCATCTATCTATCTATCTATCTATCTATCTATCTATCTATCTATCTATCTACCTACCTACCTACCTACCATCTATCATCAAAGTGTAAACGTTAACACAGAGATCTATTTTACTGGCATCACTTGACCTGATACAGTAACATTATTATATCCTGCATAATACATTGGGATTCCAAGCACCCAAACTATTTGGTCTTAATGCTGAACAATCTGCCAGCAGGAGAATCAGAAACAAGCTGCTGTTAACCCAAGCCTCCCTGAGCCATACAGCTGACCACAAATTTCACAAAAAATAACCCGACTTACAATTCAGCTCTATTCATAAACAAGCCCCTTTAAGTTGGGCTGTGTGTGTGTGTGTGTGTGTGTGTGTGTGTGTGTGTGTGTGTGTGTGTTTCCAAAGCAGACACATCTAAGACATTAGCCATTCCTGATAACGTTCTTCAACCTGTGCTTCCTAAACAAATGAAATATTGCCCTTACTTTTAAAGGAAAACCGTGATTGCGCAGTGGCTATAATGCAGTACTTCAGGCTACTTCTGCTGACTGCCAGCTGCCAGCAGTTTGGCAGTTCGAGTCTCACCGGCTCAAGGTTGACTCGGCCTTCCATCCCTCCGAGGTGGGTAAAATGAGGAGCCAGATTGTTGGGGGCAATAGGCTGACTCTGTAAACATCCTAGAGAGGGCTGTAAAAGCACTGTGAAGAGGTATATGAGTCTAAGTGCTATTGGTATTGCTAAAACCATTACCAGTGTTGTTGTGTTTTTTTTTAAAAAATCCCTTTCTGTCCTATCAGGTTTCAGATATCACAAGAGGTGGGCAAGGGACAACTTTCCTGGACCCCCAGAGTTCAGCAAGCAGAAAAAACGCTTCTCTCTCCCAAAGTAAGAAAATGAAGGCATTCTGGAGCCCTGCCGATGGCCAGGCAGGACAAGATCATTCAGGAAAATGGAACAGAACTTTCTCTGTGTCCACAGAGTGCCAACTTACCATTTAGAGAAGCTACGCTTGCCCTAAGTAACACAGCAGGAATGAAGCTGTTTCGTACGGTCCGTAGCTTTGCTTTTTTTTTTTTTTGAAGAGCAGAAAATTGGCAGCAAATAAGTGAAAACATACACCCAGACCGATGATAGCTGAGCTGAGAGATTTTGGCAGTGTGAGGGAGCAACTTGTCTTTGTTAGAAGGTTGTGGAGAGGGAAAGGTTGGTTTTCTTTGGGGCTGGCTTTTTGTTTTGGGTGTAGTGCGGTCTCATCCATTACAGAAGCCCATTTAAAAAGCTATCTTAAGGCCAAAGTGTTATTTTAAGTATGCTAAAAGTATAATGCTGGGAAAACATGGGACCTTCCCATGATCGTTCTCAATCTGACTTCCGATCTCCTCACGGTACACGGAGGACACCTTCATACAATGACTTTCAGCCGGTTTCAAGCTGACACCAGGCTTTTGATTCCAGGTTGCTGGTCACTGGCTTATTTGGAGAGCTGTTTGAACATTCTGGAAGGAGGATGGGGTGATTGAGGGTGTTCTGAAAGCTAAGTGAAAATTGATCCCCCCCCAGACACCGGCTGAATAGTATTGGTGGTCTGTGTTCTTTCATCCCAACTTCAGGGCTTAAGAGTTGCCTTTTTAGAGGCTGAGTTATACACAGTACTGTATTTCTCTTTCCCAGCATAGTCATCTATTGCAGACATGTCAAACACAAGGCCCAGGGGCCGGATCCGGCCCGCGAAGTGGTTTCATGCGGCCCGTGAAGCCATCCTGGAAACAGTGAGGGAACGGCCCCCACTGCCTTGGCCCTGGCCCAGAGACCCTCCTTCTGCCAGAGACCCTCAGATCTGTCCCACTCCTGCCCAGGCCCCCATAGGCACCTTTGATGCGAACGATGTAGAGCTGGCCATGCCTATCCAGTAGGCCATACACACTCTAGCCACGCCCACCCAGTAGGCCACGCCCACCCTGGCTATACCCACCCAGCCCCCTGAGGGCAACCGCAATGCTGTTGTGGCCCTCAATGAAATTGAGTTTGACACCCCTGATCTATTGTATAAGCATGGTTACAATCGTTGGAAAAATATGCAGCTGCAAAAGGGCTATATAGGCTGTTCTCCTTTCCACCTTCAGAAGCTTTTAAACGTAACAAAAGAATGTTAGGAATGTTTTCAAAGCTTTGCTGTTTCGCAAAATCATGCCTCCCCACTCCCAGAATTTCCTATCACAGTGGAAAGTGAGGAGGGCTGTTCTCTGGTATTTCTTTTTTGGCATGAAATGGAGAAGAGGGGAGTTTTCGCTGCACTTGGACGCAAAGCATTTCACACACACATACGGGCGCAGATGCAAACCCAGAGACCATAATGGACAGCTAGAGACAATACTGATTAGTCCAGAGTGACCCCTGTGTTTTGAGGTTGGCGTGGAGAGTGAAGGCAATTGTATGAGCAACTTCAAATATGTTGGAGAGATTGAGGAATGGAATTGGTGGAGAAGGCTAGAGATGGCATTGGCTGGTCCAATCAAACAAATTCTCTCTTACTTGAGGTCTTCTAGTTCCACCTCATTGCTGATCCATGGCTTTTCATACAATCACAGTGTTCATGATTTATCTGTTCCAATCCCTGCTCAGTGCAGGATCTAGTAAAGTATTTATTTGCATTTCAATAGATTTCATTAAGCTCTTGGATGACGGTGGGTGCTGAAAGTGCACTGGCTTTGTTCCAGTTATTCAGAGTGATTCCAGAAGGTGGCAATAAGGGAGGCCTGTTCTTAGAAAACCATTCTACAAAGGTCAATTTTATCACTTGCATATGTTTAAAATTGACATCATGGAGCAATTGGGAGAAAGTGCAATCGGAGTCTCATTCTGGCAAAGCATTTCAGAAGGACACCAGTCAAAGACACTGAATGCCATTAAGAGATGCAAAAAGACAGATTCACTATGCAACACACATACAACACATGCTCATGACATTCATCAAGCAACTCAAGCAGCATCAGCCACAAATATCAAGAATATCATGCTTGGCAAACAAGCCCCAATGGATCACTGTAGCTTTTACTTGTTGAAGCCCAGAGTGTAATTGACTGCACACACCATACTAAGTCACGGGGATTTTCTAAACTATGGTTCATATATAAACCACTGCTGATATGATTAAACACCTTTCTTTTAGCTATCAATTATGTATGGCTTACAAACTTTAATGGCTAGGTTCAAACAGCAGTGTAAAATAGGCTCTAGAAGTAATATCTTATCACTCCATTGAGTGATACTGTATAGTAATAGCATGGAAACAGTTTCTCCAATACAAAATGTATATGGCGAGGTCTCCCAGGGTTTTTGTATCATGCTCAATAACCCTAAGCCAGCTCAGAGAGGAAGTCAGACTAGGCCACCGGTTATCAAAATCCGTATCTACTGCAAAAAGATTAGTACCGGAAGTAGCTCCTCAAAAGGCAAGGGTGACAATAAGAATCCCTTGGAGAAGGAAGATGAACTCACAATGGACCACAGCAACCATAATGACCATCTTGCTCATTAAGTGGATTATGCTGCCACATCACCCATAGGGTAAAACAAAGGAACCATTTATATATTTTGGAACTATATCCCCCCAAATTCCTGCCAGCCTAGCCAGTAGTTAAAGTCCCAGACATCTTAGGAGCACGGAATCAGGGAACATTTTTGCTTAACTTAATAGTATTATTAATGTTGTATTAAACATTGTACAAGAGGTAGCAACTAAAACCATCCCAAAGAAAAAGAAATGCAAGAAAGCAAAATGGCTGAGGAAGCTTTGCAAATAGCTGAGGAAAGGAGGGAAGCGAAAGGCAAGGGAGAAAAAGAAAGATACACCCAATTGAATGCAGAATTCCAGAGAATAGCTAGAAGAGATAAGAATGCCTTCTTAAATGAACAGTGCAAAGAAATAGAAGAAAACAATAGAATAGGGAGGACCAGAGATCTTTTCAAGAAAATTGGAGAGATGAAGGGAACGTTTCATGCAAAAATGGGCATGATAAAGGATCAAAATGGCAGGGACCTAACAGAGGCAGAAGAGATTAAGAAGAGGTGGTGAAATTACACAGAAGAACTATGCAAGAACAAGTTTAACGTCCCTGATAACCATGATGAGGTGGTCACTGACCTCGAGCCAGTCATCCTAGAATGTGAAATAAAGTGGGCCTTAGGAAAGCTGAGCAACAACAAAGCTAGTGGAGGTGACAGTATTCCAGCTGAGTTGTTCAAAATCTTAAAAGATAAAGTAAAAGTGCTACATTCAATTTGCCAGCAAATTTGGAAAACTCAACAGTGGCCACAGGACTGGAAAAGATCAGTTTACATTCCAATTCCAAAGAAAGGCAGTGCCAAAGAATGTTCAAACTATTGCACCATTGCACTCATTTCACATGCTAGTAAAGTTATGCTTAAAATCCTATAAGCTAGACCCCAGCAGTATGTGGATCAAGAACTACCAGAAGTACAGGCAGGATTTCGAAGAGGCAGAGGAACTAGAGATCAAATTGCCAACATAAGGTGGATCATGGAGAAAGCTAGGAAGTTCCAGAAAAACATCTACTTCTGCTTCATTGACTATGCTAAAGCCTTTGATTGTGTGGATCACAACAAACTGGCAAGTTCTTAAAGAGATGGGAGTACCAGACCATCTTATTTGTCTCTTGAGAAACCTATATGCGGGCCAAGAAGCAACAGTGAGAAGTGGACACGGAACCACTGATTGGTTCAAAATTGGGAAAGGAGTCCAGCAAGGCTGTATACTGTCACCCTTATATGCAGAGCACATCATGAGAAAGGCAGGGCTAGATGAATCAAAAGTTGGAATTAAGATTGCCGGGAGAAATATCAACAGCCTAAGATATGCAGATGATACCACTCTAATGGCAGAAAGTCAAGAAGAACTAAAGAGCCTCTTGTTGTGGGTGAAGAAGGAGAGTGCAAAAGTTGGGTTGAAACTTAACATTAAGAAAACCAAGATCATGGCATCCAGCCCTCTCAATTCCTGGCAAATAGATGGGGAAGAAAAGGAGGTAGTGACAGATTTTATTTTCCTGGGCTCCAAGATCACCACAGACGGGGACTGCAGCCAAGAAATTAAAAGACGCTTGCTCCTGGGGAGGAAAGCCATGGCAAATCTAGATAGCACACTAAAAAGCAGAGACATCACCGTGCCAACAAAAGTGTGTATAGTCAAGGCTATGGTCTTCCCAGTTGCAATGTATCGCTGTGAAAGTTGGACCATAAAAAAGGCTGAGCGCCAAAGAATTGAGGCCTTTGAACTATGGTGCTGGAGAAGATTCCTGCGAATCCCTTGGACTGCAAGGCGATCAAACTGGTCAGTCCTAGAGGAGATCAACCCTGACTGCTCTTTAGAAGGCCAGATCCTGAAGTTGAAACTCAAATACTTTGGCCACCTAATGAGAAAGAAGGACTCACTGGAGAAGAGCCTAATGCTGGGAAAGATTGAGGGCAAGAGAAGAAGGGGACGACAGAGAATCAGGTGGCTGGATGAAGTCACTGAAGCAGTAGGCATGAGCTTAAATAAACTCCAGAAGATGGTAGAGAACAGGAAGGCCTGGAGGAATGTTGTCCATGGGGTCACAATGGGTTGGACACAACTTCGCAACTAACAACAACAACATTAATGGTGGGGGGGTCCTTCAAATGATTTAAGTTACTGAAGTGCATTAAACCCTGGCTATTGCTATTTCATGTTCTCCCACTGCTTCTGCACAGAGAAAATATTGTTTTCAATCTGGCCTTGCCCACCTCACGTTTAAAATTGAGGTCATGACTATAAGAATAAAATAGAGCTGGCTTCTACTGCTCAGCTGCTAAACCCATTTACTTCAGTGTAAATGCCATTCTGTTTTAGAAAAAGATAACACGACTTTGAAAATATAATAGGATAGTAGGAACATTTGTAACTCTCTACCTGCCTGGCTACTTACCTTAAGCTCTCCACTTTAAATAAGAAGAAAGGAACTTTCATCAAATAGATGTGCTGACACTCCCTGAAAATATGCCTCAAATTGCCATCTCCTACATTCATGTTAGTCCATCTGCTGTTGATGGGCCTTGTTTGCCAATGCAACTAACCTGCAATTTTGGAATGGCCATTTGGAGCCCCTTTCCCTAGTATGTGGGGTCCTGAATGTTGGCCCAGAGGCCAACTCCTTGCTGTAACCCTGAATTTAGATCAAGTGTGTGCAGTTTGAAAAAGTTTGTTCCTTTGCTTTCATCCCAGCATTTAACGAGGCTATTAAGTCTGACCAAACCAATTAGATAACCTCTCTGTCACAAGGCCTCAGACTGAGTGTGACAAACATTCTCTTCAATGATTTGTCATTCACAGACTGTATGTTGACGTGTCAGGGAGAGTCTCTTAGCCTAGCAAAGGTGGAGCACCATATACTGACTCTTTTAACAGGGTCATAAAATCCACCATCACTTCCTCCCTGCCCCCACATACTCTCATGTCATCTCTGCCCCCTGACTACCCCCAACCAGCATCAATGTGGCCAAAGTCAAGCCAGCTTACTTCCTTGTCTTCTTTCCTCCACCATAATGAAACAAAGGAGAAAATTCAGTATAAACTGTGGCTGGGAAGTTTGCATAAGCAAAACACATGGCCCAGGACTTATTCTCCCCTGACATATTAAAGCTGGTTCTACCTCCTTTTTCATCTGTTACTTTAAAATGCAACATGCTTTTTCACCAGGAAGATCATCCTGGCCAGCAAGCTGAATTCTGCACTTATTGCCATATTTCTGTTCCTTTTCCTCCCTGAAATGCAATTTGGACCCCAACATAGAAAACCTCCAGAAAGCGCGTCTTAGTACAGGATTTAGATTCTTAGCTGAAAAATGCAACAAGGGCGATTTTAAGAACCCAACGGTATAGACCAGGGGTAGGCAACCTTGGCTCTTTTATGACTCGTGGACTTCAACTCCCAGAATTCCTGAGCCAGCGGTGACTGTCCACGAGTCATAAAAGAGCCATGGTTGCCTACCCCTGATATAGACCAAATCCAACAGGGAAACGTCTCCTACTTGACTGATCCCTATGAGAATCAAAAAGGCGGACAGAGGGGCCTTGGCTTGATCCCACAGGACTCTTCTTATGTTCTAGCCCAGGGGTAGGCAACCTCAGCTCTTTTATGACTCATGGACTTCAACTCCCAGAATTCCTGAGTCAGCATAGGTCTATAACCTCTGTAAGTGTGGGCGACCAATTTCAGCCCTGATTCTGAGCCGACTCAGGAATTCCTGAGCTGACTCAGGAATTCTGGGAGTTGAAGTCCATGAGTCATAAAAGAGCCGAGGTTGCCTACCCCTGTTCTAGCCCTTCGGGCTGATGTGAAGGTAAGTTGGCAAGATCTGCTGGAATCTCCATACCGCCAAGAGATTTGTGAATGAGGTTTCAAATGCCCAACTAGGACAGGGATTTCCTTAGCTGTCATAAGCAAAGTAAAGTATATAAAAATTGAAATGTCACAGCATAAGCACTTTTGAGTAATTGAAAGAGCTTATTTGGAGCACTCTTTTATTTCATTAAGATATAGTCCTGGTCACACTTTGTTAGCCCTGCAAGGTAGTCCAGGCAAGGCGCACAACCAGCACTACCAGATCTATCTTTATTGTAAGGTTGCATTAACCAAATCTTACCAAGTCTGAATGTATTTCTCCCCTCCTCTCCTTTTACTGTCTGGAAACCTGGGAAGGTCATTTCTGAAATGCTTCCTACACACTCTCTCTTTGGGTTCAACCCTCCTGTGGGCTAAGATAGTTTTTATATGCCCATTGTCCCATCTGTGGCTCTCCCTCCCATCTCCCCAGGTCATTCCCACATGTCATTACATACATGTGCTACAGATCACACATACATTCGTGTCAGAGGAGGGAGACAGAGGCAAGCACTCTATTGAGAAAGCAAGAGCACGCCCAACGGCAGAAATAGGTAACATCCACTCAAAACAGAATACAGTAAATGAAAGGTGTCCAACTTTGCAGATATCCAGAACTGTCATCCAATAGACCTGCAATACGTTGAGAAGGAAACTTCACTGTAATGCAGCAAGGGCTGGGCCACTGGGCTGAAATCCAGGGCCCAAACATCCAGGGGGGAGGTGGATTTCAATATCCACCCTACGAGCAGCAAATGACGGGCTCAGAATCAGGGCTGAAATTGTCGTCCACACTTACAGAGGTTATAGAGCTTACTGCCACCCTGTGGATTTGATCTGTGGCGTGTGTATGTAATGGTTTAATTGGGGAACATTTCATTGGAGAAGTGGGAGTTCCCAGGTGTGGGTGTGTGGGTGTGTGTGGTTAGGGGTGTTTACTCTGGACCGAGATGCCCTACGCACAGTCACCCATGCGCTCGTGACCTCCCGGCTAGACTACTGCAATGCTCTCTACATGGGGCTGCCCCTGAGGACCACTCGGAGGCTTCAGCTGGTGCAGAATGCAGCCGCATGAGTTGTGATGGGAGTCTCCCAATACTCCCATGTAACACCTCTTCTCCGCGAGCTGCATTGGCTTCCAGTTGCCCTCCGGGTGAAATTCAAGGTGCTGGTGATGACCTATAAAGCACTAAATGGCATGGGCCCGGATTATCTGAGGGAGCACCTGCTGCCAGCGTCAATTTCCCATTGTCCTGTGCGCTCCCACAGGGAGGGCCTCCTCAGGGTATCGCCGGTGAAGGATTGCCGACGGGCGATCCCCAGGGGGAGGGCGTTCTCTGTGGGCGCGCCTGCCCTATGGAATCAACTGCCAACGGAACTCCGGACTGCCCCCGACCTTCGTTCATTTCGCCGGGACCTAAAAACCTGGCTCTTTGAGCTATCTGGTCTGGACTGAGGGGTTTTAATGTTTTTAAATTGTGATTTTAATTTTTGGGGGCTAGACTTAATTTAATTTTATTTTAATTTTATATTGTATTGTTTTTAAATTTTGCCTTGTAAACCGCCCTGAGTCCTTCGGGAGTAGGGCGGTATATAAACCGAATAAATAAATAAATAAATAAATACTCCCTTCTTGATCTATTTTCCTCTGAAGAACAGGTGCTCCAAGGACATGAGTTTAGGACAGAGGAAGCCAGCTCCGCCCCATTCTTGTAGCCACGATGTACATGAGTTCAAATGGGAGAAACAGCTCAGAGGATCTCACCTCTGAACACGGTTTTATTTTGCTTCCTTTTTTGCACGTATGTACCAGGAATGCGTTAAGAAATAATAAAGCGTGGAAGTGCCCTGTGAAGTGACCTAGACAAGCTAGCGTTATTCAGCTTGTCAGCTTAAGGAAGGGGCTCCTAGCAAGCCATTAAACGGAGAGTCTAAAATTATCTCTGTGCACGAGGGCTGCCTCAGATGATTTACAACCTGCTTTATGTACACTTTCCTTTGTAACAACCAGTAGCCCTGCTCAAGAAAGATGACCAGACAGAAGGTCGCCTTTCCGACTCACCCATGCTCCAGATGCTGGAAAGGCAGATCTTCTTTGGTCTCACTTCCTCTAGCCTTCAAAGGGTACTTTCCAGAAGTCTGGCCCATGTCCTATTAGGTTTCTTTAAAATCAAAAGCAGGTTTGGCTGACTGCTGCAAAGAGGAGAAAATGCAACCCTGCTAGAATTATTTGCTCTGTCGATTTAGGGGAGGAGCATGCTGAGGTCGCAATGGGAGCCAATTATGGCCAACAACGGACGAACTTGCATCCCATTGCCTCATCCCTTCCAGAGGCATTTTGGACCCCTTGGAAGAAAGGCTGAGGTACTTCCTCTCTTCAAAACAACATGAATATGCTAAAAAAAACCTAATTGAAATTAAAGCTTTTAGTTTTAAATACTTTTCCAAAATTGTGTGTCCTGCATCAAAGTATTTTTTTTCTATGAAAAATCTGGAGATAGCATCTACCCGGGGCAGTTCTTGCCTTTCTGCCCTTACATCTGGTGGCCAAACATTTCATTCTCATTTCAGTTGGCTATCGCTGAACTTCACAATCCAATAAGGAATTTGGTGGAATTTCCTAAAAGCTTAAAAATAGCCACTTGTATATCTTGCTCACTAAAACATGTGAATTCTGCCCTTTTCAAAGAACTGCTGACATCTCTGCCTTCCTTGCATATCTCCTGTCCATTTCCATTCTGCAGTATTTACAATCTGCCTTACTCTCCTGCGTGGCCATAAAATCCACAGTTGGGTCACACCTATTCTGGTTACTATAAGTCTTTTCCGAGTTGATGAGCATCTTCAGAATTCTGGCATCTATCTGGGGGAGGGGGGTATTTTACAAAAATGGCTGTTGTCAAGAAGGCTTCCTAATCACAAAATGGTTCTCATAATGAGGAAAGCCAGTTGTTGTGTAGTGGGTTTCTTGCAAGTAGGAGGCGAGATGAGAGGGTTCAAACAGGAACATTGCTTTATTGTAGAACAGGAACAGAACTGAGAACAGAGGCTTCTACGCAGCTACTTATACCAGGGCTTTTCAAGCTTTTCACCCATTGTACCACTTTTAGGATATGGCAACATCCGAGTACCACCAGTCGCCTAGCAAGATGTCAAAAACCTGATGACCAAAAAAGAAAAAAGGAAAAAAAGTGATGAAGTACGGGTAATCCTCGACTTACAACAGTTTGCTTAGTGACTGTTCGAAGTTACAATGGCACTGAAAAAAGTGCCCCCCAAGCCACAGCCAAGCAAGACACCTGCCTGCCCGCCCGGCAGCGCTCTTCCTCCTGTCTGAGGCTTTCATTCTTGTGAGCATTTCTGTTGAGGATTGGCAGCGGGGGTGGGGTGGCGGTCTGTTTGGTTTTTATTCCCTCCATCTGCTGGGTGGTTGCAGCAGGTTTTGGTCACTTCACATGACCCTGGGACACTGTGACTGTCATAAATATGAATCAGTTGCCAAGGATCTGAATGTAAATCACAAGACCCTGGAGATGCTGCAACATTCCAGCTGGAGCCTGGTGCTGATCCTGGCGCTTCTACTGAGACCTGACAGCCCTGCAACTCCAGCCATCTCTCACTCAGGCTTGTGCAGTGCTGCCACCGGTTCAGCTCATTCCCCTCCCCTGCTACCACTTTTCTAGGATGGTGCCATTGTACCACAGGTGGTACCCGTACCACTGGTTGAAAAGCCCTGACTTATACGGGTGGCCACTAGGCGGTGGCCACTAGGTTTGAAGGAACCTATTCCCGCCCCAGAGCCAACCAATGATCGTCCTGGAGACTGCATGTCTGGGCAGCCAGCGACTGTTACACAGACACCCTAATTAGACAATCTCAAGCAGCATTCAAAGACATGTGAAAACAGTTCAAGTAAAAGGCCCAATACATTACACCAGTGTCAGCCCTTTGTGGTGTCACTACTGACACTACAAATTTAGAGCTGAACTCTATTAATATAGGCTAAAATAACAGAATCTTGAAAGCCTGGAACCCTTCCCTCCCTCTTGCACCAAAGAGAATCAAGGCGGAGCTGTGTTAATTTTCTTTCTCAAATCTTCCTGGACTCAATTTATGTTTTGCTAACAATCTCCACACTCCTTTCCCAAGGTTATCTCTATGCTTCTCTACAACCAGTCACAAGACACCCCTTTACCACTAGACATAGCTGGCTGAAGAATTCTGGGAGTTGAAGTCCACAAGTCTTAAAGTTGCTAGGTTTGTAAAGCCCTGCTGCACTAGGCAAACTTTCCGGAAATGTGATCCAAAACTTCTCGAGGTCCCTGAGCTGGGGGTTGCTGTCTCAGTTTAAGATTGACTGTGAGTTCCCCTTATCATTAGCCTTTGCCAGTTGGTGGGCAATCTTTCAGCCCCAAGGGTCTATGGAGATTTTCAGTCAGCCAGGTCATGGTTGTTCCAAAGGTACTTTTTCAAAAGGCAACTGGACTTTGTTTTTCCTTGAAGATAGTTCACTTCTCATCCAAGAAGCTTCTTCAGTTCTGAGTCCCAAGAATTTGGGGTTTGAGAGGAATACCAGGGAGCACACTTTTCCAAAGTGGATGGGAGTAAGAATCTGAGGGAAAGGCAAAAAATGGGCAGTGCCAGGTCAAGGTTTTCATCAACAATCTAGGATGTAACTCCTCCACATCCTGTGTGTTATTATTCTAACAAACGCCAGGAAACCACTGCATACCACTGGAAAGCCAGAATGCTAAATTTTGACAACACAATTACCTCACAGGAGTTTGCTAGCTAACCCAAGGGAGAATTTTAGGAGTCGCCCAGGACTACGGGTGTATGGGTGGATATACACAAGAGAAACAAACCCCATTCGGGTATCCAGATTTTGCCAGCTGGAAGCTTGCAGTCATAATGCTAAACAGAGACTAGTTTGTCATATGAGTTGACAAGAGGCTTGATCTAGAACCAAGAATAAAAGATCCCTTTAGAGACCTGATTCAGTGGGCAAAGTACTCACAACTGAAAATATTTTGCAGAAAGGATGATAACAACCTGTGTTTTGCAAGCACTTCCTAAGAAAGCAGGTTAGTCTTTCCTATCTTGCTCTTCAGGTTTCAGTTCATGATTCAGAATTTGGTAATTCTGCCCTTTGAAATGGATTAGTGCTAACATTTTTATATGTTGCTAAAATTCTTGTGTCTGTTTGTTTGCAATCTTCACATTGGGAAAATAGGAAGGCAGAGGGCAACAGTTGTTGAACCAAGGTAACTCCGACGGGCTAATTTACAGAATACCTGGTGCCATGGGAATGTAATTTGGGGAAGTTGTAGCCATTTCAGCCCTAAAGTGCCTTCTGACTACACTTCCCAAAACCTGTAGGTTGCATGGAATCCTGCCTTCTTTCCCACCTCCCTCGGGCCACTGTACTTATTTATTTATATTTATTAAATTTTTATCCTGCCTTTATTACTTTGTAAGTAACTCAAGGCAATGAACACACAGTACATATAACATTCCTCCCTCCTCCTCCTATTTTCTCCACAGCAACAACACTGTGGTAGTTTGGGCTGACAGAGAGTGACTGGCCCAAAATCACTAGCTAGCTTTTGTGCCTAAGGCAGGACTAGAACTCACAGTCTCTTTGTTTCTAGGCCAGCACTCTAACCATTATATTAAATGGCTCTCTGCCCAATTGTACCACTGTACCCAATTGAATGGCAGTAAGTCCTGACAGCCGAGTGGCAACTGGCTGCTTTGGAACCAGGCCCAAAATTTGAAACCTCTGAATGGCAGTGTCTGATGAGGGGAGAATGAGGGAGTGACTCAGATGCTTTCTGGCATGGTATGTTTGGCTGGGGAGGGGGGGGCATGTGCAGTGAGCCCACTTCCTCCCCAGAGGAGGGAGCCCTTGGAGACATCCCAAGATTGAAGCAGAAGGGGTGCAGTTTTCCTTACAGTCCATGGTTCTCCTTGTTTCCTCTCCCCCTAACAAAGTGGCAGGTAGTTCCACAGGTCAGCCGAGGAAGAGGAGATTTCTGATACTCCCTGCCAGCTTCCTACAAGCAAAGCCAATGGGAAAGTTGGCAGGAAGTCAGAAGTCATTCTGACTCTCACTATCTTTTTTGCCTGCCCCTAGTCATTCTCTTTCTCTCTTTAGGTAAGGAAATATCTCTGAAAGGATGACCTAATGGTTAGCTAGCCCTATTTAAAAAGGATATCAAATATTAGAATCTTTCCCATTGAGACCTAACTGCAGAAGGACTGACTGATTATAGGTCAACTATGCTCAAACTGCAGCCTCCAAGCAGATTAGACTATAGTTCCTATCAACCCAAGCTAACATAGCAGAACTCTACCTTGAAGAAAAAAAACCAGAAATCCTCTAAGAAGGTTACTGGGAAAATATCTTAGTAAGGACAGAACCAACTTCTACTTACCCTAATTCACTAGCAGGGCCACAATAAATACCACAAGCAACTACAGCACAAATCCTACATTCTTAGCTACCTCTGTGCCTCACCTCATGTCCTGTTTCATGCTGTTGTGCTTCGATTTGCACTTTATAGGGCACAGTTAACTTCTGATGCCTGGGATCTACGGGCCAAGTTGTAACAAAGATAATAGCCTCATCTTAGCCTTCACTGCAAATTCGAGCACAATTTGCTCTTTATTTATTGGAAATATATTACAATTAATTTCTTCATATTATTCAGTTATTTATTTATTAAATTTATATTTCTTTAGATTAGGAACAGTATCATGTAGCCCAGGGGTCCCCAACTCCCAGTTTGCGGCCTGCTGGGAACCAGGCTAAGCAAATGGCGGGTGAACGGGTGAAACCATCTCCTTCCACCCCCCACCCCACCCACCCCCGCTGGTCTGTGGAGCCAGAAAGATTGGGGACCGCTGATGTAGCCCATTCCTTTTGCCTAAGTTCCTTATGTATACAAGTAGTTGTCAACTTACGACTGTAATTGAGCCCACATTAAGTCTTGACAATCATAAAGCAGATCACCACATGACTGCATCTGAAATTATAACCTTTTTGTGGCATTCTTGTATTTATTCATGTACTTCAAACTTTCCCTAACGCTATCTGGACCCGTACCAGTCCAGTTTCAGACCCAGTTACAGCACGGAAACGGCATTGGTCGCACTGGTAGATGATCTCTGGCGGGCCCGGGACAGGGGTTGCTCCTCTGTTCTGGTCCTACTTGACCTCTCAGCGGCTTTTGATACCATTGACCATGGTATCCTGCTGCGACGGCTCGAGGGGTTGGGAGTGGGAGGCACTGTTTTACGGTGGTTCTCCTCCTACCTCTCGGGCCATTTGCAGTTTGTAGTGGCAGGGGGGCAGAGTTCCACCCCGAGGCCCTTTTCCTGTGGGGTACCTCAGGGGTCGGTTCTCTCCCCCCTCCTGTTTAACATCTATATGAAGCCGCTGGGTGAGATCATCCGTGGCTTTAGGGTGAGGTATCACCAATATGCGGATAATACCCAGTTGTTTATCTCCACCCCGAACCAACCCAGTAATGCCCTTGACGTGATGTCCTGGTGCCTGGTGGCGGTGCGGGTCTGGATGGGAAGGAACAGGCTCAGGCTGAACCCCTTCAAGACCGAGTGGCTGCGGATACCAGCATCTCGCATTGTCCAACATGTTCCATCTCTTTTGATGGGGGGAGAACCTGGAAGATCATCTTACTGCCATGACCAGGGGGGCCTTTGCACAGGTTTGCCTGGTGTGCCATTTGCGCCCCTTTTTGGACCGAGATGCCCTATGCACGGTCACCCACGCCCTTGTCACTTCTCGCCTGGATTACTGCAATGCTCTCTACAAGGGGCTGTCCTTGAAGTGCACCCGGAGGCTTCAGCTGGTGCAAAATGCGGTCGCGCGGGTGCTTATGGGAGTATCTCGATACTCCCATGTTACACCTCTCCTGCGCGAGCTGCATTGGCTTCTGGTCGCCCTCCGGGTGCGATTCAAGGTGCTGGTAATTACCTTTAAAGCCCTACATGGCTTAGGCCCAGGGTACTTGTGAGACCACCTGCTGCCAATGTCAACCTCCCATCGCCCAGTTCGCTCCCACAGAGTCGGCCTCCTCAGGGTTCCGTTGGCCAGGCAATGCCGGCTGGCGACCCCCAGGGGGAGAGCCTTCTCTGTGGGCGCGCCAACCCTCTGGAATGAACTGCCTCTGGAGCTGCGGACGGCCCCTGACCTTCGATCCTTCCGCCGTGACCTGAAGACATGGTTGTTCCAACAAGCGGGCCTGGACTGACCATGGTTTTTAATTTGGTTTTTATTGTGTAAATTGTCCCGTATTTCTTATATTCATTGTTTAATTCTTTTTTAATTTTTGTATTTTATGTCTCTTAATTTTTATTGTTGTGAGCCGCCCTGAGTCCTTGGGGAGAAGGGCGGCATATAAATTTAATAAATCCTTAATCCTTAATCCTTATGTTCTTCAGATATATTGGATTTCAACCCTCATCATCCCACCCACTCTTCTAATACTTATTTCTGAAACGCAGAAAAAAAAATCTAGACTAGAGAATAAACTAGGCGAATTTTTGCCAGATGATTTTGCAATGGCCAAATCCCGTAGCTATGATTCAGCATTGCATGATGCAAAGAAGAAAAAACAAAGAAAATTTATCATGTCTCTGAAAGCAGAGACTTGCTGATTTTCAAGAAGTCAAAACTGCTGAGTCATTTTTCCACATTGCACCCCTCCCAATTACCAAAATATAGTTTTAAGAGGGGCCTAGATAAAGGAAAACAGAGATCTTGCTCTTATTTGTAACAATATAGAGATGGCTGATATTTCAATAGGGCTTTATCTGCATTTGCATATTTTTTCATAAACAGAAGAAAAGTGATATGACTTTGAAGGAAAATCAACTCTGATAAAAGTCTTTGAGAAAGTCTAACTGCATAACATGCCCATCCTTTAATCAGCATAACCTTGTCAGAGAAATGATTACTGAATCACTAATCACCCATATGGTTCGCACCATATGGACCATTTCATAAATGTATTAATAACGGGACTCACATTTCACTAGGCCTTGATTTGTATGGTTATGATTCACTGAATAAGTCACTATTGGCTAGGACTAGGTTCACACAAATAACTAAATCATAACCAACTCGCCATACACTGGTTTACTGTGAAACAGGACACGCTCTCTGTGGCAAGCCTCTTCCGCTGAGGATCGGTATCACAGAAAAGAGGCATTCTTGCTTCCCCCCCCCTGTTAGGCACTGCAGCCCCTCCACTCACCTCTAAGAGCATTAGGGATTCTGGGCAGGTTCTTTTGGAATCTTTTTCGTGCAACACCAGCAAGCCAATTTACACAAGGCAGCCAGCTCTACCACACCATAATCCGTGGTACTTACAAGCCACCTCCAGCCAGAAACCAACCCGACTTGCAAGCTTTCTCTCTCGTTGTTCCCTATACTACACGGACTGCAATCAGGGAAGGTGTGGCAGAGTCAGCCTCTCCACCCAGAAAACAAAGGTCAGGAAACATATGGGCAAGTGTGTCCTCCTGCAGCAGAGCATCAGCGGGATCACAGTCTCTTTCCTGGCATTTGCTAAGCTGCTGGTTTCTGATGCACCACCAAGAGATTACTGATAATGATATAAGCTTGTGCTCCCAGGTTGCTCACTCATTTGCTTCTACAGATGAACACCGATCATGGCACGCAGAACCTGCAACCCAAATGATTCTGGATTTAAATATCCACAAACTCTGATTCATTCTGGAACTTAAAGTGAATACCTGAATTTGTCCATGTTAGAGGTTCCCAGCCAGGGGTGCGAGACGGATTTTCCAGGGGGTACGAAAACTTGGGTTTTCAAAATTATAGTGTATATGCATAATTTTTTGCCGTTATTTTGAACTTTTGTAAGGGGTGCGAGAATATATCAGAAGCGTTCTAGGGGTGCAGGGTATAGAAAAGTTTGGGAACTGCTGGTCTACGTGAAAGGCTGCTGGGTTTGTTTGTGTGGGAAGAAATGACTTTGTCTAAACTGGTAGTTATTTTCACTGTTGAACAAAGCATCATTTTTGCTACTGAAATCGTTTAAATAGCTTCCTGAGATGGTCATATTTAGAAATTTGTTCTATTTCACTTTGCTTTTCTAACTGGAAGTATAATTCAATTTTCATTCTGCCTTTTTTTTTTTAAAAAAAGTGCATGCTCCGAATAACACTCTGACAGTTTCCTTATCTCTCCAAACACAGTAAAGGTGCAAATGTCTGATATATGCAATGTGTGGAAGTGACAGATGTCACATTGAATGATGTATCCAAAGCATACCAAGAAGGTAACACTATAAGAAAGGTGTTATTTCAGATATCAGTGCAAATGAAATTCTGGAGTGTTTCCTTATTACACACTCCTTGTTTATAAGAGGAAATAATCACTTTCAACAGACCCAAATCCCACATAAGGCATACAAAGAACTGCCAATATCTATTTTTGAATGTTTGTAGAATGTCTAGCATGAAATTTGAATATGCTGATCTTCATAAGAAATATCACAATTGTATTCATATTGGTTTCCTCTGTCGTCTAGGCTCCGTTCTGAAGTCAGTGCTCAGGCATAATTTCTCCTTGGGCTCAATTCACATGTGCCGGCAATATCCTGGGTCTCCATCTTTGCAGCTAGCTATCACACTACTCACAGAGTTGCTTATGTGTGTGAATCTGCTTTAGGTTTAATGTACGGAGCTTTTCAAATGCTAGTTTTTAGATTAATTCTGGTGCAATAGATGAAGCCCCAAATTCCAAGACAATTACAAAGGAACCTTTGTAATTTAATCTGAAATTAAATTGGCTACTGTCCAAAGTATTTGTGTTTAGATTTATCTCTAATGACACAAAAAAGGAAGGCATAACTTAATCATATCAATATCTAATCATACCAATCCTATCATACTAATCCCGTGTTTACTCCATATCTTCTTTTCCTGACTTCTTTTGTTGGGCTGATTAGCATTCAGCCTAGAAAAAGGTTTTAGACAACCTGAAGGCAGGCTCCTAAAGTTGTAATCTTTCAGTAATTAAAGTAACATCTGACATATTGATTTTGTTTATCTCTTCCCATTAGAGTCATACAACTCTGCTTTCACTCCCTCACATACAATATGCAATACCACAAAAATGAACCAATAATAGGCACTTGTTGAACAATTCTCTGCTCAGCTAAATATACTACATCAAAAAATGACACTGATGCACCCCCCTCAGTGCACACTAGAATCCTGTCCCAAATGTTAGCAGGGGAGGAATGACACAACTTAATGTGAAAAGTAGAAAGAATGCTGTGTAATTTACATGTTTCCAAGGGAATGGAGTACTCCAAAAGAATCCTATTCTTCAAATAAAATCCTATTTGTAGGAAGTTTTCAAATGGCTTCCAATGTCCTTTTCCCCCCTTAAAATATATTTAAACCTTTCAGTTTTGTTGTATGGAGACGAGCAGTTGTCACTCTGCCTTCAGATGCCAACATATCGATTTGATTTCCACACAAGAATAAAATGATAGAGGTTATTGACCTTACTTTTTTCCTCAGCAACTCATCTCTTCCCAGGAACCACCCAGACCTTTTGCAGATTAGATCAAGCCCAGAAAATTTGTAGAAACAAAAAATGCTAACCGCTTATGGAAGGAGAATAGCATATAGTAGGCTGCCAAAGATTGTATGATCTCTGCTAAGGGAGAGGATCGAAACATCAAGATCGAGTCCACAAACATGTGATCAAACCCTGCCCCCTACCTCAGGGGTCCCTGCATCAGGACAGGATGGCCATCTTGACTTTTATGACCCCCTTACAGCCACCAGTCTCTTCTCTCTAGGACACAAAGACATGAAGAGGCTTTCAGAGGGCAAGCCACTGGGAAGGCATGCATTGTGACAGGAGAAAGACTGTCTAGCTCAGGGGTAGGCAACCTTGGCTCCTTTATGACTTGTGGACTTCAACTCCCAGAATTCCTGAGCCGGCTGGCTCGGGAATTCTGGGAGTTGAAGTCCACAAGTCATAAAAGAGCCAAGGTTGCCTACCCCTGGGCTAGTCACAACGGCCAATAAAACAGAAGCCTCTTCTAGCAGTTCACAAACTGGTTTACACAGCGAAATTCTGAGTAGAGAGTCAGCAACTGTCTCTCCCTGTTTCACCCCCCCTCCCTGTTTCCCATCTGAAAAAAACGCTCCCACCCTCCAAACGACCTCTTGCAGAGGGGAAAGCAGCAGGATTCCTTCTTCCTGGAAAACAATTAAAATGAAACGAGACTGGTTTAACAACAGTACTTTTCATTCTTCAAATCATTCCCCCCCCTTCCTCTGTCTGTGAGTTTCATGGTAATGACTAAGAAAAATGCTGAGTCACCATACTGAGAATGTAGACAGCAACCGCAAAGTTTTGAAATCCTTTTGGTTCTGGACCGTATTTATATTACACAGCAACCCCAGGAATGGCTTGCATGCATGCATGATTGGAAGCGGCGGAGGAAGGACTCTGAGTAAGGCATTCATCACAAGTCCATATGTTAGCCTTGAACCAAGGAGCCACTCCTGAGCATCCACGTTCATGTGGCTTCCACAGACAAAACCAAGCAGACCATCAGCTTGAACAGAAAGTGGCTTCCTTTGTTTCTACTTTTTTTTAATTATTTTAATGCCATTTATATCCCGCCCTTCTCCGAAGACTCAGGGTGGCTTACAAGCTTAGCAGTAGCCTTCATTCTATGTATATGCCTGCTTATTAGGGCTTTCACACACACCCCAAGCGGCATTATTACAAAGTCAGCTTAATTGCCCCCAACAATCTGGGTCCTCATTTTACCTACCTCGGAAGGATGGAAGGCTGAGTCAACCTTGAGCCTGGTGGGATGCGAACCTGCACTAATTGCAGGCAGCTGGTGTTACTTAAGGAGTCATTAGCCCACTGCTCCAAGGCCCTTTATGAAAATGAAAAGGAAGCCATGCAAAAGTGACAATGCTCTGTATTTGTTTGCAACATAGCAAAAAAAAAAAGATAATTGCAGAGAATATAGAAAGGCAAACGATCCTAGTTTTAAGGGTTGCGCATGCTTCAAAAATGATTCAGGAAAAATGCTCCATACATCCTGTGAGTGCAGCTTCCCTCTCCTATTTTCAATGCAGCCTGATATTTTCAGATTCCCACACTTGCTTATAGAAAAAAGAAAAGAAAAAAAGAACAGTGCCACCACTTTGAAAATCCTATTAATTTCTAGGAGTGGATTCCTTCTTAAAGCAGCAGTGGCACTTTTTAAAAAGTCAGTTTTGTTAATTCTAAGGAATGATTTTTTTTGAAAGCAATGACACCACTCATTTCTCCTGAACAAACATCTGCTGAAAAGCTAACCTCAGAAGGCTGAGCTTGTCACTCAGTCACAGAGCTTTCCAGTATTTGAAAACTGCACCATTCTTAAAAAGTAACACAAACTCAAAAGCTGGCCAGGTGTGTCACATAGTTCCATAATGGAACAGGGTTTAGTGGCCATGAAGAAGCACATCATTACAGCCATTGTGAAACCCAGCTGGTAAAGCTCTTCATTTTAACTTTCTTGCTGCCTAACTTGGCCAGTTTTCTACGATGTGTATAGCACAATTCCCCAAGGGGATGTTTTGAAAAAAGCTAGCAAAAGGAGTCACAGAATGGCTGAAATAAAGAACTATTGTTATAACCTTCAGAGTAATAAATCTTTTGGAAAAGAATTTGATCTTTCACTGCTTTCGGGGGTGATTCAAACCACATACTAGCTTTCTTGTTATTATCCAAATAACTAGACAATGATGCACATAAAAGCAAAATATTCTGGGTTAATGTAAGAATGAAACTGTAATAATAGCTCTAAAAAACTTGGAAGAGAAATTTTGCTTCCCACTGTGTGTTCATCCATTTCTCTTATCCCATTGTTACTCCTGATGAAACAGATTCTTGGACTAAGACTGAATCAGTGGAATCTATTTAATCCTTGCCAAAGATACATCTCCTAAATCTAAATAAATGAATATACAGCTCTGAATGCTTTTATTTACCCAACGCCAAGATTGTTTTGGTTTTAAGCGGACTGCACCCCATGATATACATTGTATGGAAATGATTTATGTACCACAAAAGAAGCTGTAGTTACAGCTTGGACTGCAGAATTACTGTAGTATAATACCTATTGACGTAGGCCTACATCATCTTTTTAAAGGCAACTGGAACTGCACAAGCTTCTTAAGTTTACCTTGCCAGAAAGGTTTGCATTGAAAGTCACTGCAACCTATTGTCCAGGCAGAAATAGGTTTGTTTTTTTCCAGCCACACATCTCTTCCAGTCTACAATCACGAGGACTGCCAAATTGGAGCTGCAAAACTCCAAATGACCATCGGATGTCTGTAAAGTTTGTTCCTGAATCTCTCCGCTGACATCGAGTGAAAATTCAGATTTTTACAGGTCAGGTGTTCCAGTCCTAACAATTACAGCACAACTTTTTCTAAGCAAATTTTGCACATGATCTTTTATTGGCACACCAGACCCAGCACTCCATTAAAAGGAAGTGATTTTATGTTACGTAAAAATAATTCCAATTACGTTAAAATAATTGGGAGTTGTGGGTGATTACTCCTAAAAGTGTAGGGTTAACATCAAGTTAAAATTAGCTTGATAAATTTTTTGGAGGGGTGCTCCAAGCCCACATAAGGCCTTCAAGCGTGGCCCTGAATTTTAATTTTTCATCTTGAGCTACTCCAAAGGCAGGGAAGCTGTAGCTGCCTAGATGCTTTTAAACTATAGAGTCCAAGATCCCCAAGAATGGGGTTCAGGAGCATTAACAACACTGGACATGGTAGGATATATACCTCTTTTGGACAAATTCCTTATTTAGGAGAAGCATTTAAATGTCTGCAAAAAGTCCTTCCCCCTTATTTTATTTATTTATTTATTAGTTGAATTTATATACCGCTCTGTTCCCGAAGGACTCAGGGCAGTTCACAGGGCAATTAAAACAGTACAAAAAAGAATAAAATGGAATTAAATTAGTACAGGCCCACAATTCCTAATAACAATAAAATTAAAATTTTAAAATTAATTTAATATAATTTAATTAAATAGTTTAAAATTTAAAATCCCTCAGTCCAGGCCAGACAATTCGAACAACCAGGTTTTTAAGTCCCGGCGAAAAGAGCGAAGGTCGGGGGCAGTCCGAAGCTCCATCGGCAGTTCGTTCCAAAGGGCAGGCGCACTCACAGAGAACGCCCTCCCCCTGGGAATCACCCGCCGGCAATCTCTAACCGGCAGAACCCTAAGGAGGCCCTCCCTGTGGGCGCGCACAGGACGATGGGAGACTGATGCTGGTAGCAGGTGCTCCCTAAGGTAATCCAGACCCATGCCATTTAGGGCTTTATAGGTCATCTTCTCACTCACTCCCCTTATTGAGGTTCATTACCTCCAATTCATTCATTTTCCTCCAGACCTGGCAAATCTTACACTGAACTGATAAAGCCTTGATGAACACAACAGATTGGGAACAGTTCTCTTATTCAAGCATGGTTCTTTTTCATGACCAGTTCTTTTAATAAGCTACAGTATGCCAAAGATCTCCTAGTGATTTACTTTCCTATTTGCTTGGAGGATTACATCTAAAGAACAACTAGGCTTATAAAAATCTAGTAAAGAGAAAAGAACAAATGCCACTCACACGGGAAGCAATGAGAAAAATCATGAGGAATTTGAAAATTCACAGTGCATCTACTTACTGTTAGAAACATGTTGCTAGAGTGATGGACTTTGGCTTTGGCAAGACAGTTATGGAGTTTTTTAAAGGGCAAGTAAGATTTTAGGATTGCAGTCATATGTTCTTTCCAGAGCAATTCTGAACAAGTTCTACAGAGGCTGTCATGGATTACAAAATGGTGTGGAAGGGATGAGGAGAGAAAATACCTTTCTGAAAGGGGAAATGTACATTCTGTCCTCTAGCCCAAATTCCTAAAATCAGAAATAATGGCATGTCTTCCACTCTAACCATGTTCTCTCTGAAGCATGTCGTATGCATTTTGATCAAGTCAACCCTCAAGTAAATCTGTAGGCGGTTATAATTTACCGTATATGGGAAGGATCACTAGGCTTAGATCAGGGGTCCCCAACCCCCAGTCCGTGGACCAGTACTAGGCCACAGCATGCCAGCAACCAGTCTGCACAAACAAGCAAAGCCCCATCTGCGAGATGCAGGCAGCACACAAAACCACACACTCTCTGGTCCGTGGAAAAACCTCTCTCCACGGAACCGGTTACTGGTGCCCAAAAGGTTGGGGACCTCTGGCTTAGATATCCATAGTGCTTGTCCCCCTCTCCCTTTGATGCTATCTCTGTGATATTTCGTTAGAGAGTTTCAACTAATTGGCTGGTCTGTTAGAAAATAAAGTACATCTGGAACCCAGACAAGTCCTGTGCTCAAGTATTTTCACTCTAGCAAGTGGAAGCTCCCATTCTGAAGCTGTGTAGCAGCCAAGGATATGATATGTGGCTTAATACCAACTTTACCCTATAACTGCATATCTGAATTACCCTTCTTGTTTTCCTGCATTCATTCATTAAGTGAAATGATATTTAAGGTGCTATCCTATAAAGTTTAGTTAGATGTGAGCCTGACTGATCTTGAGTCAACAAATTTTACTTCAACTGAAACATTGTCCTCCTAAATGTATGTTCTTAGGAGTAAGGCAACAATCCCAAATTTATTTATTCATATTATCTACCAGAACAGGTGTGACCCATTGGGTCATAATTTTAGAGATATACGGTATCCATACCGGATTTCTCAATGCTTTTAATAATGGCAGTGTTTCTAATGTACTGCTTTCACTGGAAACGTTCTTAAAAATTCAGGGAGATATTGTTGCTTTGAAAATAGCCCACATTGAACTGTATAGCACAGTCAAACATCAGGAGTTATAACCACAGGGATTTTTTTTAACATTCTGTATTAAGGGGAAGAAGGGGACGACAGAGAATGAGGTGGCTGGATGGAGTCACTGAAGCAGTAGGCGTGAGCCTAGATGGACTCCAGAAGATGGTAGAGGACAGGAAGGCGTGGAGGAACATTGTCCATAGGGTCGCGATGGGTCGGACACGACTTCGCAACTAACAACAACAACATTAATTTTTATGTCATGAATATTTTAGACAATTTGCCAAGTTTCAATTCCATGGGAGTCATGGGTTCCAGATTTTGGATGCATTCTGTAAATTGGTATCTTGATTAAAAATCGTTATCCTATGAAGCACCATTTTGCCCATTAAAGGTTATAGGAACAAGAGTTTTAGTAGTATAGATCAGAGGTCCCCAACCTTTTGGGCACCAGGGACCAGTTCCATGGAGAGAGGTTTTTCCGTGGACCAGAGTGCGCATGGTTTTGTGTGCTGCCTGCATCTCGCGGATGGGGCTTTGCTTGTTTGTGCAGACCGGTTGCTGGCATGCCACGGCCCGGTACGGGTCCACGGACTGGGGGTTGGGGACCCCTGGTATAGATAAAGCTGCCCATCACACAAAAATAACTCTCTGCAGTTTACAAAATTAAAACAAATATAATCTCACCTACCTCCCATGTCTAAACTGTTAACTTTATTGACCAACAATAGTGATATAGCTCATCCACCCCTTGACTCGAATGCCTGGGGAAACAACCAGGACTTCAATGCCTTGCAAAAGGCTAAAAGGAAGGGTATTCATTGGAATTTTGAATTTACTTCCAGTATGTAAATGTTAATATATCACACGATCAATGGAATTTACTTCTCACACAAGGCCATGCTACACAGCTCACTTAAGTTTCAAAACTCAAATCAATTTAAATGATGCTAGGAATTTTTTCATAGCATGTACATACGACCATAATGTGCATCTACGTGCTGCTACATGCATATTTATCCTGCATTCACACACAGAAATGTGCACATTATGTCATCGGCCCACTCACTAATTTGCATATTGATTTATGCACTTCCATATTGGAAGACTTATTCCAAATACAGGTGCTTCTAAACAGATGGCTCTAATGACATGTTAAAGGATTGGGGAAGGGGAGATTTTAAAAAATGAGTAACAGTTAGGAACACATGGGAAAACTACAAATATAAAAAGTACCTTTGCTCCAGCCTTAAATCCCATATGTACCAAGTAGTACACACACAAACTTTTCTTTGGAAGCCTCCTTAGTATTTGTTAATATGTGAAATGTGCCAAATTAGTTATGAAAGTTAATTTAAAAGAAATTTGTTTTAGACATCCTTGGCTAAAGTGGTATGGGAGTGTCAGACCTACCTTTCTACCCATGCCCATGAATGGGATAAACGTCTATGGAGATTCTCAGTCATCCAGGTCACAATTGTCCCAAAGGTGCTTTTTCAAAAGGCAACTAGACTTGTTGAGTTTTTTCTCCTGAAGATGTTCCTCTTCTCATCCAAGAAGATGCCTCTTGGATGAGAAGCAAAACATCTTCATGCGAAAAAACACTGAAAGTCCAGTTTCCTTTTGAAAAAACACCTTTGGGACATGAATGGGATAGTTTTCAAAGTCAATTAAGACTTTTCTAATTTCCAGCCATTTTATATAAGCTTGTGTTTTTTTTGTTGTTTTGTTTTTAAAATCTAGACAGCGCTTTATCCAGTTGGAGAAAAAATTAAGACCCTGTCCTCTCCCTTTTACCCAGGGTGAGCCAAGCCATTTACCCCAAGTCCTGCGATGGGGTTGCAGCTTTAGGCACTCGAGGCAAATACAATCGGATAAAAATATTAAGGTGGTACAGTGTATGCCTCCCAGCATACACAAAGGACAGCACAGCAGGAGGCTGATGGTGCAGATCAGCAGAGGGGCTGGACAGCTCCGGGCGATGACTGCTCACTCAGGATAAGCCTAATGACTTAAGCTGTTGACAGCCCCAGGCATGGTCAGCCTGGTGGGAAGCCAGGATCTACACCCATTGTCACCTGCACTGGCAGGAAGCCCAGGTTTGAACTGATTGGATGCCATCCACCTGGGCAGGTACAAATAGACGCCAGGCTTCCCTGTTTCCCCAGTTCGTTCTGTTCAGAATAAACTCATCTCTACCCCAGCTCTGTGTCCGTCTCTATGTGAAGCAGGCGGCTTTACAGGTGGCATCCTGGCAACCTTTTAAAACCAAAAACTTGTGCAACCATAAATGACTATCTAGCTAGCCCCTCTCGCTGGCTTCGCACAACACAGAGATCAGGTTGGCTGGACTTCTCCCAGCACCCCGTCGACGACACTAATCCAGCAAGCCGCTGCCTTGGGATTCGCCTGTTAAAGTGAAGCCAAACCGCCTCAGATCCAAGTGCGAGTTACCGACACGTGTAAAGGAAGGAAAGCGAACTAGGGGAAATCTCCGTCTAACCCAGGGGTCTTCAAACTTGGCCCTTTTATGACTTGTGGACTTCAACTCCCAGAATTCCTCAGCCAGCAAAGCTGGCTGAGGAATTCTGGGAGTTGAAGTCCACAAGTCATAAAAGGGCCAAGTTTGAAGACCCCTGGTCTAACCACCCACGGTAGAGAAGCCCTCCCTTCTGCTTGCCCGACTCGCTCACCTTCCAGATGGGGGGCCGAGAGCTCTCGGATCGTCCTCACCCAGGTCTCGGCTACGCGCCGGTTCTCTTCGGCATCCTGCGACGTCAAGACGCAAAAGGTCTTCTCGACCTTCTGCCGAGCTTCCCCGCGGTACCACCAGCCCTTCTTGAAAGGGTAGCAAACGACGGAGAAGTAGGCGGCCGCCGGCTGCGAGGCGCTCTTGCTCTGGAAAGCGTAGCAGCCCACGCAGGTGGAGAGGCTCAGCGCGCTGGCCGCGTTGCCGCTCCGGGCAGCCGACTCCAGCCGGCGCACCAGCAGCTCCGCGCCGCTTGTGAGGCTCAGGGCATAGTTCGCCTTCAGAGAAGGGACGAGGCGAAAGACGCCCGAGAGCAAAACTTCCTGGGAAACGCCCTGGCCCGAACCTCCTTCCATCGCCTCAGCCGCAAGGAGCGGAGCGGGCCACCCGGCGCGGCGCTAGGGCTCAGCCCAATGAGGCGAGCGAAACAGCGCGGCTCCGGGACTTTCTTCTCAATGAGCGGCGGAGGGCCGGCTTTTGAGATTGGCGCTTTTCTCTCGGGCGCCACCGGCAGGCCGCTCCCAGGAACGGCGGGAGGCTGGATTCATTCATGACGAACTCCCAGCGCTTCACCAGCCCGTCGTTTGTTTTTTTGTTTTGTTTGGTTTTGTTTTTTTAGCCTGCTCTCGTGCACGCAAAAGATTTCGTTTTAAAAGTTATCTTGGTGGGCCCGCGAACTGAAAAGGCCGACCAGAGTCCTCCATTGTTTGTTCAGAAGGCTCTAGTAAGTTCCGTGGGGATTAGGGCAGGTGTTTCTAGTCCTGATTGATGTTGTAAAGCAGGGGTCTTCAAACTTGGCCCTTTTATGACTTGTGGACTTCAACTCCCAGAATTCCTCAGCCAGCATGCCTGGCTGAGGAATTCTGGGAGTTGAAGTCCACAAGTCATAAAAGGGCCAAGTTTGAAGACCCCTGTTGTAAAGCTAAGTAGGGTTGGATTTGGTTTGTCCAGGGATGGGGAATTTCATAGGCCAGACCAGAAAGTAAAGGAAAAATATCCCAGAAGAAAACTGCTTAAGCCTACAGTAGTCCTCGGCTTACGACCACAATGGAGCCCCAAATTTTTATTGTTAAGTGAAACAGTTGTTAAGGGAGTTTTGCCCTATTTTACAACCTTTCTTGCCACAGTTGTTAAGTGAATCGCAGCAGATGTTACATTAGTACCACAGTTGTGAAGTGAATCTGGCTTCCCCATTGACTGTCTTGTCCAGATGTTTGCTAAAGGTAGTCACGTGACCCTAGGACATGGCAACCGTCATAAATATGAGTCAATTGCCAAACATTTGAAATTTGATCATGTGACCATGGGGATGCTGCAAAACAGTCATAAGTGTAAAAAATGGTCATAAGTCACTTTTTCAGTGCGGTTATAACTGAACAGTTACTAAATGAACTGTTGTAAGTCAAGGACTACCTGTACTTGATATTGTTGCCATAAGAATAATATAGGCATGTCTGTGAAGATTTTACTTTTACTTTTCCTCCATGCCTGTCATGTACTAAACAAAAATGTCTTCTAACTGAAGGGCTTCAAGGCCCAAGAATTTTCTCTTCTTTGCTACTCAGCAGGCAAGTAGGGTGATAACAGTGGTGCCATTGGTATAGACATCTGTTTCTAACTTTAATGACAACAGGCTGAAATATCTGCAGAACACACACCCACGTTGCAATATTTTAAAGAACATCCTGCCATACACAAAATAGATTTTACCCTAGGTTTCATTGAAAAGGTACAGGTTTAAGAGATCATGGTAATTAGTCTAGATTTTATATAAGGCTTTTCATGAAATTAGAGATGGCACCAGTGATGTAATTATTGTGAAGACGGGAGATAGATGCTGAGACTTGCAGGCAACAGGGACCATCTAACTCCCACTTGCTGCAGAGTCTTTGCCCCACAGGTTCATCCAACCTCATGCCACAAGGTTGAAATTGCATTAGGAATGACCCTTCCCCCCCCCACTGAAACCTAACAGATGTCAGTGACTCCAAAAATTACCTTGCATGGGCCATGAACAATTGTACATTGTACATCAAACATTCTACAGAACCACTGATATTTGCAAAGCAACTCCTTCCAGAAGAAAGGTAAGTATATTACCATATTCCAAAAAGAAAAAAGAGAACCCTAATAAAGTGACTTGAAACATCTTAAAAGTAAAGATATTTGTTATGTCATACCCTGCTTGGTTCCTTTTTTTAAAAAAAGAAAGAAAAGAAAGGTGAAACCTAGTTGTGGGGGTGGGGGTGGGGGTGGGGGTGGGGGTGGAAATGTCCAGATCTGTCCAAACTCTTCTACAAAATATTTTGCTATGGCATATCTTAAGCATGATACTACTAGATGCCTCCTTGTTCCTATGGTAAGTGAATAGTTATTATCACCCATTATTCATTAAACAGCTAGTAAAGGCACAAGATTTGCTGGAAAAAACACAGTAAGGCCTAAACATAGGAAAGAAATACCGTATGCCAACTAGAGTTTTAATAGCTGAACTTCTGCCTGGGAGGCTCTCTAAAACTAAAGTAATACGAGCAGGTTGCTAGAAATAGCAGCAGTCCAAATAATGCACAAAAACATGGAATTGTGCAATTTATTTCCATTCGTTGATTCCAGAAGTGTTGATGTTTTCAAATAATTATTTACCCTTCCTCTCATTTTCTTAACCCTCTATGCCCAGTAGCGTTATTTTGCTTTGATCCACTGATTCTAAAATAATTGATTACCCAACAGCTATTTCACAGCAAGTCTGGATAAGGCCTGATTGAGAGGTGATACTATATATCAGGGGTGTCAAACTGGCAGTCCACGGACTGGATGCGTCACGTGCAGGCCACAACCACCCCAGCTCCGCAAAGGCAAAAAAGTAGCGATACGTCATGTGACATGAATTTGACACCCATGCTATATATATGATTCTAATAGAAGAGAATATATATAGAGAATATATATATATATCAGGGTTGAGCCATGGAATCTTTGGTACTCTCTCAACTTGATTGGTTGATTGTAAATGTTTCATTATCCAACTAGGCTAGTCAGTATGGAGTTTGCTGCCTTTTTACAAACAATAGTTAGCCTTTTAGTGTTGATGGGAGAGAGATTTTCTCTTTAGAATTTCCTTGATTAAGGTATTCCTTTTTGCTTGATTGTTTGTCTGATGTTAATCCTTGTTTATCTGAATGTAGGCTGCTGGATTTGTTCTGGCCTTTTGGTTTCTTTCTTAGGTTTTTTTAATTGTCTCTTTGGAATGGTGTATAAATATGGTTTATCTCTATATATCTATTGATGGCTGATTTGTCTGAATGCCAAGCTTCTAGGAATTACCTAGCATTTTTGGATTTATCTTGGTTTAGGATGTTCACAGTTTTCCTCCTGAAACATCTGTTATGGGATTAAAAAAAATTCATCATGCCTTTTGACCGCTAGTTGGTGTTCATGGATGCACTCTACTAATATTCTGTCTGTTTGTCCTACATAGTGGCTGTTAAAGTCATTACACTGTATGGTTCTTTTGGTTTACTTTACATGATTTGTAAACATTTAATGTAAAACATTTAATTAGTTTTGTGCTCCAGTGATGCTGTGTGATTGCAATAATTGGTTGATTGTATCTGAGATGTTTTTGACCTATTTTTCTTCTTTCCTTGTGAATGTTATTCCTTTGAAGATGTTGGTTGTTTCAGGTGTCTTCTCTTTTTTTATGATGAAGCTATCATTTGCAAACTAAATCCATACTTTTGGATTTATGTGTAGAAATGCTATAAACACTGCACTCACACATACAACCAAAAGTATAGATCTGGTATATAAACCTGAAGACTTGGCTATTTGAACTTGCCGGCCTGGACTGAGGGACTGGGATTTTAGATCTTAAATTTTAAAAAAATTTAATTTTAGAATGTGTTTTATTGTTTAGGGCTATTGGTTTAATTTTTAATTTTTAATTTTTGTATATTATGTGTTGTTTATAGTGTTTAATTGCCCTGTACACCGCCCCGAGTCCCTTGGGAAAGGGGGGGTATATAAATCCAAATAAATAAATAAATAAACAAACACAAACAAACAAACAAACAAACACCTTTGTCATAATAAAAAAGAAAAACTCTTCCTGGATGTCGTCTTCTGCAGAGGAAATAACAACAACCTTAACCCTAACTCTAACCCTCCAAGCCATATTAAATAAATCCAAAGACCCAGTAGCCTAAGAAGAAGAAAAACAAGAGTCATCTACATCATACAGTGTAATGACTTTAACAGCCACTATGTAGGACAGATAGACAATAAGCTAGCAGAGTACATCCATGAACACTAACCAGCAATCAGAAGACACTATGAAAACTCACAATGCATGGACAGACTTAATCATAGTTTCAACTGAGAAACTGTGAACATCCTAGCCAAACTAAATCCAAAAACACTAGAGAATTCATAGAAGCTTGGCATTCAGATGAATGAGCCAACAACAGACGCATAGAGGTAAACCACATTTACACACCATTTAAGAGATAATAAAAAAGCTAAAAAAAATAAAAAGATCAGAATGTTATGCTAACATCGAATGTTATTGCTTGACAACGTGCTCACCAGCAATCAACACCCAGTTGATTAAGACCAGGATGTGATGTTACTCTCAACTTGATTTCTGATGGATGGAATCAGAAATGTTCCTTGATCCAGCTGGTTATGTTACTTTGGAATGCATTTTGAAGAGAGGATAAAGCTTGAGCTCTCCTGAGCCTTAAATCTAGGCCTGCATTCTCTTTAAAAAATCCCTGCTTGTTTTTGCTTTTCTTATTCAAATTGAATTTATGCTATTTATACCCTGAACACATTCCTCCTCTTTTAAAGAAGTCATTGCTTTTTTAACACAGGAAATTCTAATTGCTTTCATCCTTTTTTAAAAATCAAGTGTTGCCTGTTTTATTTGTACTTTTTTATGTTTATATTTTTAAACCAGTGGAATCATGCTCTCCTTTCTTGCTTGGCAGGAATTATACAGAAGTTACAAACTCTCGGTGCATAATCCCAAAGTTGGATCATCGCTCACGCTAATAGCTGGAAGATAAAGAAGGTGTGTCTCTCTATTTTGCAAAAGAAGTTTTTTTTCCTGAAATTGAGCATTGAGTGAAGCCACATAAGTGTACGTTAAAAGATTATAAGCCTTTTTGCCTATTTATATATCAAGTAAAGGTCAACAGATTATAAAATGTGTCATCCTTTAGGCCTAGGGTTAGGTTAGATTTGAGCTCTTGGGTTATCTTTGAAGTATGCCGACTGTTAGAAGTGAGGCAGAGGGCAACTGAGAATTGCCACTTATGGACTTCCTGCCAATGGAAGCTTTTTCATATCTTTTCATTGTGTGCTCAAGTCCTGACAGCAAAAGAGCAGCCCACTGGAGTGTTTTGGCCCCACACAGGACAGAGTTCCTCCAATGGCCAAGTCTTTGAGAGCAAAAGGACTGCCTGCTGGAGAGTTTCAGCCCAATACAGGTCAGGTCCCTCTGGCTGGCAGCTCTTTCACTCTATTCAATAACCCAGGAGATTGCTTAATGACCATAATCAGGAGTGCTGGGATTGCAGTTGTTTTTTTTTAACAAAGCAGTCATGTGATGTCCCACTTAATGATCCCTTCATTCAAGGACCAAAGTTTCTGGTCTCAATTGTGGTCATATGTTAAGGACTACTTGTAGTGTCCCGCTCAGAACTATTACAGATCCCCAACAAAAATTCCCTTCATACAAAATGAAATAACGCCTACCCATCTACCCTCTTCATCCATTTCAAAAATAAAGTATCTAATCTGTGTAGGTGTTTTTCAATTGCAAAATTGCCTATTGTGCTGTATTCCATATTTTTTTCAAATCATTTTGCAAACTGGGAGGTGAAATCAAATAATAGCAGGTTGGCTGTTCTGCAACCAAACCTTTTCCCAACATGGTTGCATTCTACTCTGGGCGGACACCTGGAACACACTAAAGCCCAGAGCCAGGAGGTAGAATGAAGCAAGTGTTATCACCAGTAAGCAAACAAGCCACCCACAAGCTCTGGAAAGCTGCAACATTGCACAAGAAAATAATAGCTTTGCTCTCATTACAGTTGTACTGGGGCAGAACTAGGGGAAAAAGGCCAAGCTGTCAATTTAACTGTTTTAACTATCTGAATTAATTATAGCTAATGCAAGATAACCCATTATCATTTCAGTGATGCCAGGTTCGTTACCAGTCACTGGAAAAGTTCTTAAAAATTCAGGGAGATATGCAAAGATATATCTCCCTATACAAAGTATAAACATCAGCAAGATGACCAAGAAATTTTTTTATGACATCTGATATCAGATACAGTTCCAGATTTCTTATCAGATTTCTCAGTGTCTTTAACAATGACAGACCTTCTAATGTACTAGAAACATTTTAAAAAATTCAGGGAGCTATTCAGAGATGTATCTGCCCTGAAAGTAGCCCATACTTAACTGCATAGTACAGTCAAACATCAGGAGCTGACCACAGGTAAAACTAATGGACAAAAAAGATTTAGTTTAGTATATAGATACTATCCATATATTAATCTTCAACTATTTTATTGAAATGATCAGTTCTCTGATTACCTTTGGAGATGCTGCATCCAAGGTGGGGCCACAGACTGCATTTCCAACAGTGGTTTGAATTTTAAAACTAACAAAAGTATTGACAATTATGGATACTTCTAATGCAGTCCAATGCAGCATGCATATCTAAAACTAGAAGGGGTTCATTTCTTTATATGGAAAGCTTCTTTGATCATTTTTTCCTCAGCCAATGTCGAACTACATGCTGTTGTCTTCCCAAGTAGCAGTAGGTCAACCACTCCTCATGAGTAGACCACAAGAATTGAGGCTCAGCTTATGAGTCGAGCAGCTAGGATTCAAAGGATACCAAGCTCACCATCGTTACACAGCCTTTTTTGGACCAAATGTTTGGCCAAGCTTCATTTCTTAATCTTTGCAATTATTTTTATTGCTTTGGAAATATTAAGACCTTTTAGAATGACAAGATTTTATTTCATTTACTGGGTGAGTCTCCTCCTTAGAGAAAAAAGTTTTAAATACAGTCTTAAAGACTTTGAATAATAGATTTTGAAATGACCTGCAAAAGTGTGTTTAGAGTTAGATTTTGATAAATTAAAAATGGGCTAAGGGTCTATATTATTGCCTTGCTTAATGATTCCAATCCCTGCTCTCCCTGTTGTGAGCATTAAGCAACTACACAGGTTAAGTGAAGCAGAAGGTACCTCGGGCAGGACTAGCATGGGCCCAGGCCCGCACTGCAGCACTTCCCCAGCACACAAATGGTCTTTATTCTTATATTTTTGTCCATTGTATTAATTTGTATTTTTTAGAATTGCAGTTTTCAATAAAAAAATATTATAAAAATACCTTCTTCTCTCTTAATGTTTTGGTCATTTAATCACCTTCTAACCATTTACTATTATTAAGTCCTTGTACATGTTCCTGCCCATGATGACATAACTCTGTTCTTGTTTGTAATTCACAAGTGGTGTTATCTAGTCAGAGGAAGATTCTCAGGGATGGCTAATTATGTAACTGCATTGTGAATTGGATATACAGAAAAAAACTAAGGCTTTATGGCATTCCTCAATTGAAGATCGAGGTTACTTTCACAATGGCTGATTAAATCATTTTTTAATGATTCTTACCTCTTCTGGTATTTAACCACATACACGTTCATCATGCTATTCACTTTTGGAGTAAGCATGCAAAACACATTATGCAAAGTGCAGAAAAAAATCATTTTGGAATTATTAAGAATGCTTAACTCATAGACGTTTGAACAAACTATAAGATACTTTAGCCCAAAGAAATTAAGACCTGAAAATACCTATATAAATTGAGTCACTAATGCCACCATTCTATCCTTGAAAATTACCCAAGTTTTAAGTTCTGTCACCAAGTCCATGCATGCATTCATCTCAGAACTGGCTATCTTCTCATGTTTATCCCATACGAAATATTCTCACAAGTGAGCCTTCAAAGAAATTAATGAACCAATGTATTAACATCACTCGTGAGAATGCTGATTGCTTTGAAATGACAGAAAAGATGATATTGTAGCTGCTGAAAGTCCTGGTCTATAGGACTTATATGGGATTACCATACCAATTTCTCAAGTATTTACAAAGCTTTCATGCCAGTGTTATACTGTAAATATGGGGGTTAGTTAGACTTGACAGGGTGTCACATTGATATTAGATGGTTCTATTTCCCTAGGCCTTTTCATTTTTGAGTATCTCATGGATCAGCCTGATAATGGGTCTTCAAAAAAAAACACCCTTGAAGAGACTCAATTTATTTATTTTTGCAGTGGGAGAGGGCCTTGTTTTTTATTTTACTTGTTCAGTTTGTGAGGGTATCTGGATTGATTACTAATTGCTGTATATTAATTTCTTCCTCTGTTATGAGGGTTTCAACCTTAGGAAAGCTGGAATTGTTTTTAAAAATCTGTTATTTTACCTTTCATATTCATTTGGTGTTTTAAGATTTTATTTTCATGGTTCATTTCATTTTCAATAAAAAAAATTAATACGTATCTGTAGCCCAGGATTAAACTGGAGTTCTTGGTGCTCTCTGAGCTTGGTTTATGTTTGCAGACATTTCATTACCCACCTAGCTAATGTCATCAGTGTGAGTGAGTGTGGAGTTTGTGGTGTGTTTATTTGCAGTAGCTTTGGTGGGGTTGTGGTAGTGGTTTCTTGATTAGAGGGTTATTTTTCTGCCTGATTATTTGCCTGGTGCTGATCACTGCTCATCTGAATTTACGCTGCCGAAGGAAATATATTGTCTTTTTTGTTTCCTTTCTAATTTTTTTAATTGTCTCTTTTGAACGGATATAAATGTTGTTTATCTCAATGTGTCCCTTCATTTGTCTGAATGTGAAGCTTCCAGGAATTCTCTAGGATTTTTGGATTTGGATTGGTTTTCTTTCTTTCTGTCTGCCTATCTCACCTAACTTAGTAGAGTGCATCAACAAATAGCAACTGTCAGAAGACATGATGAAAACATCTTAATCTCACCACACATGGACAGACTCAACCAGTTTGAATTTGGAAACTTAGCATCTTAGAGCAAGCCAAAAGTGAGCAATTAGAGAATGCAATTATTTAAGAAACAACTGTGTGAACCTAAAGTTATGACAGGAGCCGGGGTAGGACATAAGCTACCTGCTGATTTTTGAACTCTCCTTTTGGTTATGAGCAGTTTCAAAATCTGGCAAGAAAAACAGGAGTGAGGAAAGTCGGTGCATTTTGTATCAGCTTGGAGTTGGTATGTGCATGTGAAATAAGTACCTGAATGCTGTAAGAGATCCAAAGACAACAATCTGACCAGAGATTTTCATTCTAAAATCTAGAACAGGAAATCTTTCCGCTTCCCAGGATACGTTGCTTCTGAGCATTGACTTCAAGTTGGATTCAGTTGTACCTCCTGTGTCTTACACAAGGACAGTTTTTTCTTTTATCATGCTACATATATGCATCTAATAATCCAATTGCAAAGGTGTCAAAATTACCATTTAGGAACCATGTAGTTTGATAAAAATAATTATATATACTTTCAACATTTAATCCTCATATGACTTTGCTATATGTTTCCCAATCCTTGGTATATACTTGGGGTAACTTATATCTTTTATTATTTGTTCCTCTTGGAGAAGCAACAAAATTATTACTATAAAAAGCTAACATGATCTTGTTGAAAATACTTAGTACTAAACTTTAAACAAGCTGAACAATCATAGCTGATCATAGATGGCAAAGAAGTAATTATTTGATTATTTTAAAAAAATCAGCAAGGAATATCTTCATGTGACCAAGTTGAAAGCTATCATATTGTATTACTGTAATTAAAATGCACATTAAAATACATGGCCTTTGGAGGGCTGGGGGAGTAGGGAGTAAATTTATTTAAATTTGACAATTGGAGAACTGCAATAATGATGGAATAACTGTTTAAATTAAAAATGAGATTTAAATAATCCAAGATTAATTGTAAAACATTGCTACAATATCCCTAAATTTTTATTTTTACTGTTAGGTTTCAAAATCAGTATAAATATTCATATGAAAGTGAGCAAACAGTCATAGCTTTATTTCTAAGGACTAAAGAAAGGCATCTCTACTGCAATTTTTAAAAAATAGGGTGTTAAATTTATACCTACCCAGATGGAAATATCTAGCCAATCTGATGATCCTGTTTTAATACCTAAATGGGAATCCATCAAGAAATATCAAGGCTGTAAGTCCTGAGACATAAAAAATCAATATCAAGGAGCCAATGGGAAGCTACTTCTATTCCATATTATTGCCAAGAAAACTGTCAATGAAGTCATGATGAATCAAGTTTGACTTGTAGATGTTACTTTTTATTAACATATGGGATATATAAATCAGTCAACACATGTAGCATCCTCATGCATATATCAGAGCATAAATGACAGTAGCTAAGATTACTGTAATTACATCATGCAATCTGAAAAAGAAAATGTAGACATAAATTACATAACATAAGGTACTATTGAGGAATAAGACATTAATCATGGTTAATATGTAGTGTCTGAGTTAATACAACTTATAGTACATTAAAGCCTAAACCAAAGAAACCACATTAGGGTGTAGTAAAGTAGATGAACTCTGATTTAGATGCATATAGCTTTTCCAGGTGATTTCAGTTCCCACTGCCAGTGATGCCCAGTTTCGTACAGTCCACATAATGATGGATTGTAGAAAGACATCATTTTACAGGTGGCTTGGTCACACATGTTGTTTGTCAGAGATCCTGGAGATGGAAGAAATTACTTTGATAACTGTGAAAGTACCAGATTGTTCTACTCCTTTAAGGCAACAAAATTGCCCATGCTACAAGTGCCAGCTGAGCATGGAAGACAAGATGGAGCTACAGACAAAACTTCCAGCTTCTCAAAAAAAGCTAAGGAATTCATGAAGAACAACGACATAAAGACTTGAATGTGTCAGGAACTGCTTTTATTCTCTGGCGCTTCAGAATAATTTCTAGGGCTTCCTTGTTCATGATGTTTCTGACTTCTGGATGAGGAGCAGTTGTTATAAACTTCAGAGATTGAAAAAGATGCTCTGTAAGAGGCTCTTTCAGAGACTGAAAAAGAGGTTCTGTAAAGGAAAGAATACTTACCTCTGTCCTAAAGGAAGGAAGCAGGTGTACTGTTGATCAGAAATACTCTGACTATAATACCTGGTGCCCAGTTTAGATATATAGTTTTAGTTCATTAGAGTTTGCTGTAGTTTTTTACCTTGAAGGATAGAAATTTATCAGGCTAGGATCAAGAAATAGATGTAGAATGTTTGAGGTGATTAAGACTAAAACAAAAGTGAAGCAACCAAATATTTAAAATGAAATTACAACAACTCTTTCACCAACTATTGGGGAGTGATTGGTGGTTTTCTTCCTGTGCTTGTATTTGTAATCCTCTTGAAGATACACCAAATCACTTGCTGAATGGATGACTTTAGAAAATGAAGCAATAAACTGAAATATTTAAAAAATTTCCTGGCACACTTTTATACCCACAATAGATATAAAATTCTTCATATTTTAAAAATTGACAGTTTAAAATGTAAACATTCTTCATTCAAATGAATATTACTATAAATACAAAATATTCTTTACTTTTTTTCTAATTTGCTCTGGTTAAGCATTCCTAGATCATGAAGGTCTGAGACTAAACTGGTAAGAATACCGGAAAAATCTGTTATCTTTGGCTAATTGATAACTTGAAATGTGTGACAAAACAATACACAAGTTAAAGAAATACTGAACAGAGTCCCTACGATAAACTTAATGAAGCAATTCTCAGTAACCACAATGTTCTTCAAAGAGCACAGTGATTTTATACATTACTCTGCAGTGAGTAATGCTCTGGGGTTAAGAACTACCGCCTCCTTCAAGCAACAATAGCTTTCCCTCAGCATTTCTAAAAGAAAATTTCCTTTTGTACTATTTCTAAAATCTGTTAGCTGCCTCTTACTTCCCACTCTCTCCTTTCTGCTTAAAAGCTAACTATGTAAGACAGGCATGACAGGTTAATACTACCACCAAGATGCTAGTTGTACACTCCTCCCTGTCCCCTGACCCTGTCCATAAATCCATGGAATTATCTACTCTGGTGATATTCCCTTGGTATATGCTCCTCTCTGCCTCAGAAGAGATTTGTGTGTTCAATTTAGTACTGGAGACAGATTTTAGATTTACAATAGAACTGAGGAACCTTCGCCTTTCGGGTTTTTATCCTAACAATCTTTGAACATTGAAATCTCTTTTCCATATAGTAAGTACTAAACTAATAAATCTATACACAACTTTCTGCATTCTATTCGACCTGTTATAAATCACAGATGGAGGGGTTACCCCGTCAGGTTACCTCAATATCAGCATTTTGTAAACTATCTGGTGATATTTCAGTTTGCTCTTAAATCAATGTTGCCCTAATACGGAGTTTAGATTTCTCCGATGTACAGTTTTCATAATTTTATGCAGTATGTTAACTTAATTACCCCAAATATGCATCTTTTCCAGAAGTTACTGATGTAGCCAATCTTGGTCATTTTGGCTGTACAGCTCTCGATTTGCTAGATCTACATGATATGCCTTTCAGGTGAACAAGGAGATCCTGCAATCCCTCATAGGCTTGTCTGAGAATTACAAAAACTATAGTACCTTGCTATGCAGATACTTTCCTTTTCATATTATTCTAATGTAGGCTCTACCTTCAGGCAGAGGAAAGGAAAAATAGCGGCAGGCAGCAGGTGTGGATGAACCAAAATTCGACTACTTGTCAGTGCTGAAGGAAGATTCAGCTGCTGGTAAGTCAAGTTCTGAATGTGTGGTAAGGAGGACTTTTTTCCCCCATTGTTTGAGATACAAAACATAGTGCAAGATACTCTGCCTGAATGCTACTCGTTATTTTCTAGCAAAGCATTATATCTGTTTTGCACTTTTCTCCTGTGTAATTATACACACTGAATCATATTTTTATACAGTAATATAGTAATTCCTTGTTCTTCATCCTCGCCTGTAGTGCCAGTTGTTTCTTTAATTCTAGTAACTAGGTTTATATATGAAATGGGAAGCATGTTTTGCTTCAAACCCCAAGAATCATTTGGAATCAGCCAGTTAAAAAGAAGGAAACCTGGAAGCAGAGGTGTTTGTCAAAAAATCAATATCAGGGCTGCAAATGCATTGTGGTAACCCCACATCTTTTTAATGCACACTGGACTTCTCACTGACACTGAAAAGGGCTGGGGTTTAATCATGCAGTTGTGAATGCCAACCTTTTATTTATTTTTTTTAATCTCCCCACCCTGTGGACACCTCTGCCTAAAACATTTTGGTTCTTTTAGGTTTCACATGATATAAATTCAGAACAATCCTAAAATTATTTTATGCAGTGTATCACACAAGGCCGGTGTGCTTCATTTCTTCCTCCTCCTGTTTCTTAATCTTCCTAAGCAGATTTTCCCTCAGCTGTAGGAAGAATGTGAAGTAACAAATATCCTTGCTCTACTGAAAGCTTTCCATAAATGACATTAAGTTTATTTTCTCTTACATAGACCTATTCTTAAGTAGACCTAGGTCTAGTTCTTAATGTGGGAACTATCATAAAGTATTAAAATTATATTAAACGTTAGGTTTTAAGAGGGTATTTGAAGACAGCACGGAGTTATACAGATCTCCAAGTATTTTGTGAAGAGTTCTAAGGCTTAAGCAACAAAATGATTAACAGCAGAGTTGCTTGTTAGAGCTTTTAGTCAGCTATATAATGCTAGCAACAAAAAAAAATAGTAGCAGAAAAAAGAATGGGGCAATGCAATGGAGAGCTTTGAAGATCAAGACTTCTGTCATTGTATTTTAGTGTTATATAGAAATGCTCTAAACAAACAAGCAAGAATAAAGAAGGATTTCTTCTGCATCCTGGAATGGAAGCCTGTGGAAATATTGAAAGAATGTCACATATTACAGTGACAAGAGCATATTTTAACTGGAGATAAGGTTAAAAAAAATAGGGGAGAAGGTCAGAATTCATGAATCAGAATGTTGCTGAGAAGAGGAAAAGAAAGACACTACTTTTGCAATTATGCCAAAGGAGTAATATGATTAATCTATGAATTCAGATTGGGAAACAAAGGAAGACAAATAAGTGAAGGGTGTAAGTGGAATAATTACCCAATTTTAATGTATGTCTTATTTTGACTGAGCTAAACTATAGGGTTTTTTGTTTTTAAATGATTTAATAAGTTGTGTGAATCCAGCTAATGAACAGTAGTACATAATATAGTACCTGAAACTTATGGACATCTGATTTTCTCTGTTCCTGGAGAACTTCTGAATATTATCCCTGCATGACCTCATATACAATTTGCTGTTATTTTAAGTTACTTTTTTCCATCAAAAAGAAACACTGGTGTGACTTTGTAGTTCCATCAGGATTCCCAGAGGTTTAATCAATATGGATGCTGACATATTACCAGTGCCAATTGGCATGTTACCAGTTATCTATATCAGCACATTTTAAAAAGGAAGATACATACTGATAATGGAAATATTGTGCCATTTTCACTTTTGTGAAGCTGTATGATCTAATTAACTTGTATGAAACTTCTTGTTTTCTTTGGTACTTCTTTGAAATTTATTTCAGATGCTCTTTGAATGCAGCAAACAAAGTTACAAACAACACAAGAAACTCAACTGCACAAGAACAAAGAAGTCAGCAAATCTGAGTAATCTTGTACTATTGGCTTTTGTTGAATAGATCAAACATGTTCAGAGTCCTGAAATGGTCACGTCATAGATAAATGGATGTATCATGAATGAAATACTCATGAATCTCTTAAGTCAAGCAATATATAGGCATGAAGGACTCCCCTCCCCAAAGATTAGGGGGAAAAGGATGAAGAGGAATGTCCTTTAAAAAAAAAGCCCTAGATATCAGAATGCAAATTAACTTAAATTGATTTGAGGACTTTCATGGTTGGTTTTTAGGAAATTCAGTTTCCTTCAATATGTCACACAAAGTCTGAATAGAGTTCCTCTCAACTAGTAGTTTAAGTGGGCTTGTTGCAAATAAACAAGAAAGCCATGGTGGCGCAGTGGTTAGAATGCAGTATTGCAGGCTAACTCACTGCTGACTGCCAGGAGTTGGATCCTGACAGAGTCCCAGGCTGACTCAGCCTTCCACCCTTCTGAGGTCAGTAAAATGAGGACCCAGATTGTTGGGGGCAATAGGCTGACTCTGTAAAACCACTTAGAGAGGACAGAAAGCAATGTGAAGTGGTACATACGTCTAAGTGCTATTCCTAAATTAGGAACCCAAGAATCCTCGCAATAAATATGGTTCTTCTCAATGATATGCTCTTTCTTCAACTGAAACCATGACAACTTTCATTAATATCAGCATTTTGCAGGAACAAAACCCTCCACAGTGGCCGGAAAAGAAAGTTCTGTTCTACAGGAAAAGAACATGAATTTCTAGATATTTTAATGAGGGCATGTGCCACTATTGTAGCACATAGGCACAGAAACTTCTCTGTTCGAAACAAGCAACAATGCCAAAGGATCTGGAGATGAAAGCAACTGCTGTGAGCTTACAAACTAAAAGCAAAAAATTCATGCTAGACACAAGGGTTATCACTGCTTGTTGTCCTAAAGCCACAAACAAAAGAGAACTGGCTGCATAAGAACAAAGGCAGTTGGCAAATCAGAGCAAACTTATTCCATTTGTTTGCTGATTTTTTTTTTCTATAAACATATCAATAAGTTTAGAGTCATGAGATGGTCATGTCAGAAGTGAATGGGTGCACTATGTACATCACCCTTCCCCCAGAGATTATGGGAAAAAAAGATAGTGATGGTTTTTCTAAATAAAACCCACGACACAATGCAATTACAGAAGTTCTGGAATTCTGCACTGAAAATCCAAACTAAATTGTCTAAGTATATAATCTAAAGTAACTGGAACTGATTTTCCATTTCATTAGACTCAGGTTAGACAGCGCAAATGTTTGTTTATTCAGTAATAAACTGAAGTTAACTATCAGCAAAATAGAGATACTGTGAATAGGCAGCTTGCAAGTCTGAGAATGTACCTGGAGCTATATTTCTCTTGCAGAAGCAGATACGTAGTTCAGGTCCTGAATTCACCTATCACTCAAGGCCTGGGTGTGGTGTCATTGGATGCATTCATCCACCTATATCTCATTACACAGTTGCAACTCCCAGGGATGGCCTGATCACTTTAGTACATGATCTTTGGGTTATTGCAATGCACTCTATGAAGATGGAACAATTTTAACAGACCAAGTAATACTAGCCCTAGAAGAATTGCACCAGATGCCTGTAACATTACCCCTTGGATGAGTTTTAGTATATTGGATGAGTATATTACACTCTGTAGCAGGAGAGAGGGAGTCTCCTAAGCCAGGGAGCAGCACATTATTGGGAGAGTGGGGGATGAGCCCAGCTGTACAACACAATTGTACAATTGTATAACATTCAAATACTCACCTAATCATTAATCCATGGAGTATCTTACCTTTCCTAAAATACAACTTAATTATTTTGTTCTGTGCTTACATCAGGTCAGATGTATGCATTGACTTACATTGTTGTAAAAAGGTAAAGTTGTTACTCAGAGTACGTTCCTCTGTAAGTTAAATGAAGCACAAGATGCTTATACATATTCAGTCACAGTCATAGGATTTCTCTGTGAGAAAGTGAATGTCCTCCGTAGTAAAATTTTCTTATATTCTTTGATTTTCTGAATATTTCTAAAATAAACATTGCCTGAAAGTTTAATGTCTTTTTTTTTATTTCCATATTTTTGGCTTTGTACTTGTTGAGTTTAAAAACATTTAAAACAACTCAAATTTATTTTCATAGTCTATATACTTTTTTCCTTATAACATTTAAATAATTGTCAGGAAGAAGATCAAATCCTGCTGAAGCAGCATCATAGCAAACTATGCTTCTCAAATTATGGAAATGCAAACGAAAGGCAATTACGTACTGCATCACATACATGTCCATGGAATAATTTTCTTCAGTTTGTGGAATAACAAATGAACATTAGTTCGAGCAGTTAAATAATCAAAAAGATCTGGGTGAGGAATGAAAAATTCACACAAGCTCAAAATCTAAGAGAGAACTTTTATAAAATGTTTTATAGATGGCATTTAGATCCTAAAAAGCTTGCAAGTATGTATTCGAATTATCAGCCAAAATGCTGGAGGTATGGTGGCGAAGATGCAACATATTTTCACATATGGTGGACCTGCAAAAAGGTCAAGGCTTTTTGGATAAAAATTTGGTGGAATATGCAGAAGATCTTCAAGCAAAGGATAAAGTTTTGTCTGCAATTCTTTTTGTTGGGTATAATTGCAGATGCTACTGTTGTGGACACTAAGTTGATGTTGAATTTAATTACAGCAGCAAGACTTTTAATAGGTCAATATTGGAAGAAGGAGGAACTGCCGACCATAGAAGAATGGACTTTAAAGGTTTCTGACCTGGCAGAAATGGCAAAGATCTCGGCTTATTTGAAAGATCATTCGCAAGAACGTTATATTATGGAGTGGAAAAAATGGATTGAATATATCCAGAACAAATATGGGACTAAAAAGTTTCATTTAGCATTTGAATAAGTCTTCCTTTCTATTTTCTTTTTTTTCTATATGAAATATTAGTATTGCTTGTAGTTATCTTATATGAGCTAGAGAGTGATAGATTTAAGAATTTATTATTGGTAGCAAATGGATGCTTATGATTGGTTTTTTTTGTTTTTATACCCTGTACTTAGCTCTGGGAAGTCGGGGGGGGGGGGAGGGGGGAAAGGGGGTGGAGGGGTAGGGAGGGATAGGTAGGGGAGGGGGAGGGGGGGATTGTTAAAGATAAAATGTATTTTAAAACTTTTCAATAAAAAAAATAATAATCAACAAGTAAGACAATCTGTTAAGGGTTTTATTGCATAACAATACCTGGTCAGCACAGGGTGACATCCGAGATCATGCCAATGTCTCTTGTTTAGAATCAATAAATTTATTGTTGCGTTGGGTTCCACATTAATGCAGCATAAAAAAAGAATGAAATCAGTAGTGGGAAAAAGCAGTAAGAAAAAGTGCAAGTATATTGCAATGGAGTCAATGCTACAATCGAGAGCCAAAAATTTCTAAGTTTAAAAGAAAGCAGAAAAGAAAGCACAAGAAGAATATTATATTAATAATTGGAATTACTTCTCCAAGAAAATAATTCAATCATTTGGCATCTAACTCCTTCAATTTATCATCAATATTTCCCAATTTCATTCCAGACAGGGCAGCATTACAGGGGTGGAAACACTGTTTCACTGGAAGCTTACAGAATCTGCCTTCAAAGTATATGAAAGGCACTGTTGGAAAATTAAGAACTGTAAAAGCCTTCCTCAAGGAAGCATTAGGGATGTTGACCAGATATTGGAAAGGCTTCTTATAATAGTGGTACCAACATGGAAAACCAAACTTGGAAAACTGTGCTGCCTACTGTTACATTTATGCAGGTGTCCTGTTTGAAAACTTACTTCTGAGGTTTTCACTGCTCCTAGTTCCCCCAAAGAGGGTCTCCTGAATATCAGACTTTTCCCACTTCCCTGCTACATCTGTATTTTTCCACTTATACTCCAGAGGGTCTCCTAATTCTCCAAAGTAATTTCAGGAAGGTAAGAAGAAACTGTAAGAAAGATGAAAATCCATTCCACCAGTGCCCAATCATTAGTTTAAAGCAGCGGGGTCAAACTCCCAGCCCACAGGCTGGATGTGTCATGCCCAAACTGCGCCCACCCCATTGCCGGCCATGGGGAAAAAGTTGTGATATGTCGCGACACGTCACATAACATTGTGAGTATGACACCCCTAGTTTAAAGCAACTGTCCCTCAATTTAAATTCAGTTAATAAATAAAACTCTATTTAGAAGTTTTTTTTAATTTTAATCCCATTTATATCCTGCCCTTCTCCGAAGACTCAGGGCGGCTTACAATCTAAGAAGCACAAATCAATGTGCTTAGCAATAGCCTTCATTCTATGTATATGCCTGCTTATTAGGGCTTTCGCCCCCCCCCCCCCAGCGGCATTATTACAAAGTCAGCTTATTGCCCCCAACAATCTGGGTCCTCAATAAGTTATGCTTATTTCCAATTCAAGTTTGCCTTTGTTCTTTCCCAGCTGGGAAAACTGAGCCAGTTACACATTTGACTTGGCTGCTCATTTTATCTGACATGGCACATTGATTGGATAAACCCTTTATTATCTAACTGTCCTAACAGGGTCAGATGATGAGAATGTATCTTTCCTACAGATTCATTCTTAGAAATCTTTTTTGGGGGAGTGGGGGGTAGGATGCTGTCCATCAGCTTTGCTGTTTAAAGGCTCTTTAAATAATGTGTAACACTACAGAGCAGATCCCATAGAATTCTATCACTTAACATAGTAAACCAAGTATTTTTGTGTACTCTTTGGGTTTCCCCACTATTTTTCTTTCAATTATATCCACTGTATAAAGAACTTCTAGTCTTTGACCATCTGTAAGATAGCCTTTATTTAATTAGCAACAAGATTAGCATCAGAACTGGCCGTCCCTGAGCTACCTTTAACAATAAAAGTTAACCCAGCCATACCGAGTAGCTGAATTAGCTACTATTTAAATTTCCCATAGTGGGTTGTATATGGGATGAGTCTAAGATATTGAGAATTTAGAACAGGCCTAAGACAACTTGCCACAGCCAACTTGCCACAGGACAACTCACAGCGAGACAAGTTACACTGATACCAAAGATATGGTAGAATAGAATCATTAAAGAAAGGATGCAAAAGGAGGGACAAAATGAAATGTGAATGACAAAAAATAAATAATTATTTAATTTAAATTGAATTGTTGAATTTATTTATTTATTTATTTATTTGTTTTTATAAACCGCCCTTCTCCCGAGGGACTCGGGGCGGGGCGGTGTACAGAGTAAGGTAGGTATACAGATTGAACAATAGTGAAAAAACAATAGTAAAAACAAACTGGGACCCCAATTAGAGCTATCAGGTCAGGCCGCAAGTTGTCCCTCGGCGAGTTGGCCATGGCGAGTGGTCTGGCAGTGTTAATTATTTAGTTAACAACCTTTTGGCAGATAAAATCCTTCAAAGAGCAGATTATGTAGATCTTCCTCAAATTTATTGCTAGACTTAGTCAGCAAACACAAATCTGGGAACTTGCTTTTTACAGTAGAAAGCTTACAGATAAAATAATTTTAACTAGAAATTAAATTAGTTGGAGTAGTACACACACACACACACAGAGAGAGAGAGAGAGAGAGAGTGCAGAAAAAGAAAAAGAACAAAAACTTACATCCCCAGCAAGCGTAATCAACACTGACAGCTTATCACCATCTCTTAAAATAAAACCAACACATATCTTTATCCCATAACTTATTTCCTTCTTTATAAATCAATGTTTAAAGCTTCATCATATCATCTTAACCAGCAACAGTCCATTAAGGATTATCAGAAATAATTACAATATTAATAAACTATATCTAATAAACGTAGTTTAAATGCTTCCTTTTAATTTTATATCTCCTTTTCTTACTGCGGCGCCTCAGGGGGTTGGGAGTGGGTGGCACTGTCTTACAGTGGTTCTCCTCCTACCTTCTGGGTCGTTCGCAGTCGGTGTTGACAGGGGGACAGAGGTCGGCCTCGAGGCCTCTCGTTTGTGGAGTCCCTCAGGGGTCGGTCCTCTCGCCTCTCCTGTTCAACATCTATATGAAGCCGCTGGGCGAGATCATTCGTGGTTTTGGGGTGGGGTATCATCAGTACGCTGATGATACCCAGCTTTTTATTTCCACCCCAGATCAACTCAGTGATGCCCTCTCCGTGATGTCCCATTGCCTGGAGGCGGTGAGGGTCTGGATGGGGAGGAACAGGCTTCGTCTAAATCCCGACAAGACCGAGTGGCTGTGCGTATCGGCATCTCAGGTTGTCCATTCTATTCCATCTTTATCTATAGGGGGTGAGGTGTTACCCCCCGTAGATAGGGCTCGCAACTTGGGTGTCCTCCTTGATTCACAGCTCAATTTTGAAGATCATATAGGAGGTGTGACTAGGGGGGCTTTTGCCCAGGTTCGCCTGGTGCGCCAGTTGCGGCCCTATTTGGACCGGAACGCCCTATGCACAGTCACTCATGCGCTCGTGACCTCTCGGATAGACTACTGCAACGCTCTCTACATGGGGCTGCCCTTGAATACCACTCAGAGGCTCCAGCTGGTGCAGAATGCAGCCGTCCGAGTTGTGATGGGGGTCTCCCGATACTCCCATGTAACACCTCTGCTCCGCGAGCTGCATTGGCTTCCAGTTGTCTTCCGAGTGAGATTCAAGGTGCTGGTGATGACCTATAAAGCCCTAAATGGCATGGGTCCGGGTTATTTACAGGAGCACCTCTTGCCGGCGTTAACTTCCCATCGCCCTGTGCGCTCACACAGAGAGGGCCTCCTCAGGGTGCCGTCGGTCAGGAATGTCGACTGGCGGCTCCCAGGGGGAGAGCATTCTCTGTGGGTGCGCCTGCCCTCTGGAATTAGCTTCCAGTTGAGCTCCGGATGGCTCCTGACCTTCGCTCGTTTCGCTGCGACCTGAAGACTTGGTTGTTTGAACAGGCCGGCCTGGACTAAGGGATTGGATTTTAGAGTTTAAATTTTAAAAATTTTAAATTTTAGAATGTATTTATTACTTAGGGCTATTGATTTAATCTTATTTTAATTTTTATACCTTGTGTGTTGTTAGCGGTTTAATTGCCCTGTACACCGCCCCGAGTCCTTGGAGAGGGGCAGTATATAAATCTAATAAAATGAATAAATAAATAAATCCATTTATTTTAGCCTTGAGCAAATGAACCAATTTTATATTCTTTCCTCTTTCACCTGACAATCTTTAGTCCCCTCAAACAATTTCTTAACATCTGCTTTCTTTTCATATTCTTTAGAAGCCCTTTTTGTAATTAAAGTATTAAAAGGTTATCCACATCACAGTGTTTGTATTCTTTCTCTTCTCAAGAAATCTAGTCACATCATTCTTCAGGTTTAATATTTGTGTGTTTTTTAAATTGTTAAATAATCAACAAATCTCATTTGCAAATGCATTTTTTATTTATCCACTATTTCATCTTTTTCCATCTCTTATATGCTGTCATTTTAAAATCCACACTCAAATAAATTTCAGTTTTAACCGATGGAACTTGTTCCTCTTTAATGACATCATCTAGTTTTTCTATAATAACAGATAATTTTAAAATTATTTTCAGAGCCCAATAATCATAGATTTTTCTTAAAGCAGGGGTGTCAAACTGCCGGCCTACGGGCCGGATGCGTCATCCAGAAGCCACACCCACCCATTGCCAGCAATGGCAAAATAGTCCTGATATGCCTCGCGACATCACGTGATGTCGTGAGTTTGACATGTCTGTCTTAAAGGATTTATTGATAAATTTATTTCCTTCTGATGCCCTCTAGTGACCAATTTTCAAAGTCATCAATTCCAGATGTAAATATAGAAATCTTTCCACAGAAAGGATTGATAATTACTGTAATTTCAAAGTTCTAATTCAAGTCCATCTGGACCTTAATTCATTTAAAAAATTATAAAATCAGCACTTCTGCTTCATATTCCCAAAAACCTTTTTTTGCAAAAGCCCAAATTATAATTAAAACTTCTTTCTTAAAAACTGAAGAAAAACTCAGTGAATATGATCACATTTGCAGTTCTGAAGGTCCTTAACCTTTAAAAAGCAACAGAAAAAAAAAGTAAACTCCAAAATGATTAAATGAGGTTTGGTTGACCCTTCAAAGGCTGCATTGATGGCTATGAGTTTAGTGGAATCCTGCAAATCTCAGCTGTTTGAAAGCAATCACAAAGGTCAGTTTCTGCAATGTACTTACCACCCTTACCCCAGCTGTCCAGTGTATAAATGGGCTATCTCAAGCTCTTTCCTTTCTCCAGATAGATATCAACAGTCTGGATCCAGCAGCCATTTTCAACCACAATGTTTCCTGCTATCCCAAAGCTGCTTTTTCACAAGGCAAATTGGACTTTGTTTTTGAAGTGAAACTTTCAGTGTTTATTTCACAACAAAACAAATGCTGGAAGATTTCAGGACATGTCATATGAAGTTAGTAAGCTGGCTATGAAAGGGAACTATAACTTCATTTTCCACCAAGAAGTATATATTGATGTTTGAAATGCTAGCATTTGCTTTTTAGATTATTTTATTTGAAGATAAAAAATCTAAAACTGTTCTCATTTTGCACAATACTTAATTAGTGGAGGGTGTAAAATAAAATACATGTAAAATAAAATACATTTTATTTTTCAATCAGCTTCCCCTACTTTTATGACTGGATCTTATGTATTATCAATTTATAAGCATATACTGTTGTCATACAGCAAATCATATTAATACTCTTAAAACCATATTAATATGTTTACAGTTTGTTTTTCATTTTTAATTATCAGTTTATATGCATTTCCATCAAAGTGTTCAGAATTATATACAGATTCTTCATCAGAATGATTTCCTTCGTCGTACCAATTCTGTAGTATTATGCAAAGGCTGCGCTTTATTTGCAGCATCATTGTTGCATTTTAATGCAGTTAAATATATTTTATCATATTTTTATTTAAAATGGCTAAAAACAGAACAAAGTATATGGCAAAGTTACCTATCTAGAATAATTCATAATATGAATTCCATCAATTATTATTTGGAAAGCAGTACAAAATATAAAATTAAATGGAATACTGTATCCTAATGAAGGAATTTAGAATAATCACAACTGAAATAAAATTTCCTATTTTTTCTGCTACTCGTTAATACGTATCAAGTCATTACAACTACCGGTATCAGAACAGACTGAAAACCTGAGGAAACACTGCCCATTAACCCGTCAGATCAAGACTGAAAGATGCGGACAACCACAAATTGGCAGCAAAATGATTCAGAAAACCTTTTTACTGCTAACCAACGATCGTCCGTATTTTTGCAACCCAGAGCTGGCAGCAGTCTTGTCACTGCACTTTTGGAGGGCTGATAACAAGACCAAACCTTCAAGTGTTTAGTAGTTTTTCTAAATAATGGTAATGGTTAAACTGATCCAGAACGATCTCGTTAAGTGACAGCTCACGTGGTCTTTTTTGGGTACCAGGCAGTTTAGCATCCCCGCAACCACAAGCAATGCCGGTGCATGCGCAGTCCAGTTCGTCTAACAAACCTGGACAGGCGACTTATCATTGAACAAATCTGTCCTTCCATTCCCTTGCTAGCGCCGCCCTCACACATTATATACGCCAGGACTCCGTATACCTTGGAACGATAGCTTCAAAACGCTTCGCCATTAAGCCACTCTGCGTGCTGATTGGTAACATGGGAACTGTAGTCCAACTTAACTACAAGATTCCCAACGTGAGCGGACTGCTATTTAGATCTAGCAGGAGCATACATACATATCTACCATACATGCATATCTATCATACATACATGCGCGGCTCAGGTTTCTAACAAATCGTCTTCCAGACACTTTTGTCCAACGAATTCCTCCTCTAAGTTAAAATTGCAATAACCAAGCGCTTTTCCCCACGGCCCTCAAGTACGAAGTTCTAGCTCCGCCCACTTCCGTTGCAACGACCATTGAGTTCCTCTCAAAGGAGATTTCCCCTGTAACGGTCACTTGGCCCGCCAAGACAGGTAACCATCTTTATTGATGGAAAAGAATCCTCCACGGTTTAAAAAGGTGAATGAAACCGTTCGCCGAGCGGCCCAGCGTTTTAATTTTTAAGAGGTGAGTCGACCGAAGTCTGCCCGCGTGCTAAAGGGGAAAGCGGTAGATAGGTAGCGACGGACCGTTTCCCCTCTGCCCTCACTCAACATGTCTGCCTCTTACAGGCGAGAGCAGCTACATTTCGAAGCGCTGAGACAAAATGGCCGCTGAGAGCGGGAGGGGGCGCTCTAGCGCGGCGTCTCTGTTCTTCTGAGCGTACTGGCGGATTTGAGTCTCGCAGAGTTTGAGGCTGAGAGCGAGCGGGGCCAAGGGAGAGGTCGGCAGCCGCGAAGCGACGTGTTCACAACGGCCGGCTCTGTGATTTTTTGCCCGGGAGCTGCCTCTGCTTCTCCGGAAGCTTCTTGCTCGACTCCTCCGTCCTGCCTCACCCTGTTACTTTCTCCTCGCTCTTTCCGCGTGTGTGTGTGTGTGACTCCGCGCCTTCTCCTTACGGCTCTCCTTTCGAAACGAGGCTTGGCTTTAGTCCGCCTTTCGATCCCTCTCTTCTGCCTGCCTCGCCACCCGCCCGAGTCTTCTGCCTCCCTGTATTTTCCCGGTGGGAAAAAAGGTTCTCCTTTCCTTTCGCCTCATTCAGAACCGTGTCTCTGGATCGTCTGAATTAACTGCATAGGTTCACGCCTCAGTTTCCCCACTCCCGCCCCCGGTGCCAGGAAAGTGGCTGCTTTCGTTTCTCCTCCTCCAGTCCCGTTTTTCACTTTCCCATTTCTCCTTGATTGGGGGCATTCCCGCTTTCCCTCAGAGGCTCTACCGGGAAGATCCTATCGTGCTCTGCCTGCTTACCTGTAACTAACTTTCTTTGGGGCTGCCAGAGCCTCCCGCCCCGCTCTCCAGAACTATCCTTTTTGTCTAGAGAAATTGGCTCTCCTCCTGTGTCTGTCTTCCCTGTTTGGTATGTAACCAAAGTGCATTGCCTCATTGCTTGTTGCCTTCATTGCCTCTGCGCTGTAAATCTTAACTGGAGAACAGTCCTCTCAACCTTTTTTTTTTTTTGTAATAAATGTAAAATCTCCTTTTCTCCCTGAGCAACTCTTTTTGCCTGTTGTATTCCAGGTTGTTGATAATCCGTACGACCGCTTGTTTTTTAAGACTTTCTGACTTCTTGTGGCAAATGTCCAGCCTTGATAGCTTTATGTCTTGCTGAAGGGCTTTCCCTCGCCTAATTATTTTTTAGCTCTGCTGCTTCTTTGAATGTAACTTTCTCTGATTATCATAATAATTGGATAACGGGCAGGCTTTTTTAATCAGGTTTTTTTTTTAAATCGCCATCACTTATCTCAGTGCAGTGTGGGTGACATTAGTATTTGGAGAACTAAGGAGGATGCCAAGGAAACTGCTGTTACCTTATAAATCTGTGTTTTCTCACTCTCGAGTTCAAAGGGGGTTGCATGATTCTTTGGCAATGAATGCAGCCAGAAGTGGCTACCGGGTCTTCTCAGCAAATTCCTCAGCAGCTTGCACAGAACTGGCCAAGAGGATCACTGAGTGAGTGTGTTACAATTTTTAGCACTGCGTTCTTCTCCCTTAATGACTTTTAGTCCTTGGCAATTACTATAAGGCGGTGTAAATTCTATGACAATAATTGCCAAGGAGAAGTAGGCTTACCACAGTTTTTCCAGTATAGTTCAAGAATGTATGTTGCTTAAAACTGAAGAATCTAATTTTCATTTAAAGAAGCAAGTATTAAATTACAGCAAGTATTTTAAATAGTTTAGATTAGTCTCTAATAGACAGTAAGCATTCATATAAATTATTTATATGCATGTTTTAGTTCCATTCATACAGCTGAGAAACAAAACCCTTATGTGCATTAATCCATATAGTATTTTATATTGTTTAACTTAGCATAATTTATTACATTTAGGTTGTACTATTGATAATTGTTTGCCCCCTGCACATCCCACCTAATGGTTCAGTGGCTATTTTGACAGCCAATCAAAATTTATGTTTGCAGTTGATAATAGTAGGTAATAGTAGGTAATAGGTAATAGTAATATTAATTTTAAAGTGCTATGGAGCTAGAAGAGATGGCATTTCTTTTTAGTGTATCTCTGACATTTTACAAGATTAGAAACATAAAATTTTGCTCTGCTCTCAAGAAAGCTTTCAGAGTCAAAGCTGAGTCCCTATGTTCTACCTACCACTACATGATAGTGGTATAGAATGATTTATTTATTTTATTTATTTTAATTTCATTTATATCCCGCCCTTCTCCGAAGACTCAGGGCGGCTTACAAGCTTAGCAGTAGCCTTCATTCTATGTATATGCCTGCTTATTAGGGCTTTCACACACACACCCAAGCGGCATTATTACAAAGTCAGCTTAATTGCCCCCAACAATCTGGGTCCTCATTTTACCTACCTCGGAAGGATGGAAGGCTGAGTCAACCTTGAGCCTGGTGGGATGCGAACCTGCACTAATTGCAGGCAGCTGGTGTTACTTAAGGAGGCATTAGCCCACTGCTCCACCAAGGCTCTTGATAAGATTCTATAGGCCCCAGTTTTTGCTGATTAACATTAGTCAACAAAATGATGGTTAATTTGAAAGCTATTGACGGAATAATCTTGTTGACTTTTCATTAACATCACATAGGTGAGAATCTGGGGGTTGATACTCTCAGTTTCTGCCTACTTGAGCTGCCTTCTAATGAGACCATGCTTTTTGGTGCAATGTTGATACATAAAATTGCATTAGAAAAACTTGATATACACTTTTTATTGTTTTTTAATCTTGGCATTTACGTACTGTATTCACAGTTATGCTATATATTTGGAGCCTTGTTTTCTTATGTGCAAGTTTAAAATATTGCATATGTATTATTTTTTGAGATTGGAAGTAGATACAGGGATCAATTTCATATATTGTTTCAGTTTTTTTGTTAAAAGCATAGAGTAGATATATAATAGGTAATGATGCTGGAAAACCCTTTTCTTCCTCCATATCTAATACCTTACCAGCCTTTACTCATTCTGAACTTTTCTATTCAGTTTTTCTAACCTTATATCTACAGTTCTGGACTATTTCCTATAGCTGTCCTTTATAACCTGGTTGTCAGTTTCATTCAGTGGGCTTACTTCTTTAATTCCTTCCTTGTAGAAAGAAAGATTAATATATCAGTTCTTATTGTACCACCTCATTTGTTCTGATAACTCTTCAGTGTCTCATCTGAGATGATGTGAACTTTATAAGGGGTTTTTAACCCTTTTAATGTTTTAAGGAACTCAATGCTGTCCTGTGTAAGTTTATACAAAGTCCTGCCATATTGAGTGGGTTTGGGTTGGTTAGCTTCATAAATTGACTGCCAAAGTTTGATTAGTAAGATTGTCAGAGGAAGAAGTAGTGTTTTTGCTATTAATTAGTGTGGAAACTTGCTAGGACTGACTGATCTTTAGTCAGTTTCCTGGAAAGCTGATTAAGGCTTTTCCATACTCTGGTACTTTAGCCTCAAATGCTGTAAATTTAACTAGTGATTAACCATCTCAAACTGTTACCAGTCATAAGAAGGAAAGCCCCAACCAATAAAAAGAATAGGGAGACCTAAATTCTATTTAATAGACTTACTGAAAATTGGACTTGTAGTGCAAGCTGATTCTCTACTGCGTATGCATTCTACATTAATGTTGCTATAGTAGATTATTAGTTTCTAGTTTCTTAATTGTATGAACCCTTTCAAGTAAAATGAAAGCAGACTTAAAATATATATAATGTTGCAATTAAAAAGCAGAACAGAACTAGCATACACCATTTCTCTCTATATATCTATATCTATATCTATCTATCTATATCTATCTATCTATATCTATCTATCTATCTATCTATCTATCTATCTATATTTCTATTCTTCAACCTGAGTAATAATTTAATAAGAACATTTTATGTTAATATTGTCAGAAAGAATTATCCCAGATTTATTCCCTCTTACATTGCTATTAAATGTTTATATTTGTGAAGAGGAAAACACACAAAAATCATTGGAGAGATAATATTTTGTATGTTTTGTCTGCTGTTGTCTAGCTAGAAGTTTTTGGTGCACAAACAATCACAGACATCTCTTACCCAAGATAAATAGAGAATAATAAGGTTCCTGTATCTCAGGATCAGCTTTTATTAGCCACAGATCTTAGTCTCTTTCCTTACTTTCTGGTCCTAGCCTATAAATCAATAAAGTGATTTATAGGCTAGGACCAGAAAGTAAGGGAAAAGATAGCAGTTATGATAACCCATTGCTAAACTATTTAGATACAAGCTTTATTCTGGTTAGAATTTTATGCACAACAGAGTAACTGCCTTGCTCTGTTCTACTGAAAGTCAGTCCTTGATACAAATCTTTACCGTAAATCAAAACCTTACATGATTAGGTGATAGTCACTGAAAGACTGAAGTTTTCTATGTATTTAAGGTAGTGCAGGTGGTCCTTGACTTACAACCATAACTGAGCCCAGAATTATGATTGTAAATTGTTGTGCTCATAATTCAAAGCACCATGTGACTAGACCTGATTTTTTTTTACATTTTTTGCAGCATTTGTTAAGTGAATTTTGCAGTTGTTAAATGAATCAATTTTCCCCAATGAATATTTTTTGCCAAAAAGAAGTAAATGCCAGAAACTTAAAAAAAATCATAAAACATGCCATAAAAGTGAGCTGGTTACTAAGTGCCCAGATGTGATCATGTGACCGGGGGGGGGGCATATGTGGCCATCATAACTTTGAACCATCATTAAGAGACCAGTTGTAAGTTAAGGACTATCTATAGAGACTATAGCAAAGAAGGGCTTGTTGAACTATACTGGGAAGTACCATACATGTTTTTTTGTGCAAAATTACTATTAGAGGGAATTATTTTTTTAACTTGAAGAACGGTGAATGTTGATCAAAGCAATAATATTTTGGCATTTTTAGATTTTATTTTAGATATAACATTTATTAGATCTACATTTATTGTACCGCCTGAATTCTCTTGAAATTTTGCACAAACAAGGAACTGAAAATTTGTAATTTTGTTCAGTTTTTTTTAGGAGCAACATATCTGCAAGTCAGAGCATTGTAAATAAATAAATCATACTTTCTGAACTTCTTTCAAAGTAATATGAGTTTGGTCCTTGGAGGTTTTAACTTGCAGATATAATATAATTAGAAATGGATATAGTGTTAAAATAAAAGACTCCTCTGGAACAAAATCCGATTCTTCAGAAAGTTCATAATTACATACATAGTTGCTCTTCTTTTTTTATTCTTAGAAAGCTGTAAAGGCAATGCAGTAGATTGTTTCATCAGTACAGGGTTCAAACAACCTTCAGAAGCCATATTTTAAAAGCCATTAAGGAAGATTGCAAGATGGCCATTGAAATAGTTATTAATGTTATACTCTGCACAGCTTTGTTATGATTTGTGGTTTAAATATTTTAAATAACTAAATTTAACTTGATGTAAATATAAAATTAATGTTGGGCTAGGCCGCAAAAGGAATGTGATTGCTTTACACAGCAGCAATTCAGATCAGTGGTTAGGAATAATAATGGTTATGTTATCTCAAGGATCAGAGATAATATCAGCCCTAAATACCAGTTGTCTGGAAGCACAAATACTATTTGGCAAGGTTGGGTTTGTAGATTCTCATAAGAATCTGGTTGCCACTGGTGGAAGAAATTGCTGGAAAAGAGGTGCCTTGATTTGATTCAGTTTTGCATTTCTAATGTTCACAAAGTAGAATTAAGGTTTAATTTTTGCACACAGGTGAGCTTTACTGTTCTAATAATTGCACAGTGAACAGTTTCATATTAAAGCTATTGTGCAGAATCTAAATCTTGAAACTACTTCTCTTTTAGGCGTCTTGGTGCTGAACTTGGAAAATCTGTGGTGTACCAAGAAACCAATGGAGGTATGTCAGCAGAATAAAAAATATGTGAGATAGAAGCTGGATACAATCAGATAAACAATTAAAAATGCCACGGCATATGCAAGCAGTCTCTGTTACATTTAGAAACTCACAAAAAGAAAAGCTACTTGACCAGACCAATCTAGTGTACATGAGTAATAGAATAATGCAATAAAAAAATAAAGGTTAAAAGTTAAAGATGGCAAGCATGGTGAAGCTCATTCTCCCTTGCCAAAAGCCTGGGTGAAGAACCAGATCTTCATGGCGCTTCTGAATAATAGCAGAGTGGGGGGGGCATCCAAATCTCAAGGGAAATCTAGCTCCCAAGAACAGCTATTGCTGTAGAAAAAGCATGTTTCTAGGATCCCAACAGATGGCGTTATTTATTTATTTATTTATTTATTTAGTTGCATTTATATACCGCCCTATTCCCTGAGGACTCAGGGCGGTTTACAGGGAATTAAAAATCCACCATACAAAAGTTAAAAAACCAATTAAAAATATTAAATTACCCTGTATACATTAAAACCCGGATTAAAAATTTCTCCTCAGCCTGGGCCTGAGAGCTCAAAGAGCCAGGTCTTCAGGCCCCGGCGGAATGATCGGAGGTCGGGGGCAGTCCTCAGCTCCACCGGCAGCTGGTTCCAGAGGGCAGGCGCTCCCACAGAGAAGGCCCTATCCCTGGGTGTCACCCGCCGGCAATCTCTCACCGGCGGCACCCTGAGCAGACAAAACCTGGAGTATGCCAGTCGGATGGCAAATATTTATTTTATTTATTTTTATTTTTATTACATTTATATCCCGCCCTTCTCCGAAGACTCAGGGCAGCTTACAAGCTTAGCAGTAGCCTTCATTCTATGTATATGCCTGCTTGTTAGGGCTTTCACACACACCCCAAGCGGCATTTTTACAAAGTCAGCTTATTGCCCCCAACAATCTGGGTCCTCATTTTTCCTACCTCGGAAGGATGGAAGGCTGAGTCAACCTTGAGCCTGGTGGGATGCGAACCTGCACTAATTGCAGGCAGCTGGTGTTACTTAAGGAGGCATCAGCCCACTGCTCCACCAAGGCTCTGGTGAGAGACAGGCAGTCCTGCAAGTAATCAGGTCTTGTGCAATGTAGGACTTTATAGGTAACAACTAGCACCTTGAATCACACCCGGAAGCAAACCAGAAATCAGTGCAGCTCATAAAGCAGAGGTGTTAACGTGGGTATACAGAGGCATGTCCATGACTGCTCATACTGCCACATTCTGGACTAGTTGAACTTTCCAGGTGCAATTCAAGGCCAGCCCCATGTTCAGCACAATGGACTACTCAAACCATGAGGTGATTAGGTCATGGGTGATAGGGAGCTCCAATCTAGGAAATACCAGAACCCCATGTGCCAGAAAGAATTGGCCACAGCTAGCACCTGCTCTTCAAGCAAGAACTGCAAATCCAAGAAGCCTCCCAGGTTATGTGCCATCCTTCAAGAAGTAAGTGCTACTCCATCCAACATCAAAGATGGAGTATCCCCAGATCTGAGGGGCCTAAAGACTCATAGATACAGTAGGTATAAGCAAAACATACAAAAAATAATAAATGTGTTTGAAGCCTAAAGATGGTTTCTGCTCTTGATCCTATTGTTTTCTGATTTTAAGATGGCCGGTGAGATTAGTTGATTTTTGGTTACCTTGTTTCTTCCACAACATTTTGGAACATTTCTATATTTCTTATATCTATGACTGGGTAACTGTTGAACTAGATTCATTTCTGTGTGGTGGGCTTCTTATGCTGTGTTTATTCTTGTAAAAACTACCATAATAGGCTTTACGGTGCATTTCTTAAAAAAAAATACCAAGTGTTTATCCTCTCTTTTTCTAAGGATTCAAAGTTGTGTTCTTTTTATCTATGCAACAATCTTATAAGTCGACCTGAGAATTAATGGATTTCATAACTGAGTGCAGATAGGAATGTGTCTGTACAGTCCTGGACTGGAACATGATTTTCCCTACATCTGAGTTGCTATACACTTAACAACCACAATTGGGACAGTCAACTCCATCATTGAGCAACATGGTTGTTAAATGGAACATCATTTGCTGACAATGAACTTACAACCTTGCTTCTACTGTGGTTGTTAAGCCAATCACCCACAGTCATTAAGTGAGACATCAAGTGAATGTGACTTGCAATTTTATTGCCGGCTTCTGTGTGTTGGAAGTTAGTTGTGTAGCATGCAAATAGTGATCATGTGACCGCAGGAACACTGAAAAGGTTGCAAATGTGAGGATCAGCCATAAAATTCTTTCGGCAAGGACCTAACTTTCAACCATTGCTAAACAGAGTAATTGTTAAGCAAGGTCTTCCTATATCTACTACCAGTATTTTAGATTTGAGCTAGCTGTATCAAAAATTTTAAATGAAAGGGCTGTGCAGAGCTCTAAATTTGAAGGGCAAACTGTGATTTGGAATGGGCACCCAGCACCCATGTTTACAATTGCATCTTTTCTTGGTCTTGTGCCCAGCTGCAGAAGCATGACAAGTATATGATGATGTTACTGTTGCTTATAAAAGTTGATAAATTGAGGAGAGATCTATATAGGGATTTAAAAAAACCATGAAAACTTTCATCACTGCACCTGGAAGCAATGACGTATATGTCGTCTAAACAATGGGTGCTGGTTTCCTTTGAGAAGCTGCTTGATAAATTATATATTTCTCTCCTGCAATAATGGGAAGCCTTGTCAGAAGAATTATGATTGTGATAAATCTTCTGCTCAAAAGTCCTTTTATATAAGATGAGGATTTATTTATTACGATTATTTACATTAGTACATTAGAACCTACAGGAGCTCAAAATGGTATACTCAGCATTCCAACCCTCCATTCCTTTTCTCTGCAATAGCCATTTGGAGTGGATGGAATTTGGACAGAAACTCATCCATTGCTAAGAGTGGACTTGAATCTGGCTTTCCCAAACTCTGGTTCAACACGTTAACTATACACTGTTAGTTTTCAGAAGGGGAGTCTATAGTACAACTTCCAAAGCAGCTAGAAAGCGGTGGAGAATACCTGGAACTAAGGATAGGCAGGCAGAAATGGCTTGGCAAAGTGAACAAGATTTATTCACCTCAGCAAATATTTGTGGTGTAAAAACCTTTGTCCTAAACTTTAATATATAATAGATTTCTTTTAAGATTCAAATGCCATTCATTTCAGTAGGATGTGTTTTATTTTCATTAGATTAGGAGATGTTTGTAATGGATTCTTTTTTAATCCCATCCCGCCCATGTACTTCAGTGCTGCTGTTAGTATTTTAAAGATACCATTAGACAGTCTTGGAAAAATTGTTTAATTATCTGCGTTTCTCTACAGAAACGAGAGTTGAAATAAAAGAGTCAGTCCGAGGACAAGATGTATTCATCATTCAGACAATTCCCAGGTGAGAGTTTTGTACATTGTCCTTGAACTGTGAAGGTTAAAATGTACTTTCTTGGATAAATGAACTGTCCTGTTGAATTTATTGCCTGCAATTAGTGCAGGTTCGCATCCCACCAGGCTCAAGGTTGACTCAGCCTTCCATCCTTCCGAGGTAGGTAAAATGAGGACCCAGATTGTTGGGGGCAATTAAGCTGACTTTGTAATAATGCCGCTTAGGGGGTGTGTGAAAGCCCTAATAAGCAGGCATATACATAGAATGAAGGCTACTGCTAAGCTTGTAAGCCGCCCTGAGTCTTCAGAGAAGGGCGGGATATAAATGGAATTAAAATAAATAAATAAATAAAATAAAATTTCTTCTAGCGACAAATGCAAATACTTTTCTCCTAACCCTACTACAGTTTATCCTTGTTGCTAATGAGTACTGCAATGTTAATCATCGTGCTAATTAAATTCTTCATCATTGTAGACTACGACAGCTTAGTCTGACATTGAGAGATGTCACTTAAAAAAAAAACAACACAGAAGAAACTTTTAAAATAAATTAAAACCAGTTGCAGGAACAGGGAGGATATGCCCAGGAGCATTTGGTGCCTGTTAGAACTAAATGGTCTATCTCTGTCCTGGAATAACATCTTAGTTCAAATGTACAAGTTAAGTGTATAGATTAATTAATTGTATAGAAAATGTTGTGTTCTAGAACGTGGATTTCCATTGCAAAAGATTGTTAATGATTTACAAACTATTTTTCTAAATTGCTTACCTAACTGTACTCATTTTTTATACAGGAATTTCTTTAGGTTTCCACAGAACCCCAGGTTTCTTGTATACATAGCTGGGAAAATGTCAAGTTAAGATAAAAAAGCTGACTACTTTGTTACGGTTATTAAATGATTTTTTTTAAAAAAAGATGGTATTTGTATTAATAATAGCTGAATTCACATCCTATACTGAATAATAACTTAGGGGTATTTATTTCATATTGGTACCATATATGACCCCAGATACTGTGATTTGTAATCTGTGCCTTAATTTTATGAATGAATTACTTCAGCAAACCACAATGTAGTGTAAAGCGTAACCTAACAATTTATTTTGTCTTGGCAAAAGCTGATATTGTAGTATGGTGAACACAGGGATAACTGATTTGTATTTTATATCTTTTCAGAGATGTGAACACTGCAGTAATGGAACTGTTGATTATGGCTTATGCACTGAAAACATCCTGTGCCAAAACCATCACAGGTGTAATTCCCTATTTCCCTTATAGCAAACAAAGCAAAATGAGGAAGAGAGGATCGATAGTCTGTAAACTCCTTGCTTCCATGCTGGCTAAAGCAGGTAAATGGGCTAATTAGAGGCAATATTGATTTAAGCAATTCATCTAAGCAATGTTTGATCTGTCCCCAAAGATGGTGACAAGAATAACTGATTTTGTAGAGCAGTGGTGGCGAACCTATGGCACGGGTGCCAGAGGCGGCACTCAGAGCCCTCTCTGTGAGCAGCCGCGCCATGCCCCAGAGGTGGCAACTGTCCCTCTTCAAACAGCCACCTGCTAATTCGCCGAGGTCCCACGTGGCTGAATGCATCCCAGCACGGCTGGTTTCCCTCCCCCCCATTCTGTACCTCCTGGACCCACTGCATTACCTCCTCAGCTGTTGGCCAACTATTCATCTTGGAGACGGCTTCTTTGAACTGCTGGTGACGGCCTGCGGAGCCCCAGAGTGCACCTGTCGAGGGACTGGCAGGCTGTGGCTACTGATGGACACCGTTGGCCCCCATGCGCTCGCTGGCCTCTGTGTGTGGGGGCCGATGGTGTCAGAAAGCAGCTGCCCCAGCCCTTGCCTTGCCCCATGGCAATGGCACCCCCACCCTGCCTCGCCTCACCCCACAGGATGAGTCTCCTGCCTATCACCCCACCAGCCAGAGACCTCCCCCAACCCTGCTCACCCCCCACAGGTGTCCCACCCCACGAGCAACATTGAGGTGGCCACACCCACCTTGGCCACACCCACCCAATCTTCCATGACCCCCACAGCCACACCCACCCAGTGGGCCATGCCTACCTGGCACCCAGCGATAAGTGGGTTTTGGGTTGCAATTTGGGCACTCAATCTCTAAAAGGTTCGCCACCACTTTTGCAGAGTTTTGCCTTCTACTATAACCCAGTGTGTCAAACGTGCAACATCACATGACATGTCACAACGTATCACAACTTTTTTGCCATTTCCGGCAATGGGGTGGGCATGGTTTCGTTATGATGCATCTGGCCTGCGGGCTGGCAGTTTGACACCCCTGCACTATAAGAAAGCTTTCTGCAAAAAGATATCAGAACAATTATTAAAAAGAAAACATGTTTAGAATCACTCATACTGATTTCTGAAAGAGACTCCATAGTTATGAACTCACTAGTAAGTGAGGATTAGAAGTTTCACAGATTCCAAGATTCTGTGTTTTACCCCTAATCCTAATCAATCTCTCTCTTTCCCCCTCCCTCCCTCCCTCCCCCCCTCTGTGTGTGTGTGTGTAGCATATGGCAAATCTTTGTATTAAATAACTTACAGAAGTCTGTAATTTTTCCTTCCTTCCTTTATGCCCTGCTCTAATATTTCCTATATTTGTGTGTAAGAAAGGCAGGGGCACAAAATAGTTCAGCTCTTCCTTTTTTATCAATAATGCAAAAAGCTACAGGTGGTCATTCCATCAGTATATCATAAGAAAAATATCCTCCAAATAGAGGTAGTCCTCGACTTACAACAATGACTGTTTGAAGTTACAACAGTACTGAACAAATGACTTATGGCAATTTTTCACACTTGCAACCATTGCACATTTCATGGTCACATGATCAAAATTTAGACATTTGGCAACTGACTCATTTTTATGATGGTTGCAGTGTATTGGGGTCATCTGATCACCTTTTGTAACCTTCTGACAAAGTCAGTGGAGAAACCAGATTCACTTAACAACCGTGTTACTTAACAACTGCAATCATTCACTTAACAATTTGGAAAAAAGGGTCATAAAATGAGGCAAAACTTACTTAAGAAATGTTTCATTTAGCAACAGAAACTTTGGGCTCAGTTATGGTTGTAAGGTGAGGACTACCTGTAACCACAAATAATTGAACTGGAGCTAGTTCATTTCTTAATGACTTCACTAATGTTAAGAAGCTTCCTTGATACGAAGGCCATTATACCACTTTCTTTTAATCTGAAAAAGTTTTAATTATGCTTTGTTTGCTTCTTAGAGTAAGAATCTTTCCTGAAACAGTGAATAATGTGTTTTCATGTTATAACAAACACCCCAGGAATGCATGTTATGATTATAGAATCTTCAATAACTAAATTTTTAAAGGAAGAGACTGGACAAACATTTGTCTGAAATGGTAAAGGGTTTCCTGCCTGGGCAGGGGTTTGGACTAGAAGACCTCCAAGGTCCCTTCCAACTTTGTTGTTGTTGTTATTACATGTGATTTTAAACATTAAAATGAGATTTCCTGCCTTGTGATTCAAGTCCATCCTAATAGCAAGCATGTTAGTTTATTCCAGCTTGAATAATTAGAGATCAATCTGTAATTGTTGGAAGTTGTATATATATATAATGTTTTATATTTGTTTGGTTTTTAGGTTTAAGCCACATCATCACTATGGACCTTCATCAAAAAGAAATACAGGGTTTTTTTAGCTTTCCTGTTGATAACTTGAGAGCATCTCCTTTCTTGCTTCAGTATATACAGGAAGAGGTATAAAATGATTTTGATCTTTAATAGTCATAAACTTTATTCTGTTAGAAGATGATGTTCTCATCTGTATTATCTCATACCTAACTGTAGCAGTTCAAATAATGAAAAAAAACTTTTTGAATGCTGAGTATTATTACATCAGCTCCCAGGTGTAGGTTATAGTCATTCACACATCCATCCTATCAAGGTGTGCAGATTTTGCAATTACCCTTGTTTTCTAGTTGTGTCTAGAGCATATGAGAGACACAGCCCCATTGAAGATCCAGGGAAAAATTAGGCACACACAGAAATCACTTTCAATCAAGCACTGAGGCACGTCAGGTTCTGATGGAATAAATGGAGACCTAATGATTCAAAATGGCAACAAAACCTTACTGATTAAACATACATTTGCTTTCCCACACACACTCATTTCCATTACCAACATTCTTCTCAGCTAGGCTGCCAGGCATTAGCTAGATAGACTAAAACTGTCAGATCTGGCTCCAGGACCCTTTTATCCCACAAAGCTCTTGCTTTATTGATTTACAAGTATGGTAACTCTCAGTGGGATGGGGGAATCTGTAGGTTAAAACCCCAACCTCCCTTATCTGTCTTCTGGTATCTGTGTGTGTATGTATTTATATATTTATTAAATTTATTTGATACCCATCTCGCAGTTCAGATGATTCTAAGTGGTATCATTTCTCTGATCCTTAATAATTTGGTTTGTTCTTACCTACCTCCAGAAGGGATCTTTTTGACAAGAGTCCTGGTTCTTGTCCTCTTTGTGTACATGCCTGCTTCATTTTACCATGACGGCATCTTCAGCCTGGTCTCACATTCTCACACAAGCTAGCCTCATGTTCTCCGAGTATAATGGGTAATCCTCCCTTACAGTTAAACAAAAAGGAACTGTAATTATTTTATAGTAGTCTGTTCAGAACCTATTTAAAGGCTACTGAGTATGGTAGTCCTTAAATGATTTTTCCCCAGTCACATAATGACAAATAATTACTTGTAAAAAGAATTAATTTCAGAACCAAACTGCTTTAAAATCAAAATCTTTTCTCCTTTTTTTAGATTCCTGATTATAGGAATGCAGTTATAGTAGCAAAGAGTCCTGATGCCGCTAAGAGGTATTTATTTAGATATGAATATAGGTACTCCTTGACTTACGACCGTAATTGAGCCCAAAATTATGGTTGTAAATCATGATGGTCATTAAGCAGGTCACCATATGACCATGCCAATTTTACAACCTGTTTTGCAGCAGTTGTTAAGCGAATGCATTGGTTGATGAATGTATATTATCCAATTAGCATTTTTTTGCTGAAAATGGAAGTAAATGCCAGAAACCACTGAAAATTGTGATCATATGACTGTGGGACCCTGCAAACAGTCAGAAATGTGAGTCTGTTGCCAAGTGCCCCCAATGTGGTCACATGACCACAGAGGAGTGTGCAGCTGTTAAAGTTCCAAAACTGGGTTGTAAGTACCTTTTGAGGTACTTAAGTGACTGTTGTTAAGCAGTCTACCTGTATTATAGAAATGCTTATCTGCAAAATTCCTCCCAGTAGGGCCCTACAGAGATTAAAATTTGAAGAGCAAAATGCAATTCAGAACACATTGTACAATCTCTGGAAAGGATGCAAGTATTCCTGAGAATCACCATGTATGCACTCACATTGTCAAATTATATTTTTCCCTTTAGATTGGATATATGCACAACCATAGAAGATGGTTTTCACTTGGTGGCTTCCAACTTTTAGGGTATCTTTCTCCAATTAATGCCCCTCAAAATGGATCCCTGCTAAGTGGAATTAAATGAATATATGCACTGAACCTCTTTCAGGTTGAGAGTTTTTAATTAAGCTCACCAAATTAAAAGCTTAGATTATCTTTTATGCATAGGTCAGAAGGCTAAATAAACGGCTAATAAAAGTTCCTGGGAAGTCAAATGAGACATTCTTCACAAATTAAAATACAGATCTCTTTTGTGCATCCATGAATGCTTGAAAGAACTTTGGGGGTGATTGTGGCATTGTGCTCAGAAAGTATTTTTCAAATAATCTCTAATAGGAAAAAACACGCTTAATGGGGGGAAAAAATCGAAGGGCCAAAAAAGCAAAGCACTATTTTGCTAAAAGCATGATTTTGCTTTTCATCAATAATTGATGAAAAAGCACGCACGGCTCCTTTCTGAGGCTTCATGTTGTTTGAAGAAGGCATAAGTGAATTTATGTTTAGAGCTTCTCAGAGAGAAAGCCTTGCCTTGAAGTGATGCTTGGTTTTTACTTATGCAGGGCCCAGTCTTACGCTGAGCGATTGCGGCTAGGCTTGGCAGTTATCCATGGAGAGGCTCAGTGTACAGAGCAAGACATGGATGATGGACGGCACTCTCCTCCAACAGTAAAAAATACTACGGTGTGCACTGGACTGGAGCTACCCTGTATGTTGTTACATTTTTCTATATTTGTACATAGTAGCTTGTCAAGATCCAATGTTGAATTATGCATCAATCTGAAATCTATTACATTTGACTAAACAGTCAAGTTGTCAAATATAGAGTTTGTCTGTTTTTTCACTATTTTTACTCTGCATGCTGAAAATGTGGGCTTATATGATTAGACATATATAAGTATAAAAATAGCACATTGAGAAGTAGGGTTCTAATAACATTTATTGCTTCTTTTTGGTTTATGCATGAAAAAATGTCTACAGTGGAATCCTTTATAAAATCGGTGAGCATTGATTCCACTCTAATACACCCCGAAACAATTTTTGCCTCAGAAAAGAGTAGGCCAAAGAACATAGGATTCAAAGTTAAAATTGCATACAGTTTTGAAACAGAATTCTCTAATTTGTGGACCCTTTTGAATCTGGGGCCATTCGTACCTTTTGTTCTATACTTAATGGTATGGGAAAATACTTCATTATATCTGTATTAGGATTCCCTTCCTGTGGAATAACCTGATCCCTCAAATGAGAGCATCTCCCTATCTCCCTCTTATAATTTTGGCAACTACTAAAAATAGCCTAATTGAAAATAATAATAATACCCCCAGTGAGGCACTACCTTGACGTGGTTGTGGGGCTTGTGTACTCTGAGGAAGATGAGAGCTATGCCAGAGGTTCAACCATACTGGACAGTTCTCATCAGAGGAGTCAAACAAAGAGTGTCTCTCCCATAAAAAATATGGTGAGGCGTAAATTTCAGAAAGCCATACCGGCTCGGATGTCACTCAGGTTAACAAGGTCCGTGCTAAATGTTGGAGTTCCTGGATATCTGGTGAAAAAATGGGCTACAGGACTCAGGACTGTTGGCTGAGCAACCAGGGCCAGCAGCTGCACAACTACTGAAAGAAAAGGTGTTTACCCATCACAAATACACAGTGATTGAAAACAAAGAAATAATGATCTGTTATTACAGATCAAGTCCAACAGAAGAGGATATCTAAAACAAATGCACCAGTTCTGGAAAGAACAACATCCAGAATCAGAAATAACAGAACAGAGACTAGCAGATCAACGCCTGTTTATAATACGAAATAAAGTATTCACAGAAACAGAATTGGACGAACTGCAAAGGTTCACCCATGGCAAAGAAATCAAAGCCTTACCAGAAGTAATTCAGAATGTAGAGGCAAATCAGGGAGAGTTGGCAGTGAATACACAACTGTATAGCCAAGATATTGCAATGGAGTTTGGCTTGGACAAATGTGCCACACTTACTGTCAAACAAGGAAAAATAGTGAAAACTGAAGGAATCAAGATGCCCCATGAAAATAACGTTAAGAGTCTGGATGAGGAAGATTACTACAAATACTTGTGTATCCTTCAAGCTGACAACATCAAGCACACTGAAGTCAAGAAAAAGATTAGAGGTGAATACATCAAGAGAGTGAAGAAGATCTTAAAGTCCAAACTCAGTGGAGGAAATACCATGAAGGCAATCAACACCTGGGCAATTCCAGTCATTAGATACACAGCTGGAATAGTGGACTGGACTCAAGCAGAACTAAAAGCAATGGATAGGAAGACCAGAAAAATAATGACAATGAATCATGCCCTTCATCCATGCAGTGACATTGATAGACTCTATCTATCAAGGCAAATAGGTAGGCGTGGAATGCTGCAAGTACATCAGATGGTTGAAGAAGAAAAAATGGCTTTGGAAGAATATCTGAAGGACAATGATGAAGATGCACTGAAATTAGTATATCAGGAAGGCTTACTGACTACTGGAGAGACCAAACTGGCCTACAAGAAAGACCAAATGAACAGAATAGAGGCGTGGGAAGACAAAGCACTACATGGCCAGTACATTAAAAAAATAACTGGGAAAGCAGATAATAACAAGACTGGCAATGGCTAAGAGCAGGAAAATTGAAGAAAGAGACCTTGGGACTAATTCTGGCTGCACAAGACCAAGCCTTAAGGACAAATGCATACTAAGTCAAAATTGAGAAGACAGCGACAGTATGTGCTGCCTATGCAAAGAAGCTGAAGAAACAGTGGACCACCTGGTAAGCTGCTGCAAGAAGATTGCACAGACTGACTACAAGCAGCAGCATGACAAAGTAGCAACAATGGTGCATTGGAAGATCTGCAAGAAATATAATTTGCCTGTAAGCCAGAACTGGTGGGATCATAATTGCTAAGCACATTGATTTGTGCTTAGATTGTAAGCCGCCCTGAGTCTTCGGAGAAGGGCGGGATATAAATGGGATTAAAATAAAAAAAATAAAAGAGAAAGTCATAGAAAATGATAAAATTAAACTGCTCTGGGACTCAGAATTCAGGTAGACAAAAATGCCAAATCCAGTCTGAACATCTGGCTGACTGTGCGATTAATCATCATCATCATCACCACATTTGGGGTGGTACAATATCAGCTATTTTACTATATGCCTGGATTATTTTGTCTGATTTTTTTTAACATTTAGCAGTGATCACAAGTCTGTGTGGCTGATTCCAACTGTTTTATTTCAGCTTTTGGTTTTATTTTTTTAAAATGTTAGACTGGTGAACTAATGCTCAGGGCATTTGGGGTTTAAAATGAAAAGGTATTTATCTCATGTAGGGAGCTTGTAATATATTATCTACATAAGTGTGCAGTTACATTAATTCACATATAATTGGTTCTGTATTGGTTATAATCCAATTAAATCTGATTGTAATCAGAAAGGAAATAATTAAAGATATCTCTTTAGTGATGCAGAATGAACACTACTGCAAAACACTATGCAATACATTAATTTACAAAGCAAATAAGAACATGTATACATACTGTACAATAAATCTATGGTTTTGGGATTTTTTTTCTTCCTATAGTGATGATGGCCAAAGAGAAACCACCCATAACAGTAGTTGGAGATGTTGGAGGTAGAATTGCCATAATTGTGGTAAGGAATGAAAAGGCCAGAGAATGAATGGGAACATCAGCTGAACTCAGCTTAATTATTTATATCTGAATATAGCTGGGATTTTAGTTCTGGGCTCAAAGCCAATATTGATTATGCTGACACTTTTAAACAGTCAGCAATATCCTTTTCCACTTTCGCTGTGCTTAATTAAATACAGATGTTCTACATCATCCACACTATCCTGTTTGTAATAGGACATAGTATTGGTTTCTGAAATCTGTATGTTTTGATAAATGTGCCAACAAAACAGTTCTAAAGAGTTATCAGTATACAATCTTCCTATTCTGAGGGATAGCTAAATGTCTATGGAGATTCTCAGTCATCCAGGTCATGGTTGTCCCAAAGATGCTTTTTCAAGAGGCAACTGGACTTTCTGTTTTTTCTTTGAAGATGTTTCACTTCTCATCCAAGATGCTTCTTCAGCTCTGACTGGATGGTGGAGAATGGAAGAATTTATATTCCTTGCTGACAGCTGGTCATTTGCATTCTTTTAGAGAGTCGTTGAGGCCATTTCCTGGTTTATCTGTGTCCTCAGGGTCACCTGAGTAGTGCAAATATGTGTGGAGCCTTCTTGACTGCAGAATGTTTTCTGCCCTGGGTCCTTTCCCTGTTGAAGATGAGTCTTGAGTTGTCTGCATTTCAGACTGAAGTGGAAATGGTTCCTGTCCAGTTGCCTCCTGAAAAAGCACCTTTGGGACAATCATGAGCTGGATGACTGAGAATCTCCGTAGGCATTTAGCTATGCACATTGGGATGAACACTCTTCAAATGGTGCAGAAATATGAACGGATTTCCAGAAAACAGTGCAGACTACAGAAACCATTTTCTGTAAAGAATGCAAATGACCAGCTGTCTGCAAGGAATATAAATCCTTCCATTCCCCACCATCCAGTCAGAACTGAAGAAGCGTTTTGGATGAGAAGCAAAATGCCTTCAAAGAAAAACAAGAAAGTCCAGTTGCCTTCTGAAAAAGCACCTTTGGGACTGTTCTGAGGGAATGACTGAAAGGTTTGACCTTAAGTCTTAGTAAGGTTACATAATACTCTATATTACTGTAGCAAGTTTCAGGAGGATAGCTTTTAATCTCTTCTTTAAGTATAATAGGAATTTGTTGTTTCATTATGTTACCAAATTCAGTGGTACTGTAGCTACCGTATTTTCCGGCGTATAAAACGACTGGGCGTATAAGACGACCCCCTACATTTCCTGTTAAATTATAGGGTTTGGGCTATACTCGCCGTATAAGACTACCCCTCTTCCAACGCACACCAAATAAAAATTAAAAAACATCAGATTTGATTTTAATATGGTAATTTTAATTCAAATGCTTATGACATGCAGGTACTTAGTAGGAAAACTGTCACATAAACATAAGGCTGTTTGTCATCAAACATGTAAACATAAAACAGTGCAAGTGGATTAAACTTTAATAATAATAATAATAATAATAATGTTGGAAGGGACCTTGGAGGTCATCTAGTCCAACCCCCTGCTAAGGCAGGAAACCCTATACCATTTCAGACAAATGGCTGTCCAGTCTCTTCTTAAAAACTTCCAGTGTTGGAGCATTCACCACTTCTGGAGGCAGGTTGTTCCACTGGTTAATTGTTCTAACTGTCAGGAAGTTTCTCCTTAGTTCTAGGTTGCTTCTCTCCTTGACTAGTTTCCATCCGTTGCTTCTTGTCCTGCTTTCAGGTGCTTTGGAGAATAGCTTGGCTCCCTCTTCTTTGTGGCAGCCCCTGAGATATTGGATCACTGCTATCATGTCACCCCTCACCCTTCTCTTCATTCAACTACACATACCCAATTACAGCAACCGTTTCCTATTTTCCTAATTCACTTTTTCACTTTTCCTAATTCACTCTAAAGCTTTCCCTGCGCAGAGCCTTAAGTAACACCAGCTGCCTGCAATTAGTGCAGGTTCTTATCCCACCAGGCTCAAGGTTGAGTCAGCCTTCCATCCTTCCGAGGTAGGTAAAATGAGGACTCAGATTGTTGGGAGCAATAAGCTGACTTTGTAATAATGCTGCTTGTGGGGGGGGGGGTGAAAGCTCTAATAAGCAGGCATATACATAGAATGAAGGCTATTGCTAAGCACATTGATTTGTGCTTTAAATTGTAAGCCGCCCTGAGTCTTCGGAGAAGGGCGGGATATAAACGGGATTAAAAAAAAAAGACCAAATGGGAGATCCGCTCCAGGTTTTCCAGCCAGCCCGCCCAGTTCCTGAGTCAAATGTGTCCTTAGAGCTAAGCAGCTGCTCTGGCTACGGCATTCCCCACCTGCCTTTCAAGTTGCTCTTGCATTCCCCACCTGCCTACAGCTGCTCTTCAACTTTAGAAGGAAAGACGCCCAGACCCCAGCCTGTAAAAAATCACAGACTGCAGCTTCTACTCCAATTGGTCCCGCTTTCCCTGAGCAGACTAAATGGAAGATCCGCTCCAGGTTTTCCAGCCAGCCCTGTCCCTAAAGTTTCAGCACCCGACGACCCCTGACTTTTGAGATTTTCATGGGTTAAAAAGTCGTCTTATACGCTGGAAACTACGGTAAATCTGGTGTTCTGACAGTAGGTATGTCAGTTGATAGAACCTGTGTAAGAGTTGCTCACAATATGAAGGCGAAATGAAACATGGTGACCTTTTCTGAAGATATTACAGAGAATCCAGGTGGTCTAAGTAGAACATAGTGTATCTCTAAGCTTGGGCAGCTATTTTGTAAATCTAACCTTGAGAGAGAGATAACTAATAATGCAGTCAAAATTAAATTTATTTATTTTTAAACAGACTTTCAGATATTTTTGGTGAGAAGTTATTACATTAAGATGCAATCCTATATTGTGCTGATAGAAAAATATTTGTGGATGAAAAATGGATATATTATCATTAGGCAGATACTTTCAATTCTTCAGATATATTTGAATTTACATGAGTGCTAATAAAGCATTTGAGGCAAGAGCATAGCTCCTTTTATTCTTTTTCCAGAATTTAATTGTATTACGATTTTCTTCTTAGGATGACATAATTGATGATGTTGAAAGCTTTGTAGCAGCTGCTGAAATCCTGAAAGAGCGTGGCGCTTACAAGATCTTTATCATGGCCACTCATGGTCTCTTGTCTGCTGATGCCCCACGTCTAATTGAAGAGTCCTCAATTGATGAGGCAAGTTTCTACAGGCAATGGATTAATAACTCGAATGTCTTTTTTTTTCCAAAACAAACAACAAAAAACAAAACTAGAACAAGAAAAAATCCCCAAAATCAAAGAACATATTTTGGGGGGAAAATCTAGTTGAGTATGTCCATGAATGTATGTATATATAATACACAAGTAAGTTCATGCAAAGCATTTGAAAGAGGTAAAACCTTTTCATGCAACTACTTCAGTTCAGTTCAGTGCTCCCAGTTGTCTCTGCCTGTAGGTATATGCCTAGCTACTTTACTTTGCTGGCAGTTTTAGTGAAAGTGTTATTTGCAGCTTTATTTTGAGCCTCTTGTCTAAAGAGTTCTGGTTTTGAAATAGTTATTAGCAGTTAGCAGATATAAATGTGTAGAGGAGACTCTACTGTGTGTATAGAAAGCCCAAGGAGAAATTCTAACTGTTTAGTTTCCACTTGCATGCACCTCTTTCTACCCTTTTTAACCAGTGGCAGAGATCAGGCTTTCTTAAGTTAAAGGGATAAGTTGAAATTGAAAACTAAATGTCATTAGTCTGTCATTTCAGAAAAAGTAATAGTTGAAAACAAAATGTTCAGACAGGAGACCTCCTAAGGCTTGTTTTTCTTTTTCTTTTAAAAGATATGCCTTCTTTGTGCCTTAAGGTCCCTGCTTTTCTCCTTTTCAGCACAGTTTGTTCTCCATGTAGCCATAATTCAGTGCGGAATATTTGCAGACTATGGAAACAAAGGGCTCTGTTTTGGTGCCTTCCTGTCCAAATAATCTGTCCTTTCTGATCTGCGTATAATTTTCCTCACGTAAAGAAAAGTTGTGCCTCCCAGTTGTTTTTCTGAATTAATGGTGGAGGGAAAAAGAAGAAGTGGTTGCCAGTGGCAGCAATCAGATGCATTTCTTCAAGTAGGAAATACAACAGAGCAGTACAGAGGGTGTATAGTGATGCATTGTGCCTACCAGCTTTAAGATTATGTAGACATAAAGCTACATGTCAGATGTTGTAGACAATTATAGAGTTGACAGAGAATGTTAGCCCTGTAAAAATAATGCCATGCTGCTATACTAAGGTGCCACCAATCAAGCAGAGGGGGCTATAATTACCACTCTTGGGTCAGACAAGTTTGTTCCCTTTTCAAGGAAATACATATGAAGGTTTTTTTAAGTCATTTCATTAGCCACATCATAAATAAACATGCATGCATTAAATCCATCCAAATCTAACTTGCATAGTGGCCCAATCTGTATCAGGACTATCATTTCTATGAGGATGTCATGTCAAATTCTTGAGTTGTAAACTGTGTACTTTACTTCTGTTTGCACCAGTGACAACACCACTGTTGATCCAATTAATAGATTTGCTTTCTCTTATTCTATCCAAAAGAAATTCATTTTTAATTTTCTATGTCTTACAGTAATTCTGTTAACTACGTTTCAAACTATGCCAAGGGACATCACAAATACTTAAAATTTAGTTATAATTCCTTCTTACATGATGAAACCTTACATATATAAATAGTCTGTTTCCCAATGATAATTCCAAAGAGCTCCTAGCTTGATTGTTTTCTTAGATAATATTTTTCATGGATTGGTTCTAAATAGATATTTCAACCATGTTTTCTGATTCTCTTTTATTGTACTTGGATAGGTTGTAGTCACCAATACAGTTCCTCATGAAGTACAAAAACTGCAGTGTCCCAAGATAAAGACTGTGGATATCAGCCTGATCCTGTCTGAAGCTATCCGCCGAATCCACAATGGGGAGTCTATGGCTTACCTCTTCCGCAATATTACTATGGATGATTAAATTGATTTTTTCTCATTCTGCCATCAGTTTCCTCAAAGAGAAGGGAAAATAATATGTATATGAGCAAGAGTGCCATAAAGTTGATAGTGTATTTTTTAAACTGTTATAACAGGGCTGAGTATTTTGAGCTGAGGATCACTAATCCCGCATGGAGACTGGATCAGGGTACAGATAGGCATTGGAATATATTGTTAAACTCTGTATGATACTAGTTGTGGCTTCTTGCTCTTGTTATATCTTGTATATCGTGAGAGGCAATTGGGGGATGAGCTTAAAGGCGCACTGAGATTTTCTCTACATGCATATCCTCAAATCACAAGAAAGTATATTTTTCTTGCCATCTTTGGAGCCATTTTTAACATCATGGTAGCAGCAAGGTTTTCTTTTGTGAAATGATTTCAAATGATTCATTTCCATCAACAATAACATAGTATGATGCTATCAGGTTCTAAACTTGAGGTAAAAAGTTATACGTGCTACCTCTTTTTCGTTACAGAGAATGTTGTAATCCTGAACTAGCTGCTTGAAAGAGAAGCATAGCGATTCTATATATAATGGTTACTACAGTGTGTTCTAAAAGGTGTAGTTCAATGAGATTTGTATTCTGTGTTTGTGTATATAACACAAGATGGGATATTTTAGTTAGAAAATATAGAGAACTCAGTGCAAGCCTATTTTGTGCCATTTCACCTAGTGAAATGAACTCTGATTTTTAGAGTACTAAGTTAGCAACTACACTCAGCATTTTAACACTAAGGTCTTTGCTGGGATGATGGAGCCTGTTTTCCATGCAGTGATTCTTGAGCATTTTATTAGACATTAACTTCTGGCTTGGAAGTGAAAGTATCTTTCCTTCCAAAGGACAAAAAAGTTTCCTTTTTTTATTCTCTGGTATGTGTTCCTAGAATATCAGAATTTCATCACTTGAATTTTGTCCAATCCAGAGGTCTCTTCTCTGTTGGAATTTGCTTGATTAATTCCTGCATATCTTCAAAGCTTCAGTATAGAAAACTAGATCTTAATGTTATATCTATTGCAAGTTGTTTGAATTAAGACTGAATTGCATATAGTAGCAAAAGAGCATTATGTTTTCCCTTTTCCACAGAATAGATCTTGAATTTTCTAAAATATAAGAGCTTTCTTTTTTTTTCCTTCAGAAAAGTTCATGAAGCCGTCCATTCTTAATGCTATTTTATTTCAGCTTCTATTTTGTTTCAAAAAGTCTAAATCATACTTAACTGCATAAGCCAACAACTCAAACCTGCTGTTGCAGTAGAATGGGTGTAAGAGGTGGGATTGAGAAAAATGCTACCCATAGTGCAGAGAAGCCTAAACCAGACCAAATTTTATTCAGTTTCCTTAATCTACCATATAGTTTTTTGGGATTGGCTCATTTTGCTTCTTTCGGGATTTATTGGTTTCTTTATCTGCTCCAATATCCTGTAAATTGGAGACTCACTTAAATTGGAGACATTGTATTGGAACTGTTCCCCCCTCTCTCATTATTTTGCATATGGAGCAAAAACACACATGCTTTCCTATTATTCCTTATCTTGCTGCTCTTCTAGCCATTCTGATTCATTTTGGCCTCTTCAACTTGCCTCTTTTTTAATTTGTTATTATCTGTCTTTAGCAAATTTTCCTTTTGACCAGTGCTCTTTGGCAGATCACTACAAAAAATGCCAAAAATAGGGATCTGGATCCCGTATGTAATGATTAAAATAGTGGGAAGACTTGCCTTCAAGAAATTCTTGATGCACTTTTGTATCTTTTCTCATTAATATTGTTATTACATCAAAAATCTAAAAAGTATACATACAATCATTTTTTTCTCATAGCCCAAATGCTTCATTTGTTCAAACAGCTCTTCATACCTCAACCTCTTAGATAAAACATTTCTCAGTCATATTGACCATATTGAAGTCATGTTTTCACAGAATTTTTAGAAGTATTTAATACCAGGCAGGGTATAAATCAACTTTGTTATCTCATTAATATTGTTATTAATTATCCCATTATTGTAATGTCTTAACAGTGTTAATCACTTAATGGTATTACAGCATCTTATATATTTTTGTCCAAGTCTTCATGATCATGGAACTATTGTTCATTGCTGTATTGTGTATTGTTCTCATATTCCTGCTTTAAAAGTAGAGAAAGAAAAAGATGCTTCTTTGCTATAGCCAACCTAATCCCCAAACATGGGTAAATGTGAATCTTAAGAGCATCTAATTCACTAATTATATCAAAAGCACAGCCATAGCAATGGTCAATAGTTCATAATAGAATATTACCCCAGCTTCACAAGCAATATATGCTGGCACAACTAATTAAGTGCCTTAACTGTGGGATGGTGATTCTAATTCACATCAGTGATTTTCTGAAGAGATGTGACATGATCTTCCAGACAGATTAACCAAAAACAACTCACGTTCTCTCAGGCGGTCTCGCTGTATGACGTATCAAAAATATAGACAAGATTTCATTGCATTTTTTCTTCACTTACTATTGTGAAACGGGAACTATCCTTAATTTCCCTTACATCACCTCCCCATAAAAGTATATTTAAATATCTTTCAATTCATATTTAGAGACAAAGAAGACTCTGAAGTCCAAGAAGGGTCTTGGCTGCTAAGCAAACCAATCTCTTTGTTTACATATACCAGCTTACAACTTAGCTACCTTTTTACGTATCTCTCTTGAATGCAAAGATACGTAAATCTGGACCTGGGGACATCTTGTTCTTATTTCAGTCTGGTAACAAATCAGAGTATTCTGAAGTAAAAAAGCAATATTGTGAGATAGTCTCATAAGTCATATATACTGACTGATTTAGAAAAGCCGTGTTTAATCCATTGTTATGGCTTGGTCTTAGGTTCAAAGTTCAAACACTTCTGATTTTAAGTTTCTACTTTTTAAGGGAAAACCGTATTGCCTGAACTGTAGGTGAAGTCCAAAAATGTGATTTCTAAGCAAATGGAGATTTATGCTGCATATTTATTACCAGTTTTATAACAACCAGAGCCATCCATTTATAGCTGAGTAAAACTGAAGATATATGCAAATACTGCAGCATTAAAATGATATTTGGGATTTTGATCTGCTTGAAGCAAATTGTTAGGGTCATTAAGTTCAGGTCTTGGTTTCTAGAACAAGAGGGATGACTGATTAGGATTAAAGTGTAACATAAGTCAGGCATGGCATTTATCTTTTGTGAGATAGTATAAATATATCCTTATTAAGCACAGAAATCTATTTGCTTTTAAACTGGTGGGATTTTTTTTATTTTGTGGTCTTAAATAAAGATGAATAAGGAATGCCTCTCCTGTTAATACCACCCTGAATTCATGGGAAGATTCTGTCTCTTATTAAGCTATCTTTTGAACCAATTCTTTTGTTAGTTCATGGCTTTTTTAAGAAGCTTGCTTTTAGATGTTATAATTCTCCCATTGTATTGGAGACCTCAATCTCTTTACAGCAACCAAATTTTCTGATTATGATTTTATCTTTCCTGGTATATCCTTCCTAACATTTTATTATCTTCAAAATTTGAGTGCAAGATCCTACTTTAAATGGATACCAGACCTGCAGTGGCAAGGCTTGAGATAAGGTTTGGATTGTAATCTAGCTAGTGGTCTGATAATGACAATTTTATAAGGCAAGGGTTCCTTGGCTTTTTAATCAGATATTTAAAATACCTTTATTCAAATTCACTACTAGATCTTTAGTAGTACAAATATTTCCTCTCCTTCATACTTCTGTCTTGTTTTTGTTTTGCACTTCATATCAGTATAAAGGGAGGAGGAAGAGCATAATTAAATTAGTAGCTAATTAAACTCCTTTAAGCTGAGGTTGTAGGTCAAGGTGAAATAAATTGTGAATTTGCTTTCTGAAATACTCTGACTCATGGAAGAATTATGGACAACACAATGTGAAATACTAGGGAGCAAAACTATTGGGCTTCTGAAAAATTAAATATTAAGATGGACCATTACATTTTAATTACCATTAAAGTAACTATAATTGGTAACTTTCCAAAACAACAAAAAGAGTAATACTCTTGAGTATTATGCTCATTTTCCCAAGTGTAAGATACTGAGTTTAGAAAACCCAGTGCTTCAGTAATGCAAGTGCTAAATTGAAGGAAAACATGGAGATGTACATGTAAGAGATTCATAGCTAACAAGTGCATGCTAAAGTACAATTTAGATCTAACACAATGCGAGAATGCCCATTGTGGGCTGCATGTATTCAATTCAAAGGAAAATTTAAAAATAGGTCACATAGAAATGCTCTAAAATGAAAGCTGAAATCATTTTCTATCTAGTACAGTGCCCGCTGTCTTTACAGAAGTAGATGCAATTGAACTAACCTATTTCACGTAATGCTAGCTCTTACACCTTTTTCTTTAGTACCGCTTCGCCACTTAAATCTGAATTTTGAAGAAATATTCCTTTGACTTCTTTGGGTGCATCATTGTAGTTCTAAAAGTACTTTCATAAATGAAGGGGAGATGTTGTATTCAGAATAATTTTGAAATGCTTAACCACTGAGAAGTGATTTCGTGTTTTTGAAGCCCGCTGCTGACGCAGTGGATAGTATAAAAGGCTACTGCTATGTCCACATGTCCAGTTATTAGGGATCTGATAGACATTTTTATGAAACCAGCACATACCTATCCTAATTATTGCAGCTTGTTCTCAATTTTACGTGATTGCTGCTAGAAGCCTCAAACCTTCTAATTATCTTCTAATAAATATATATATATATATAAGCATTTTGTCTTTTCACTTTTGAAATGAACATACAAGTAGGGCAGCACAGCACCATGTATTTTTATGATTTCAAACACTTTTGTACATTGAGAGGAGGAACCAAATCCTTTTAGCCCACATACTTTCATGACCTACCTTAGAGTTTCAATTCAAATGGTTAGGCAAGTGTCTTCTCTTGAATTTTCTACCCTTTCCAGTATCTGAGCTAGTGCAGTTACATAATGTTGAACGTAATATTAAATGAGATCCCCCTCTTTAAATGGTCAAATTGATTAATTGCTTTATCTGTCACCTTACCAAAAGAACACTGAGGACAACTTGCAGTTTAAAACAGTGACTGGGAAATTCAAAGTAAAAAAAGCTAAAAACAGTTAAAACATGAATATTAAAGGGACCAGTAAAGGCCTGGCAAAAAGATGCATTTTTACAGGTTTACTAAGAATATGGAATGGAACAACATAAAGCAATTTCCATGAGTCCATGCGTGATGCAGGAGAAAAACTTTTCCCACGTGCCTGATAGCAAGATTTTGTGACCAATGTGGATTATTGTCTGAAAGGCCTTCTCCAGATCTTACATCAGGTTTTTAATGGGAGGTAATCTTATCAGCTGTATAGCTTTAACCCCTTTAAATTGTCATGGATAACATTGATAATAATTTGGAACTTCCAATCAACCAGAGAACGGGCTACAGAATCTATCCCAGATATGTCCTTTGGTACAACTTTTGTATATCCCAGAGAATATTGGAGCTGGGAAGACTAAAAGAGGCTTATAAATTGCTTATTCTAATATGAATGGCTAAGGTCAAAAGTTACTGGTGGTTACTCATGTATTTAAGAATTCATTTTTACCCTCAGCTGGGGTACCTCTTAGAGATCGTTTTTATCCATGTCTTTAAGAAGTCAGTGCAGCCCTGGGTCTTGGGTTGTGTGCCCTCTTCCCTCTCATAGACTGATGCTGTTTACAACTTTACCAAGGCAAGGGTAAAGTGTGAGCAAGATATTTGAGTCTGGATCTGTGTTCCATTTGATATGGTGTGCTGCCATCTGCAGGACACATGGGAATCCTGGTGTTTACATGCTGTTTTAAGCATAGAGTTTACGGAATCAGATAATGTCTCAAACAGAGTAGAGGGACAGAGTGAAGCAGGAAGGACTGATCCATAATGAACAAACTCCACTCTTGGTTTTGTCAGATGGGAATATCAGTGTTGGTCATAGGTTCAGTTCTGTCCTCCAGTAATATTCGGAAATAGCCTATCGCCAGGGAGCCAGAAGAGAGTAGCAAAATGATGCCTCTTCTCTCAAGTAATAAAAACAGGTGTTTTTTTAAAAAAAATGGACATGGGAAGTCCCTTGGTAGCAGAACCAGTGGGAAAACTTCAATGCACCCAGGGATGACTAAATAGCAATAAAGTGCCATAACCCAGGTCTCTTTCCTGAAGAACCCCGTCTGAGGCAGGGGCTAGCAAAGTCCTACAATATGCAGACAGATGCCTCTATGGAAAACAGGCCTGTGGTCCCAGCAGTTAGAAAGGTGGGGTATGCCCACAGCAGCCTAAAATGACCAGTTGATGCCGGGCAGATGTCACTCCCAACTGTACCCGCAACCACATCATTGATGAAGCTTTCCATATCACGTCAGGAGAAAAGAAGAGAAGTTAAAGATAACTATAGACTGCCTCAGCTAGGGGCTGAGGATCGAAACAAAGGCAACATGGTAGCAAATAATGACTGGGGATATTCCTTCTGCAGTTGGAGGGATGAGGCTATAAAATATCTTTGATTGACTTTAGCCTTAGGATCGCTCTACAGCAGTGGTCCTCCACCTTTCCAGCTTTGCAGACCGCTGGGGGGAGGGAGACGGCTGAGAGGATATTGTTTTATGCAAGCGGCAGGTGCGCGCGCTCACACGCGCAGCATTTACACAGGCGGCGGGGACTCTCGCACGCGTGAAGCTCCATTTGCGCCCGCCGTTCACAAAAACGGAGCTTCACGCACACGCGCGCGAGTGCCCGCCGCTCGCGCAAATGAAGCTGCGCGCCCGCGCTCACCACTTTGCGCGGCCCGGGGAGGTTGAGGGGACCCCCTGATTTAGAGCAGGGGTCTTCAAACTTGGCCCTTTTATGACTTGTGGACTTCAACTCCCAGAATTCCTCAGCCAGCAAAGCTGGCTGAGGAATTCTGGGAGTTGAAGTCCACAAGTCATAAAAGGGCCAAGTTTGAAGACCCCTGATTTAGAGGAAGGCCAGGCCTAGCCTCGTAACTCAAAGAGATTTCATCCGCTCGTGTACAGCACTTTAAACATCGTTCTGGCGGGGAAAATAACGTTCGTTTCTCATATATGAGACATAGCATATTCTTTATATTTGAATGTAACTGCGAGCGACTGCGTTCAAATTTAAGATTCTCCGTTGAATCTTTTTTCTCAGTAACGACTGCTGCCGTGACAGGGAAAACTGAACGCGAAGCTTACACCGCTCGCTTTTAACGTTTTCAAATTCCCCGTCGGGCCTTCTTCGCGCCTTGGGCCGAAAGGCACTACGTAGGTCTCGCGGCGCCGCCCTTCGTGAAACGTAACGCGTAACCTTCCCAGAGTTGCCTAGCAACCGCGAACGCCCTGACCTGCATCAATCAGCGGGCGAAGGAGTAAACAAAAAGCACATGGGCAGCTACGGCGGCGAATCCCCGAGTTGGGAGGTTTATTACGCCACCAATGGAATGTGAGAACGGGAACAGGGCTGGATTGTGAGGCGGAGAAGATTCCGGTCGCAAAGAGGGCGAGAGACGCCTGGTTTTATGCCGGTTTTAAGAAGTAACGGGTGCCCGAAAAGCTTCCATAAATCGGATCCCATTAGCGAGAGAACAGAATATTCTTAAGGATATTAGAGAAAAAGCATCGTAATATTAGTCCTAGATTGCTTTTTTTTTTTAAGGATGTGATTCTTTTTGCCGCGGAAAAGAATCTTTCTTGTGAAGAAAGATCCTTTAGCGATAGAAGTGCTTTCCTAACCAGGTTATATTTTCTAAGAGTCAGTATATGAGCACAGATTTATATAGTTACATTAAAAGCAGATTATATATATATATATATATATTTAAAAAGAATTTTTCAAGTAATTGTCCCACTCAGAATTTGTTACCAAAATGTCTATCAAAGTCACATTGTATGAATTGGCAGATCTCTCCATAGGGACTCCGGAGGTTGGCGTTATCAATTTCAATGCCCTCCATGCTCTCCTCCATGCTGTCATCAGCTACCTCAACATTCAAGATATCAAAGCAGATGTCAAGGTGGACAGAGGTCCTCCAACCAAGCCAGAGATGCACTTGCTTTCTGTTGCAAGTGAGGCAGGACCTAGTGATTTATTGGGCCAAGAGGCATTACCAAAAGAGAAGGAGGACAAGAAAAGCAAGGAAGGCATTTTGAGAGAAGAGCCGGATTCTCAGCTTGCTGACTTGGAAAAGAAACTGAAGCTGATGGAGACGAATCTCCGTGGCGTGAAAGGTCAGATTAAAGGGATAGAAGGCCAGGTCCAAGGAGTATTAGGTCATGTCCAAGAAGTAGAAAATCAAGTCAGTGGGATGCAAAATCAAATTCAGGGAATACAAAATGAGGTCCATGGAGTGCAAGATCAAACTCAGGGAGTGCAGGATAAAGTGAAAAGATTGGGGAAAGACCTCATAGGGTTTGAAAAGCAGATTGCTGGACTGGAGAAGCTTCCTTCGGGGACTGAACTGATAGAGAAGACCCAAAGTGGATCTGGCACAGCTGTATCTGACATGTGGCAAATGATGCAGATGCAGAAAAAGATTGAAGCCAGTGAGAATGGAATCAACCAGGTAGGTGAACTTTCAGTCTAAGTAATTAAAATGTTAGTAAAATGCGGGGTGCATAATGTCTTTCTTTAATCATACACTTTACTGTATTTCAAAGCACATTGTAATTATCTCACTGGGACATTCCAGAATCACATAATCTGCATGTATTGTGAGATAAATGGGCGACAGCAAAAATGTTGTGCTACCAGATCATGCCTCCCTGGTTCCAAATTTCTGATATCACTTCCATTTGGTTTTGATGTTTGCTTCATACCCACTGTAGCTCTTTTTTTAATTAAGAATATACTATGGTGGTAACTTTAGTTTGTAAAGCCAGTGTACATTTTCTGGTGTGCTGTAGGCTGAGGTTTTTCATTTGTTGAAAAAAAAATAAAAACAGTGTGAACCAAGAAAACCCCTTAATAGATGACATTCTTTTGGAAGTAAAAAGGAAAGAACTGGGATCATGAGGCAAGGAATTGGGAAAAGTTGGGTTTATATGTAATGGCTGGGCTATACCAGCATCCTCTTTGTAAACAAAAAGAGTAATGGCTTTTAATAAGATATATGTTAACACCTGCAAGAATGAGCCTGGCACAATAATGGCACAACACAATATCTTGGCATAACATTGGTAAAGGAAATTCTTGCCAACAATATTTGGAAGATTAAAACTGGAAAATATTCAAGCAGGAATGGCTCCTTTACATACAAAATACTACATAGTAAGGCAAATTTAGACACTTGGACACTAAATTGAAACCAGCAACACATTTCAACATTCAGTGTAAAGTATAGATACCAAACTGCTTGGGAAAACAAATTGGAGGGGGAGATTTTATAGGAAGTCTTTTCATAATGCTTTTCTCTATATTCAGTAGCTGACCTTTGGTTCTGCTTATCTTATTTTTCTCTGTTGTATATCACTATCTCAAGATAATATTTTTTTAAAAAAAATGGCTACCCTGATGTGGCAGTTGCAAGAATGAGTAAAAAAAACATGTAAGGGGAAATTGCAAAGACTATATATGGAGTTTTCTTATTATTGAGTTAATTTGGAGAAATCCAAGAGGAAGACTATAATGGTGACCATCCACTGAGAATTAATTAAAGGAGAACATAGCTTATTTGACTAGTCAGGAAAAAGATTATGTTTACTCAGTTTTATTATATCATTCTTTGGAATGAATTTTACATGTAGTTCTTTGTTACCAGTTTCTCTAGGGCAAAAGGTAAATTAAAATTGGTAATATTCAGGTAGCAATGAGGTAGGCAAAGAACTCTGATCTTGACATATAGATTTTTCTGATTTATAAGAAAAAACATTATTTCATTTTCCTTTGCATATGATCTGATTAGCCCAATTTTTCCTAGTCAAGTGCCCTCCAGATATGCTGTCCCCCAGATACAATATGGCCATTAGCTATCCTGGATAAGAATTACTGGAACTGTATAACAATTGTATAGACTTATAAATAAGTCAAAATTCATTTAACAAAATTAATAGTCCTAATTTTTTTTAAAAAAGTTTGCATGCAAAGAAGAGAGCCCACCCTCATGCTAATCAAAACTAATTTGACATCTTGTTGTGTCTTAAAAGCTAATCCATTTATTATGAAATAAGTTTTTATGGATTTTTGTCCTCTTCACTAGGTGTGTGAAACATTCTTCCTTCCTTCATTTAGCACTAGCACTTAGACTTATATACTGCTTCACAGTTCTTTAAAGCCCTCTCTAAGCGGTTTACAGAGTCAGCATATTGCCCCCAATAATCTCGGTCCCTTTTACTGCCCTCAAAAGGAGGAAGGCTGAGTAAACTTTGAGCCAGTCAACCTTGTGTTATTTAAAGCATTTATGCGGCTGCCCAACTTAAGATAATGTGACTCTGGGCTTTATATAGAAGAAAGAACATTGACTTGAAGGCACAAAAAAAAAATCTGAGGTAACTCATTTCCTCAAAGATGAATTGCATGGAAAAAAGCATGATGAATGGATTCATATTTTTGAAAAACAGATTGCGTTTACTTTATTGTTTCTTGCATAACTACTTAATTTTTTATCTAGCAGCTGAATATGATTGTTCTGCCAGAGGACTGAGAATCTGAGGGATTCAGATCAGGCCGTCAGGTATCTATTAAAATTAAAGAATAACTCTGACAAGTAGAAACCTGGGAGAATGCCAGTAAAGCCTGTTCACAATCCTCCCTAGTCATCTTTTTTTCTTAATTAGAACTGCTGAATCAAAAATAGTTTAACCTCAAGCTGCAAGTTATTCCAAGAATGGCTCCCCACAGAGAGAAGCCGTGTGACAGGTCACTCCCAGAGTTGTAGCCAAAGCATTCCATCTGTAGGAAATTTCCATTTGTTTTAGAGACTTCTGTCAGCATGCCCTGATGAACCAGGTGAGATGGATGGGGAAGATGTTCCCCCTCTTGCTATTTAGAAAGTACCATGCTTCTTTTGATGCTGGGATCCCAGAATTTTATATCACTGATAGTGAGAGACAGTCTCAATAGAGATTTGCTGGACTGGTCCTACAGTTAGGCAGAATGTGGCAGTGGTTTTAATTTGTAGAAACCATCGTGTTCCTAAACAGCCTTACAAGTAGTCCTCATTTATCAACTGCCTCAGTTAAAGACCATTCAGAATTGCAGCAGTGATGAAAAAGTAAGTTTACAACTTTTGCAGATCTACCAGTCAAAGCTAAAGTAAGATCATAAGCACAGTTGTGGTTTCACTCATTGACTGATTCTCTTAAAGACTGAGTAGCCAGTCCCATTATGATCACTAAAGAAGAACTACCTTGATTAATTTTTATCTCCTGAAGATACAGCTGTTTTCTGTTTTCTTAACTGACCTCCTACATGCAAGGGATTGACCCATCAGCAGTACAAATTCTAGTTCTTCTGAATATGGAAATGAAACAGATTAGGAACTGTTCTTAGTTGGTTCTCCCTTCTGATGTCCAGAAACCTGCTGCACTCTAGAACGTAAGAATCATCCCTCCCATTAGAAATCTTTTGTATAATATCCCTAAGGCCCTACTGTAATATTAACAACAATAATTTTACTATTTTACTAATAGCAGTTATTAGCATTAAGAATATTAATGCAGTTCAGAAGAAGAAATTGATGTGTAGTTGCACAAACAAATTAAAGTCCTTACATGGCACTTAAGAGAGGACTCGCCTTGAATATCCTCATTATCCTTAATCCTAATTCTATTCAGTGAAATTGATTCCCAAAGAAGAGAGTAGTCTTGCAAGTTGAACCTTGGTTTCCACTTTACAAGGCTTTTGGATGTACATTGAAAATTTCTATGTTGTGGGGAAAGATATAGAAAAAGTCAGATCTATATATCTATACCTATGTTCAAATTGGGTGGTCATAGTAGTGCAAAACCTCGCTCCATGAACATTGAATTAATGAATGGCAAATACTATGTCCAGTGGTATCAAGCAAAGTTCTGGAAAGGCATGCCTGCACTTGATTTCTTAATAAGATGCTTGGTGCTTTGATTGTTAACAGACTCCTAGGTAACAAATGCATTGAAGTGAGAGAAAAAACTTCAAACGATTTGTGATCTCCCAATTCCCCATTAGATGTAGATAGAGATGTGGTTATTTCCTTTAGACAAGAGCATAGGCTATCAGTAACTATATCTGTGTTGTTGTTTTTTTAAAAAAAAACCCTCATCTTTTTATATCTAGCCCACATGGCTGGTATGAGACATCATAGGAGTTGCAATCTAACTAGATAAGCCACAGGTTGCTTATCTCTACTGTAGATTAAAGTAGAATACCTTCCCTTTAGTCCTCCAGACGTGTTGGCTTATTATTTTCTAGTTTCCTGGCTCACTAATGAAACAATTAGTTTTTAAACGTTAATTCATGTCTTGGTGGCTCATTTGAGAAACATAGTTGCTTTTCATTGACTATATAATATATAATATATATAATATATATAATATATATAATTATATATACATAATTAATATAATTAATAAAAATTAATATAATTAATATAATTAATAAAAATAATTATAATATATATAATGCTTTTCATTGACCATAGCTCGGCTTTCAACACTATTCTGCCGAGCATCCTTCTTGAAAAGCTGACTGACTTGAATTTCCCCGCCTCCATCTGCGATTGGATTAAAGACTTTCTGAGGGACTGGCTACAAACAGTGAGGGTCGGGTCTGTTTCATCCACCCCACTGAAGCTTTGTACGGGCTGGCCACAGGGCTGCATGCTTAGCCTTTACCTGTATTCACTGTACACATACAATTGTGTATTGTCCGACCCATCCACTGTGATCATTAAGTTTGCAGATGATACCACTGTAGTGGGTCTCATTACAGGTGGAGATGAAACAGTGTACGGGGGGAGGTACAAAAACTATCCTTATGGTGTTTAGAGAACAATTTGCACCTGAACATCGGCAAGACAAAGGAGATGGTGCTAGATTTCAGGAGGAAAAGAGAGGAACCTGCCCCACTTTACATCGGGGTGGGGGGGGCTGTGTGGAGAAAGTCTCCTCCTTTAAAATCCTGGGAGTGTACCTCTGTGAAGATCTTACCTGGAAAGTCAATACAACCCAGGTGTCCAGAAAGGCCCACAGAAACTTCACTTCCTCAGGGTCTTACGGAAGAACAGGGTAGAAAAATGACTAATGACCTTCTTTTACCGGTCTACTATAGAGAGTGTCCTCTCGCACTGTATTGTGGTTTGGTATGCTGGCCTGACAGCCGCAAATAGGAAGATATTACAGATGGTGAGCACAGCACAAAACATTGTGGGCTGGCCCCTGACACACTGGTTGACATCACCAGGGCTCGCTGACTTGGAAGAGTGAGGAAAATTCTCAGGGACGACTCAAACCTTGGTTGGTACCTCTTTACTCTCCTACCGTCAGGTAGGAGATATAGATGTATAGCCAGCTATACCAACAGACTGAAGAACAGCTTCTATCCATGGGTTGTCAGGCTCCTGAATGGGAAATAACTCTATGTATGATTGACTTGCGAGACTGGTGTGTTGTGCAATTAGCTCACATGATGTAACAAGATGGTGGGTTTGTTGTCACTGTGAGTTGGGGTGGGGGGTACGAAGGGAGGCTCAGCCAATCTCACTGTATACATGTTGTACTTTGATAATAAAGGTTCATTCATTCACAATGAAAACTAGATAGCCTCCTGTGCAAAGCCATTGCTTTGGCTGGTATACTCTCTCTATGCCACAGTACTGTGTGGTGTTCTGGCTGCAACCAACTTTCCTTCAAAACATCTTTTTTTTCCAGTGATGTAGAAACACTATTTAGGGAGAGAAAAGGGTGATATTTCTCTCTCTTTTCTCCTCCTACTGCATGTTTCAAATAAAGTACCTGTGATTACTCTTTGGAAGCATTTACTTTGGAAGTATTTATGACTAACTCTCTAGGTGGCTCTCCCACTGTAAACAAGTAAATGGACCTGTGTATGAAGTAGGGATACCAACTGGGTAAATCCCTTTGCCTTCCAAAGTAACATTTTGTTAGTAGCACTTCGGCATGTATGGAAGGTTAAAAAAACCAATGCATAGCAAAATACTCTTCCAATGCATGGTTTCTTAAAATGGTTAAACCCTGGGTATATATCAAGGGAGGTGGTGGCTCAGTGGGTTAGGACACTGAGCTTGTCGATCAGATGGTCGGCAGTTTGGCGGGTCGAATCCCAAGTGCCACATAGCGGAGTGAGCGCCTGTTACCCGTCCCAGCTTCTGCCAACCTAGCAGTTCGAAAGCACGTAAAAATGCAAGTAGAAAAATAGGGACCACTATGGTGGGAAGGTAACACCGTTCCGTGCACCTTTGGCGTCTAGTCATGCCGGCCACATGACCACGGAGACGTCCTCGGACAAGCGCTGGCTCTTCGGCTTTGAAATGGAGATGAGCACCGGCCCCTATAGTCGGAAACGACTAGCACGCATGTGCGGGGGAACCTTTACCTATATATCAAAAGGGAAGGCAGGCTTCCAAATCTTGCAAAAAATCTTGTATGTTTAGAATTTAATTTAAAAAAGCAGAAACTCACCTTTGAAAAAACAGTGATGTATAGTCAATATATATAGTTTTTGATAAAATATATAGTTTTGATAAATAGTTTATTTATATAATATAAATATAGTATAGCGTCTCCTGTTTGAGCAGGGGGTTGAAAACCTCCAAAGTTCCTTCCAACTCTGTTGTGTTGTTAGTATTACTGTTTATTCTAAAATATAAAATAAATCTAAAATAACCCCAGAGTTTTCCATTGCTGGTACTTGATCTTTCTCCTAGTTGCTATGTTTTGAAACATCAGAGTTACTGTTTTTGCTGGGATAGAAAAAGAATATGTGTATTGTTTTTTTCCTCTCCAGTGAGGTTAATAACTATTTACAGAATTGCAATAATACTAGTTCTAGTATTAGTAATATTAATGCTAGAACTATTCTTCCTCACCACAGGGGCATTGTTGCCCAATCTCTCTCCAAGAGAATGAGGACATTTTTCCCCCCTTACTCTTCTCATTGCTTGGATGGTAGAAATAGCAGCAACCCAAAAACTCCCGAAACAGCTATTGGGACCCTGATAAGATGTGGATCATGGCAAGCACTGGCAATAAAGTACCATTTGGCCAAAGAAGAGGAAGGAGGAGGAGCTGGGTTTATACATCACATTAAATTATCTTGTGGTGTGCTTGGTTTAAGATGTGTTATATGAACATTTCCTCTCTGGCTTTTAAAGCATGGATCATGGCTGTGCAAATTAGCCAGTAATGGGAGCTTTAATAAAGCAAGGTTAAAGCAATGCAGCCACTAAGCATTGAGCTAAGATTTGAGAGTTTCTGGCTAGCATTCTGGGCATTAACTCTTCTTCAGAAGCAGTTGTGTCTTCCTGTGCCTAAATTTCTTCCACCACAGATAAAAAATTAACGGTAGACTGGAATCGGCATCTAAACATGGTTAGATTTTTTTTTTAACGTAATTTTAAAAGTAGAGTTAGTTGCATCAAATTTATTTATTTATTTATTTATTTATTTATTTATTTATTTATGTATTTATTTATTTAAATTTCTATACCACCCTATTCCCGTAGGACTCAGGGCGGTTTACAGGGCAGCATAAAATACAATATAAAAATAATATAGAATTAAAATACATTAAATTAATTAAGCCCAATTAAAACAACATTTAAAAAGCTAAAACCCCTTCAGTCCAGGCCTGATAGATCGAAAAACCAGGTTTTCAGGTCCCGGCGAAATGAACGCAGATCGGGGGCGGTCCTAAGTTCCACGGGTAAATCATTCCAGAGGGCAGGCGCGCCCACAGAGAACGCTCTTCCCCTAGGAATAAACCGCCGGCATTCCCTAACCGGCGGTATCCTGAGAAGGCCCTCCCTGTGGGAGTGCACAGGACGAAGGGAGCTTGATGCCTGCAGCAAGTGTTCCCTCAGATAACCCGGACCCAAGCCATTAAGGGCTTTATAGGTCATCACCAGCACCTTGAATCTCACCCGAAGGGCAACTGGAAGCCAATGCAGCTCGTGGAGTAGAGGTGTTACATGGGAGTATCGGGAAGCCCCCATCACAACTCGTGCGGCCGCATTCTGCACCAGTTGAAGCCTCCGAGTGGTCCTCAAGGGCAGCCCCATGTAGAGAGCGTTGCAGTAGTCTAAACGGGAGGTCACGAGCGCATGAGTGACTGTGCGTAGGGCATCTCGGTCCAGATAGGGTCGCAACTGGCGCACCAGGCGATCCTGGACAAAAGCCCCCCTGGTCACGGCTCCTATATGATCTTCTAAACTGAGCCGTGAATCCAGGAGGACGGCCAAGTTGAGAGCCCTATCAACGGGGGGTAACACCGGGGGGAGGGGGTTGACGATAAAGGAAGGACAGAGCCAGACATGGATGATCATCAGGGAGGTGATATACTGTGTACTATGAAATATATGAAAATGGAATAGAAATGCTTTTTTTAAATGAACATTTTGTGGAATCTTTTTATTTTAACTACATTGATTTCTCAAGGCATCTTTTTTCCCCTTCTCAAGATTTCCTGATTTTTTTTAAAAAAAAAGAATGTGTGATGGGGCTATTTGAAGATTACATTGGATGGAAGTGTTCTTCTTCAGTGAATGGTGTTGGTCTCAACTGCCAGTGGCTTCCTTGTTCTCCCTCTATGGCCTGTTCTAGAAATTGGAACACGCTTTTCTCCCCTAGGGCCAATGCTATTCGTGTTTATTCCCTTTTGACTGACAGGGAACTCAGGAAACTTAATTCAAATATGTTGCTGCTCTGAATATTCTCTCCGCTTATTTGGTTAAGAATTATTTTGATTTTGGAGGGGAAGCTGTGGCCTCTCCTCCTAAACTAGCATTTGGTGGAATACTTTCTGATCCCTTCAGTAGCCTCACATTAATTTTCAAAGAATGATCAATGCAGAGACCTAGATTCCTCCTGAGAATGTATTCATTTTTCCTTAAGAATAAAATTCTGCGTTTTCCTGACTTCCTTTTTTTCTTTTGTTGCAGAGGAAAAGCATTCTTTAACTGCAGCCCCCTACCAACTGCTTTGAAATAACATTAGTTTGTGAGATTTAAGCATAGATTTCCTACCTATAGTATGTTTGTTTGGTTTCAAACCTCAGAAACACGAGAAAGGCAAGGGCTAAACTAGAGATCATCCTTAATTGTTTTGAGGAGTGAACAAATTCACCTTTCACTTTCTCACTCTCTTCCTTTTGTAGGCTATGTCCCTCTTACAAGATTTGGTGGATGAGACAAGCAACATGAAATCAGCCACAAGCAACTTGGAGGATGAAGTAAAAAAAATCAAAGAGCATTTAGCTTTTGTAAGCAGCTTTTATTTTGCTCTGTTGGGCCTGCAAACCTTTGGGAGTTGGCTGCATATGTTCAAGACTTGGTTGTTTTCTTCTTTCTTAAAACCTTGGGGAATCCAGATTTTACCCATTTGGTAGTCTGACTCTGCACTGCCTGCACTTACTTCCAAATGAAAACACACATCCATGCATATGTAAATACATATAAGGAAGAACTGTGGAATGTAGTGGGCTTAATCCATGTATAAAGGTAAAGGTAAAGGTTCCCCCGCACATGTGTGCTAGTCGTTTCCGACTCTAGGGGCCGGTGCTCATCTCCGTTTCATAGCCGAAGAGCCAGCGTTTGTCCGAGGACATCTCCGTGGTCATGTGGCCGGCATGACTAGACGCCAAAGGCGCACGGAACGCTGTTACCTTCCCACCGTAGTGGTCCCTATTTTTCTACTTGCATTTTTACGTGCTTTCGAACTGCTAGGTGGGCAGAAGCTGGGACGAGTAACAGGCGCTCACTCTGTTACGCGGCACTCGGGATTTGACCCGCCAAACTGCCGACCTTCTGATCGACAAGCTCAGCGTCCTAACCCACTGAGCCACTGCGTCCCTACAATCCATGTATATATATATATATATCAAGGGGAGGTTGAATTGTCTTTTACTTTTCAACAAGAGGCAGAAGTTTACAAATCAGGGCAGAACAATAGTTCAAATGCTTCGTTTTTGTTTTGTGGGCCTGGAATCACAGGTGCTGATCCATACAAAGAAGTACAGATAATCCTAACAACTTTGGCAAGAAAGGTTGTCCAATGGGGCAAAATTCACTGAACTAATGTCTTGCTTAGCAACATAACTTTTGGCCTCAGTTGTGATTGTACATTGAGGACTATCTTTACACTGAGTTCATGATTTTTCCAGAAATTACTAGGGTGGGGTATACAATCCAATCTCTTGATTGAGGTTTTGGCAAAAGTGGTGCGGGATATAAACTGTCTCCTGCAACAGCCCTGAGTTGGATCAAGTTTCTATGCAGTTTATTTAGGGTGTGGATGTATGTGAAAGTGCCCACTAGAGTTAATCAGCGTTTCTCTACCTTGTCTGAAAATTGAAAAGAGATTATTTTATCAGTACTGCAGTGGGGGGACTACTGTGGGTCAGAGTCCCCCAAACTCTTCAATTCATTAACCCCTTCATGAAATTTCATATTGTTCATTAAGCTTCAAATATTTTGTTTTATGAAAATAATAAATAGTACTTTAATAGTACTACAAACAATAATAATAATAGTAATAATAGTAATAGGCGCCTTGGGCAATACCACCTTTAACACCACCAAACAATCTTTGCCTATTTCAGGACTGTGGTAAGGACTCCAGGGGTGAATGAAAATGCCAAATCCAGTCTAAACATTTGGTTCACTATGGGACCAAGCATAATAATAATAAAGACTACATTTGGCAGTCATTGGCTGTAAGAAAAGCCAAGAACCCTTGCTAAAAGAAGTCAATGAAGGAAAGCTCTTGGGGGAAAAACAAAGCTGAAAGCTGAATATATATAAAAAAATTGAAAATAAATTTGTTAATTGGAAGGACAAGCCAATACATGGCCAATATTTGAAGGATACTGAAGAAAAGTGATTTTTTTTAAAAAAACAACACATGGTTAAGATCAGGAGCATTTTAAAAAAGAAACAGAAGGCTTTATTTTAGCTGCTTAAATTTTGTCAACTAAATATTGTCTTTCTGTTGAAAAGGATGAAAGAACTGACCAGTGGGTGAAGCAAAATTTCACAAAGTGACTACAAGCAGGGTTTTAAATTATTTATTGGAAACTTTTGCCAGAAGTTATAGTCAAAACGTTGGGGACCATTAAATGGAGAAGGTTTTGGAAAATGACCAGGTTAAAATTTTATGGGACTTTTAAGATCCAAACAGACATGCATCTTCTTCATAACATGCTTGATATAAAACAGTTACTGAAAAGGAAGAAAGTCTGGTTTGTTGATGTCACTAGCACTAGCACTATTGATGCTAGGATTGAGGAAAAACAATTGGAAAAGTGTACAAAAACCGGGACTGGCAGATCAAACGCTTATGGAAAAAGAAATTTGTTGTTATGCCAATTGTGATTGGAGTCGTTGGAGCAATGCCTAAAAGACTCCCTCAATATCTATCAACATTGAATTTATCAAACCCGAGCACTATAGTTTTACAAAAAAAAAAAGAACACCTTGCTTGGAACTGTTTATATTCATAGACGCTATTCATGTTGGTGGTTGCTTATATTTTTGAGTAATATTAAATGAACTGTACTCAAGAGCTGTTCCTTGAGACCAATTTATCTCCTGGTGCTTGTTTTCGATTCTTTGCACTCTGGGATTGGAGATGTTTACTTTCCTTCTCCCCCTGCCCCCCAGAATTATAAGAGGGGAAAAAATGGCCCCCAGAGCAATACACTTACTTTGACTAAGGCATTCTTTTTGTTTGTTTGTTTGAATTTCCCCTACGTGAGCAAACAGGCAAAACATTTAACTTACCTTTATGACGTGTTTAGTACTTATTCATAATCACATCTTTTATTTGAATAAAAAGCGTAACCCAAACTTTTATTTCATTTTGCAGCTAGATCCTCGTGGATTTGACGATCGTTTAAATACTTGCCTGAGCGATCAGAGTAGTTTGGATCACGATTTGGTATGTTCTTGCCTTCCCCAGAAAAGTAATTTTTCTGCCAGCTCAAACACCCGCTAGTGATGGTGTAGTAGAATCCAAAGTATCTGAAGCAGTTTATCCAATGGCCCCCAGGTGCTCTGTGTTAACTACGTGTTTCATTCTGGTCTGAAGTTCTTTTAGTGTGCAAGCTTGGCACTGTTGTTTGCCCAGGAATTCTGCTTCTTACTGGCACCAAATTTGGTTTATATAGGCAGTCCCACTTTTCTCTTGCATTATCGGGTTCGCTTTATAGAAAACTGCCAGAGGTCATGCAGATGAACTCTTGACAGTCCTCCCCAGTGCTTCTGCTGCAAATTAATGGCATGAGAAACTCCACAAGTCATTTGTGATCTCCAGGTTCACTGTCTAGCTCTCTGAATTGGCACATACTCTTTTTTTTTTTTGGCAAAGTCTCAGCACATTGGCAGGTCCTAACTAAGCAAGGCTGTCATTCACTCATTCATTCAAATAATCTTCTCCATGTTTTCTCTTGCTATGATGTCATTGTACAGATGATATGTTTCGCAATTTGGATCATTTTTTTATTATTTTATTTTAATCCCATTTATATTCCGCCCTTCTCCGAAGACTCAGGGCGGCTTACAATCTAAGCACAAATCAATGTGCTTAGCAATCAATGTGCTTAGCAATAGCACATGGTTACCATTGTTTTCATGGTTACAATTGACAAAAAGTATGTAAGTTGCATGTCTGAGTCATGCATCGTGACCTATGCGCTTTCAGGGATGTCTGTGATGATAATCCCTGCTGATGGTCTGAAACAGACTTGACTTACAAAAGGAACAAGGAAATGAGAAGGGAAAGTAGAGTGAGTCCTGGAGCAACTAATTGCTGGATGATTTGCTTCCTAATTTGATGCTGTTGTCTAAAGTAATTACCTGGGCTTCCAAATTCCTAATGAAGAAAAAATGATGGTGGACAGAACGTATGGGACAGAAAGGATGATTTTCATACGTTTTGGTTTTGATTCCTTTCTAGAAAGATTTAGAGAGGAGGTTAAACCAATTCCCATCCCCAGAAGAAATGGTGCGGTGGGAAGTTCTTGAAGATATCCTTGTGAAGAGCAAGAGCCCGTCTCCTGTGAGTATGATTCAGTTAGAATGTCATGTTTCCACCATAGATTCATGCTGAAAATAAGTTGTGATAAACATAGGTTATCAACTTGTACCACATTTGGAGAAAGAAAAAAAAATCCCAAAATAAGTTTGATTATTTAGGACTGACGCCTATTTTCTTGTACATTACAAATTTAATTGCTCTTTCTGATATGAAAGAGTTATCAGATATGGACCGTGCGATCTCTCTCTCTCCTCCTTAATTCTTGAAGAAAGAAGGAACCTTCCATATCATTCATCCAACAATTTATAAGTACAGTATAATGGCTAAAATTTATAGAGAGATAAAAAGTTAAGGACAACATTTGTCCTCTCCCAGTCAACTGGCACTTCACCACTTCTCCAAGACCTGTCATATCATTATGTAATGGTTTGCTCTGGCTATCAGCAAATTGCTTTATTTTTATTCTAAAATAAGGTTAATCTGGACATTGACATTTAAATAATTAGAAATAGATATTCTCTAATATATTTCTATCAGTCTCAAAATTCAACTCTACCTCTTCAACCTGCTCTTTGTATTTATCTGAAAGAACAAATATGCTTTTGCTAGTCAAGGCTGAATCAAAAGTAGGAACTGAACTGTTCTGGTTTGTTTTTTGTTTTTTTGCTGTTTTGTTTCACATGATGTTATCTGCCTTTTTAAGAGATGGGGTACTTTCTGCAGTCTTCATTGGACTGTTGCTGCAATAATTCTTTTCTCTTTCTTTTGTTTTGTCTATGCCTAAAAAAGGACTTTTTGTGGTTTTAGCATTCTTTATCAATCTTGGCTCATTCTGACCTTTACCTTTTCTTATATCTCTCCATACTTCTACTACACTGCCTGTGTTTTTTCCTTGGTAATCAGTCCCTTTGTACTGTTTACATGCATGCTGTTTTTTTAAAGCTCTCCCTCTCAACTTGAGTTACTTTTTTCATTCATTCATAATTACTTTCCCTAATATACCTGCTACTGCAATTTCCTCAATGGAATAATCCTAATGAGTTAGTATGAAGTTGAGGAAATCTGATCCTCCTGTCTTCTTCCCTTTGAAGGGTAAACCAGAAATTTCCTGAAAGTACCATACTAGACAGAATCCATCTCCCTACAAATGTCTTTTATTTCTATCTAAAATGTTGGGATAATTAAAGTTTCTCATCTACGTGTTTCTTTATGAGAACTGTAATTTTCTTTTGAGAGGCATAAACTTCATCTCTTATTTGGTCAAGCAATAGTATATTCAACCGTATAACAGAATAAAAGAGTTGGAAGGGACCTTGGAGGTCTTGTAGTCCAATCACCTGCTCAAGCACCAGACCCTATACCATTTCAGGCAAATGGTTGTCCAGTCTCTTCTTAAAAACCTCCCTTGTTGAAGCACCGACAGCTTCTACTGATTAATTGTTTTAACTGTCAGGAAATTTCCTCTTAGTTCTAAGTTGGTTCTCTCCTTGATTAGCTTCCATCCATTGCTTCTTGTCCTGCCTTCAGTGCTTTGGAGAATAGCTTGACCTGCTCTTCTGTGTGGCAGCCCCTGAGATATTGGAACACTGCTGTCACGTCACCCATAGTCCTTCTTTTCATTAAACTACACATACCCAATTCCTGCAACCATTCTTCGTATGTTTTTACCCCCCAGTCCTCTAATCATCTTTGTTTGACACCCCTGTTCTAGATTCTCAACATTTTTTTATATCATGGTAACCAAAACTGGATGCAATATTCCAAGTATAGTCTTACCAAGGCTTTATAAAGTGGTATTAACACTTCATATTCTGGATCGAAGCTGTTGTACTTTAATTAATCTCTTGTTAAGACTTCTATGGTCTATATAAGCAGATGTCATTAACATTAACAGATCTCTCCAGATAGCTTGAACTCGTAGAAACACCTTTTATATAGAAATACCTTTATTGCATGTAGAATCGAATACAATAGGTGGATGCATTCAGATGGTGTTCGTACAGCATTTCCAAGATATTCCCAAGGTGTCCCCAAGGTTAGAAAATGGTAATATTCCCAGGATCTGCATATTGAGTTTGCTTGGTATCACATGTCTACTCTAATGGAGAATGAACTCTCTCAGGACCAAGGAGAAGGAAGTCCATCCCAGAAAGGGGAGGGGAAAGGAAATACATCATAGGGTAGGAGGGTCTGACTGCCCACATTATGATTTCTCCACACAGCCACGTGGTGACAGCACACTTCACATAATGTTGATTCTGTAACTCTGATAATGTAGCCTAGGACTGCATTGGCTTTTTTGACGGTGGCAGCACACTGCTGGCTCATATTTAAGTGATTGCAAGATTGCAAGATCCCTCTTGCAGTTGCTACTGTTGAACCAGATAATATGGTTTAGTTGTTCCCCTCTTATTTTAATTCAAACATTTTCTGTGGCATCATCAAATTTATTCACCTGAATTTTAACCATATAGCACTAAAACCTACCCTGTTAATTCTCCTTTTCTATTCATTTTTCTTGTGAAAGTATATCCTTGCTATATTCCTCTGTAGAAATCATCCTACTGAGATGCTGTTATATCTAGAAATTATGTTTGCTTTCTTGAGGGAAGAATTCAAAGACAACTTGTTTATTTATCATACAGAGAGCATTAGTGTATAGATAATGAATGAGTATAAATGCAGTTTGTCCTTCTGTCACCATTTCAGATGCCCTCCTACTTCTGCTGTGGATGTATACAAGTTTATGGATACTTTTAATGAATACTATTGCATTTAGAGAGGTTTTCACTGGGGATGTAATTTTCTTTTCAAACAAGTTTTGTTGATGGCTTAAAGCAGGGGTCTTCAAACTTGGCCCTTTTATGACTCAGTGTGCCTGGTTGAGGAATTCTGGGAGTTGAAGTCCACAAGTCATAAACGGGCCAAGTTTGAAGACCCCTGGTTTAAAGGAAAGGTCACCTGTTCAAATCAATACATTCTCCGATTGGTGTGACAGTTACTATCCCATTTCGTTTTGGGTAAATTAAAGACGTGAAAATATATCGCTTGAGAGACATCCTGTCACATCATTATTCCACTTTTCCACTGAGGAGTTTAGGGTAGCCATTTATTCTCACAACAGCTCTGCAAAAATGAGTGAGGCTGTGGTAAAGTAACTGAGCTACCGGAAGCCAGGTTGATCAGGGACTCTGCTTCTTGGTCTGAACTCTCAAATCAGTTTTATTCATCTGTGACCAAGGATCAAAAGCCATGCCAAATTCTATCTGAAATTGTTCACATTCTCTAATTATGCACCAGCATTGTTTTTAATCACTTCGGGCTATAATATTTTTGTCAGTGATAGAAAATTGCATTTTTTAAAAATACAACTAATCTTGCCCCATGTGTTATGTTTTTAGTAATCAAATTTTTGTTCTCTTTCACCTGTTATTAAATCTATCCCCTTTCCATTTTCCTTTTAGGAGACAAGTCCAGTCCAACACTCTCCAACTGATTCAACCTCACCAGAAGGCAAAACTGTGGGATCTCAGCCTGGCACTGTTGCCCAGAGAACAGAAGGAGTCCAAAGCCCACCAGCTAGATTACCAGGAGCTCAGGCAGGAGCACCAGGGGCTCCAAGTGGAGCAGCTGTCCCTGGAACACTGCCAGGCATTGCTGGGGTTCCAGGACCATTTGCACCTCAATTTGGAGCACCTGGAACTTATCCTGGAGCACCTGGAACCCAGGCTCCCTTTCCTGGAGCACCTGGGACTTATCCTGGGGCACCTGGAGCCCAGGCTCCCTTTCCTGGAGCACCTGGGACTTATCCTGGGGCACCTGGAGCCCAGGCTCCCTTTCCTGGAGCACCTGGGACTTATCCTGGGGCACCTGGAGCCCAGGCTCCCTTTCCTGGAGCACCTGGGACTTATTCTGGGGCACCAGGAGTCCAGGCTCCCTTTCCTGGAGCACCTGGGACTTATCCTGGGGCACCTGGAGTCCAGGCTCCCTTTCCTGGAGCACCTGGGACTTATTCTGGGGCACCTGCAGTCCAGGCTCCCTTTCCTGGAGCACCTGGGACCTATCCTGGGGCACCTGGAGCCCAGGCTCCTTTTCATGGAGCACCTGGAACCTATCCAGGGTCCCAGGGTCCCTATCCTGGTATACCTGGGGTTCAACCTGCATATCCGGGGGTTCCAGAGGCCCATCCTGGAGGTCCTGGAGCCCATCCTGGAGGTCCTGGAGCCCCCTATCCTGGAGCACCTGGGGCCCAGCCTGGAGGTCCTGGAACCCAAGAACCATATCTTGGAGCAGCTGGGGCACCTGGAGCCCAGCCTGGAGGTCCTGGAGCCCAGGCACCATATCCTGGGGCCCAGCCTGGAGGTCCTGGGGCCCAGCCTGGAGGTCCTGGGGCCCAGGCACCATATCCTGGGGCACCTGGGGCCCAGCCTGGAGGACCTGGAGCCCAAGGACCATACCCTGGACCACCTGGAGCCCAGCCTGGAGGACTTGGAGCCCAAGGACCATACCCTGGTCCACCTGGGGCCCAGCCTGGAGGACCTGGAGCCCAAGGACCATACCCTGGACCACCTGGAGCCCAGCCTGGAGGACCTGGAGCCCAAGGACCATACCCTGGACCACCTGGAGCCCAGCCTGGAGGACCTGGAGCCCAAGGACCATACCCTGGTCCACCTGGGGCCCAGCCTGGAGGACCTGGAGCCCAAGCACCATATCCTGGAGCACCTGAGGCCCAGCCTGGACATCCTGGAGCCCAAGGACCATATCCCGGAGCACCTGGGGCCCAGCCTGGAGGTCCTGGAGCCCAAGCACCATATCCCGGAGCACCTGGGGCCCAGCCTGGAGGTCCTGGAGCCCAAGCACCATATCCCGGAGCACCTGGGGCCCAGCCTGGAGGTCCTGGAGCCCAAGCACCATATCCCGGAGCACCTGGGGCCCAGCCTGGAGATCCTGGAGCCCAAGCACCATATCCCGGAGCACCTGGGGCCCAGCCTGGTGGTCCTGGAGCCCAAGCACCATATCCCGGAGCACCTGGGGCCCAGCCTGGAGGTCCTGGAGCCCAAGCACCATATCCCGGATCACCTGGGGCCCAGCCTGGAGGTCCTGGAGCCCAAGTGCCCTATCCTGGAGCACCTGGGACCCAGCCTGGAGATCCTGGAACCCAAGCACCCTATTCTGGAGCACCTGAGGCCCAGCTTGGAAGTCCTGGAGCCCAGACTCCATATTCTGATGCATCTGGAGCTGAAGCCCCATATTCTAAGGTTTCAGGGACCCAACCTGGGGCTCCTGGGGCCCAGGTTCCATATCCTGGAGCCCAGCCTGGTTTTTCTGGGGCCCAACATGGAGTTTCAGAAGGCCAACCACCCTATCCTGGAGCACCTGGTGCTCATGCTCCATATCCAGGGGATCCAGGGGTCCAACCTGGGGCTCCTGGAGCTCAGCCTGGTGTTCCTGGGGCCGAGCCTGGAGTCCAGTCATCTTATCCTGCACTATCTGGGGTCTATCCTGGGGGACCTGGGGCACAAGCTCCATATCCTGGTGTTCCAGGGGCCCAACCTGGTGCTCCTGGTGCCCAACCTGGTGCTCCTGATGTTCAACCTGGTGCTCCTGGGATCCAGCCTGGTGTTCCTAGGATTGAGGCAGAGTATCCTGGTGCCCCTGGCCTTCAGCCAGTCTACCCTGGAGTTTTAACTGGGACACAACCCGGATATCCTGGTGCCCCTGGAATCTATCCTGTAGTCCCAACTGGATATCCTGGCCAGCCTGAAGTGCCCAGGCTCTTTCCACCTGGATATCAACATCCTGCCTTACTTGCTGCTCCAGCAGATCAGTTGACTGTGCAGCCTGTGCTAGGTGTTGGAGCTATACCTCCATCATCTCCTCTCCTCCCCTCGACCACTCCTATGGGGTATTCTGAGACTCCTTCCTCTTCGACCAGTTCGCCTCCAGCTCGCTATGCAGAGACCCTGGATGCCCTGCGCTCCCTTTCCCAGCTGAATGACCTCTACCAAACTCTCAGAGACCAGATCGCCATGCTGGACTACTACAAGTGTGGCCATTCTGATCTCCGCAGGCTACAGGACTTCCTCACTGATGCACGTACGGACTGCATGTACATGTAACTCCTTTTACCCCATGTTATAATAATTCCTTCATCGAAACCTATCTGATACCCCAAGAACACAATGTGAAGAAGACGGAGGTATCAATAAAACTAGGGCAGTGATGGTGAACCCTTTGGGCTCGGCATGTCAAAATTTCAGAAAATGCCTAATTTGACTGCTGGCGTGTCATCCCCTCCTACTCCCCCACAACTAAAAAAGAACAAATATCTTCCCCTCCCCCATCTAGCCATCCCAAACTGCAGCGTTCAGTCATAGTGCTGAGGCTGGCCCTGAAATAAAGGTCTGGGCCTTGACTTCAGTCCTAGCACCACCATTGCTATTCAAAATGGCCGTGATTGCCCCTGCAGCACGGCACTTTCTGGGAGCTACCATGCTCTGTTTACCTTACCTGTTCTCTTTCTGCTGACAGGCCCTGCAGCCTGTGTGAGGTTGCTCCTGGTTGCACAAGGCCTTCATTTTTGAAGCGGCATTGGACAATTCTCTTCCATGGCCTCTGCACCCTCCAGAAAGCACTTCCCGTTCACACAATTTTGGAATGCTCTGGAGGCTGCACAAGAGCATGGGCAATTTCTGGAGGCTGTACAAGAGCACACCCTGTTCTCCCACAGCCTCCACAAATCAGACAAGAATGGGGTATGTTTTTGAGAACTGGTGAACGCTGGTATGTCCTCAAAACTGTTGTGGCACGGTCACCTTGGACACACATGTCACAGGTTTGCCATCACTGACCTAGAGATTGTTGAAGTATTTCTGAAAAGCAAAATTGTCCTCTTCATCATCATTCCATATATTTTGTGGGAGCAGAGGCATGGTGAGGTCAGCATTTTTTTAATCACAAGAGGCCAGGATCCTTTTGAAGGGATGAATCTCAAAGTATTGATAAAAAGGAAAGAGCCCAAGAAAAAGCTCATCCACACTTACCCCTTTTCGTGGGAACACTGCACTAACATTTTCTCTTAAGAAGGGGCCTCACAATGTAGCCTTTGTGTTGTTGCCAGCCCACCGCTTAAGTAATTTAAAGTCACTACCAGCCTGATTCCCATTCTCAAGGATGGGAGGAAATTACATTTCTAGGGCTATATAGATGAGCTCAAAGATTTAGCCTGTTCTCAAGTCATGAAGAATGCTACTACTACTTTAGAACAGAGGTGTAGAAAGGAGCAGAACTTTGAAAAGATGGGGAATGGTACAATGGGCAAGGGCATGGGTGATTATATATTATTTTGTTGCAAGATCTGCCTGACCATATTCATAGCTTTTTTCCTCCTTGTTTCTCGATAGTTTATAAGACCTTTGCTACCATTCCACCTAATCTGTCAGAACAACTTAATGCTATGCGTTCCTTGGAAGAAGACTTCAAGTCTGAGAAAGAGGTGGTAAGTGAAGAAGGGGAATCAGGCTGTGAGAATGGCTGCTTTCAGATTTTCCAGGGAGATGGTGGCTTAGAAGGCTAACTAGAACGTGGGCCGCAGCTGAATGACTCATTGTTTAAAGTGCTTTATTAAGTACAGGTAGTCCTTGACCTACCAGAGTTCATTTAATGACCATTCAAAGTTAGAACGACACTGAAAAAAGTGACCTATGACCATTTTTCACAGTTGCAACCTTTGCAGCATCCCCATGATCATCTGATCAAAATCCAGATGCTTGGCAACTGGTTCATACTTACGAAGTTTGTGGTGGCCCAGCGTCATGTGATCACCTTTTGTAATCTTTTGAGAAGCAGAATCAATGGGGAAACCAAATTCACTTAACAACCGTGTTGCTGACTTAACAACTGCAGTGATTAAATTAACAACTGTGGCGAGAAAGGTCGTTAAATGGGGCAAAACTCAACAGATGTCTCACTTAACAACAGAAATTTGGGGCTCAATTGTGGTCGTAATCCTAATGCATTGAATTTTATCTTAAAACTAATGAGATTTTTTTTTAAAAGGAGGTTGTATCTGTAATCAATAGCTTTCTGTCCTAAATGTATTACGAAGCTCCTCTCAGTCATTTTTGGCTTTATTATCCAGTCTTGTACTATGATCCCTTTTAATGGAAAGTGAGATGTTTTTATGCTAAAGTGTTTGGTTTTGAGACCAAGTACAGACAACATTTTGCTGAATATGTCAAGTCACATCCTGATTACTACTTGAAGACATTGCAGGGATCACCAGTTCCTGCTTTGGGTCTCTAAAAATATGGGCCTCAATTACAGCATGTCTGAGAAAGCTACTTGTTTCTGGAGGCGGGCATTTTGTGGAAGACATCCTACCCCCTTTGCATTTCCTATGTGTGCCCTGTGATGTGATGCCATTCTATGCAGCCCAACGCTGCTTTTGATTACAGCTCCTTCTTTTAAAAATGAGCCTTTTTTCCGTTACTAATCTTGTACCAGACAGGTTCTTCTGAGTTTGCAATGCTCAAACAGCATTTCAGTCTGGGCAGATTGAGGCAGAAATATGGGACCAGTAGAAATTGCATGTTAAGTGACTATGTGTTTTTAATAAGACCTTGTAGTGAGCAAGATGACAGGAGGGAAGTGAAAGGCAAGGGAGAAAAAGAAAGATACACCCAATTGAATGCAGAATTCGAGAATAGCTAGAAGAGATAAGAATGCCTTCTTAAATGAACAGTGCAAAGAAATAGAAGAAAACAATAGAATAGGGAGGACTAGAAACCTCTTCAAGAAAATTGGAGAGATGAAGGGAATGTTTCATGCAAAAATGGGCATGATAAAGGACCAAAATGGCAGGGACCTAACAGAGGCAGAAGAGATTAAGAAGAGGTGGCGAAATTACACAGAAGAACTATACAAGAACGAGCTTAATGTCCTTGATAACCACGATGAGGTGGTCACTGACCTCGAGCCAGACATCCTAGAATGTGAAGTGAAATGGGCCATAGGAAAGCTGAGCAACAACAAAGCTAGTGGAGGTGACAGTATTCCAGCTGAGCTATTCAAAATCTTAAAAAGACGATGCAGTAAAAGTGCTACACTCAATTTGTCAGCAAATTTGGAAAACTCAACAGTGGCCACAGGATTGGAAAAGATCAGAGCCTTGGTGGAGCAGTGGGCTAATGCCTCCTTAAGTAACACCAGCTGCCTGCAATTAGTGCAGGTTCGAGTCCCACCAGGCTCAAGGTTGACTCAGCCTTCCATCCTTCCGAGGTAGGTAAAATGAGGACCCAGATTGTTGGGGGCAATAAGCTGACTTTGTAAAAATGCCGCTTGGGGGGGGGGGGGAAAGCCCTAATAAGCAGGTATATACATAGAATGAAGGCTATTGCTAAGCACATTGTGCTTTAGATTGTAAGCCGCCCTGAGTCTTCGGAGAAGGGCGGGATATAAATGGGATTAAAAAAAAAGTTTACATTCCAGTTCCAAAGAAAGGCAGTGCCAAAGAATGTTCAAACTATCGCACCATTGCACTCATTTCACATGCTAGTAAAGTTATGCTTAAAATCCTACAAGCTAGACTCCAGAAGTATGTGGATCGAGAACTACCAGAAATACCGGCAGAATTTTGAAGAGGCAGAGGAACTAGAGATCAAATTGCCAACATACACTGGATGATGGAGAAAGCTAGGAAGTTCCAGAAAAACATCTACTTCTGCTTCATTGACTATGCTAAAGCCTTTGATTGTCTGGATCACAACAAACTGGCAAGTTCTTAAAGAGATGAGAGTACCAGACCATCTTATTTGTCTCTTGAGAAACCTATATGCGGGCCAAGAAGCAACAGTGAGAACTGGACACGGAACCACTGATTGGTTCAAAATTGGGAAACGAGTCCAGCAAGGCTGTATACTCTCACCCTGCCTGTTTAACTTATATGCAGAGCACATCATGAGAAAGGCAGGGCTAGACGAATCAAAAGTTGAAATTAAGATTGCCGGGAGAAATATCAACAACCTAAGATATGCAGATGATACCACTCTAATGGCAGAAAGTAAAGAGGAACTAAAGAGCCTCTTGTTGCGAGTGAAGAAGGAGAGTGCAAAACTTGGGTTGAAATTAAACATTAAGAAAACCAAGATCATGGCATCCCGCCCTCTCAATTCCTGGCAAATAGATGGGGAAGAAAAGGAGGTAGTGACAGATTTTATTTTCCTGGGCTCCAAGATCACCGCAGATGGGGACTGCAGCCAAGAAATTAAAAGACGCTTGCTCCTGGGGAGGAAAGCCATGGCAAATCTAGACAGCACACTAAAAAGCAGAGACATCACCCTGCCAACAAAAGTGAGTATAGTCAAGGCTATGGTCTTCCCAGTTGCAATGTATGGCTGTGAAAGTTGGACCATAAGAAAGGCTGAGCGCCAAAGAATTGAAGCCTTTGAACTATGGTGCTGGAGAAGACTCCTGCGAGTCCCTTGGACTGCAAGGCGATCAAACTAGTCAGTCCTAGAGGAGATCAACACTGACTGCTCTTTAAATGCCAGATCCTGAAGTTGAAACTCAAATACTTTGGCCACCTAACGAGAAAGAAGGACTCACTGGAGAAGAGCCTAATGCTGAGAAAGATTGAGGGCAAGAGAAGAAGGGGACGACAGAGAATGAGGTGGCTGGATGGAGTCACTGAAGCAGTAGGTGTGAGCCTAAATGGACTCCAGAAGATGGTAGAGGACAGGAAGGCCTGGAGGAATGTTGTCCATGGGGTCGCGATGGGTCGGACATGACTTCGCAACTAACAACATTGAGCAAGATCATAAATTCACCTAGTTTAATATTGTCTGCTCCACTTGGTAGCAACTCTCAGCTTTACCAGCTGTGCCTGGAGATGCCAAAATCTGAAGCTGGGATCTTCTGCATAGGTTGTCTTCTAGCAACAGATCTGATTTTCGCCTTCCTTTTCTGGCTTCTGCTGTTGCCCTTGTGCATCAAGAGTAGAGCGGTGAGGACAGACAGCAGCTGGGCTTGCCATGCCCAATTTTCCACACTCTGCTTTCCCATTGGGCTATATAAAGATTCCATTTTATTCCTAATGAAAATTTTTGAGAATAATCATTCTAAAACCTGATTGATCTGTTTATGTTGTCTGTTTTGGAGAGCTGAGTCAATTGCTCTTTGCTTTTAACTCCTCTGAATTTGTTAGCATTCCAAGATGATATGAAGCATGGCTAGAATTATTAATTCTGCCTTAAGTGTAAGGTCGTATTAACAGAATTTTGTAAGCCTGAAAGTACCCCTCCCTTCCTTCACTTCACTCTTTCAAAAACTAAGGAAGTCCCTTCTGAAATGCTTTCACTACCCCTGCTCTTTCAGTCTCAAATTTTGTTTTTCAGACCATTGTTTAGGCCACGGGTGTCAAACTCACAACGTCACGTGACATGTTGCCACGTATCACAACTTTTTTTTTTGCATTGCCGGAGCTGGGGTGGGCGGGGCCTCTGCATGATGCAACCGGCCCGTGGGCCAGCAGTTTGACACCCCTAGTTTAGGCTATAGCTCTTCCTCCTATCTCCCAAGGTCATTCTCAGTTACCATTATAGATTTATTAGATATCACAGCAAGGCTGGCATTTTCCGTTGAACCACTGCAGATAATCCATTGTCCCTTTGGCAAGAGATTTTTGCCTGATTCCACTTCCTAGACTTAAATAAATAAGCTGATCATAACATCTATTATAGAGTTTCAGCATCTTGTTTCCACACCGGGGAAAGAAATGCTAGCAGTTTATTTTCTTTTTGTGTAAAATGAAGGTAAGCAGATTTTTGAGACTGATAATACTTCAAGGGCTGGGATGGACATTGATTGGATTATGGAATGGGATTGTGCACTTCTTCTGGTCGGTCAGTCACTTCAAGGAAAAGAGAATGAACACTGGCTGACTCTTGTGTTTGCAGATGATTGCAGATTGGTTTCAGACTTTGGGGAGTTGCAAAAAACTACTTTTATGTAAACGTATCTTCAGTCTAGCACAGTTGGAAGCATGTGGTTCTAATTTGTAGTTAGGCATTTTGCATGTATTTGAACTATAGGCCATTCTAGAATAGGTCACCATCATCCTTGACTCATTGGATATCCTCCCAGATGGCTAGGAATAACTTCCCTTTTTGGCTAGCAGTTGTAAAAATTATAATCCAACATATCTACAGGTTGTCAGACTGAAGGCTGTAGAACAGCTGCAGTCTGTGGAACTGTGCTGTGCTTTGGTAGTATTTTGGAATGCAATGGAGCATGAACACAGCATCAGTCAGAAATTTATTAAAGGAGCTATGTGATTCTTCCAGGTTCATGCTGCTGCTGCTAGAGAGAAACTTCACTCACAATCCAGCAATCTTGCACAGCTCCTTTAATAAATCATAGACAGCTGCTGGGATCTGAAAGCATCTCTTTCAGATCAAATCCAAAGCTTTGCCCAACCCCAGGTATTTATAATATTTCATTTATTTCTACATAGGCAAACAGAGTCTATGAGGGGTCTCATCCATTTATCTACCTCAAGACTTCTTTGCTTCAACAAAGATCTGTGCTGCCCCTTTTCTCCCACAGGACATTTTATTCTATACAGGAGTAATAATAATAATAATAATAATAATAATAATAAAGTTGGAGGGGACCTTGGAGGTCATCTAGTCCAACCCCCTGCTCAGGCAGGAAACCCTATACCATTTCAGGCAAATGGCTGTCCAGTCTCTTCTTAAAAACCTCCAGTGTTGGAGCATTCATTTTGTCATTTGTGGCAAACCTGACTTCTAAACATTACTTTTCCCTCCAATTGTGATTCTAGTTAAGGAGGATTCAGAATGCAATTGAAGGAGAATCACCGGGAGAAGAGGCAGAGAAAATAGAAGGAGCTAGTCAGATCACCTTGCAAATAGGTTATCTCAGGTAAAAAAACTAGAGAGCACTAGAAGAGATGGTATTGCGGGTGGGCCAAGCATGTTTATTGCACTGATGCTCTTAAGATCTTGCTAAATACAGCAAATGGCAGGCAATCTATCATATGCATGTTGTGCTTGCTACAGGAAGAAAAGGAAGAGACCTTTATTCTGAAAAACTGTGTAAGAAAGTATTGAAAGGTTACAAAAGTACATGGCAAACCTCAACCTAATTATTATCTCCCAAGGAAGTGAATGACTTTTTAAAGTAAAATGGGCAAAGCTGTTTGAAACTTAATTTGATGCTTTGTTGCCAATTTGGGGCAGAGATGCTTTGCATTAGTCTTGACTTTGGAGGCAAGATTTCAGAAGTGGTTTGCCATTGCCTCTTTCCTAGGGCTGAGAGAGAGTGACTGGCCCAAGATCACTCAGTTAGCTTTGTGCCTCAGGCAGGACTAGAACTAAGAGTCTCCTGGTTTCTAGCCTGTAAACCACTATACCAGGGGTAGGCAACCTCGGCTCTTTTATGACTCATGGACTTCAACTCCCAGAATTCCTGAGTCAGCTTATGCTGACTCAGGAATTCTGGGAGTTGAAGTCCATGAGTCATTAAAGAGCCGTGGTTGCCTACCCCTGCACTATACCATCTGGCTCTCTCAATTATGAAATATTCTGATATCAGATTTCTTTGACTGCTCATTGTTTTGGAAATGTCATTGTTTTTGCTATGGCTTTTCTGACAGATATAAACAGAAAAGCCCTGTCTAGCAGAGATTTCAGTTGCATTCATTAGAAAACATAGATTGATGATTTAAAAAAAAATCTGTAATTTTTCCTCAGAAAGATATTGGACATGGTCCTCCTTTCAGTTGCCTTTTCAAAAACAGCCAACCTGTAACCCTTGGTCAATACCTCATGATGCTGGTTGCTAAGTTACCCACAGGGTCAAAATAATCAAAATGGCGATCACTCAGTTGATTCTCCACCAAGAGTTTTGGTAGTGTAGGCACAATTACTATTATGATTTTTTGACACATTTTCTGCAGACGCCTTACAGGGAGGTGATGCATAAGCAAAGATTTTGTAGTGTAATTTTAGCACAATCAATTGATGGTGTCAAAGCAGCATTTTAAACATTTCCATGCCGTCCTTCATTATAAGAACACAGCATTGCTCATATTTGAAAATAGATTAAATATAGCAATATAACAAAACTGTTAGTGTAGCTTGCAGAGTGTGAAAATGCATTTGAATATGTTACTGGCCTGTGCTTCATTGTAATTTGTTTAACCACTACACAAATGGGATTTCCGATTAAATTGTACTAGAAAATGGGAGATCAGGAGTTCTAGTCCCTGCTTAGGCATGGAAACTAATTGGGTGATGAGGAAAAATAGTAGGAGGAAACATTTATTTTATTTCTACAAAATAAGAGTGGTACATAAATCTAATAAATTAATAACCATGGCCTACTGAATAAACTGTAGTTGGTTTGGTTGATAGATGTTAACGACAGACAAGCACACTGGTCTATTCTGATATGAGAAGCTAACCATTCTAACTGGGCTGTTTCTCATTTAAAGACACATTTTGTAAGGGCTTCCACCTGAAAAAAATGGAAGTTATTTGTTGGGCAGAGGGGAATTGGAGCCACGTCTGGGAGTTAGCTGAGATCAGCAAAGGAGTTTTTCTTCTAGTCACAGCAAGTAGCTGGTTTCCTTGGTTGATACCCTTCCTGAACTAAAGCCCCAAGCCTAGATAATGAAATTTATGGATGTTGCTTACTTCCATTTTCAGAGCAACATGTAAATGAGCAAAAATGTAACATGTAATTATGTAATGTTGACTTCACTGGATGGCATATATGCAGGTACATGACAAAAATGCTTTTATTAAAAAGCATGCATTTTACCAAGGAGATTCAGCATAAAGATCTGGTTACATAGCATCTGCTGTCACATGTAGTTAGGGCAGGGGTAGGCAACCTTGGCTCTTTTCTGACTTGTGGACTTCAATGCCCAGAATTCCTGAACCAGCCATGCTGACTCAGGAATTCTGGGAGTTGAAGTCCACAAGTCATAAAAGAGCCACGCTTGCCTACCCCTGAGTTAGGGCACGAGCAATAACTCCCTCTTTCTTGGCCCCCAAATGGCTCTTGTGGCCAGGTGCTTATCACAGTATTGGGGTGTTTTTGCTATGGGGAATTGATTCCTGTGATATAGAAGCAAAAGACGTAAAAAAAAAAAACCAAGAAGGGTTTCTGGCTCAAAGCCTGTGTAGGTATTTAATCCAGTTTATTACCTGCAGATGATCTGTCCTGCTCATTTGCCCTCGCAATTTTATAGAAAGCAGAAATGTTTGAAGCATTTTGCATTTCCAGGTGACATCACTAAACACTTAAGGATACCTCCATCCTATCTGCAGGAAAATTCAAGAGAAGGGAACAAACAAGGCAAATTTGCTGATCTACCCTTGAAACCATATATTAGTTTCTATTTATATATGACACATATATATGTCATATGCTCCAAAAAAATGACACTTCCTTTTTGTTGGTTTTGTGATGCAGAGCAACAGTGCAGGATATAGAGAAAGAGCTAAAGGAGCTGAGACTGAAACAAGATACGGGGAAAGCCACATTGGAGCAATCAATGACAGACAATGCCTATTACCTCCAGGAGCAGGTCAGCAAATGAACTCAGGATGTGTTGAGATCAGAATGTCTTTAGCTAATCTAAACAACAACAACAAAGAACCCAAGTAACTGGGAAAAGCACTCTGTGTGTGTGTGTATAAGACTGCTGTGTCCTTTCTAAAATTTATATTTATTCCTATGTATTGTGGACAAATCCTTTGTTAATGAAAATGTGTTGAATTGGTTGATGTTGTTTCTATAGCTAGTGACCAGAATGTTGAACGTGCAAGCTAATAAATGAGTCAGGAGTGTGGACAAAACTCACAATGTTGTCCACACATTCACAGTGAGAAGCTTGAAATGTAAGCAGGAATTGAAGTATCACACACAAAAAATCAGGCTTGAGAGACAGTCCAAGATTTGAAAACCAAGACTTTACCAAGTTTGATGTTTCATCTCTTGCTTTACCTTTATGTAGGCACCACGGTCAGTTTTCAGAATTACTGGCTTCCTGAATACCTAACATAGTAATTGACTTATATGTGCTACCTGACCATACTCAGAAGTTTAAATCAAGTTTTCTTTGGGATGTTAAATGTCTGAAATGTCTAGAAGTAACTACAAAGTTTGAGAAAAGCATCACAGTACTGTTTATTCCTGGCTACCAAGAATGGGACCCTTAATTTCTTTTGACCTTGGAACAGCCCCTGGAATTTTTCCTAATTTGATGGGGTTTGCAGAGATGGTTTTCCAACGGAAACCGAATGGATGGCACAAGTTCAAGCAATTCTAAATAAGATCTGAATAAAGCAAAGCTGCCTCTATTTCAGGAGCAATGATTTTCAGCTCTGCATTCATCTTGCAATTAACTAGTAGTTACAAGGTACAGGAATAATGATGCTTTCCTGGTGATTAGCTCACTAGATTTACTTTTTTTCAGCTTATCTTCAACATGCCCAAAGTCTCATTTACATTGTGGGTAGCTTCTAACTTTCTTGTATTGAGAAAGGTGGGTCAGAATCAGCTTCTGGAATCTGAAGTCCTCCCAATCATGAGTTTGTAACTTGTACTATCAAGAGGTTGAAAAGGACATCTGGTGGAAATAGGCAAGTTGTGGGAGGGCTCAGCAAAGGGGCAATTTTATTCCTATAATTAAAGAAATTGGCACAGCTTTCTCTCCTTTAATCTCTGGGCTGGCATTTAGGTTTACAGGATTACAATCATAAAGAAAACAAAGTTTATCATATGGGTCCTTTCTGCTTCAGAAAGAAACACCTGGCTAGTGTGTTCTGGTTGTTCCTGCCCATCTAATCTGCCCTTTGTTGCCTTGCAGAGCCTTTATTTCTTGATTTAGATTCATACCCATGGAGTTATTCCTTGAATAAGCTTTTGATCTGCAGCTATTAGCAAGAAGATAATCTTTAGCTCCCATATGATTAAATGCTTCATTTGCTAATTTCTGCATATCAAGTAGAAGAAGCCAAGCCTTTTGTTCCTGGCTAGTTGGCAAAATATATTGATTTGTTATAGCATGTTCCTCCAATTTGGCACTCTCCAAATGGTTTAAGCCAATGGTTCCCAACCTTTTCTTTACCATGGACCCCCTTTAAATACCTTTTTGTGGCCACGGACCACTAAACACAACATTTCTTCAAGCCTTTGTGGACCCCCCCTGTGATGATATTGCAGCCCCTCAGGGCTCCACAGACCACGTTTGAGAACCACTGATGTAGGCTACGACACCTATCATCCTTAGCCTTCAAGGGAAGTGGAGATTGTTGTCCAGCCTCTCTGGAGAGTGCCATGTTGAGGCTATCCTCTAGGTGTTCAGATCAGTCTGATGGGCAACCCCCATTTTTTCCATTAATCTAGTGTAAACTTTGTTTCCTTTATAACTCCACAATAACATGTTTCATCATTTTGGTGTAATCATGGCTAGCTGCAGATGCCTATGGGAGAACTCCCGTTAAACAGAGTCAAAGCTTGCCCACTGGGAGGTCTGTCTAGCTGCCCTCAAAACTCATTTTGCTCAGGTTCCACATTGTTGCAGTGGAAGAGGGGTGGGATTTTCAGCAGGAGCAGACTTTTTCTTCCTTGCACTAAGTCCTAAATCACTCCCCAAAGCTCTTTCAATTATTCTCTATTATTCCCATGGACAAAATATGTGTGGGAAACCCTCATTAACATCAGTGGAAGCTGCCTTTGGGAGTTGGGATTTAGTTTCAGGGAAGTTCTAGAAACTTTTAAAATGATTATTGATGTATTTAACATTATTATAATGAACCCAAATTCTACCATGACAAGGTTATTTTAGCTTTATGTATTTTTAGGTTTATCTTAGCTTTGCCTTAACGGGCCAATCCAGATCCGTATATGGTATCCTCCAACCTAGTGTCCCGGAACTAAGAGTGTTGGAACTCCCTCTAAAATAAGCTCACAAAGCTGAGGAAAACGGATTCAGTCCAACAAATTAAAACAGCTGGTTCCTGCCGCTATATGTTAGAGATGAAAACCAGGATTTCCTTTCCAAGAAACCAAACCCCTGCTTTTCTCACTTGCTCACAGTTAGACAAGCTTAGATCTGTCATAGAGAACATGATGTCTTCCTCGTCAACCTTGCTGTCCATGAGCATGCCACCCATCCCAGAGTCTGGTGCAGCTCAGGTCCAAAGCACGTGCGCAGCCTGCAGCTTAGATGTCAGTGAGAAGGTTAGCCAGTTGTTCAAGCGCTACGAGCAGCTGCAGGACTCGGTCAACAACTTCATGTTGAGGCAGGCAGAAAGCAAGACGAAGAAACCCAAGCAACGCCAGGTAAGGCCAGAAAGAAGATGGCTCAGTCTGCACTTCTTTTCAGTTTTCAACTGGATAGCTTTGTAAACTCATTAAGAGCCTTGGTGGAGCACTGGGCTAATGCCTCCTTAAGTAACACCAGCTGCCTGCAATTAGTGCAGGTTCGCATCCCACCAGGCTCAAGGTTGACTCAGCCTTCCATCCTTCTGAGGTAGGTAAAATGAGGACCCAGATTGTTGGGGGCAATAAGCTGACTTTGTAATAATGCCACTTGGGGTGTGTGTGTGAAAGCCCTAATAAGCAGGCATATACATAGAATGAAGGCTACTGCTAAGCTTGTAAGCCGCCCTGAGTCTTCGGAGAAGGGCGGGATATAAATGGAATTAAAATAAATAAAATAAATAAAAATAAACTGCCCACTCAGGTGAGATGGGTGGTGTGGAAATTTAATAAATCAATAGCTAAGGACATGGTAAAATCCTCTCCAAGCTGGACAACAACGGGTGTGCTTTGAGCCACAGTTTGGATAGGGAGGCCTGATTTATTGGAACTTTGTGGAGGTGTGGATGATCTGTCTAGCTCAGTGTAGTGTTTTCTAAGAGTGCCAGATATAGGCATTTGCCAGCTGTGCCTGGAGAAGCCAGGAACTGAAGCTGGGAGCTTTTGTGTGCAGAACATAGTCTTTGCCTCTGAGCTTTATCAAAACCTTTTACCCCCAACGATAGTGGCTGCGTGCTTGCTAGTGGGGAGGGAAATGCTTTGCAGATTCATTCACCTTTCAGGTCATATTATTTACTGACTTGGTCCATGCATCATGCTAAGCTATCTCTTTTAAACACCGATTTCTTAATAAATCTCAGCCATGGCAGTATTAGTGAGGCTTTCTAAGTACTTTCTCCCTTTGAGGATTTTTTTTAAGCAGCCACAAGTTCAGCATGTTGCATGTTTTCTAAGAGTTGCTCAGGAACATAGAACATACCTGTGGAATAATAAAAGTTGGAAGGGACTTTGGAGGTCTTCTAATCCAATCCCCTGGTCATGCAAGAGACCCTATACCAGGGGTAGGCAACCTCGGCTCTTTTATGACTCATGGACTTCAACTCCCAGAATTCCTGAGCCAGCTTGGCTGGCTCAGGAATTCTGGGAGTTGAAGTCCATGAGTCATAAAAGAGCCGAGGTTGCCTACCCCTGCCCTATACCATTTGGTTGTCCAGTCTCTTTTTGAAAGCCTCTAGTGAAGGAGCACCCACAACTTCTGAAGGCAAGCCATTTCATTGGTTGATTGGATGTAGGGACTGATGATGTAGGAAGGCACCATTCTTGCCATAGACCTTGTGTGGGGAAATGGAAGTAGATCTGTTTTAACATACTTAATATTTCACGATAACAGCACAACTGGAATACTTTTAGTATAGAAATTAGCTTTGATAGTTTTGAAAGAGGAACTATAAATATCATACATACCCTTCCTGTTTCAGGAGGGTTTAGTATTTTAGCCACTGAAACTAGCAGGTTCCCAACTTCCCCAAACTGCTTCCTAAGAATCATTTCTAGGATTCAAGTATATCGTTTCATTCCTGATTAAACTTGATACTTTTACACAATTTCAATTTTTTAAAAAAAATAATTCAAACTTTGCTTCATGCAGTTCCATGTCCTTGGCCAGGCTTATCTTAAACCTTATCATAAGCCTTATGTTACATCATGAAGTTCAGTAAGATTGTTGATATTTGGAATTGCAGCTTATCTCCTACAACACTCCATTAGTAAGCCTGTTATGCCTTGCTTTGCTTTTGTTCCATTGATTTGTCTGCTATTTTATCTTTAATTTAAAATAGCTGAAGAAATTATGGCAGCAATTATGGCACACAGTTCAACCTTACGCAAGATTTCTGGTTTTGTTCTTAAAAGAGTTTCAGTCTTTTAGAACTGTGTACAGACACGTCTGTTCAAGTGGCCAATTTCCAAGGTCATGAGGGCTTTGTTTTGTTTGATTTTTTTTCGAAATTTTATTTTACACTCTTATTCTTAAGATACTCTTCCAAGGGTGCTTTGAAGGTTGAATTCAGGGACCCCAGTCTGACATAATTACTTTTAGTATCATGTGCTTCTTGAACTTGGATTTTGGAAGAGCATTTAACAATGGAGTTTCCCTCAGTTTCAACTAATGTAATTTTAAGTTGTCACATATGAATCTAAGCCTGAAAGTTGTGAGAATAAGTAGTACCCAAAGAGCATGTCAATGTCCTAGATATAAATCCATCTTCCATTACTATATCAAGGATATTCTCATTTTGTTTCTTCCAACCTTTTAATGGGAAATCAGAGTTTATATAACAGCTGACCATCAATAATAATAATAATAAACTGAGGGGCCACATCCTAGATGTGCCTGTTATATAATAAAGATACATTTATATTATTTCACATATATCTTGAATTTATTTTATTATATTCAAATAAAATATCCTCCTGCTAACTTTTGGAGCAGACTTTCTTTGCAGGATTTCCTATTTGTCATGAAGAGATGGATCAACCTTTCATTATTTACTCCAAGTTGCCCAAAGGCAGCAGCGTGAACTTTGAAAAGGAGGACAAGAAGGTTAATAAGACCGTCACTTTTTTCTTGTTGACTTTGGCATTCATGCTTTTTCCAATCAGGATGAAGAGGTGCTCAACCAAATCCAGAGTACTATCCTGCAAGTCCAAGAAGACTGTGAGAAGCTGAATGCCACTACTGGCACTCTTGTTGAAGATCATCACCAGAAACAGAAAGAGATCAGTGTACGTAACTTTGAGTCAAAGTTAGCAGGTGGGATCAAAAAATGGGAAGGAGTTCTTGGAAATTGTTCTGAATGCCGTAGATATCAGTTCTGTTTTTGATCAGGATTGTTGTCCTTGCTGAAGATTGCATAATAAGGCTTAAAGTAGCTATTAGCCAGAATGGCCCAGAAAGAAGGAATACGTGGCCCATTGTTTCAGAGATATTTCCTTACCTAAACAGAGATATTGAATGCAAGTAATGTTTGGCTTATGACCACAATTAAGCCCAAAATTTCTGTTGCTAAATAAGGCATTTGTTAAGTGAATTTTGCCCCATTTTACAACTTTTTCTTGCCACAGTTCTTTAAGTGAATCACTTCAGTTATTAAGTTAGTAACACAGTTTTTAAATGAGTTGGGTTTTCCCCTTGGCCTTGTTTGTCAGAAAATCACAAAAGGTGATCACATGACCCCGGGACATTGCAAGTCTGAATTTTGATCACCTGACCATGGGAGTGTTGCAGTGGTCATAAGTGTGAAAAATGTTCATAAGTCACACTGAATGGTCATCACTGAACTATTATAAATCAAGGACAACCTGTAACCACAAGCAGTTAACTTTCCTTGTAGGAAGCTGTCAGGCAAAGTTGTAAAGGATGATCACGTGACCACAGTTGACCATGGATGCATAGCAGTGTGTGAGAACCGAAGTGACTACACGTTTGCCAAATTTCAGTCCCGTGGGAATCATGGGTTCTGGATTTTGGATGCATTTTTTAATTTACCCATTTAAGGTTGTTGTTGTTGTTAGCTGCGAAGTCGTATCCGACCCATTGCAACCCTATGGACAATGTTCCTCCAGGCCTTCCTGTCCTCTACCATCTTCAGGAGTCCATTTATGCTCACGCCTACTGCTTCAGTGACTCCATCCAGCCACCTCATTCTCTGTCGTCCCCTTCTTCTCTTGCCCTCAGTCTTTACCAGCATAAGGCTCTTCTCCTGTGAGTCCTTCCTTCTCATTAGGTGGCCAAAGTATTTGAGTTTTAGCTTCAGGATCTGGCCTTCTAAAGAGCAGTCAGGGTTGATCTCCTCTAGGACTGACCGGTTTGATCGCCTTGCAGTCCAAGGGACTCGCAGGAGTCTTCTCCAGCACCATAGTTCAAAGGCTTCAATTCTTTGGCGCTCAGCCTTTCTTATGGTCCAACTTTCACTGCCATACATTGCAACTGGGAAGACCATGGCCTTGACTATACGCACTTTTGTTGGCAGGGTGATGTCTCTGCTTTTTAGTGTGCTGTTTAGATTTGCCATGGCTTTCCTCCCCAGGAGCAAGCGTCTTTTAATTTCTTGGCTACAGTCCCCATCTGCAGTGATCTTGGAGCCCAGGAAAATAAAATCTATCACTACCTCCATTTCTTCCCCATCTATTTGCCAGGAATTGAGAGGGCCGGATGCCATGATCTTGGTTTTCTTAATGTTAAGTTTCAACCCAAGTTTTGCACTCTCCTTCTTCACCCGTAACACGAGGCTCTTTAGTTCTTCTTCACTTTCTGCCATTAGAGTGGTATCATCTGCATATCTTGGGTTGTTGATATTTCTTCCGGCAATCTTAATTCCAACTTTTGTTCATCTAGCCCTGCCTTTCTCATGATGTGCTCTGCATATAAGTTAAATAGGCAGGGCGACAGTATGATTCAAAAACTGTTGCCTCAGACACACAATTTTGCCCAACTGAAGTTTATAAACAATCAGACATGAGAGTTTTAGTTGTATTCTAGACAACCTGTGACCCATTGGGTCATCCTTTCAGAAACATTTCCTTACCAGTTACCTCAATGCCTTCAACAACGACAGAACTAATGTACTGCCTTCACTGGAAAAGTTGGGATACATTCAAAGATGTACCTGCCTTGAAAATAATCCATGTTGAACTATATAACACAGTCAAACATCAGCAAAGGAAATATTCTATGAAATTTTGTAATATGTGACACGCTGTTTTATGTTTTATGTCAGGAAATGTTTTATAAGAATTTGCCAAATGTCAATTCCATGGGAATCATGAGCCACAGATTTAACTCATTCTGTAAATTAGCCCATTTGAGGTATCGTGGTTCAAGAATTGTTGCCCTATGATGCACTGTTTCACCCAGTTAGTGATCATGGGAATGAGAGTTTTAATAGTATATAAATAGATGTAAATATTAAGGCATGAAGTTCTTGTCTCTTTGTAGCTTTGTTTTTGTTGCAGAAAAGTAAGATTCTCACATGTGGCTAGCACTTAAGGGCATATACTAGTATACCTAGGTGCAGTATAAGTAAACAGTGAATGTTACAACATGGTATAAACTAAAATCAAAATACAACATTTGTTAAAACATCTAATCCCAAGGCTACTATAATTGAAATCAGTACTGAGTATTGACACTGAAAGAATAGAAGCATTTTAAATCTGAGACTGAAAGCCAAACATAATTTAAGGGGGAGTCAAATCCAAAGTGTAGGAGCTAGATGTGAGACAACTCCTCTGACTTGAGGGAAAACTTAGTTCCCCTGATTGCAGGATTGAACTAAAACACACAGAAGCAAGAATTGTTACCAAGTTGTTCAAATACGTAGGTGTTCCTATACACACAGCCTGGAAGATCAGCACCAGCTGTTTAAACTTTTAATGCTTCTGAAGACCTAGCCAATGTAAATATTGGTGGAAGGAAGAAATAAGGGTGACTCCAGGGAGGTCCAGGACCACATGGGCTGCATTATTCTGGACCTGAACCAAAGGCCAGAGAGTAGATTCGGGAAGATCAGCCAAAAAGCTGTTGCAGTTATTCAAATGAGACACCACCAAGGCATGATGCAAATGCTTAGAAAAAAATAATGGATGGAATTCTGGATACTCATAAGGTGAAACTGACAAGATTTTGTAACTGTATTGATGAAGGATCACTAAGAAATCCAGATCTTATACCATCAGAGACCTGGCAGTCTTAAAAAGTGAAAGGCAGAAGAAAGGATGGTCAGGGTGAAAAAAAAAACAATAAGCCCAGCCTTGTCCAAATTTAATTTAGATTGGTGAGAACACATACAGCTGGATATTTCAGGCTCTTGGAGAGACAAGACCACAACAGATTGTCAACACCAAGGGGTGTGTGTGTGTTGAGGAATACACCTGGATGTCATCAGCAGAAATAGGTTAGCTAAACTGTAAAGAAGAAATGAAAACAAAGTATGAGAAATAAACAAAATTGGACCTAGGACCACACTCTGAGGGACACTCTGTAAAGGAAAGGGTAGAAAACCAAAACAGAAATCACAGAAAAATGTGATGGGAAATATAAGACTGTAAGTACCCAATTCAGGTCCAGTCAAGTCAAAGTAATTTATTAAACTTTTGTGATGAAAAGTATCAAATGCCACAGATAAAACTGTCAGGACAAATACTGATGTTGGTTTGTCCTTGCTACCAGCAATAACAGACAACCCACATCAATGCCAACCTAATGGACTGATCTGCTTAAACTTATGAGTGAAATGGTTCAATAAAATTATTTCTTGACTGAGAGGACAGAAGGACAGAGAGAGAATATCTTGTTTAATAATATTAGACACAACATAACAGAAGGTAGTTTTGATTTGAATCCATATAGGATTAGAGCTAGGGTTAAGTTAATCATTCACTCTAGGCTTGACTAGCAGCTTATTTTTCTTTTTGATGGGATTAGGTTAAATATGTCATACCCAGTAGGGGTCATGACCTGATGACATCAGAATCACATGAATTTTGTTTACTTCAGTTAAACATAGTCTTTTTTTAAATTAGTACACACTATAACCACTAATAGGGTATGAAAGAAAGAAACTGTTGGGGCATCCTAAAACCATTTTGGCTACATCTTGAGTACCTGGAGAAAAGTAGAACCTGCTTACTACTTGAACAGAGAACCACTGGGAGATTTTAAAACTATGTTATGGATTTGCCCCTGGACCCCTCTCCGCCCGCGAGTTCAGAGGAGGAGGGTGAGTTTGAGTCGACAAAGAAAAGCACGGAGCCGAATGTTGGTCAGGATCGGGGCTTAGGGAGTGCTGGCCTGATGGAGCAACCTCAGCTGGGTCAATCGGAAGAACGACAGGCTGAGGCTGAGTGAGGCAAGCCACACTGTAGCAAGTTGGCCAGGAGGCTCCAGGTGAGGACTGGGATCAGCCGCTGCCAATTCACAATCAGGAGGAGGTAGGGTCCACACCTCTTTCTGATTCAAGGACATATAGAGCAGAGAGGAGACAAGCACAACACCAGTCAGCAACTTGTGAGGAGGCAACCTCACCTCATGAAGGGGTGCACTGGTGTTGCCCATTTAATCCCGCCCTGAGGACTTGAGCGTTGCTAGAGCAATGTGCCTAGTTCTGTGCCTTGTGTGCTTGTGCCATGTATCCTGATCCGTTCAACTCGTGGACTGCTTTCCTGGACTTTGTGTTACCCAGTGATTCTTGCCGTGCTGAACTCAGAATTTGGACCAGTGCAATGGGGGTGCTTTCCAAGGAACTGTTTGGGGAGGAGGGGTTGAATAAGCAACTAGACTCTTGCTGTATGTGTGTGTGGCGGGGGGGGGGAGAGAGAGGGGCAGCACAAACTAGAAGACAAGACTAGCAAGTTGAAAAAACATCCTGGAAGAAGGAAATAGCAAGCCCACTTCCTGATGTGTCCCTTACATCAACCATGGGATATTACTGTCTCTTTTATGTGGTAAAATCAGTGCTTTTTTTGTAAATAAAAAAAAGGTGCCGGAACTCACACACATCATACAACCTGCCTTGCCTACTCTACAAGGTTCCATCCAAAAAAGGTGCCAGAACTCCGTTCTGGACGTTCTATGAGAAAAAAAGCCCTGGGTAAAATATATGCAACATCCAGGCCAATGGAAATAGGGAAGATCTGCTTATGGATTGTTTGTAAAGATAGTAGTGATGATAAACTTATAGGAACTGGAGTTTTTGTTTTGATAAGGATGTCCTTTCACTTTGCTTTCTGTTCTCTAAAGGCATTGTACAAATCACTGGAGAAACTGGAAAATGAAAAAGTTGACAAAGATTGCCTAGAGATGGAAATCCATGTGGTAAGCAGTTTGACTTACTGACATACGATGGATATAAGCATGCTTGGGGAATCCTGAATAGATAGTCCCGAGAAGGTTTTATGTACAAATGGAGCCTGTGGGGCAGTCAGGAATAGCAAGCTTCCACTCTGTTTTGAATGGCGATCCTGATACAGGTAGTCCTTGAGTTACGAGGGCAACTGGGACTGGTATTTCCCTTCCTAAGTGATGCGGATGTATACTGCAGTGTTGTGTGACTGAACCACTTAGTGACGGTAATCCCTGCAGTCCCAATTGCCGCTGTTAAGCAAGGATCGCAAATCGTTAAGCAAGCATCTCCTCACAACTTTCTTCCGGCTTCCAACAACTAAAGTCAGTGGAGAAGCCGGCAGGAAGTTGCAGTTTTAGGTGGCTTGCAAGCAGGCTGGCAGGTTAGGGTTAGGGTACTGTTAGAAAGAAAGAGCCAGGGAGATGCAGCACAAGTGCAGTGGGGCTTGGGGTGACTGCTGCTGGGTGAGAGTGTGTGTGAGGATGCGTTAATGGGGTGGCGTGGCATGAACATGGCAGAGCTTGGGATGGCTGAGACTAAGTAGAGAGGATGCACAAAGGCATGCAAATGGTGGGGAGGAGAAGCGTGAGCATAGCGGGGCTTGAAGTGGCTGCTGGGTGGGAAAGGGAATGAGGGGTGCACGGATGGCCAGAGAGGTGCAGCACAGGTATAGCAGAGCTGGAGTGACTGCTGCTGGGTAGGAGAGGGTATACAAGCGGGTATGAGTGGCTGGGGAGGTGTGCGGGTGCAGCAAGGAGCAGAAAAGGTGTCCAAGTGAGGAAGATTTGCCCAAGCACCCTGTGACCTTCTCTGCTGGCTTCCCCATTGACTTTGCTTATGGGAAGCTGGCAGGAAAGATCACAAATCCTGCTGTAACTGTCATAAGTGTGAGCTGGCTGCCAAGTATCCAGATTGTGTTCACCTGTCCATGGGGTTGCTGGGAGAGCCTAGCTGTAACCACCTCCCATTCAGCACCATCGTAACTTTAAATGATTCTTGAATGAGTGGTTATTGAAGACGGACTACTTGTATTTACCATCCCTTGAGCTTGGGTTAGGTTGGATTAGTGCTATTTTGGACTTTCGTGTAATTTGTGGTTCCTGAGGGCAGAGGAGGGAGAGATCCTCAGGTATCAGTGAGACCAAAGATCTATCTCTGTCCTTTTTTTGTCTTCATTTTCAGAAAGCAGATAAGACTGCTCTTGCGGCAAAGGTCAGTCGCAGCCAGTTTGATGCCACCACAGAACAGCTACATAAGATGATGCAGGAACTGCTAAATAAGATGGTGGGGCAAGAGCAAGACTGGCAGAAAATGCTTGACAAACTCTTGATTGAAATGGACTCCAAGGTAAGCAAGATGCATCCTTCTTAGCCATTTGCAATCCCGTCAGCAGGAAAACTACTTGTGCTAGGGGTCCATATTGTGATGTGCAGTGAGGCTGCTAAGCTCCTTACAGAAATGTTGGTCCTTTTCTCCTTGGCCAGAAACACGGATGGGTGGTAGAATACATACATAGCTTGGGTTTTCCTCTACAGCCAGGTGGACCTGAAGCACATTATCTATGCATTCTGATTTCCAGCTTGTTTCTGGACACAGTGAAAATTCTGTTTTTGATCTAATGAACACTAACACACATGCCTCTTCCCCAGTATTTCCCAGATGCCCTGGGAATTAACATCTCTGGCTGGGAATTCGAGGATTTGGCTCCACTGCCTCTAGAGAGTAGGAAGCTGAAAGAGGTTGTAAACAGACTGAGATGAAAATTATGAGCTCTCTTGTTCTCTCCAATTATTCAGCTACTCTTGCCGTATAAGCTGTGACAAGAAAGGGGGGGGGGAAATAGATCCTTTTTCTCTGGTGGCAAAGAAGCCTCTGCAGGGAGATGTCCTCAGTGCCTATGCTTTTATTGTATAGGCGACAAATCAAGACTATTATTTTCCTGTCTTTTGCTTCATTTGCATTGTTATTTTTCTTTCTTTCTTCAGCTCCTATTGCCGATCCTGTTTCTACAAAAATAATAAGCAGAAAGTGTTAATTTTATTACTATTTATGAGGCTTCATTGAAAATGTTTCTATCATAAACTACTTGGAGCATGGATAGTTAGAAAGGCATTAAACTAAAGATTAAACTAAAAAGAATAGCTTTATAGGAACAATTCCATGCCTCTGTGTGGAATGTTTCTGGAACTAATTCTGTCAGCCTTTACTTGCTTGCAGGAGAAGGCTCTCTTGCAAAAAAAAATAACGATTCCAGAGTAAACAAGTAATATAAAGAAATGCAAAGCACAGGAGCAAAAATTTAATAAAATCACAATCTAGAAAAAATAAATAAAAGAATTAAGAACCCCTTGTGGTATGAACACTAAGGAAAAACTATATAGAAACAAATCAACCATGTATTTATTATTCATGTATTAATTAATTAAACTTATTGGACTGCCAACTACCAAAGTCCCTTGGTAGTTTATAGCAAGACAAAACATAGGAATTAAAATTCAAGATAGTAGGAAAAAAGCTAGCAATAACAATTAAAAACAATTTACAAGGTTTATTTAGGACGTTTTTGAAAGAAAGCAAAGCTGTTAGGTCCCATAAGCCAGCAGGGAGGGTGTTCCAGAGAATGGAGGGGCTAGAGAGAAGACTTGACCAAAACTGCAGCAATTGTAGATGAACTTCCAAAATAATCTCTAGGACTGGATGGGGCTGGGGAATCTTGTAGAGGTGTTTCCTCACAGAGGCTGGAACTGAATCATATACCGGTTTACAGATAATAAGATAATAATACCCCTTCACGCTTTACCCAAAGGCAAATAGGCAGGCAGCACAATGTCTTTAACTTAGATATAATGTGGTTCTTTTGAGTTCTTCCCGAGAGGTTTGATTGGTGAGTTCTGAACCAGTTAACGTTTCTAGGTTCAATACAAAAGCAGCCTCGCACAGAGTATGCCACAGGGGTCAAACCTGAATATTATTAATATGCATCATTTTAAGGATGAATTCGGTGTATCAACCAAAATTGGTACGTCAGCCAAAGCTAATGAAAGGTGCTACAGTATTGGCCATTGCCTCAGTCTAGAAAACTAGAGAGAGATTTGCATCAGAGGCAGCTGCAAATTCCACACCTCTTCTTCTTTTTTTTTTATTGAAAAGTTTTAACATACATTTTCTCTTTAACAGTCCCCCCTCCCCCTCCCCTCTCCCTCCCTCCCTCCCCCTCTCCCCCTCCCCCCCCCCCCCCGACTTCCCAGAGCTAAGTACAAGGTATAAAAACAAAAAAAAAACAATCATAAACATCCATATGCTAACAACCATAAACTCTAACATCTATCACTCTCTGGCTCATATAGGATAATACAAACACTATTAATATTAATTATATATAGAGAAAACAAGAAAGAAAAAGAAAAAGAAAAGGAAGACTTATTCAAATGCTACATGAAACTTTTTAGTCCTATATTTGTTCTGGATATACTCAATCCATTTTCTCCATTCCATAATATAACGTTCTTGCGAGTGATCTTTCAAATAAGCCGAAATCTTTGCCATCTCTGCCAGGTCAGAAACCTTTAAAGTCCATTCTTCTATGGTCGGCAGTTCCTCTTTCTTCCAATACTGACCTATTAAGAGTCTTGCTGCCGTAATTAAATTCAACATCAGCTTAGTGTCCACAACCGTAGCATCTGTAATTATTCCCAACAAGAAAAGTTGCGGACAAAACTTTATCCTTTGCTTGAAAATCTTCTGCATATTCCACCAAATTTTAATCCAGAAGGCCTTAACCTTTTTGCAAGTCCACCATACATGAAAATATGTTGCATCTTCATCACCACACCTCCAACATTTTGGCTGATAATTCGGATACATACTTGCAAGCTTTTTAGGATCTACATGTAGATGCCATCTATAAAACATTTTATAAAAGTTCTCTCTTAAATTTTGAGCTTGTGTAAATTTTACGTTCCTCACCCAAATCTTTTCCCACGTATCCATTGTAATAACTTCTTGGATATTCTGGGCCCATTTTATCATACAGTCCTTTACAAGTTCTGTTTCTGAGTCAATCTCTATCAATGCAAGATATATCCGTTTAATATGTGCTGGTCCCTGATTTCTAATTTGCTTTATCAGATTTTCATCAGTCATTGTAAAGCCAATTTTCTGGTCTTCTTTCCACCTGGCCCGTAGCTGAATATATTGAAACCAAGTTTGAACACACACCTCTTCTTCTTAACAGCTTAGAACAAGGAGTTCTACCACCTCTCTAAAACCGTAACACTGGATCCAGTTGCAGTTTATTATTACTGGATAGCCATTATCGACTACAGGCATGGACACAGGGAAGTCAGACTATTGCCTGAAGATGTTACAGAGAAAAAGGTCATCATCAACATGGTTGTAGCACCCGGCTCCAGATTTCCTGTTTATCTCCCTTGGCAAATTCATGTTGATACAGAAGAGCGCTGTAGACGGAATGGAGTCCTGAGAGGCACTTGTGTCGAGCAACTGTTTCCAGGTGACAGAGGATCGCAGTAGTTCCTATTTCCTTATTTCTCAGATCCAGAAGAATACCATTACTGATGATATCGGAAGCTGCTGGGAGGGCAAAGAGAATCAACAGATTCATACACTGTCAATTGACAGAAACGAGGCAATCTCACACGCAGTCTACTTGGAAGCCAATTTAAAACAGTTTAAAGAAAATCTACCCCTGGGTTTGCTTGCAGCTAATAAGTCACCATTTTCTTATGTTACCAACCATGGAAAGCTAAAAACTGGCCTACAGGTGCATAACTCCAAGGGATCCAATGCAAACTACTTTAGAAGAGGAGTAATAATTGTCTCTTTTCAACAAAGGAGCATCCTGGCTGCCTCAGAGATGCATTATGATGCTAACTAAAGTGTTTATAGTAACTTTTCAGGTAGAAATTACCAGCAGTCAGGATGCCGTAGAAAATGCTAGAAAGTTCCATAATTAGTGCTGCATCAGAAGAGGCAGATGGACTGGCCCCAAAGTGAAAGATATTATCTATAAAAAAACTTAGCAGCAGCACAAGGCTCTCTAACAGAACTCTGGGAGGAAGACTGTATGGTAAGAATCAGTCCCCTCATAATTCAAAACAATTTAATAATTGTTTTTAACTGTTCGTAAGTTTGCAGATGCAACGCATGCAGAAAAAAATATGTTGACACCAAAAAATGTGTCAACATTGGATACATGTTGAGTCTTCCTCCATGTAAAAGACTGGCCACTTCAGTCTGCCCTCCCCCCGCCCTCCCAATATCATGGGGCCATCTCTGAAGCAAGTTGGAAAAGGAATTTAGGAGACATTTGGGTGATAAGGAAACACTTTATTTCAAATACAAACTGACATCAACAGAATCACTGCTGGGATCAACTACAAACCCTTCCAAAGCTTCTTGAAATCTAGTAGCCTTTTGAGATTATGCCAATAGATCTACTGTTACAGAATCAAGATGCAGCCACTAATCCAGCCCTAACCAAACGATGGTCCTTCATGACAGTGGGAACTGGAACCTTCCCAATCATGGCATGTCTCCATCAGAACAGATCAAACTGAGAGTGTGACCTCCATCGTATGTTGAGTAATTGGAACGACCTCCTCAGCTGCTCAAGACAAACTGGTTCCCAAATGGATATTGGGCTCCCTCAGCACTGTAAGCCCGTGGGACTCTGAACAAGTCTGAGGCCAATTCTAGAAGCTCTGTTTAGATTTCATTAAGTGGTAGAAGAGGCAGTTCATTCACAAAATCTCTAGTCTTAGCCTGCGTACCAAGACTGAATTACGCACATTTTAGTATAAAGCAGTTTTCTCGGTATTGTAGAATATTTTGATGGGAGCCACTGCACCTAGGCGTGCTCACCTGTCTCCCTCAACTGTGTTTCATTACACAAGCCAAATGGACTACTTCACCCACCACCCACCATTGTGCATGATCTCCATTTCATTTCAAGTTGACTTGTTCTTACAAAAGAACTGGTTCTTTGTGGAGATGGAACCTCCTTAAGACTTGAGAAACGACAAGACTGTTGGAGAGAGGAATACTCTTACATTTCTAATCTCCGTTCCCTATTAGCTAGCTAGTTTTCATTCAATATAGTGGCAAATGAGCATATAGCAACAATATAGGATTATCGGCCAATGAACAATATGAATAGTGAATAACGAAGCATTTGAGTGTCTCCATTAGGTAATACAGTTCTAACACAACATAATGTCAGTATTACCTACAGTAAATGCATTTTAGCAGGCTGGGGTTGGGTTGGTATGTCATGCTGTTACATAAACTGGTTTCTTTGGTTCTAACAATATATTATGCAAAGTCTTCATTGTAGTATATCAGTAATGTTTTACGGTTCGTGAGTCCATGAATCTAGCCTTTATACCTAGCTAAACTATGGTGTAGTGATGTTTAATGTCAGTCTAGGTGTCTTCTTTTAGACAGTGCTGCATTCTTTTCTTAAAATAAATGAGACAAGCTTCAGCATGTGTAGCAGTGAAAGCATTACTTGAGTATGGGGTGAAGAATCATACCAATGATAAATCTCCACTTATGCAAATCAAACTAAGGACCCAGACAAAGCCCAACAGTTAACTTGTTCACAGTTTTATGTAAACAAGCCTCAAGGAAGAAATGTATATGGTCCACTCCTAAGAAAGTTTTCCTGAAAAGCAATCCATCATTGACACAGCAGAAAAGTAAGAAAAGGAATGAGATCCAGATTTCATAAATTTAAAAGTCTGACATAACTGATGCTAAGGAATCAGCTTCCCATATATGATCACAAGAAAATAGCAGATAGTAGCAGAACATTAGATAAGGATTCTCCCAGTTCGAGAAAGCCTATTTAGCTTGTTAGATAAGTCCTTCCTGTAAACTTTTGCTGATCGCAGGCAGAAAGGTTTAGGCTGACATTTTTATTTTTGTGCGCAGGCCCTAAATAGAAACCCAGATAACTGTTTCTGAGCTAATGTTACATGTCCTGGTCGTGCAAATGGATATACGCATATCAATCATGCTATTGTGTTTGGAGTTAGGCAATGTTATTAAAGATAGGAAATAAGAGAAAAGTGAAAATAGACTACTTAAAGGCATCTTATACCAACAGCATTCATTATGTCTACCTCTACTTTTCTATATTTGCGAAACAACTTTTGCTTTTGGTTATTCATTCATCACCTTTTTCCCTTTTAAATCATGCATAAGTCCTCGTGCATATAAAATATACATGGCAATGGCTGCCTGCTGACTTTTACGATAGGAAAAGAAATCCATGTTGCATTGTTTTATCCCCATGCTGACATGGCGCTAGCAGAGGGGGAGTGTTCTTTAAAGAACCAAGCCTACAGAGAGAACAGCACCAGATTTGTATTGCCACACAATACAAAGAACAGAGTGCCAGCAGAACAGCAGCTGTCCTTCTGTCTGTTTGCTGAATGTGTTTGAAGTCTTCCTGCTTTTGATTTTAGCCCACTCCATAAGTGCTTCACTTTCCCCAAATGCCAGACTTTACTATTGCTGGCCTGTCCTCTATTAGGGAATAGTGATTGCCAAGACCTAATGCCTACATTAGCTTCCAGACCTCTTATATTTGCCTGGGGGCTCTTTGACATCACTGTTGTTTTCACTGCCCAGTCCCTGAAGAGAGATTTAAAAATGTTCTACAACCATCTTCCGTTCCACCAGCTTGGCAATGTTGAAATAAAAATCAGAGTCTCTGCCTTAAGCCGCCGGTCTTGCGGTAACCTATCCTACATGCAAAAAAGGAATGGAACACTTTGCTTCATTCCCTTTCCCTGTCCTTCCTAACATGTGCAAAATATATGCTAGTGGTTTCAGTGAGAAGAAGTTAATGGTAATGAATTCCATTGGTTAATTATCTTCTGCATGAAGAGTTACCTTCTGTCTACAAATAGTCCTAGATTATAACGGTAATTGGAGCTGGGACTGTTGGTACACATGGCGTTGTAAATGTAGCCATGACACTTAGCCACAGCAGTTGCAGCAATTCTGGTTGCTGTTGTTAAACAAGGATCACATGGCTCGTTAAGTGAGGATCTCATAGGTGATCGCAACTGCTGACTTCCTGCCAGCTTCCCAATTGACTTTTCTTGTGGGAAGCTGGCAGGAAATGCAGTCATGTGACCTTAGCTTGCTGCAATGTCCGGAACTCTTAAGGAGTTGTTGTAAGTCTCCCTTGTTCAACGTCATCATAACTTTGAATGGTCACTTAAAAATTTGGTTGTAACCCAAGGACTACCTCTATTCTCCAGCAGCTTCTAGTCAGTTTCATCGAATGATTTCTAGTCCCAGTGTTTGGCATTCACACACAGATGCAGGTAGTCCTGGACTTACGACTACAATTGATCCCAACATTTCTGTTGCTCACTGAGACAGTTTTTAGTGAGTTTTGCCCCATTTTATAATCTTTCTGTCACTGTTGTTAAGTGAATCGTGGCGGTTGTTCAGTTAGTAACACAGTTGTTAAGTGAGTCTGGCTCTCCCTATTGACTTTGCTTGTCAGAAGGTCGCAAAAGGTGATGACATGACCCCAGGACACTGCAACCGTCATGAGTCAGTTGTCATGTGTCTGAATTTTGATCACGTGACCGTGAGGATGATGCCATGATTGTAAACATGAAAAATGGTCATGCCACTTTTTTTCAGTGCCTTTTTAAGTTTGAATAGTCATTAAGTGTGCTGTTGTAAGTCAAGGACTACCTGTAGTCCACATGTACTCTTTATATATTCACTTTCAGAATAAGGAAAATTATTAAGCAAAGAGCAGAAAAAGAGTAAGCTGAGAAAAATCTTTCTTTCTCCATTTTCTGTTAGCCATGCTCGATTATGTCTCAGCCATGTTTCTTTACAGCTGCCCTTTTCCCAAAGCTGAGTAATTTCAAATATTACAGCCTTTTCTCATGAGGATGGAGATCGAGTCCCATTATTGTTTCATTCTTTTTCCAACTCAGCTGCATATTTCTTCAGACCTTCTACTCTGTCCTTGAACTTTGCTCCTACGTCGCAGGTAAAACTCTTCCTTCTCACGTCAAACAACTATCCAGTACTATTCATTCCTTGCAAGCAAAAATATTGTTGCTGTGTGATGAGTTGATAGGTACCCATAGGTACTTATTTCAGGAAAGAGAAATGGCCCACATTGCTGTATGGAATGGGACAGTTAATCCAGCCTTGATCTCAGTGCCTTGAGCCCCAGAATCCCTGAATTTTTTTTTCTCTGAACAGCTGGACCGCTTGGAACTGGACCCATTCAGGCAGCAGCTGGAGGATCGTTGGAAAGATATTCGGAAACAGTTGAAGCAAAGGGTTCCACAAGATGAAGGCGATGAGGCTGCAGGGATCAGAAGGTAAGAAGGCTAGAGAAGGACAGCCGTGGCATTAAGAAAACCCAGTACAAGGACAGGCAGATGTTCAGTGGCAACAGCCGTCAACCTTGACTTCCTATCCTGCCCTTGTGGTATGGTTAAAAATAAGAAGAGAAAATGCAGGTATGTGGGTCTCTGCACACAGGCTGTAATCCCCGAGGCTGGGTCCTACGCATACATTGAGCCAAAATGTGCTTTACTTGTGGGGAATGTCAGTATGCCGAGTCATCGTTTACATTTCCCTTCAGCATCTCCAAGTACCTGGCATATTTTGAGAAAATTAAAGGAAGCTCCCCATCTCCCACTCCTTCCTTCCCCCGCCAACAACAACAACAAAAGTAGAGCTTTTACAGAAAATGTAAATGTTTCCAAGCCACTGCCATGAACATAACAGTATTTATGCTTCCCCCTCCTCTGAAAAAAAATCACCAGTTTGGGAGTTAGTGTTTGGAATTGATGCCAGTAGGAAACCTCAGGATTATAGGTAAGGTTTGGAAGTGGAAAAACCATCCCAGAACGAAATAGAGGCAACCATCTTCCATTCGGCGGTCAAGAAAAACTTCACAGATACGTTCATATAATCAGGAATTGAGCTTGATTTGAAAGAGAATATATGTTTTTCTTTACTAACAAGAATGACCGCCGGACAGATGTTACTCTCAAACCTGGAGCTCCTGAACCCTTGCCAGAACTCTTACTTGATTTCCCAGACATTCACCTTGTCAATACAGGTAGTCCTTGACTTACGACCATTCTTTTAACAACCATTCAGTGGTGAAGACACTGAAAAAAGCAACTTACGGTTGAGGTCCTTGCGCTTAGTGACTGTCACAGTGTGCCTTTGGTCACGTGACCGAAATTCAGTTGCTTGGCAGCCGATATGTATTTATAAATTTATGATGGTTGCAGCATCCCGGGCTCACGTGATGACCCTTTTGCGATCATCCCAGTGGGTTTCGGTCAAGCAGAGTCAATGAGGGAAACCAGATTTGTTTAATGACCACAACAAAAAGGTTGCAAAATTCAGCACGACTCGTTTAACAACCGCACTGCTTAGCAACTAAAGTTCCGGTCCCAATTATGATCCTAAGGCAAGGATTACCTGCAGTCTTTTCCTTTAGAATGGCAAGCTGAAACTACTCTGTTGCACCACCAGAGGGCACTTGCGCTTTTTGTGTGGACCCACTGGCACAACTTACTGAGAGGAAGAGAGCAGGGGAAAAGCTTCTGTGAATGTGATTACTTTAGCAGTGCAAATCAGCAATTCCTGCTACGTACTCTTAGGTGATAAATACGCCAAGCGCTCCTTTGCTGAGGGTCCATTGTATTGTTGTTGTTGTTGTTAGCTGCGAAGTCGTGTCTGACCCATCGCGACCCTATGGACAACATTCCTCCAGGCCTTCCTGTCCTCTACCATCTTCTGGAGTCCATTTAAGCTCACGCCTACTGCTTCAGTGACTCCATCCAGCCACCTCATTCTCTGTCGTCCCTTTCTTCTATTGCCCTCGATCTTTCCCAGCATTAGACTCTTCTCCAGTGAGTCCTTCCTCCTCATTAGATGGCCAAAGTATTTGAGTTTTAGCTTCAGGATCTGGCCTTCTAAAGAGCAGTCAGGGTTGATCTCCTCTAGGACTGACCGGTTTGATCGCCTTGCAGTCCAAGGGACTCGCAGGAGTCTTCTCCAGCACCAGAGTTCAAAGGCCTCAATTCTTTTGCGCTCAGCCTTTCTTATGGTCCAACTTTCACTGCCATACATTGCAACTGGGAAGACCATAGCCTTGACTATACGCACTTTTGTTGACAGGGTGATGTCTCTGCTTTTTAGTGTGCTGTCTAGATTTGCCATGGCTTTCCTCCCGAGGAGCAAGCGTCTTTTAATTTCTTGGCTACAGTCCCCATCTGCAGTGATCTTGGAGCCCAGGAAAATAAAATCTGTCACTACTTCCATTTCTTCCCCATCTATTTGCCAGGAATTGAGAGGGCCAGATGCCATGATCTTGGTTTTCTTAATGTTAAGTTTCAACCCAAGTTTTGCACTCTCCTTCTTCACCCGCAACAAGAGGCTCTTTAGTTCTTCTTCACTTTCTGCCATTAGAGTGGTATCATCTGCGTATCTTAGGTTGTTGATATTTCTCCCGGCAATCTTAATTCCAACTTTTGATTCATCTAGCCCTGCCTTTCTCATGATGTGCTCTGCATATAAGTTAAATAGGCAGGGCGACAGTATACAGCCTTGCCGGACTCCTTTCCCAATTTTGAACCAATCAGTGGTTCCATGTCCAGTTCTCACTGTTGCTTCTTGACCCGCATATAGGTTTCTCAAGAGACAAATAAGATGGTCTGGTACTCCCATCTCTTTAAGAACTTGCCACAGTTTGTTATGATCCACACAATCAAAGGCTTTAGCATAGTCAATGAAGCAGAAGTAGATGTTTTTCTGGAACTCTCTAGCTTTCTCCATGATCCAGCCTATGTTGGCAATTTGATCTCTAGTTCCTCTGCCTCTTCGAAATCCTGCCTGTACTTCTGGTAGTTCTCGATCCACATACTGCTGAAGTCTAGCTTGTAGGATTTTAAGCATGACTTTACTAGCATGAGAAATGAGTGCAATGGTGCGATAGTTTGAACATTCTTTGGCACTGCCTTTCTTTGGAATTGGAATGTAAACTGATCTTTTCCAATCCTGTGGCCACTGTTGAGTTTTCCAAATTTGCTGGCAAATTGAGTGTAGCACTTTTACTGCACTGTCTTTTAAGATTTTGAATAGCTCAGCTGGAATACTGTCACCTCCACTAGCTTTGTTGTTGCTCAGCTTTTCTAAGGCCCACTTCACTTCACATTCTAGGATGTCTGGCTCGAGGTCAGTGACCACCTCATTGTGATTATCAGGGACGTTAAGCTCATTCTTGTATAGTTCTTCTGTATAATTTTGCCACCTCTTCTTAATCTCTTCTGCCTCTGTTAGGTCCCTGCCATTTTGGTCCTTTATCATGCCCATTTTTGCATTAAACGTTCCCTTCATCTCTCCAATTTTCTTGAAAAGATCTCTGGTCCTCCCTATTCTGTTGTTTTCTTCTATTTCTTTGCACTGTTCATTTAAGAAGGCATTCTTATCTCTTCTAGCTATTCTCTGGAATTCTGCATTCAATTGCGCGTATCTATGTTTTTCTCCCTTGCCTTTCGCTTCCCTCCTTTCCTCAGCTATTTGCAAAGCTTCCTCAGACAGCCATTTTGCTTTCTTGCATTTCTTTTTCTTTGGGATGGTTTTGGTTGCTACCTCTTGTACAATGTCGCGAACCTCTGTCCATAGTTCTTCAGGCACTCTGTCTATCAGATCTAATTCCTTAAATCTATTTGTCACCTCTACTGTATATTCAACAGGGATATGATTTAATTCATACCTGAGTGGCCTAGTGCTTTTCCCTACTTTCTTCAGTTTAAGCCTAAACTTTGCAAGGAGAAGCTCATGGTCTGAGCCACAGTCAGCTACTGGTCTTGTTTTTACTGACTGTATAGAGCTTCTCCATCTTTGGCTGCAGAGCATATAGTCAATCTGATTTCTGTGTTGACCGTCTGGTGATGTCCATGTGTAGAGCCGTCTCTTGGGTTGTTGGAAAAGAGTGTTTGCTATGACCATCGTATTCTCTTGACAAAATTCTATCAGCCTGTGCCCTGCTTCATTTTGTACACCAAGGCCAAACTTGCCTGTTATTCCAGTTATCTTTTGGCTTCCTACTTTAGCATTCCAATCCCCCATGATGATAAGGACATCATTTTTTGGTGTCTGTTCTATAAGGTGCTGTAGGGCTTCGTAGAACCGGTCAATTTCATCCTCTTCAGCACTGGTGGTTGGGGCATAGACTTGGACTACTGTGATATTGAATGGTTTGCCTTGGATTCGAACTGAGATCATTCTGTCATTTTGAGGATTGTATCCCAGTATTGCTTTTCCTACTCTTTTATTGACTATGAAGGCTACTCCATTTCTTCTGAGGGATTCTTGTCCACAGTAGTATACCTGATGGTCATCTGAATTAAATTCACCCATTCCTGTCCATTTTAGTTCGCTGATACCTAAGATGTCGATGTTCAGTCTTGTCATCTCTTGTTTGACCACGTCCAGCTTTCCTTGATTGATGGATCTTACATTCCAGGTTCCTATGGAGAAAAAATCTTTGCAGCATCGGACTTTCCTTTCACCACCAGACACATCCACAGCTGAGCGTCCTTTCGGCTTTGGCCCAGTCGCTTCATTCTTTCTGGCGCTACTAGTACTAGCCCTCTGCTCTTCCCCAGTAGCATATTGGACGCCTTCCGACCTGAGGGGCTCATCTTCCAGCGTCATATCGTTTTGCCTTTTGGTACTGTCCATAGGGTTTTCATGGCAAAGATACTGGAGTGGGTTGCCATTTCCTTCTCCAGTGGATCACGTTTTGTCAGAACTCTCTGCTATGACCTGTCCGTCTTGGGTGGCCCTGCACGGCATAGCTCATAGCTTCATTGAATTACGCAAGCCCCTTCGCCACGACAAGGCAGTAATCCATGAAGGGGGTCCATTGTATAAGATGCAGCAGAATCTCTTGGTCTAGCTGTGCTGCCATCCCAGGAGTTGTTGCCCTGCCTGTCCCTGTGTCTTGCTTTGAAAATCCTTTAATTAAATCAGAGAGTGATTATAGGTGTGAAGGCATGAAGAAATAAGATGCAAACATTGGGGGAGGCGCTGGCTGCCCAGAAGCATGCTTCCCTTGGATTTTTGGTGTGTGTGTGTGTGTGTGTGTGTGTGTGTTTCTCTCAAGGACACTTTCCAGAGAAAAGGGGGTTGGCGAGTCTTCTGCTCAGATTTGTCTCATGCAGCATCGGGGACAGTGACAGTTCCTGATTCAGGGTCCCGCATCCCAGCCCTGAGCATATCATGAGGGATTAGGTGAAGGTGTGTCCGGTTTGGGATAGGAAGGTCCACATAGTGATCTTATTTCATCGAAAGGAACCTGCAAGGCACAGGTGGGGTGGATCTACTGGCCTTCAGTGAAAGGGAGGGAGGAAAGGAAGGAAACGGATACGGACTAAGCAGCGCAGCCAGTGCAGTGTGGAGGGAAAGATCACTCTTCGTTTTGTCAAAGCAAACTTTGAAAGTCCACAAGAACAGTTGCTTTCACACGAAGTTGTGAGGAGTCTATTATTAGACTGCCAGCCCGGCCGAAGGAATGATGGAAGCTGAAATCCAATCTGAGGGGTTGAATACCAGGAGGGTGATGGGTGATATAATTTGGCTATTTTGGACATCTCTTTGCTCCCAAACAGTAAGATCTCAGAGCTAGGTCCAGGATAGGCAACCTGTAGCCTCTCCGAGGTTACTCAGCTGGAACTCCCGCATCCTTCCCAAGTAACCATGCTGGGAAAGCGCCTGCGAGTTGGTCAGTAGCATCTGATCAGTAGCACCTGGGCAGCTACAATTTCCCCAAATCTAGAGGAGATGATCAGTTTAACACGGGGTGCCCCTATCAGTTTTAATAGCTAGTAATGCCATGTATTGTTAGTACTAAGGGCTTTGGAGTAGATACGTGGTGGTGAACCTATGGCACACGTGCCACAGGTAGCACGCAGAGCCCTCGCTGTGGGCACGCGTGCCATTGCCCCAGTCCTAGGCCTTCAGCTGGGTTTTATAAAACCTTTTCGCTTTGGCTTCCGCCGCCGTGTGCAAAAAAAAAAGGTTCAATCAATCAATCAATTTCAACTTCTCACGGGAAAAAAAATATCTCGCAAAGTTGGAATTGATTGATTGAACTTTTTAGTCCCACCCAGTCTACAGTTACCACCTCAGCCATGCCCACCCAATGGGCCACGCCCAACCAATTGGCCACACCCAACCACTGGCCACACCCACCGGCCACACCCACCCAATGCACCACGCCCACTCGGCACCCGACGATACATAAGTGGGTTTTGGGTTGCAGTTTGGGCACTCGGTCTCTGAAAGGTTCGCCATCACTGGAGTAGATCATACATTATGTAGAAAGGGAGGTGGAAGAAAGCTGGTGATCTCGTTCACTGCCTTTGGGGCAGGAAGGAGAAAACACCACACACAGCTCTCCCATAAAGGATCTGTCTGGAGTTCTCCAAACTGAAAAAAAAACCTCCTTGTTTTGGAGAGGCAAATTCTCTCTCTCCCTCTCCCTTTTCCCTTTTCTGGGCACAAACAAAACATCATACTTCAGATCCTCTTTCCATTCATGAGACACTTTTGCAATCTGCCTTAGTCAAATGTAATTGGAGGGTGCTATTTTATCTGCAGTTCACTGGCTGTGGAGATAAGATAGTCCTCAACTTATTGCTTAGCAAACATTTGAAGTTACAACAGACACCCCCTCCCTCCAAAAAAAAAGAAAGAACCCAGGACCTGATTTTTAAATTCTGATATTGCTCCCCCTTGTGGTCACAAGGTTGCTTTTTGGGCACTTGGCAACCTGCCCATATTTACAGCCATTTGCAGCACCCTACAGTCACATGACCACAATTTACAGTGGGTTTTTTTCCCCCCCAGAAACCGGTGTTAGCTTCCAGTTGCCAGCAAAAACTGAGCTTTAACAAACAATGGGTCGGCTTTACAACTGCTGCATTTGCTTAACAACCACTGTCAAAAAGGCCGTAAAAATGGGTCCAGTCACATAGTGTCCCACTTTACAACCATCATGACTTGTGAACATTATTGCTAGACTCAATTAGGGTTGTCAGTGAAGGACTTCCTGTACAATGCCCAGATTTTTCCTTCCTTTCTGGGACATCTTTTATTCTCCCTCATAGTAACTGTATTTACTCATGGTGCACAGCCTGAGCCTCTAGTACCATATGTCCTCCCTCTAAAGTCTTGTTGTGGTCCCCCCCCAACCCCTTTCAAAAATTGCTATTGCAATTTTTAAGATGGCAAGGGGGGAGGGAATTATTAAATGCATGGAGAGTAATCTTATTAACTGCATTTAACTAATTTTATAAAATATAATTTAAGCCGAATGTAGCTCTTGTTCCAGTCCTGCCTATTACTTTGTCTTGCCCTCTCCTCTTTGAATCTGCTGCAGTTCCTGATACTGCAGTAAATTCAGAGTCTGACACTCCCCAGGGGCATTTTTAACATATAGTTGGTGAGAATTTCCACTATGCTTTCATGAATTTCCATCCACTGAACTCTGAATCCTTGCCCGATGAATGTTTTGTTTTTCTTGGCTTCTTTAAAGTTGAATTGTTTGTTGTGGAAATAAATACTCAATTTAACGGGTATGTTAAAAATGCCTCTGCATGATAGAAACATGCCAGGTTGCGTTTATCCCCCGCTCTTGTGGCCCTCTGGTTTAAAAAAAGAAGCATGCTCCTCTCGTGGCCAAACGTATATTTTACCCCCTACTCCAACCATTCCCCCCCCTCTGATTTGTTGTTTCTTTTTTCTTCTCAAACAGGAGACTCCTGGCTCACTTTCACTGCATTTCTTGTGACCGACCCTTAGAGATGGTGGTGCCTGGCCCGTAAGTCTTTGCTTCAAGCTTTCAAATCAGATCAGTAATCGATCTGCTTAGATGCAGGTATAGGAACGCCTCTACTAGGCTGTAGATTCAGCCATCAGCTATTCAGCGAGTTGCTGCCTACGTCCATCTATCTGCTGAGAAGCTGGCCTTTTCCTTTGTTAATAAAATGCTGGCAAGGTGTTAGGCCAGGAGCAGCTGCCCTCTCCTCTTTCACTTGTTCCCCATCCTCCCTTATATATCCTGTCTGCATGTTATCTCGACAGGCGAATTACGACTCTCCCAGCTGTTCCAGGTTTACCTGCTCACCAATCCCTCCGGCCGTATATGGTTTATGAAATGGAACAAATCAGGCAACTGAACCGCAAGTAAAACGCAGATAGGAGCTTCTGTGTTTTCTTCTCTTGCCGTTTCTTTATCTAACTTTTCTGTATTCAGGAACTGAGTGAAATAAGAGATCTGGAGTAGGGATCCACAGGGAGGAATGTATATATAAAGTGCAAAGTATCCATCTAGTTTGAATGTTATTCTTGGGATGCAACCTTCGTTATGTACAGGTAGTCCTCAGCTTACCATCATAGTTGAGAGGCCAGAACTTCTGTTGCTAAATGATACGATCATTAAGTGCCAAATACCCAATTTTAGGAGTGATCCCGTCAAGATACAGGTTTCCCCTACCAGGGTTAGGCAACCTTGGCTCTTTTTATGACTCGTGGACATCAACTCCCCCTCTCCCCTCCCCCTGTCTGTCTGTCTGTCTGTCTATCTATCCATCATTCTACCTACCATCTATCTATATCTTTTAATTTTGTTTCAATCAGTAGCTATGGAATTTTTTAAAAAACCCAGTGACATATCTGTGTCTAAGAGTGTCCCAATGCCTTAGCTCTCTTGATTTTTTTTTTGTTTTTTAATCCCATTTATATCCCACCCTTCTCCGAAGACTCAGGGCAGCTTACAATCTAAGGAGCACAGATCAATGTGCTTAGGAATAGCCTTCATTCTATGTATATGCCTGTTTATTATTAGGGCTTTCGCCCCCCCCCCCAAGCGGCATTTTTACAAAGTCAGCTTAATTGCCCCCAACAATCTGGGTCCTCATTTTACCTACCTCGGAAGGATGGAAGGCTGAGTCAACCTTGAGCCTGGTGGGACTTGAACCTGCACTAATTGTGGGCAGCTGGTGTTACTTAGGGAGGCATTAGCCCACTGCTCCACCAAGGCTCCCCTTTCCTGATTCCCCTTTCCTGAGAATTAGGGAATTTGTCTTCCCATTGGTGCTTATTTATTTGTTGTGACTTGTGTGCACATGGGAGGTGGAGTGAGGGGCCACAAGGTATGTGTGAGAATTCAAAGTATATGAATGGGGAGGTATGTGGCCCCCAGAAAGTTACCTATGGCAAATGCATTCTGCACCACTGAGTAGGTTCTTTCAGTACTGCCTGTTGTGTGAATGCTAGCAAAAGGTGTTGGGTGCAAGTGCCTGGCTTAACAGCATGTTTCTCCCTCCCCATTCCCCCCTTCTTTGGCTGTTGCTGTCTCCTTGCTCTGGCATTGGGCTGCATCCAATTCTCCTCTTCCCACCTCTTCCTTGTCATAGCAATTTGAAATTAGGACCGGGTGTTCGTTATGATGCCCTGGAGAAGAGTGCTAGTCTGAACAAGTTACGCCGCATCCATTCCAAGATGCTCATGGACATACAGAAGGTGCAGAGTCATTATGGCGGAGCTGCCAGGGTCAACGCTCAGATGATCAGAGAAGCCCTGCAGTCCCAGTATCTTGGCTCAAGCCCTTTGGGCAAACGGTAGGCCTTGTGCGATAAAGCAAACTGTTCATCTTGCCAGACAGAAATATAGAAAGCAATGCCGGGGTCTGATCAATCTCTCATCCTGGTGCTTCATTCAGGAAAACATAAGATCAGAGGGGTTCTGCACTGCCTTTCCTTAGCACTGCTAGGGCAAACAATAGATTGAGTATTACCGCTCATTTCTGCCTACTTATAGCCAGTCATGCCTCACTCCCATCCCAAACTTACCAGGAAAGCAGAGAGGGCAGAAAATAATGGAAGCAGCACATTGGAAAGGGAATAGTAACTAAAAAAGAATTAAAAGGAGGAGGAGGAGTTTTCTCTCAGCGAGCTCTGCATATCCCAATGGACACAGTACTTCTCCTATCAACCTGGGTATTGACACCAAGTCTGGAACAAATCAAATTATAGGCCAAGACCTGGACACAACAAAAAGCTACCTTCAATCTAGAGCTAACCAATGCACTTAATCAGATTCATACGAGGTATTTTGGAATATATGAATGTTTGTGACTCATTAAAGCAACTATGTCCTTTTCCAGTAGTTATCCAGTCCTTAAAAAAACACAGATGCTTTAATGAATTACTATGCAGCATTCGTGTATTCCAGAACATTTCCTCTGAATGAATTTAGAAGTATTGTGCAACACTCGTCTGCTTTAATACATCTATTAACTGTAATGCTGGCTAAAGATTATACGATAACCCAGGTCCCATGAACTGATGGTGCCACCTTCTGCAATGCAAATATTTGCATTTTTAGAATGATTTAAACAGCAGTCTCCAACCTTTCCAGCTCTGAGGACCGGCAGTGGCAGCAGTGGTGGTGGTGTGGGAGGTGAGGGGATGGTTTTGTGCATGGGCCTGCCACTTGCACAAATAGAGTTTTGTGTGCTCATCTGCCATTTGTGTGGCCCGGTTCCCAATGGGCCATGGCCTGGTGCTGACAAGGGGTTGGGGACCCCTGATTTAGAAGGAGGGGACAGTAGTTCCTTGGCTTTAGTTTAAAGCTGAATTGATTACTGTATCCAAGAAATAGTGTCTTTTTACTCAGACCTTGGGATCAGGGTCCTATTGAAATTTGTATTCAGGTAACTGTGTAAAATTGTTTGAGTGAAGAAAGGTTTGCAAAAGGAAGCTATAAGTAATTACAATTTCCGGAATTTGAAGGGAAGGATTTATTTGTTGAGAAGATTCTCTACTCCCTTTTACATACTGTGTACACTGCTATACAGTGAAGGAGCTTCCATTAGCAAATTTATCTCTACTTGTACGTACATCATCTCAGTTTATATATATTCCTTATGTATGTTTGGATCATGAAATTAGCAGGAAATATTTACATAAATTTCTTCCATGTAGGAATTTTGCCATGCCCTAAAGCAATCTTTTCACGTGCTTCTTTTAAATTTTTGTAGGTTTGTAATCAGACAGTGAAGAATTTTAGTGGTTGGACTTGCTGCTTGGGTAATCATTTGCAATCCCAAAACAGGCGCAGAACTTCACAGATTTGCTAAACAAGTCAGACTTGATTGTTATCATTTTACAATATATTCAGAGATGTCTATAAAGTGGCTCCTAATACATGCAAATCCAAATCTGAAAATAATGTCCAAAGTAGTTTAGGGTTAAGTCTGGTTCAGACTAGACTTCTTGTCTATGGTGAGATACAAGAATTTTGTAATCAAATTTCTTATTATCCAACTTTGCAACTTAGCTTGCTTTTCTGCTTTACCTTAATATTAGTTTAACCCTGCTGCAGCTGCATGTCTCGTTTTCCCTACTTGAAATTCTACTCTCTGTTTAGGAAACTGCTTTCCAGAAGTGGCTTTGTCAAAATAACTTTCTATTTGTTCCGTATGTTTTGTGTGCCTTGTTGCTTTCCTGTCCTCCAAGGCAGAGGTGAGGAGCAAGATGGTCAAGCAGGCTGCTGTTATGTTCTGTACCAAGCATTTCAGTGAATCTCTTCCCAGGGTTTCTGTGGAGAAGCTTAATGTGTCTTTAGGAAAAGGGCTGGGCCGAAAGGGAGTCCTGCATAATCTGATTAAGGTAAAGGTAAAGGCTTCCCCGCACATGCGTGCTAGTCGTTTCCAACTCTAGGGACCGGTGCTCATCTCCGTTTCAAAGCCGAAGAGCCAGCGCTTGTCCGAGGATGTCTCCATGGTCATGTGGCCGGCATGACTAGACGCCAAAGGCGCACGGAACACTGTTACCAATCTGATTAGCAAGCAGCAAATGGGTGGACTGGGCCAGGAGAGAAAGAGTGAGGTGGTAGAGACTCGGACTGTGTCTCTGTTGAGAGAGCCAAGCTCTGAAACAGCCGACTTGTGACTTGAAGAAAGCATCCATTTTTCCAGCAATGGGCTCCTCTGCAAAACCTCACAGACCTTATAATTAAAACTAGCTGCTATTTCACATCGTCTTATGTGAGGACAAAAATACTGTGTTGCAAGAATGAGGTCGTTTTTTAAAAAAATATTATTTGGGTTTTATTATCCATTTTTTGCATTTTGGAAGATCTAGCAGCATTCTAGACACTGTGGCACCTCTGATGCCATAATGGGAGGATATGAGAAAGATGACCTATGGAGACATTTGGATAATTTTCTTGCTGTGAAGAACGAAGGTCTAAAAGTCTGATTCTCTAATCCCCATCTTTTTAACAGACTGCAAGTTGGGATCCTCCAGTGATCCATTTCCCCCCCACAAAGACTTTCCTTTTCACTTCTATAGAGGGCAAACATGGGTTATGCTTTGTTGACAAGCATAGCAGAGCCTACTCAAAAACAACACTAACCTAAACTCTGTGTCATTTCCTTTTTCTGCTGACCTGGTCTTATTTCTTAGGACCACAAAATACAGTTTGTTTCACTACCAGCAGCCTTGTTAGGATTGTTTCTCATGGTCATATAGGATCAGTTTGAGACTTCTACGTGTCCCAGGCCTGGGGCAGGACCTCTCATCACATCACTCAAGAGACCAAATAGGCCTCAAATCTTACATTAGTGCTGGATGGCTGAGAGAATTGACCATGTAATCTGTAAGAGATGACCAGGCTGAATTCGAGGGAGGGATTGAGTGCGTCATCAGTCTAGAGCAAGGGTGTAAAACTCAATTTCATTGAGGGCCGTATCAGCATTGCGGTTGCCCTCAGGGGGCTGGGTAGGTATGGCCAGGGTGGGCGTGGCCTACTGGGTAGGCGTGGCTAGAGTGCGTATGGCCTACTGGGTGGGTGTGGCCAGCTCTACATCATTCGCATCAAGGGTGCCTATGGGGGCCTGGGTAGGACTGGGACAAATCTGGGGGTCTCTGGCAGAAGGAGGGTCTCTGGGCCAGGGCCAAGGCAGTGGGGGCCGTTCCCTCACTGTTTCCAGGATGGCTTCGCGGGCCACATGAAACCACTTCGCGGGCCGCATCCGGCCCCCGGGCCTTGTGTTTGACATGTCTGGTCTAGAGTCCCTTTGTGCTCACAAGAGATCTACGTCCAGCCCACCTTGAATTCCGCTGACTCCTATCTACCGCCAATTTGCTTTGGCTGTTAGTAATTCAGATTTTTGTCAAGTATTGGCATGCAATAAACCTGTATTCATTCGAACCGCCTTGACTCCTGATTTCCTTTTCCTTGACATAATCCTCAGGATCTTTCTTGCCATGGAGGCTTGCCTTACTCAAGGGCAGAGTGAACACGATCTGTGCTTCAGATTTGAGATATTGAAGAAGCAAAGTAGCACGCTAACTTTTCAGGCTGGAAGGCAGATTTGGAATTTTCAAAGTGAACAAGGACAGGCTTAAAATAGGGCTGCTATGCGAGGTGCATTTAAAAAAGACTGCTTGAGCAAAGCTATTCTCCCAAATGCCATTTACCCGAACACAAACTGGTGAGGTGATTTCTGCCATTTCCTCACACAGAGACACACATTCTCTCTGCCCCCACCCTCCCTGACTCCCCCCCCAATGCTTGGTTCTTCATCTCTTCTGGGCAGGTGGGCATACTTTCAGCATAGCAGTGGAAAGTAACCACTCACTGTTACTATTTCCTAAGAGTGCCTTTGTGGAGCCCAGAGTTTGGACCCTGTGTAGAACATCATTGTAAATGATGCTCAGACTAATGCTCTGCAACATATCAGCTGACCTTCCTTCCTTTTCCTATTGAAGGAGGAGGACACTTCTAATATCTGGCCCCATCCTGGAAGGTTGAGTTGCAGACAACTGTGACTTTCTCCCAACAGAAGCCTTGAGCTATTAATCCTGCCCAATGGGGTCCTCCCTTCCTTAGGACGTTGGTGAACATTTTATCAACATTAAGAAAAGAGCGATTACTATCTCATTGCCCGCTAAATACCTTTTGAGGAAGCCACTTTGGACCAGGAATTCTCTTACGATATCACCTGAACCCAGGGCTATTTTTAAAATCACTTTCTCCCTTTTGGGGATAGGAAAAGTAGGAACGAGGCTAGAAGGCCTCAGACATGCTATTCTTTTTTTTCTATTGCTAATTTATCCTTACTCCTCCAGAAAAGGTGCAAATTTTATCTGATGATGTTTGAATTTTAGCCACAATGTTCAGCCGTTATGGGGAACGAGGGAGGTTTGAAAGTAGGAAATAGGAGCAGATTGCCACCCAGAGACCCTTCTTTCATCCTAAGCCTTGCTGTGAGCCTGAAAATTTGCTTTGCTGACAATCGGTCATTTTGCTATACTAAGCAAAGATGTAGTGGATGTCCACATGGCAGGATGTAAGTGTGCTGCCCTCTATATCGTCTGGTTCATCAGATAAAATACAGTTGCTTGGTTTACAACACAGTGAACCAAAAAAATTAAACATTCATACCGGCCACTGAGCCAAGGTCACACTTTAACCCATGCCACCACAGAAAAGTCATGCCAGATCTTGAACTTGGTTGAGTCCCAATTTTTAATTGCAATGCTTCCCCTGCCCTCCCTTCGGCTGCTAATGTCCCGAAAGGAATCTAATCCTTCAGAAACAAAGTGGTTGTTCTGGTGGATTTTCCGTGATCACAGGGCCGCTCGACTTTGCCACGTGTGGATTATGGGTCCTTGCTTCTTTACAGGGAGAGACTTCCAGAGATGGCTGACTTCAGCTACATGAGTGTACCTCGACACTGTGGAGGCAGCCATACCCTCACCCATCCATTCAGACGCTATGTGAAACTGCAACAGTTCAACCAGGGTACGCCCTCTGTCCAGCCAGATGAAAACACCATGCTGGCAATGATGAAGGTAATGAGGAGCCAGGTGGAGAGGGAGTAGGAGAGGGTGGATGGACATTGGCACAGGCCTAGAGCGGGACAACCGCATTTGAAGCCTAAAATCTCAGCACTGCCTTTCACTGCTTTGCATGAACTGCCCTCCAAAAGGGCAAGGGCAAGGAATTCCACCTAGAGAGGAGATGTAAATACAGGTAGTCCTTGACGTACGACCACAACTAAGCCCAAAATTTGTTATGTGAGTTTTGCCCCATTTTACCACTTTTCTTGCCAGAGTTGTGAAGCGAATCATTGCATTTCATTAAGTTAATAATGCGGTTGTTAATTGAATCTAGCTTCCCCATTGACTTCGCTTGTCAGAAGGTCACAAAAGGTGATCACATGACCCCGGGACACAACCGTTGTAAATGTGAGTCGGTTGCCCAGAGTCTGAATGTTGATCATGTGACTATGAGGACATTGCAATGATTGTGTCGCTTTTTTCAGTCAGTTCGGCTGTAACATTGAGCGGTCACTAAACGAACTGTTGTAAGTCAAGGACTACCTGTAGTACTGTACAGGTTGGACATTTTGTCATTTAGTGGCTGAGGGGTTTTCCTTCCTGAGGTGCTCGTTCCATGAGCAGGATGCTACCTGTTTGCAGTTATTTGTAAAGTTTTGATGCACCTGAGGAAGAGTCTGGTATTCATCTAGGACAGTGGTGGTGAACCTATGGCACACGTGCCAGAGGTGGCACTGAGAGCCCTCTTTGTGGGCACACGTGCCATGCCCCGGACATGGCAGGCGTCCCTCTTCAACCAGCCATCCGAGGTCCCATGTGGCCAGATGCATCCCGGCACGGCTGGTTTCCCTCCCCCTGTCCCATCCCTCCTGGCCTCACATGCTGTCCTTTTCCCAGGCACAACCCACTGCATTGCCTCCTCAGCTGTCGGCCAGCTGTCCAGCTCAGAGGTGGCTTGTCTGAACTGCTGGTGGTGGGCTGCGGAGCCCCAGAGTGTGCCGGTTGAGAAGCCGGCAGGCTGTGGTTGCTGACGGATACCGTCGGCCCCCATATGTTCGCTGGCCTCTGTGTGGGGGGGGCGATGGTGTCAGGCAGCAGCTGCCCCTGCCTCACCTTGCCCCGCAACAATGGCACCCCCGCCCTGCCTCGCCTTGCCTCACTCCGCAGGACGAGCCTCCTACCTACTACCCCTCCTGCCAGAGACCTGGATCTCCTCCAACCCTGCCCGTCCCCACAGGCATCCCTCCCCATGAGCAACATCGAGGTGACCGTGCTCACCTTGGCCACACCCACTGTCTGCCATGACCACCACAGCCACGCCCACCCAGTGGGCCACGCCCACACAGCACCCAGCAATAGTGGGTTTTGGGTTGCAGGTTGGGCACTTGGTCTCTAAAAGGTTCGCCATCACTGATCTAGGAAACTGGTAGTTTTCCAGATGTTGCTGAAGTACATTTCCTAGCAATATATTAGTCTGGCTTGTCACTGGAGACAGATGTTGAGAGTTGTAATAAAGCAATATAGAGAAGATAGTAGGCTTCCCAGTCCTTGCCTAATGTAAGAAAAAAACCAAAACAGCCAAGGTTAGACCACAGGTGTTATTTGTCCATTGTTTATGTTCTTACAGTGCCTCAGGGTGGGAGCCATATAAATCTTATCTTTATTAAGCACGGAATTTGCCTCTTTTGTAGCAATTGTAGCCTGGTTCCACCAGCATCTCCCTCAAGACCACATTCCTATTTAGATACAGTCTGGATCAACTGCAATAGGGTACATAGGATATTGTGAACTGTGCTGCATTGTGTATAGGCTACTTTGTCATTTTCTGTTTTTTTTACCGATGGTTGGATGGAGACCTAGTCCTACTTCCACTAGGGCCATTAAAAGCAATATAGTTTAGCTAGTCATTATTAATGCCTCTGCTTTAAATATGACAAAGTTTGCCTCTTCCTAAAGGATCTTAAATTGGGCAGTTTTATACTGGAATGGAAACAGATGCTCTCTGCAGGTTGAAGAAATCCAAAGTCTGCTGCAGATGATCTGAAACAGAAATCTCTGACTCTTGTTCTATCCTTCCTTGTGATTGGAGACATTTTCTTTTCCTTGAGAATTGGGGCCCCATTAGCCAATACTTTGCTAAAAGGTTTCGTTAGCTTCTTTTGGCAAAATCAGAATAGGTCTATTTCAGGAGTTTATTTCAAGATTCTTCAGCTTTGTTTGTTTTTATGTTGGTGGGAGAAGAGGAAGGGGCAGAACAGGGGAGGATTCTTTTTAGAAAAGCCGAACGTGAACAACCCCAGTCTGCAGTACTGAAAGTAGATGAATACATGAACAGGAGATTACCAAGGTTTAACATTTGAGCAGCAGTGAGAAATGGAATCCAGGGTCAGCCAAATGTTTGATCAGACACACTTGTCAGTCCTTCACAACAACCTCTTACCTTATTTAAGCACTTGGGGAAGAAAGAGTATAATGCTTTTCTGAATAACAGCGATAACATCACCCTTTTTTTAGAGTCTCCCCTTTCATGCTCTTAACTTCAGGGTGGGTGGCTTGGTATTGTCTTTGAGATAATGGATATATTTTGTTACCTCTCTCTGAGACTTCTATAATATAAAAGCAACTGAAGTAGAACAAAAGCCTTTTTTGACCACATGTCCCTCTGTAATGTCTTTTTATTCTCCTCCGTTAGCAGAGATGCAGTAACACAATTTGGCCATTTTTGCTAGAGTCACCCATGCTAATACGAGTCCATCGTTCTGACTCCAATAATGCTAGGTGCAACTGAAAACCTTCCCATCTGGTATCACACAGGCATGTATATGCACATGTGCCATATGAGTACAAATCCTATAACCATTCCCCCATGTTTGTGTCATCTGGAGACGAAGGGAAATATAATTTAACAATTCTGAGGGAGGTTGCAGATTGGAAAAAGCCAAACTGAATATACTGGGTGGTTTCCTGATTATAGCCCCCCACTGTATTTTTGTGACCCTACGCAACACCCACTTACATGCCAGGCAGCATCCCATTGTGGGGTATTAGGTTTTTACTTCCAAACGAAGGTGGGGAAAGTTAAGTCAGCTATTGTCTGGGGAGGACTCTGTTGGGCGAGAAAGGATGGAAAGAAAGTACCAAGGCACTTTAGGATTGTGGAGATGGAAATCTCAGCAGCACCACTTGGGGCAAAGTTATTGTTCCTACAATTGGAACTGCAATATCTCCTTTGGAGAAAGTTCTGAATTTGATCACTTTGGCAGACGCTGCCAGTGTTGTCAGGGACCTCATCCCAAGATTGTGACTGGCACATCCTTTGTGTGGTGGAAAGAGCTAATCGCACAATAGGATCCTCAGGTTAATAAGAGAACGGGATCAGCTTGCTTAATTATGCTCAGAAACGAAATTGGACCACAATGAGTTGAAATCTTCAGTAAGTTCAGTTAGTTTCTAAGCCACATTTCTTTGACTTCCATGTTTGCTCCTGCCCTGCTCCCACACTAGTAGGGTCCCCAATGGTAGCATGTATCTTTTTACTGCAAGGGGCAGAAATCCTCACTTGTTTCACTCTGTATAGTTCAATAAAATTGGATTTCTGAATGGCAGTCAAAAGTCCTGACATGCCTTTTCCAATTTTCCAGCACTGGAAATGAGGCATTGTGCAGCAGATGGGAGGCGACAACGATTAGGGACAAGACAGGTGTAGCTGCCTGTAAATTTTTTAAAAGGAAAAGATCCAATTTCTAAGTTCCAATGGTTTGTCGAGTTACCACAGTGGGGTTTTCAAGCTCATTCTTCAGCTTTACAAGTAAAACCCTTGTAAAAAGTTGTTAACCTTTAGCAAGGTTCAGCTGAAATTTCTTCTGTGTTTGCATTTCCTTCCAGCATGAAGAAGTAGATATACTGGGTCTTGATGGTCACATTTACAAAGGACGTATGGACACACATCTTCCATCAATAACCGGGAAGGAATGTGAGTTTTGTGTTCTGTTTGCAGGTGCTCTGAATAGACCGAGTCAATTCTTTCTCTTTATCCTTTATAATCCTTTGTAGACAGCATGACCTCAAGTGAGAAATTATGGAAGTTGTAATTAAATTAGGAGGGATCCAGGTGGAAGAAGGCCAATCTATAGAATAGACAGACCTCTTTGTTTGTTCTGGTGGGGAATTGACCCCGAGAAACATACAGCAATTTCCCAGGTGGGCCTGTTTGACTTCTTGGAATCGCTATGGGACTTTACCTTCATATGTGTCCAAAACATTGATGCCTCTCTTGACACTTCTCTTATCAGCTGTCCCAAGAACGAGAAGCAAGCTCATTCGGTCTTCCTCACAAAGGCATCACCCCATGCTCAGTGATGTGGCCATCCTCCCAGCTCGCCCACAGACTGCAAAAGTGTCGGTGGGCGGCGCACCAGGTACGTTACAATCCTGAAATCAAGCTTGATTAGAAATGGAAATGATGCCTGAAGCCCACCTGGGAATGCTTGGAGAGTATTTCCTTCAACTTTCTATGAAATAATTGCTGAGGAAAGCAGAGGAGTGATGATGCTCAAATGAAGTTTCTGAGAGATGGCCTGTATTCAATTTTACCCAGTGCTTTTTTTGTAAAAGAAAAAGGTGCCAGAACTCACACATGTCATACAACCTGCCTTGCCTACCCTACAAGGTTCCATCCAAAAAAGGTGCCGGAACTCCGTTCTGAGCGTTCTATGAGGAAAAAAGCCCTGATTTTACCACTATAGGATGAGCATTGTGCAGATAACACTTGCTGAGGATTCCAAACAACTACACTTCACAAGAAGTGAGAAAAGCCAAGAGCTATTGAATTAGTGACCTTTCATAAAGTTAAAAGTTTTGAACAATGAAGGAGTGGTAATAGCCAGGTAAAACTGGGCTATTTGTGAAACCTCCCTCTTTCAGTCCTTGCTTTTTTTTTAAAGTAAGTTGTGATGCTTGAAGTATTGAAATCTGGTACTTTTTTTTGTTGTTGTTAGAGCTTCACTTAGCCTCGTAATATATTAGCCAAACTGCAACTTTCTCTTTTGCAGCTTTCGCTGTTATGTTTATGTTCTTCCATTTCCCATGAGAGATGAGGTTAGTTTCCCAGGAAACTGCCAGATCCTGCTTAAGAACGGAGCCTCTGCCTTTCTGCAGACACCCAGTAACAGGAACCCCTCTTCCTGTCTGTGATTCTTATAGGCGGAGGATCTCCGAGGCATGAAAGCCTTCAGGACATCATCTCTTTAGTAAACAGTCATTTATGGGCGGGACAGACACAGAACATACTTTCCCAACCTTGCTCTGACCTTCCAACTCTGTAGGACTGCAGTGACTGCTTTGTCCCAAAGCTTCAAAACTGAAGATAATAGGAGCTGTAATCCAGTGCTGGTAGAGGATAGGATTTTGTGAAAGGTTGCTGTTTTTTTTTTAAATGGTTTTTAAAAATAGGAATGAAACTGGTAGTTAAGAACTGATGTTGCAGATCCACGCCTGGTAGGCCTTTTCTTGGTTTTTGTGAGAAAACTCTTCCCAGCTGAGTGATTCTAGCTTTCCTTGCAGTCTTCATGGCCACTAATCCATCTGTCCATTATAGAGAATTCCCCTTTGGAGCACTGAGGTGCTGAACGGTCACGTCTGAGATGCAAATGCAAACTCAGTTATTAAGAATCACACTGCAGCAGCCTGGTTGAAGGATCTTTCCAGAATTTATGGTGCTGCTTTGCATCATTCCAAAGTCATTCCAGTGGCTAATGTAGGAAAAGTACAGAACCTACCAGTGAAGTGCATTGCCAGTTGCCAAGTGCACAAATTTTGATCAGGTGTCCCTGGGGACGTCTCAGTGGTTGTTAAACGCAAGGATGGGTCATAAGTCGCTTTTTTCAGTGGCATTGTAAACTTCGAAGGGCTAAACAAATGGCCGTAAGTCAAGGACTACCTGTGCAGTTCACGGATTTTCACCAGGGAGAATCACTTGGTCAAAGATATTGGCAGAATAGGCGGCCTGATTCATGTTCCATTTAATTGGCAACCACCCTTCCTTCTTGCCTTATTTAAGTCCAAGCTAAATCTGATGTTTCCCTTTGACCAAGTACAGACTATAGCAGGGGTAGGCAACCTTGGCTCTTTTATGACTCGTGGACTTCAACTCCCAGAATTCCTGAGCCAGCCATGCTGAGGGGAAAGGGAGAGGTTTCCAGGCTGAGCCATGCTGGCTCAGGAATTCTGGGAGTTGAAGTCCACGAGTCATAAAAGAGCCAAGGTTGCCTACCCCTGCACTATAGTGTGCTGTAGCATTCATGTAGTGTGCTAAACCACAGCTTTGTTTATCTCAGTTTATTGAAGCAACCCCTCCTGGCCTGGTTTGCTGACTACAGGCAGTCCTTGACTTACGACCACAACTGAGTCCAAAATTTCTGTGGTTAAGTGAGAATTTGTTAAGTGGGCTTTGCCCCATTTTATGACCTTTCTTGCCAGAGTTGTTAGGCGAATCACCGCAGTTGTTAAGCTAGCAACAAAATGGTTAAGGGAATCTGGCTTACCCATTGACTTTGCTTGTCAGAAGGCTGCAAAAAGCGATCACGTGACACACACCCTGGGACGCTGCGACGGTAATAAATATGAACCCATTGCCAAGCATCTGAATTTTGATCCCCTGATCATGGGGATGCGGCAAAGGTCGTCACTGTGAAAAACGGTCATAAGTCATTTTTTTCAGTGCTGTAAGTTTGAATGGTCACTGAATGAACTTCTGCAAGTCGAGGACTACTTGTATGTTAAACCTTGAAATATGTCTTTTGAACCAAAATAGATGGTCAATCACCGGTCATCAGAGGAATTAGAGACGACAGGCAAGCTTCAAGTGCAGCAGAGGAGTTAAAATGGCTTCCAAGCAGAATGACATCGTAGCAGGTCTGGGATCGCAGGAAATTTTCTTTTCAAAATTCAGGGCTTCTTCTCACCCTGTATAGTTCCTCAGACTAGCAGAAGCTTTCCAGGATTTCAGACAGGGGACTTTGCCAGGTTCAACTAGAGACGCCAGACTGAAGTCTCTTCTTTCATCATTTAAGGGCAGGGACCGGAAAATGTCAAATTAAGGTGGTTTTGTGCATAGAAATGAGGGGAAGGAAAGACGTTTATGCAGGGAAAATGGACTCTGCCGATTGGCTTGACCATTTCTTATAAGCCCAACAGTAAAATTGGATGTGGCTGTTTTGTGTGTTTCAGCTAAATCAATAACAGACAAGTCTCAGTTAAGGAACTCTGAAGAGTCTGGAAATTTGGAGAGAGAAACTTTTGAGGTCCGAATGACGATTCCCTCGAGACAACGGTCTGATGAGCAGTCTACTTAAGCCAAGAGGAGTCCAGTTTTGGACTCACACGGAACGTGGTTTTCACTGATGACGCCAGACAATAAAGAGTGTTCTAAAGGAGAAGGGTGCAGATCTTCTGCTGCCATGGAGCCATGGCCCTCTGGCTATGTCCACAGTGTTTGTAGTGTCTCTTCTTCCTATAGTGGTGATCATATAGTGATGTTCCTGGAGGAATCTGCCAGTGGGTGGGGCAGGGTAGGTGTAGAAGGTGGTAGGGTGGGGTGGGCCTTTCTTCTGCATTGTCTACAGGTCATTTGTTTTATCCACGATTAATTCAACTTCAGTACAAAATCCTCTATATAAACTGGCTAAACATAGCCGGTTTTAAGTATTGGCTTGTCCCCCTTTTCTATTTGTTGCTTTGTGTCCACGTTCAGCTATAAAAATGGCCATGTAAAAAGAAAGCTGGTTTTGTAGTCCAAGAAATTTCTCTCTGCTATGTGAAGAGAAAGAGAGATTGGATCTCTCTCTATTTTTATCTCAGAAGTGGGCTGTCTTCTGGCCTTTGACAGGTGACATAATATCAGTATGATCTACATATTTACAGATTTTGCAACCATTGGTGATTTTTCTGGAAAGCTCAGAAATTCTTGAGAAAACTCTTAGTGCAGAAATTATAGCAAGTGATGCTCTAATTCCTGGACTGAGCAGAAACAGTAACTTCTAGGGAATGTGTAGCAGCTGTTACAATAAATCAGTATGGAGAGGGAGGGTGAGGAGTCTTTAAACTTGTTCACATTTGTGCTACACTGAGAACTTAGGGGTGGGGGGGTGAGTAAGATAGGCTTTATGTATTGTTAATGAATGTGCAGGTCTGCACATATGAATATACACACGTACAAGCACATAACTGAACACCACCAAATTAGTATCTTATGCTGCTTCAGCCTTGCCTTATTAATTAGAGTTTCTTTTGGCAAACTATTTTAGCCTGCCATTCATAATGATCAATAGAAGCCCTGACTTTCATCTAATTCCAAATCTGAGGTGTGTGTGTGTGTGTGTGTATTGCTTCAGTGCAGGGTAGAGGATAATTGCTTGTTGGCAACTGCTTTTATATAAAGCAAAAACTATTTTTATTTTCCACTGCAAAATGCAAAATAGCCAAGCACTTAAAAGTATCTGCCTGCCTCTGAGTCCCATTGAATTAGTGTGCTTGCATTACATGCAGGATGAAACGACGACATGTCCTTGATTGGCTGGTAAGCTGCATCACCTTTAAAAGCATTTAATGTGCCAGTTGGTTAGCTGTAGTTGCCTGGATGACAGGGTGACTCTGTAAGTGAAAGACACTTTAACAGTCACAATTTAGGTAGCAGAGTGAACCCAACAAAAATATTTCTAGACTTCACAAGACAAACAATTATTCCCTTGATCTCAAGCATACATTTGAAGTAATCACACTGTTTCAGTTGGGCAAGCAACTAATTCCGCTTCACTGTGGCCAACACATTTAGTTCCCTAGTGAATCTTAAATCACCGCTTTAGAATTTAGAAAGCTTTCCAAACCAAACAAGACTTTGGTGGAAAAGAACATTTGGTTTCCCAGTATGGCTGTGGATCTTTCAGTGCCTAGTTACATAATACAGAATTTAGCCAGACTACACAAATATCGCGCTCTCTCATCCTGCAACAGAAAAGCTTCATTGCATTTTTTAAACGTGCAGAGAAGCTATTGTTCTTGAGCTTGTGAACCTCAGCCAAATGGTTTGTAGGGGTGAGAATGAGTACTTCCTTTCAAAAATTTCAGTCATGTAATTTAGGTGGCTGCTCTGCTTTTCACTAATAGCATGCAAAGACTTATCAGTTATGGGGCTGGGCCAGGGCTCAGGGACCAGCAGTGGGGCTTCTCTGCCAACACTGCTACCATCTTTACAGAATGCCAGAGGCAGAAGGAGTGGTCTCTTGGACCCAAGGAAGGGGTCTTAGATAGATCTCCTTTCAGTATTAACCATCAAAAAGCTAATGACGACATTGGAAGGAGCAGACTTCTGCTTGTGCAGGGTTGAACCATCAAGAGATGAACAACTACGGGTGTTTCCTTAATATAGAGGCTACCAGATTTGGATTGCAAGAATCTGGGTAATTAGCCACAAAGCAATTGTGTGTTTCTGCTGCATTCTACCACTTACCTTGGTCAGTATAAGCTACAGTACAGCTCACTTCCAGCTGCCCTTCTGTCATTACCCACCATGCCTGGGTTCCTCTGTGGGTGTAAGCGGAGCCTATAGAAAAATACCACCAGATAGTGTTGAACTTCAATTGACCCTCTGCCCTGAGAATCTCTACTGTAGGTGGCTGCTGCCCTTGTTGTGTTTGCATTTGTGGCCCTGCAAAATGCTCAGTCAAACTTGTGTAGTAGACACCAGCCTTTGTTTCCATGACACACAGTCAACAAGAGTTTCCCCTACTTACCTTTTTTTCAGGGATTTTCTGAATTTCTCACAGGTTGCTCCCAACTTTTTGGAAGCCGGCAGGCCTCCCCTTCATTGTCTGCTCTAGAAAAACCTAAAAAGTTCAAAGGCTTTTTGTGGAGAGTATTTTATATGGGGAGGAGGCACAAGTAATAGCTTTTAGTGTATACCATAGTTTACTCCCCCCCCCTCAGTTTTTATTTCCCTCCCAAAGATATTTTTTTCCCCACAGACCTTCCAAGCTTCTATATTACATTCCACCTGCTGAATGTAATATAGGTAGTCCTTGATTCATGAACATTCATTTAATAACAATTCAAAGTTACAACAGCCTTGGAAAAATTGATTTAGACCTGTCCTTGTGCTTACAACCATTGCGCCATCCCACAGTTGGAGCATTTGGCAACTGGCTTGCATTTATGACTAGTTGCAGCTCCCGTGATCACAACCATAATTTTTGATCTTTCCAGCTGGTTTCTGATGAAAACCATCAGACGGGGAAGCTGGATTTGTTTAACATCCATGTGATTTGCTTAACAACCCATGACAATTTACTTAACAACTGCAGCGTATATGGTTGTAAAATCAGATCCAGCCACGTGATGACTCACTTTTCAACTGCACTTAGAATGGAAAATCTGCTCCAGATTAAGGTCATAAATCGATATCTGTAATGCCACTAATGTATGCTCAGATGCATGCATAATTAATTAACATTCTCATTTCATTTATCCAACTGTTTTGCATAATATTGGAAGCCTTGAGGAACTTATTCTATAATCACAATTTCATTCAGATGCCCACTCCCCATTAAAATCTATGTATGCCATCCTCCAACACCAACATAATTCTGAAAAAATGGGGGAGGGGGGAGAGGTTGGCTTGGTTTTATATCTGTGATGAAATGGGTTCCAGAGTTTGATATTAATAGGTTAACGCAACAAAGAAAAAACTCATAATTTAAGAAGATAATGAAAGCTGTTAATGCAGGCATAATACTGGTTAGCTTAAACAGCTTTATAAGCATGGGCAAATTTAGAAGAATCAACAACCAGTTGCTGAAGATACAAGAAAAGAGGGGACACCCTTCTTACGGAGATCTTTATCCTCCTTCCACCTGCTTGTGAGGTAAACATTTAAGATCTTTTCAAGTCAAACTCTTAATTTGTGCAAGATTCATCCATTAGAATGATAAAACCAGCAGCATTGGGGAGATTGTATTATGAGTACATCTGAGGCGGTGGAGGAATTCTAGAGTGAAAATGCCACAATTCTGTCAGGAAACAAACACGTTAAGCTTGATTCAGAGTGGTCTGTCTGCCTAGTAACCATTAAGCAACTATGGAATTGTATTGAAGCAGCATTTTCTCAAATAATTATATGTTGTCATAACAGCAGGATCGAAGACTTTTCTCATGTACACCTGATACAAACATGCAGTTATCTTTTTCCTTCTGTGTCTTCATAACATTCCCTTCATCTGATTCCCACTTCACACCTAAGGTGGCCTCAAGCTATTCTTAGTTTTACTATGTCGAAATATTGTTTTTCTCTTTACCTGAACACAGATTTTGCCATGGATACGCTGACCCCTATTGCATTTTCCAACACATGTTGCTCTCAATGCCCTCATTACATTTTCCAGTTTCCACAGTACTGCATCTTTCTAGGTTTTGTTTCTTTTCAAAAATGTTCCTTATGTTCATGAAATCCCTCGTACTATTTCAACCCTTGATTTATTTGCACTCAGGCCATCCATACCTCCTACCTGATTTTAGAAGATTGGATTTGGTTAGAATTTGTGAACCAACGTGGCCTTCCAGGGCTGTAGATTTAATGGAACAATGAAGAAAAAAAGTCACAAAGAAAGCAACAACAAGCCACTGTTGTATTAGTACTGAAAATAATATATGTGTGTTCATACATCCCCAAGAGCTCTTTACATTGTATCTAGGACTGTTTAACCTGGTCAAACACCTAATCAATATTTTGGCTCAAAGAAACAGAATATTCCTAACACAACATCAGTTGAGGTTTGAACTGCATCTGGATTCACCTTAAATACCATTAGCAGTGTTAGAGGGCACTTCTTCATGTCCATGACAATGGGCTTACCTTCCATTCTTGAGGGAGGAAAAAAAGCCGATGCAGCTCAGTTCAAGGTACTATTGGGGAAATGAATGGTGGCTTTTCTGCCATGGAATGGTTTAACTTCTGAATTAATTATATACTGTACCTGGGCTTGCACTACTTATAAAATCTGAAGAATGCAGCCCTTTCATATTTATTGGGTAGGCAGGAGCAGAACATTTTAGAATCCCTCTCCCTCAGTACTGTATATGTGTGTACAAATACAGAGGCACCTAGCAACAAATCTGTGGATGCGTGTCCCACAATCAGGGCATGCAAACTTTGGCGGGGCAGTGGCACATCTGGAATTTTGCAAGCATACCCATGATGGATGTGAGGGTTGTTATGGCCAGTCACAGAACACCAATTTTCTAGAATGTACCATCCCTTTTCCTTGGACCCCTGCTTGTTCACTTTTTCCCCCCTTCGGGGTAATCAGACGCTGTTCTAAAGTCTAAACAAGGCACAAGACTGCAGTTCCGTGTCATATTTATTTTCTAGGGATATCTATAATATCTTTAAAAATGGTCCAAAACCATCCTTAAGCACTACACTAAAGAGGTTATTTTGGGGACTTACAGACTGCCACAATTTCCAATACCTCAAAAGACTATGAAAATGATCCACAATTGTCCTCTGCTGACTTTGAAATACAGAGAACAAGGAGCAAATAATGTTAATGAACACATCCCTGTTCTAAGTAGCCACAGGATTTAAATAAAACCTTCACATTCATATTCTTTTGTTATGCTGTGTGTATTTGCCTCATGCAACAGGTCTAAGAAGTTGCAAGGGAGAGCTGAAAAGCCATCAAGCCATCTTTCCCCTTAAAAGACCATTTTAATCACCTGAAATAAGTCTAATTGTTCAGAGGCAGGGTGAAGAAAGAATTCCTGCAAATGGGGAAACACGAGTACACAACCTCCATAGAACTGCAGTATCTCAAAAGGCTTGGCTGCCAAACATGGGCAGAAGTATGAGATCTCACAGAGATGCAACATTAACTCCATATTTGTGGCAAAATGCTGATGTAATATGTCCTTTTTGTGACTTCCCTGTTCTATTTTTTAATAAAAATTATAATTTAAAAATAATTTTAAATCGGTATGGAAATCTGGAGAATTGGAGGCAGTATTCTGGACAACTTGAAATCTGTGCACACCAATGTACTTATAAACACACTGGGAATATTATAAAGCTGCTAAATGAATTGTTATGATCCCACAATACAACAAAGAGCTCAAAATGCTCATTTAGATCCTTCTAAAAGTTACATGAAATTATGGATTGCACTAAGATGTTACAGTTATTTGAGAGCAGCAGCTTTCTACAACCATTTTTTAAAAATGTAACTCAAGGAGTATAAATGAATCATTAAACCTCCAGAATTATTTATAGGAATAAATGTTTATACATTACCCAGAAGCATGTTAAGCCTCTTTCTTTGGAGCCTCTGTGATTCGTGTCAATCAAATTACTTCCTCCTAATTATGAATTCACCCCGTGATGGAGAAAAAGCATCTAGTCTCTCTAAAGGAGGTATCACTTGTGATGTAGAAAGTTCCTTTTCATTTCTAGAGTGGAAGGTTTCTGAATGATGCAAGCAACTTTTTATCTTTCCTCTTCCGCTTTGCAGATACAGAAGCCATCTTCTATAAACTTTTTAGGAAAACATGGCAAGGTCAGGTGAACAGTTAGGCAGATATCTCCAACTACCTTCCCATAGTACAGTAACTTATAAACACACGAGGTCACTTTTGCAACCTCTGCACAGAGTTATGTGCATGCAGAACAGATGAACTATGTTCTTTTCTATTTCAATCCTCTATTGCAGGAAATGCCATCAGCTATCTTCCCTTTCTTCATTAGATGACCTTGACCTCTTCTGTTACTCTGCCTAAACTAAGGAAACCATTGCAAACAACGTAAGGCCAGCAAGCAGCTGGAGGCTTAGCTACTTCCATCTCTGATCACTTGAGATTAGGGGTGGGCAACTATGGCCCCTTAATGACCCGGTGGAGAATTCAACTCCCAGAACCGGGAGCATGGCTGGCTCAGAAATCCTGGGAGTTGAAGTCCACAGGTCATAAAGAGGGCATAGGTACCCATCCCTGCTTGAAATCTTCACAGCTGGACAATAGTTTTAATGCCCAGCCAATGCAAGGGGCCCATGTATTATTTGCAATAAACTACACTGCAAAACCCTGTGATTGTTAAAGGCACACTTTTTTATTCAAAAGTCATGGTTTCCATGATGGTTAGAAAAAGGTTCAGTTCTCTGTATCAGAGTTAGCTTTCCCCGCCATCCCTTGTTCTCAGCTTCTATGAATAAATTGAGTTTTCTAGTGTTGCAGGTACAGCTATTCTATTTTTATTTTATTTTCAAGAAACTAATTTTAAGACTACTCCCCAAAACAATTATTAGAAATCACACTCATTTGCCTTATTACCATTTTCTCTAGATCTTTCTAAAAGGGAGGGATATCTTATATAAATTACTTGGTGAATAAAAATAATGTATTCTTCTTTAGGTAAATATTTTTCCTCTCACCCCAGAGAAATGAGAACATTCAGGGAGTGAGTCATATAGCAAATATAAGTTCGCCTGCTATTTCTTAAATGTTAGGTTTTTAAAAAATTCTTCCTGGAGTTGATACAAAGGGTAGAGAGCCGGAGGAGAAAAGGGCAAATTATTATTATAAAAAACCATTATTTGTTTCATTGTTTGACTTTAATGATTGAGGGGTCAATTTTAAATATTGACTTTTAAGTATTTCAACCCTTAAAGATGGATAAATTTGAATCAGCCTTCTCTCAGCTAATTTTGAGATGTAGCATTCCTAGATTTATTCTTTATTTTACAATAATTGGGGTTACTTTCTGGATTACTTTATTTTATTTACTTATATCCACCATTATAATTTTTAGAAACAATTCAACGTGGCGGACATATCTAATATTCCTTCCTCCTGCTATTTTCCCAACAGCAACCACTCTGTGAGGTGAGTTGGGCTGAGAAAGAATGACGGTCCCACCCAGCTGGCTTTCATGCTTAAGGCAGGACTAGAACTTTCTGTCTCCTGATTTCTAGCCCAGCGCCTTAACCATTAGACCAAACTGGCATTTTGGCATTTTAAGTCTTAGTAACTGTTTTCCACATACAGTATATTTTCTTGCCTATTACGGAATAATTTGCCTTGACTAGCAGCTGCTATCTTGCAACAGTAATATTAATTCAAGAACCCAACTCTAGCAATGTTTAATGTCAATTGTCTTTATAAACAAACATTGGAGCAAGTTTCCTAATGTCCTCCTGAAGTTTTGGAATTCCATCTATCCCAGCAGCCCTCGGGGTCAATGGCAAGAGTTTCTGGGAGATTTAGCCTAAAATATCTCCAGGGCCCAGTTAGTCCATCCACCTACACTGTGTTATTCGTAACAAAAAGTAGATGAAGAATATGCTCCAAGGGCAAACTGGTAGGGCAATGCTTATTGCTTTGACAGAAGAAAGCTACTCATCCACACCCATATTGGACTGGGTTTGCTTCATGAAGTTCTCCCAAAAAAACCAATTCAGCCCCATCCTGGCTTGTAAGTCCTGCCAAGTGCTCAAAGCTGAGGCTTCTCAAAGAAAGAGAAAAGGAGCCCTCAACAAGCAGAGGCTTGTTTCAGTTTTAAGAGCATCAGTGCATAATCCTGAGAAGAAGTAGCAGGGCCAGTCTTAACCACAGATGTTCTAACGAATTACACATCCTTCCATCCTTCTGTCTGCTACCCAGGATGGGCTTTAGTTCTTGTTTCAAAATCCCAGTCAGCCTGGAAATGTGGTTGATTATACCCATGGTTAAAGTTCCAATGGTGCTACTGCTGTTGAGTCATAGACTTGTATTTGGAAGGATCTGGAAACCCATTTAACAACAACAACAAAAGGTGAAAATGCTGAACCAAAGGTGGCTACAAAATGACACATTTGAAAGTGCTTGCAAAAAAAAAGTATATCGGCAGCAAAAGGTTTAGAATGCAATGCAGAAGGAAAACTTACCGGTACTTGCAGAAGTATTCGTACCAGGAAAAAAAATATGCCTATTAAATAAAAGCTACAAAAACATATAATGATGCCCAAAATGAAACAGAATGAACTGAAGATTAGCAGGGGAAAAAATGAGAAGACCAATTTAACAGACTTTGTATCCGTACCTTTTATCTGAGATGCTGGTTTAAGAGACAGATGTGTCAGTTTGTACCTTGCAGGATATGCTGCTGAAGTCCAACTTGTAAGAGCCCCAAGCGTAACAGTGTTTAGAGATAGTTGGATCTTTAGCCAGACAACATCTGGAAGCCTGGAGCTCCCTCACCTCTGAATGACACATAATTTTCAGTTGCAGCTTTCACTTCCTCCATTCTTGTTTGCCTACAGGGGTAGGCAACTTTGGCTCTTTTATGACTTGTGGACTTCAACTCCCAGAATTCCTGAGCCAGCCGGCTCAGGAATTCTGGGAGTTGAAGTCCACGAGTCATAAAAGAGCCAAGGTTGCCTACCCCTGCATTTAAGACCAGAAACAAGAGTTCTGCCCTGCTTGTATCTATTTGTTCTCATCCCATATTTGCCGTAGAAATAACTCCAAGCAAAAGGAACTTTAGTTATGGAACAGCTGTTATCTACCTTTTCCTATTGACCAGGTGATATGGGTGGCCTCTGAAAGGATCTGCCTATCCCAACATATAGTGGGATAGGCACCTGCTTTCCAGGACTGATCCATATCACCTGATCAGTCCTGGTGATTTTGTCTCTAGACGTCTTCTCAGGTCTGTCCTTCGCTATCTAGCGAACGTTCTCACCATTGCTTTATTATTTTTCTCCTTACATACATATCCTCACCTTCAAACTAATAACATATTTTTTTTAAAAAAAATGTATGCCACCTCACTCGGAATGACTGTGGTTACTATTTCTGTCATTCCTTTCAAAATAGCCCTTGAGCAATTCTGGCTGTTGAAACACTCAACTGATAACATTATGGTTCTGATGGGAATTATAAATCTATCAGGAAGTAAAAATATTTTTAATACAGCATTTGAGAAGAGAGGAAACATGTCATTCTCCGCACCTGGTAAATAAAGACACATAACCTCATTTCCCATTTGGAACTGTGAAGGAGACAGAAAAGTCCCTTTTGCATATCGCTAGGCATTATATAATCCCTTCCAAAGACTTCAGAATAGCATGCATATATTTCCAATGAAAGGAATGTAAGATGGCATTACAGGTTTTTTTCACCCCCAACTTTGATCTTTCTGACGATTACTGAAATTGTCAGTTAAAATGGGGCCTATAAATGCCATTTAAAGTGGGGAAAATATATTCGTCACATAAAACTTTCTGAATAGTCTACAAAGTTGACTCAGCCTTCCATCCTTCCGAGGTAGGTAAAATGAGGACCCAGATTGTTGGGGGCAATTAAGCTGACTTTGTAATAATGCCGCTTGGGGTGTGTGTGAAAGCCCTAATAAGCAGGCATATACATAGAATGAAGGCTACTGCTAAGCTTGTAAGCCGCCCTGAGTCTTCGGAGAAGGGCGGGATATAAATGGAATTAAAATAAAAAATAAATAAATAAATAAATAAATAACACATTTATGAAACTGCAGGAAAAAATGCCAGCAGCAGAGATTCTAAGGTCCCGAGAAGGGAAGGAAGGGACTATTATAATAGAAGAGAGGCTTTAAGTTACTTGCTTGTCCAGCTCTCCCCTCTCCCCACCACCTTCTTCTTGCAGCACAGAGGCAAATGACCTTGTGAGTTAGAGACTATCCACCCTGAGCAGATTTCAACCTAGATCCTCCTGAGAAACATTCAGAATGCCATCAACCGCACTACATGTCCAAACTAAGCACAAGGCATGTCCCATCCTTCATCTTATCCCATAATACATCACAGAGCTCTGAAATAATGTAAAAGTGGAGAAGAAATCCAGCTTGTTTGGCTGGCTGCCCAACCTCTTACTGGAAAGAGCCAGCAAACCTGTAGACCCAGTGGAAATGCTTCATCTGCAGCTTACGCTAGTTGACTGACATAAAATCATATACACTCACAGTATTTCCAGTCTTCAAGAGTGTCCTGTTTACATAGTGAATAAAATCTACTCTCACGCTCCTTGTGCAGGTAGCCTTTGATTTACAACCATTCATTAGCAACCGTTCAATGTTACAATGGCAGAGTGACTTATGGCTAGTCCTTGCACTTACGACTGTCATAGCATTCCCAGTCATGTAATCAAAATTCAGGTGCTTGGAAACCAGCATGTATTTACAATGTCTGCAGGGTCATGGAATTGCCATTTGGCACCTTCCCAGCCAGCTTCTGACTAGCACAGTCGTTGAGGGAGGGTGAATTCTCTTAATGACATTATTTAATTAACAGCTGCTGTGATGTGCTTAACAACCGTGGCCAAAAAAAAAGGTTGTAAAAATCAGGCATGATTCACTTAACAACCACTTTGCTTAGCAATGAAAATTCTGGTCCCAACTGTGGTTGTAAGTTGAGGATTACCTCTATGATGATCTATGCTTTGTCACATAGGATCTCTTTCTCTCAATATCTTGTTTCACTACACGTCAGATGTTAGAGAAATAATTGCAGTATGCCAATTGTGGGTCTTCATTGGTGAATTTGATAACATAGTCCTCTTAAGTATGTCATGAATATGTTTTGAACATGTCACTTACTTTGCTGTCTCACACAGACATCTCTACTTCAAAGAAAGAACTTTGAATGTCAGAAATTCACATATTTTTTTCATTCTGAGAATTTCTAAACAAAGTATTCAGTAAGATTAAATATTAATAGAAGGATAACTAAAGCACTGATGCACATCTAAATTATAGTGGAAGTGTATCCAGTGAGACATTGTCCTGTGTGAATAACTGGTTGATAAAAAGAAGACAAGACAGATAAGGAAGGATGCATTGACTAAGAGTGATGGAGTCTGTAGGGAAGGCAAGTTTAATAACCCAGAAATCTCAGGAAAAATACATATAGCAATAGTCTTTAGATTTATATACCACCCCATTGTGCTTTACAGCCCTCTCTAAGTGGTCAGTGTATTGCCCCCAACAATCTGGGTCCTCATTTTACCGACCTCAGAAAGATGGAAGGCTGAGTCAACCTTGAGCTGGTCAGGATCGAACTCTTGGCAGTGGGCAGAGTCAGCCTGCAATACTGCATTCTAACTACTCTGCTACCATGGCTCTGCCTCCATATCTTCACAGAACCACTACTGCTGAACATACTAAGACCCAAGAAGCAAAGTAAGACTGGAAATACACCTAATACCTTAACATTCTGAAAGCAGAGGGGAGAAAATTAGAAAGGGAAAAACGTATTAATCAAGACTATCAGACTGGGCTAGATGATGATGATAACTTTATTGTCACTTTGAATGTACACCAATCGGCATACATCAAAATGAAATTTCGTTGCATACAGCTCTCAAAGGGTCACCACCTCCGATATATACTCCTTGTTCGGGGCCCGCTCAAATTTCACACTGTCCATTTTAGTCTCTAGGGAGTGAATGATGGCAAACAGGACAGATGGAAATGGGGCTCCATGTGGATTAGCCCTCAGGTTAGCTTGTATTCTGACAACCTCGCCTTCTTTCCTTTTTCTGATCCTGACTCTTCCACCTTTTCCTTAAAGAGGCCTTGCTTCTTTTCGCCCCTGGAGCACACTGCTGCCGCCACCACCAACTCCTCCAAAAGCCTCTCTCTCTTCCTCTGGGCCTGCCGACAGCCTCATCCAGTTCCTTCGCTCCATAAGCTCCAGGTCCTCTCCTCCTCTGCCTCCTCTGGAAACAGCCCTGATTTGCAGTAGAATCCATCACTGGGCCAGCAGTCAGATCTTGCTGCTGGTAGAACAAATTCAAACAGCGCCAACGACTTTTAACGGTCTCACCAACAGTTTCAAAACAACTAGAAACTCGCCAGGCCAGCAAAGATTGTCAGTCGTATGTCGTATGTTACCTTAGTTCCACCATGTTGCTCAAACACATTAAAATCTTCCTGATCATGTGGCCTATAGCCCTTACTATCCCTCCCAAAACTATTCGCCTTCAAGAGCCAATGCAGCCGCAGCCATTCCATGCGCCGCCATCTTAGGGAGGGTTGAAGTACCACTAGATGGCAACAGACTTTTGGGGGGAGTTTCTCTCTCTCTCTCCTCTCTCTGCTGCCATCCAACAATTTCCCTAAATTTTACAGTACAAGAAGAATAGCTCTTAGGAAAAGAAAAAATATAAAAGCATACAGTTGATTTGTGGGCGTTATATCCAACCAGAGTGGGAGAGAAGGGAAGCCTTAGTTATTTAAGGCACTTCTGATCTGTGAGATACTACTACTCTTCTCCATTTGGTGCATAAAATGTATAGAAGCAGCTGTTGGAGTCATTGGGTGGCATCCAATAAGCTACCCTTTGTCATTTCTCAGACATTTTTTCCCTAAGATAAGAGGCATCTGTTTTTCCACTTTTTTCTCCAAGGGCTTGAGAATAATTCACCATTCCTCTTGGTGGTAATTTTTAACTTTTATTTTATTGCTAGAGGTAAGTGCATGTTGCTCCTGCTGGAGTTTTGCTTCCTGTGAGGTTTCCTTCCATAATTCTATCTTCTCCCCGACTATATTTTCTATCTGGAAAAAACTCATTACAAGGGAATTCCTTTTGATTTTAACTGGGAGAGATGACAGCACAGTAAAGACAGACCTTTTACACACCAGCCTCAACCAAGGACAATTTCCTTTTTTGGAAGGAAGTTAGAAAGCAAACCCCTTCCCTCAGATCTGAAGACTGAGAACTGAATGAGAACTTGAAAACCCGAAACCCAAAATGTGTCACCATGCCCTAGTACAGGGGTAGGCAACCTCGGCTCTTTTATGACTCATGGACTTCAACTCCCAGAATTCCTGAGTCAGCTATGCTGACTCAGGAATTCTGGGAGTTGAAGTCCATGAGTCATAAAAGAGCCGAGGTTGCCTACCCCTGCCCTAGTAGGAAGTCATGTGAGAGGCAAAGCCCTGAAGGATGGAAAATCATGTGACCGTGTGGCCTTACCTTGTTGCTGAGATGAAAAGACTGGTTTGCTGAGTGTCAAGGCTTTGAAACAGTAACGTGGTCGGATGCCACCTTTATGTATGAATAAGCAGCCAGGACATCCAATAGAGAGGCTGCTTTTATCCTCAAAAGATCAGGAAGGAAAGGGTTAGTTCTGTTTAAGGCTGCTTAAGAGAGCCACTCTGATATAAGGGTTAAGGCATCACACCAGAAACTGGGAGACAATGAATTCCAATCCTGACTCAAAGGCACAAACAGAAATTGCCATGGAAGCTCAGATAAAATACTGGATATTTACAAGATAGAAGGCAATGTTTCCTCCCCACCCCCCATCCCAGCATAGTTACCTGTGAGCTGAAGGATCCCTCTTTCCTTTGTTGAAGCTGTTGAAAACAAAAGAATGTCAGGAGAAACAGATATCACTGCTGTCAAACAGGGATGCCTTTGAAGAGTAACTAAAGATTACTTGCTTGAGAGTGGCTGTTAAGAGTAGATTTAACCTTTTTGATAATACCAAGAGGGCTTCTGTCTCTTTTTTTCCACACTTCAGTTATCTCTTCCCCTTGCCTCAAGTAGTCTCTCTCTCTCTCTCTCTCTCTCTCTCTCTCATACACACACACACACACACACACACACACACACACACACACACACACACCTCTGCTCTTTCTCCAAACAGTTAACTTAAGATTTTGTTCATTTCACCATAAGGATTCGGGTTATTTGCTGTTTCTGTTTTATATGAGTAGTATATGTGTCTGCTTCTGTTTCATGTGTTAGTGGAGTATATAGCCCTCAACTTAACTACCACAGTTGACCCAAAAATTTATGTTAGCAAATGAGACATTTGTTAATGGGAAATTTTGCCCCATTTTCAGACCTCTCTTCTACTGTCAAGTGAATCACTGCTGTTAAATTAGTAACACGGTTGTTAAGTGAATCCTGGCTTCCCCTGTTGACTTTGCTTGTCAGAAGGTCGCAAAAGGGGATCACATGATCCCAGGACACTGCAACCATCATAAATAGGAACCAGTTGCCAAGCGTCTGAATTTTGATCATGGGGAGGCTGCAGTGGTCACAAGGGTGGAAAACGGTCATAAGTCAGTTTTCAGTGCCATTGTAACTTTGAACAGTCACTAAATGAACTGTTGTAAGTCGAGGACTACCTGTATTCAGATGAGATCAATTGATTTTTGTACATGACATCCCTTATTTACAGGTATATTTATGGAGATTGTCCCATTTATGGGAATTTACCTTTGGGGCTAGGCAGTTTCTGGGAGGAACACACACACTTGTAAAAATCTACATTCTGGCATGGAGAGGAAATTGGCATTGTACAAGATCATTTGTATGTTTGTATTTTTTTTCTGTTTAACTCTTCCTTTTGAAAAATGCAACTCAGCTTGGGCAAAAAAAAACCCCAAACCAAACAAGGATACCAGTGTGTTGATGGACAGAGCTGAGGAAAGTATGAAATGCAAAAGACTTCCTTTTAAACATGGCAATATTGCCCAAGTGATGACCATGGGGGGGGGAAGGGGGGGAAGACTGCAACAAAATTGAAATTGAAAGCCAAGTGGGGGAGGGGTGGCACAGTGAGAAATGTGAAACATATTTAAAATGCAATATATTTAAAATATTTTAGTTCCCTTTCTTACTAAAAAAAACCACTTGTAACAACTAACATAAATAATAAAAGCAAGATTTTAAAAGACAACATTCACTCAAACTATTGTAAAACCTACATTCTAACCTCCAAACTAAAAAATATATTGAAATATTGCCCAAATGATGTGACACCACCCCCACCCCTCAGGCAAGGAAATGAGATGAGCAGCTTCACCCCCTGTAAGGAGAAAGGAATGTCACCCTTAACAGGAGGGAATAAATTCTCACCATTCCTAAAAAAATGCCCTTGATTTGATCAAATAGGTCACTTCTTTAAGTCTTGCAGGGCAAGACTATGTGTACTGTGTTTTCCCAAAAATAAGACCTATCCCCCAAATAAGCCCTAGCTTGAAATGTAAGTTTGTGCCTAATATAAACCCTACTCCCAAAATAAGCCTTAGTTTTAGGGCGAGGCACACATGTAAAAATCAAGCTAGATGGGGATGGGGGTGGTGGAGCTGCCCCACACACCCCGCACCTGCTTAACTTACGACAGATGCAGCCAGGCCTCCCATGCTGATTCCTATTGCACCGTTGTCTGAGTTCTGTGGCCACTTGCGGCCGCATGCCACATGGTGCATTACGCCGGTGCCACTGCTTACAGCAGGAAGCCACGCGGCAGTGAGCCACGCGGCCTCTTGCAATGCACCACATGGTGTGTATCTGCAAGTGGCCGCAGAAGAACTCAGGCAGTGGCACAACAGGTGTCGGGGAGTGGGAGGCCTAGCTGTGGCGGTCCTAAGGTAAAGCAGGTAAGACATCCCCTGAAAATAAGACCTGGTGCCTCTTTTGAAGGCAAAAAAAAATATAAGACCGGGTCTTAATTTTTGGGGAAACATGGTTAAAAGGAATTACTGTAACAATGGGAATAGATCACTTGGAAACAAGACTGTGAGGTTGGCCTTCAACAGTTCAGTCAGATTATTTCAAATCCAAGAGATAACAAACCAGATTTAGAGAATGTGTGTCCTAGCACGCGTGCGCTGTAAGCCCTGCTATGCTGGTGTAAACAAAACCTAATGCCATTTGGTATTAATTTTAGCCCCAGTCCTTCTCTTTCCCAAACTTTAGAGCTGGGAAGCCTCTGAATTCAAATTCTCTTCTACTGTTTCATAGTCATTCCTTCTTCTTAAAAGTAATGTGAACTAAAGTGCCTAGCTGGAGGTCCCTGACCACTAGATTTTGTGTACAACTGGTGCAAAAAGCCACTCCTTTTTTTAAAGAGAATTTCTAGGTCTGTGTATTTGGATTTTGTATTTGGGTTTTTCTACTTTTCTAAGCCACCTGGAAGTCACCACAAGAAAATACCTATCTTGTATGTTCTGTCTCCTGATTTTGCAGTCCTAGACAATGCAGAAATCATTAGAAGGTTCAGGCATAAACATCTGATTACAAGAAAAAAGCCACAATTCTTGCAAGGCCAACACACTCAAAGAGACAGATATTTCTGCCAGAGCCGAAGCACTAGCTTGTCTTGTGGCTAAAAAAATAAGTAGCTTTTCCTTGATGCCATTCACTGTCCAATACATTAGACTAATTCTCCCTTCAACTTTCCCTGGCCTTAATTGGCCTCTGTCCAACAGCATCGTTTAGTCCCTTAAAATAACCCACTGCAGGAAAGGGAGGGAACCTTTGAGGTGTGAAGTTGAGGATGGCTATAAGACCTTTGGCCTTGGTTGATGCTCTGATTTATTTGCAACTGTCCCAACATGTCTAGCTGTACAGTTTATGGTAACCATTTCAGACTTTGTTTTGCAGCCTTCCCCTTGAACCCATCTGAGAAATCCACCTGTTGTTTTTCATCCTGATAAACAAAAATGGAGATGCAAGACGTTGCATGTTATACTTTAAACAAGCAGCTAATGTTTACCCATGATAAACATTAACGAGCAATGTTCAAGCATTTGTGAGATGCATAATGGGGTTATGTATAAGGATGAAGGACACAGTGTAGCTGCCAACTGTACTTGACTCGGGGTTCCTAAAATAATATCAACACACAGTGCTGATTGTTTTTCCTGATCTTGTTGCCAAAACAGAGCATTCAATAGGACCTGAATGGCAAGTTCAGAGGTCCACAGAGTGCATGACTACAGCAATTCTGAGCTGTAATGAGTAACTTTTTCCACCCAGCTCACAGAAGGCTGAAACCTGATCTAGATGTATGGCACAGCAATGAAACTTTTTTTTCCTTCCCCGGCCAGTTGTAATGCATCACAGGTTTGAAGCTGTGAGTAGAGAAGCAGGGAATTCTGGGAGAAGCAGCCTTGACACATGTAAAGGGCATCCGGCTGGGGAAAGCTAATATTTTATGCTGATAGTGCTGCTGTTACAGCCTTTAAACGCCAACTGATCTCTGCACTCCTCCCTGGCAGCAGTCACATGAAAGGCCTCAGCCTATGGAAGCACAGCTTGAAGTCGGCCCAATCTCTAAAGAAAACCTGCCTGTTATTGTTGGAACAAGCGATGGACACATTAATCCTCACTGAATGCTCACCCACCACCTTTGCTTTGCTAACTAAAGTTGCCTCTCATCAAGCAGCCAGCTTGAGAATAGATGGTATTTCTGTGTTAAATAGGCAGGGCTAACAAAATGCCCCAAGGAAGGATAAGGTTTAAAAACATTGTAAAAAGTGCTGTGTTTGAATGAGCCCACCAGCTTCTATTGCTCTTCCTCTTCAGAGAGGAAGCCCAGTGCTGAAAGGTAAAGGTAAGGTAAAGGTTCCCCCGCACATGCGTGCCAGTCGTTTCCATCTCTAGGGGCTGGTGCTCATCTCTGTTTCAAAGCTGAAGAGCCAGCGCTTGTCCGAGGACGTCTCCGTGGTCATGTGGCCGGCATGACTAGACGCCAAAGGCGCACGGAACACTGTTACCTTCCCACCGTAGTGGTCCCTATTTTTCGACTTGCATTTTTACGTGCTTTCGAACTGCTAGGCGCTCACTCTGTTATGCAGCACTCAGGATTCGACCCACCGAACTGCCGACCTTTTGATCGACAAGCTCAGCGTCCTAACCCACTGAGCCACCGCATCCCATATATATGTGTTTGAGTGTGTGTGTGTGTGTGTGTGTGTGTGTGTGTGTGTGGAGTGTATGTGTAAATTATACTAGGGCTGAATTTAATATATTCCGTGTTTGCATTGCCACAGATCTTACTCTACTGTACTCTAGCAGGAACATTCAGGCAACCAGGGTAATGTTTGCTTGCTCCTGAATTAATTTCAGTATTCTTGGTAGTCCTTCAGTTCATTGGTTAAAGACAAATGGGTGGTATTTAGGATGAGTGGAAGGATTTACACTATTTTCAGTAGACCGATTTTCTATGGCCTGAACATGTGCTAGAAAAGGGAGAAATATATTGGGCTTTCCTAAAGCCTAGTGCATACTCTGGGAAGTAAAGTATCTGCAAATGAGTGGGCTTGCTCTTTTTAACAGGTACGAAGGTAAGTTATATAACAAAAAAAATCCAATTATTGTATAGAAAGAATAAAAAATCAGAATATGGCATATAAAATATGTATTTGGATTCAGCTCTGGATTTTCTTTTTATTTATACTGCACTCTGGCAAGAAGCCCTGAACCTGGGAGCAAAGCACAGACACTTCAGGAGACCTTTGCCTTGCAAAAGCCAAAAGGGTTAAGATCCTTGGAATACAGAAGCAAGAATTTGGAACAGGGGACTTAGCCATTGGTTAAATCAATCATGAATCTGCTAGTTACCATAATACTAGACATAAAGGAGCAAAAAATAAATTAAAAATTGTAGGCATTGTACAAAGGAAAGCCTACACAGAGCGTCATCTTTCAAGTTGTGTCAGTTGCGACTGTGTAGAGACAGCTGCCTGATAATTCTGAGCAATCAAAATGTATCTCCAAAAAATCAGCTCTTTAGGTTGAATTAATCAAAGGGAGGGTTACATGCATATTCTGCAGACAACTTGATTTCTCTGTGACTCACAGCTGAATGTGTGTGTAAGATAGTGTTTGAGGAGACAGTGATGGTACCCACAGTGTTTAATCTCCAATGACTCATACATCACATGCAAAGTTGCCCAGGATAAATCTGCATGTGTGAACTAAATCTGAAGAAAGTCAATGTAGTATGCAGAGGAGGAGGACACAACCCTGATTGGATCCTAAACAAATCTGTCTCTCTGAAGCACCCTTATCCATGCAAACAAAGGTTGTCCCAAGGAAAGGATTGGAATACACATTGAAAGAATGACCACTCCATTCAGCTGTTTTGTGTACAGTATTCAGAACCTTTATGGCCACTCCATATCAAATATAAAGCCAGTCATAAAATACAGTATTCCTGATAATGCCTACATTGTGGTATATGGAAGTAGCTAAATGCTTAGGACAGAACTGTTTTAATCCTTCCCCATGATCCACGTCCCATAAAAATGGGGTAACTAATCATATAGGTAGCAAGGTCTCTATATATACCATTTGTTTTTATCAACAAGATGTAGCTCTCATATTTGTTTATTTTTCCCATTGTTCTTTAAAAAAATTAAAATAGATCAAGTATACATTGAAAGAAAAGGTTTAAATAAATATAAATTAAAGTGAACACAACCATAGCATAAGAAACAAAAAGTATGTCTGGATCCTCCTGACCCTTATGCTAAAGAAGAGACAAGCTTCAAAACAAGGCTGGCTTGCTACTGGGAAGTGAAAATCTTATGCTCCAAATAACTTTCGTAGAATCTGTCACAATATGGACTGCAACATAAACTGAAACCCAGGAAGCCTTCTTTCTTGTAAGGAACTTGATCCATGTTTCCTAGAATCTACACTACACAGCAGGCTGAGGAGAAACAACATTGTGGTAGGCTTCAATCAGAGCTTATGCAACAAATGAAAGGCTTCCATATAAGGGCAGACAGCAGCACCTGCCAAACAACTATGAAACAGGTGTGACGCCAAGTTTTTGGACCACACCAGTCAACTGGGACCAGGTTTCTGAAGTGCCATGGATGTGATAGATTTAATGATCGCTGAAAATGTTACCAAGTGCCATCCTTGAAGCCATTGGGTACTTTGCACTTCAGCTTCCTATTGGTTGACATTCTGTAAGGCTATTTTTAGACTTGTTTCCAAAGCACAGCCAAGATGTCAGCTTACTTTTCAGCTTCTCCCCCTCCCCCTTCTTTCGGCACAAGTTTTTGATCAAATATCCAGCCAAGGTTTCATAATGTTTTATCAACTCCTGCTCTTTTATAGGGACACCAAGTCTCCACCAGAAGTGCCCCAGAAGTACCAACAAGAGAAAAGCACACACAAGGTCAATACACAGCTTTTGAACGCTTAAAACACTTATACCATCTTGTGAATTCTTACAACGACCTGTAAGCTGTCCCTATTGCAAGTTAGGTCAAAATGGTGGTGGTCACAGTAATCTACTTTGCCAAAACTCACCTCAATAGGTGACAGAGGAGAATGACAGACTTATTTTTCAGACTCAAAATCCTACTTCATCAAGGGGCAACGTATTTAAAAGGCTAGGAAGTCTTTGTTGTTTGGAGCATTGTCACCACAAGGAAGGTTTTTTTTTCTAAAAGATCCAAGCCAAGCCAAGAGTGGACGGTGAAGATGATGGAATTTGCAAAGATGACTCAACAGATAGCCCTGATTAGAGAAAAGACACTAATTAAGTTTAATGCCTATTGGAAACCCCTTTTGGACTTGCACACAACAGGAAAAAAAAGAAATGGGTTTGATGATTAGAATAGTGGAAAAAATTAGTTATATTATAACTATAGAGTGTCCTTTAAATTTATCCCTATAACTATTTTAGAACAAAAACAATTTTTTTCTTCTCCCCCCCCCCTGTACTTTTGGCATTGTTTGTTCCTTTTTTCCTTCCATCATCTTAAATATTAGTTTTTAAACTTCCTTATTTAAAACCCAATGAAATTATTTAAAAAAAATGAGCCAATCCTAGCACGATTTGAGGTTCATGACTGTACTTTCTTTATGCCCTTATTTCAGCTCGTAACATCAGCTAGGTCAAACTGCATTTATGCCTGATCCCTATCTATATTGACAATGCAGGTGACTGTGGCGCCATCAGCAAGTTTAATTAAAAGGCTTCTACTGCCATTACCCAGGTTACTACTAAAGTATTTCCTAATATGGGCCCGTGACTAACTCTTGAGGAATGCCACTTCTAACTTATTTAAAACACGAAAGCACTTTGTTCTCCCTACTAATTTCTTTCCAGTTGCACAATATCTGAACAAAATGTCTGTATTTACAAGTGTAAACAGTGACAGTAGTTTTCCATTCTTTAACAGATCAATCAATCACTGAACCAAGGAAGCAATGGCTTTTCTTCAGAAGGTGCTAAACTTTGATTTGGTGTTACCCAAAGCAAGTGGACTCTGCCCACTCTGCCTTGATGAATAGAAACCTTCAACTGTTTTGAAAAAATAAAGGTAGTCCTCAACTTATGACAATTGAGTCAAAATTTCTGTTGCTAAGTGAAACATTTAAGTGAGTTTTGCTCTACTTTATTACTTTTTTTGCCATAACTGTTAAGTGCAGTTAAGTTAGTAATCTCGTTGTTAAGTGAATCTGACCTCCCCATTGACTTTGCTTGTCAGAAGGTCACAAAATGTGATCAAATAGCTCCAGGACACTGTAACTGTCATAAATACAAACCAGCTGCCAAGCAGGGCAAATTTTGATCACGTGACCATAGCTTGCAGTGGTCATGTGAAAAATAGTCATGTCACATTTTTCAGTGCCGTTGTAACTTTGAACAGTCACTAAATAAGCTGTCGTAAATCAAGGACTACCTGTAAACCACACAGACCCATATATTTTGTCCTTGCAGGATCGATTCCATAAACATTTATCACACATTCACTTATTCTGAAGTTTAACTATCAAATCTAGCTACCTAGCAAACTTCTTCTCTCGTAGTTCTAAGAATGATGTCCAGCACTTGGCAATCGATTGGTTTTGATGTTGGGGCTTCTGTTCTATAGTACTTTTTTGAAGCTTCTAGAGGCCTGCTAAAAAAAATCTGATAGGGTGTAATTCTAAATATATTTGTCTTGTAATGCACCTTACTGAAATATTTTAACAGTCTGATACTTCTAAACGGTTGAGTTAGAATTTCAAACTTAAAAGCTCCAGGAAATTGTTCTCAGCAATGAATTCCCCCATCCACAACGTCATAATTATGACACTGAATATTACAGTAAGGAAGATTTTCTCTCTCTCTCTCTCTCTCTCTCTCTCTCTCTCTCTCTCTCTCTCTCTCTCTCTCTCTCTCTCTCTCTCTCTCTCACACACACACACACACACACACACACACACACACACACACAAGTACTTGAAGCAAGATTTGCAGAGAAAGCCATATTACCACCATTTGGATGCAGTAGCACCTTATTCTAATAGTAATTCAAATGCAAGAGACAGGGAAAGAGAAATAGAAGACAGAAATTAGTAGGCTTCAGAGAACCCTGAGGTAAAAAAAAAATTAGAAAAAGACAATAGATGGAAGATACCTCAAATGAGATAAAGTGGTCTGAAATGACCACAATACATAGAATAAATTTAAAGGGAAGAAGGATGCAGCTAAATCCGGCTAGGTGCATAGAATGGGATATGCCAGCCAACGGTATTGTTTGGCTGGCTGGCATCCTAAAAGAGGCACTTTATATTGCATCACTTTATCACAAGTCCCATCGATATATGTATATTCTTGGAAATTTCTTCTAACACATATTTCTATTTTTTTCAAATGAAAATTTATTTCTACAGCATAAGCCTGAATGACTAAAACCATCCTTGCCATTTTACCCCTAGACAAAGAACAACAAAGACACCCAAGTATAGCAGACAGAAGCCAAACTTCTTATAATACAAGCAGCCAATCCCATTCTTCTTTCCTTCCCAAAATACCTTTTGCCACAGCTGTTCACTGATGCTTGCAAGAAGCAAGAAGCAGTACATTAGCAACAGCTGCCCAGTTAACTCTTGCTTACATGCTATATTGCATTGTAATTTATCAGCGGCTTCTTGAGCCTGGACACAAAGATTCATCCTGAATCTCCTTTGTGAGTGGAATAAGCTAACATCTTCTTTAAAGATATGTGGACAGTCCAAAGCTCTGTATTATCATGGTAACAAACACTACTGGTTAGTCCCCTTCCTTCACATTTTATATCCACTGAAGCATTTGAAACATGTGTTGGTGTGTGCGTGTGTGCGTGCGCAGAAGGAATCGGGTTATTCAAGTCAGTCTAACTGCTTCTAACACCCTAGTAGCTGTTCTGTACCCAACAAGGCAGAAGATCTTCAGTTTGCACAATCAGAGCTCTCTATTGTGGGTGGGAAGCCATATAAGTTCAGCATGGTCTTTGGTATGAGAAGCAAACCATGAATTAGAGCAGACATGTCAAACTCGCGACATCACGTTACATCGCACAACGTTATTGGAGCTTTTTCGACATTGCCAGCAATGGGGTGGGCGTGTTTTCCTGATGACACGTCCAGCCTGCGGGCTGGCAGTTTCTCACCCTTGAATTAGAGAAGATACCTCTGAGCACATTACCACTCTCTCATGCCCATAATCCTAATTTGAATTACAGAACAAGTGAAAAATGTACATCAGAGTATGTAAGTTAATAAGCATGTCAACAAATATGCAATTACAGAAAATAGTCCTTTCTGCCCCATGTTGTGTGGCAAAACCTTTCACTTGAAGCATATGGGCAACAGATGCTACAAACACATTTTAGACAAGCTACAGCTTTCAGCCTGCTTGGCCTACATGATGAGCTCACTGTTGATCGCATTCATTTCAAGCCACAGACCAGCAGAGCTGAGAATCAAGCTATTCCTGTTGCCTTTGAACCCATGTTGTCAGGCTTTTGTGTTAAATCCAGGTAATCAAAATCAACTTTCAACTGACATAAGGTGATTAGGCAAAATGCTAACATTACTACCGAAATTCAGCTTTGGCTGAGTGGCTCCATGGCTGAACCTGGCTCTTCACATCTTATTCTAACCTTATCACCTCTGGACATCAACATGCTGCCTGAGGAGAACAGTCTGCCTGCTAACAGGATCCTTGGCACTTACCAAAATCCCTTCTCTACCAAATTTTAAATCATCAGAATTAAAAGTAAGGTACAGGAAGCTGGCACACTCAAAGCAACAGCTCAAGCATAACCTGCACTTTCAATAATGCTTCTGGGCCCTACCTAATTCCCACAAGGATTTTTTTAAAAATAGAAAGGGTGGAGGGGGGGGGAGAAACGGGAGATGGTAACTCAAAAGCTTTTTTGCTTTCCATTACAAAGGCATTTTGTGATTGGCCACCGCTGTGAAGGCAGCTGGTTTGACAGCACCATTCATGCCCTCTCAGAATTGCTGAGATGCCACTGGTCTGAAAAGACAGAAGATCCTTTTCAGTCAGAGGTAGACCACTGATAACATATGGATGCATCTACATTGTACATTGTAGCCAAAGTACTCCCTGAGGAAATTGTCAAACCCAACCACTCTTCTTTGAGTGGTGTAGGTAGGGCGAAAGCGTTGTTTTAAGGGTGAAATTAGTACTTTTAATACTCCAGGAAGTTTAAGGCAACCCCCTGCACCCTTTGCTAAGGGAAGCTCTCAATCACTACCAGATGTCATTCTAGACCACCTGGGGAAAGAATTATGTCAGCTCTGGAGGTGGCATATATTGTTTCCTGGTGGAACCACAGGAAATTTTTTAAAAGAAAAAGAAAAAAAAACCCAACAACTCAACAAGGGCAAAGTGCCACTCCTCCCCCTGGGCCTCTGGGTTGTGCAGTTTCTCTTACCGTTAGCTCTTCCTGATACTTCCTGGGCGGACTGCTCTTTTAAAATGCTTAGGCTAAAGAACGTGGCATCAAACTGTTGTTTGTTTGCTTGCTTTTAAATCTGCAATGCAATGGTAATTCTGACGGAATGCAAATATAATACTGACAACTGTTGGCTTACCTGCACAAACCCAAGCCAGCAGTTGCAATGTTGCCTTCTTACAAATGCTTAATTATAAGAATTAAAGAGACGTCATCTATTTTTATGCTGAGGATCTCCAGCAACAATTAATTGAAAGGACAAAAAACAAGGACCAGTCAGATTAAAAAAGTGTTTTTTTTATTTTTAAATTAATAAAAAACCTTCAACCTGTTTAAGCAAGATTCTGATTTTAAAACCTAAAAAATGTAGAACCTCAATGCTTGGCCTGCCACTGGTCTGAAGGGAGCGTTCAGGAGCCTTCCTTCAACAGACCCGTCTTCTGTAATAGCTCTCTGTGGTGCATATGCCTTTGAAAAATTAAGCGGTTTCCCTTCTGGATAAGCCTCCCCAATGCTTAAACATTGTCCTTTTTAAAGGGAATCAGCCCGAGAGTTGAAGGGGGAAATTTTTTCCAAGAAGAAGGGAGGGAGGGAGGGAGGGAGGGAGGGAAGTAGGGCAAGAAAATATTTCAGTTCATGGTAAGATACAAGTTTAAGTGATTTGGGATGTACCTGTTGCAGCCATCATGAAAGTTTCAATAGGCCACAACGAGGGAGTGTAGATAAAAAATTGTACTCACGTTAGAGCATCTTTCCCCTTCTTAAAAGAAAGAAAAAAAAACAACACCAACAAGGGGGGGGGGAATCCAGCCTGCGCAGGGAGAAAAAGCTGGCTATCAAAATTATTTTGTTAGAGTGCACATATTCCTGCCCAAGACATGAGAGCAAAAAAATAGACTTATATGTACACAAAGTTGTGGGCCAAACTCAACATGCTGTTTGAAGAGGAAAGTCCCCAAACTGTCTAATAGCAGAGGCATCTTGCCCCTATTTCATTCATTCTTTCCAGATTCCCCTGTGGCCTACAGAAAAAGTCTGTGGAGCAGCCTCTGCAGCATAAAATTAACGACAAAAACCACCCCCACTTTGATGGAGAGGGGAGGCTGGATTCTTTCAGCAGATAATCCTCTGCCAAATAGGCCTCTGAAGTGCCCATGTCTCAGCTGCAACTTCTTCCAGCCCTGGTCTCTTCACACAAGGACAAGGGCATCTACAATTTTGGAGGCATGGCTGGCTTCCTTCAATGACTCTTTTCCCAAGGCCCCTCAACCCTCTAGCTGCTACAGGTATTGCCCCACCCCTGGGAACCAATGGGAAAAGAGGAGGACAACAAAAACAAGAGAGCCACAAATTGTTGAGCCCTCCTACACACCCTACACGTTTCAAAGGAGGCACCTTTATTCTGTCTTCAACTCAGCTGCCTCTCTTTCCAAGCAGCGTTCTTAGAATACCACCTGGATCTTTGCAATTACGTTGCTTTCATCTGTGATGTATATACATTAGATATATCTATATATTTATATATTATAGTTATATATTTTTTTTTCTTTTTAAAAAAAGAGAAGAGACCAGTTATTAACTCTCCTGAAGAGCGGATAGGGGAAGAAAAGAAGAAGAAAAAGAAGAAAAGGATCATGGGGATAACTGATGACATAGCATCAATTTTTTTTAAAAAAAAACAACTATAAAATATTCCAGTGCGATCTTCAGAGAAAAAAAAATGCCCCCTCCCATTTCCCATGCCTCAAGATTTGCCATATCCTCTCCCCCCCCTTGCCCCATCTTCTTTCCCATTCCAAAAATGTTATAAGTCTTATCTCTGGCCATCTATTGCTGCCATGGCTTTCTGCTGGGGGGGTGTTGTCTGAGACACAGGAGGCCACATGGGCTGCTGATGATGAAGATGATGGTGGAGATTGTGGCTGGTGGGTGATGAAGGAGGGATCCAGGCAGGCTGGTGGTTGGGAGGCGAAGAGGCCCAGAAAGGGCTGAAGCTCCCTGGAGGAGAACATGCCATGGACGTAATGGGACTATTGCTGTTCTGGAGATTTTCTGAAGTCCGCAGCTTGGAAAACATTGCTAGAGCGTCTGGGAAGTTGGGTGGTGTGGCTGGAGTATTGCTGGGTGTACACATCTGAAGAAGACAGAAGAACAGAATTATAATTAAGGATTCCATCACTTGATCAACATGGCACCAATATGGCACACTCAGGGCAATAAGAAACAGTATTTAAACTAGTCCCAACAACTCTCCAATGATTCAGTAGTTTTCTCTTGCCAAACACATGATATCTTTTAGCTCAGGGGTGTCAAACTCACCACGTCACCTGACATGTTGCAACGTATCGTGACTTTTTTCCCCTTGCCGGAGCTGGGGTGGGTGCCGCTTCGGGCCGGCAGTTTGGCACCCCTGTTCTAGCTCAATCAAGCAGGTCAAAACAACAGTCTGGACTCCAGAACTCAAACCTAGGATTTTATTTTTTTTTATGAAAACTGAAGAACAAACTCCTTTCTTAACCTTGTACACCTAACTCAAGTAAACAGAGTTATAACTTTCTGTTCCACGTTAAAATCGATCCAGTGTGACCACCATCCTCTATTACGTATTTCACATTTGTTAGTGGAAACTGAACCCCAAATAAGCATAACAGTAAAAGCTAAGTTCTTACACCATTCTTTTCATTACTCTTTCCCTACCCTAATTAAAAAGGCAGATGCTGAAAATGATTTTAAAGGGACAGCGCGTATTAGCACTGCTTAGACGGGTGGCAATGAATCCTGCCCATGTGTATTTTTGATAAGCAAAGCAAAGGATGGGATCGTCAGTAAATGGGTGGAACATTTTTTTTAAGACTGATTCAACTAGCCTGTGAGCTGCCCTTTATCTTATTTGTGGTTGAATAGCCTGATCCCTAATTTGGCAAGATGCTTTTTGTGGTGTAGGATGTGGTTTGTCTCCTGCAGTTCCCTGGGTGAAAAAGGAAGAGAGAGACACTAACTGTGGATCCCCCATATTCCAAATCAAGGAGGAGGTTATCTCTCGTCTGTAGAAGGTAACAGCAGCAGCAATTCAGAAATTACTAGATGATTTGTCATAAACTGGCTCTACATGATGGCTAATAACTTGCTAGGTTTATCATCTAAGCCAGGGGTCGGCAACCTCGGCTCTTTTATGACTCGTGGACTTCAACTCCCAGGATTCCTGAGCCAGCTATGCTGGCTCAGGAATTCTGGGAGTTGAAGTCCACGAGTCATAAAAGAGCCGAGGTTGCCGACCCCTGATCTAAGCCTTCTTCCTGAGAAGCACAATTGAAAGGAAAGGAAAATTAACAGCAGGAAAGAGTACCAGGCTATGTTACAGCATCGATAATAAGGAAGAGCAAGCAGCACTTATTTAAACCAGTAGAACTAACAGCTTAGCCTATCAACCTTTTTTTTTGTCTCCTTGACCAATCTAATTCTGATCAAAGCGGTAAAACCTTCCACTTGATATATATAATATAAGAGCAATCTCATGCATACTTTTTCACAAGCCTGTGAAAGTTATGAATAGTCAGCAAAGAGCAGCCCAAGCACTCAAAGGCATATGTTGCTCCTTTACCTGAGACAGAGTCAAGCAGGGTTTCCAAAACACAGTCACTCTTCTGCTGAGGGAGGAGAAAACCAGCTTTCTCTCAAGCCTGACTTTTACGGCAAGAAGGTTTAAGGTTAAAGCTTCAATTTGAAAGAAGCCTGAAACTCTCTATAATGAATACGGGAGGCAAGAGGGATTGACGGCAAAAGCATTCACACTAAAACTAGATTCTAATCAATATATAATCAAGCATCAGAGGAGAGTTAAATATTGCTGCCCAGATTATAAATAAATTGCAGGTGTTCCTGAAGCTGGCTGGTCAGTGGAAGTTAAAGGTAAATGTCTTCTGCAACTGGATAGAACTGATGAAATTTCCAGAAATATTTTAGCCACAAGGAAAAGCGTACAGGTAAATTCTACTGCAAATTTTCACAGACCCACCACTGCTGACATAATTCCAAATGAAAAAAAAAAAGTCCCATAGACTTCGCTCATTTCGCCGGGACCTGAAAACTTGGCTCTTCGATCTATTTGGTCCAGACTGTGGGGTTGTTAATTTAACTGGGTTTTAGATTTACTCTTGGGGCTTGAATTTAATTTGTTTTTATTGTTTTTATTTTTGTATTCATGGTTTTAACTGCCCTGTAAACCGCCCTGAGTCCTATGGGAATAGGGCGGTATACAAATCCAATAAATAAATAAATAAATAAATAAATAAATAAATAGACGATGCCATCAAAGCAAAGTATGCAAATGAGCATTAATGCATGCACTTTGCATAATTTCCATTAAACACAAATAAGTTACAGTAGAACTGGTGACTTACAGTCATGGGCATTACCAATGAGTAAACTCTCTTACCACGACACTTATATTTTCCTATGTGGAAGGCTGCCCTCTTGTAGTTCTGTATCATAACCAGGTTCCACTTAGCGGGAGGGGGAATTCCTAGACTTGCCCTTGCACTATTATTATAACTTATTAGCATCCCTTCCGGCCCTGGATGCTACAGCAACACACTTCTTGATTAATCGAATCTGTTCCCATCCAGCTCTCAAAAAGAAATGTTACTTCTGAGAGATAAGAAACTGCAAGATATGGTGGTGTTTGGAATTACGCATATAACGAAACACTCCCAATTAATTGCCCCATCCATTTTTCTGCCTATCATATGGTATCTTCACTGCGTCTAAGGTAATGGTAAAGGTTCCCCCGCACATGCGTGCTAGCCGTTTCCAACTCTAGGGGCCGGTGCTCATCTCCGTTTCAAAGCCGAAGAGCCAGCGCTTGTCCGAGGACGTCTCCGTGGTCATGTGGCCGGCATGACTAGACGCCAAAGGCGCACGGAACACTGTTACCTTCCCACCGTAGTGGTCCCTATTTTTCTACTTGCATTTTTACGTGCTTTCGAACTGCTAGGTTGGCAGAAGCTGGAACGAGTAACAGGCGCTCACTCTGTTACGCGGCACTTTCGACCCACCAAACTGCCGATCTTCTGATCGTCTAGGACTGCGCAAAACTCTCCCTTTCTGACCCAATTAATGAACCAAACAGTAAGTTTTGCATAGTATGACCCAAACCAAATCCTGTGGTCTCTGGTGTTTCAGTGCACACACAGAAAGCAATTCAAACATTTTTGTTCTGGAAATAAGTTCTGTGGTGGTGGAGGAGGAGGGGGTTTTCTTGGGAAATATCAGCAACAGCTGGGAAGGCAAGACCCTGAGAAGATGGTGGAGGTCGGGTGGTGAACAGATCATGTGAAGAAGGACTGACAGCCACCATCTTATTCTCTTTGCCCTGTAAAATCAGTCTGCTAAATGTTACTTCTGCTAGCTGCTAAAACAACCAAGAGTCCAGGGTGTTTTTTTCCCCCCAGTTAAACTGCAGCTAATCCAAAAGAGTTCAGCAGAAAGTCTGTAGTACAATCAGTTCGGCTTTCAAAGAAGAGATTTTCTGTTTTGTGCACACTCCAATTTCGTCCTACTACTTTGCAATCCACTTAGATGCTCTCTTGAGGAACCCTTTTACTAAAAAGACACTCTTGCGGCTACAGAAATTCTGATGAATTCAACAACTGGAGTGGTCTGAACCTTCCATTCTAAATTTAGTCCTAAAAAAGGTTAGCAACCAGGACAATCAATTCATGATAAAAGTGTCGTTCCAGTAGGGGAAAGATCGAGAGTGGGTTGTTAAAAAATTTGTAAGCTGCCACAAGAATCAATCGCGGCAGTTATGGTTCTCCCTGAAGAAACTGTCCACAGAGAGACAACCATAAAACGACTACAGTGATGGGGGTACACCATCTTTCCTGTCACACTCTTTGCATTCTGTCATTCAAATCGGGATGCAGAGGTTCATTTTGTGCCTGACCTCTGCGTTAAAAGCCATTCCACGATAGGGATGCCTTGAAATAAAAATACACCCAAAATAAGAAGATGCTTTAAGACTGCTAAAAGCACAGAGTACAAATCTACTGCTGGGTATTGATAAATGTACGATAAAAACATGTTAGGAATTATTAATCAAGGAGCGGAAGCAAAAGTTGGCTATAATTTTCTGGTTCAGGACAAAAAAAAAAAGCATGATCTGAACACTCCCCTTGCCTTCCCCTCCAGCATTGAGCAGGTTCCTCCCGAATGCTCCCACCTCAGGATTTAATGCCTTCACTCCAACTCTTTGGGAGCGCCATGCTTTTCACGCTACATTCTAATTGGGTAGTTCAACACTGTTTTAGAAACATTGTTGTTCTGATGGCACAGCTGGCAAGTGGTCAGATACCACCCTGGCAAGTGTTCAGAGCCTTCAATGCCCTTTCACTGTCTTTAAAAAGCTACATTCAAGACCTCAGTTAGAGGTGCATCAACTTGAAACATCAAAGATGGAGGCTTCCCAGTCTACATCTGTTACACAACATGCTTATTGTTCTCAGTGCTACCATCTAGCTTCCTTGCTGGGTGAAATTCACACACATAAGCCCTCCCTATGCTCAAGCTATCCTTTTGTTTTTGAGGATGAATGTAGACCTGCTGTATTCCATTTCCTAATTTCCTTTTTCTTTTTATAAATGAGATCCTCTCTCTCCCCAAGCCATTTTACCAATAAAGGAGAATATGTGTAGCTCAGGGTTGAAATGAGCGGCCCGTAGTGTTCTCTGAGCTTGACTGCTTTCTTGCAGACATTTCATTACCCAAACTAGGTAACATCATCAGTGCTGATGATTGTTACCTAGTTTGGGTAATGTAACATCTGCAAGAAAGCAGCTAAGGTGAGAGAGCACCAAGGAGTCATGTTAGCTTGAGCAGCACACTAAGAAAACTACCATTTCATTCTGGGTACCTAACTACACAAGCTGAATCTGTTGGGTTAGAGGATAGACACAGAAGGACTGTACAAAATCACTGTACCCCATGCATTACGCTCATTCCTCCTATAAAATGAAACAGGTTGAAATGTCACTGGGCTTATATCAGGGGTGTCAAACTCAATTCCATTGAGGGCCGCATCAGCATTGCGGTTGCCCTCAGGGGGCCGGGCAGGCGTGGCCTACTGGGTGGGCATGGCTAGAGTGCGTATGGCCTACTGGGTGGGCGTAGCCAGCTCTACCTCGTTCGCATCAAGGGTGCCTATGGGGGCCTGGGCAGGAGTGGGACAGATCTGGGGGTCTCTGGCAGAAGGAGGGTCTCTGGGCCAGGGCCAAGGCAGTGGGGGCCGTTCCCTCACTGTTTCCAGGATGGCTTCGCGGGCCACATGAAACCACTTTGCGGGCCGCATCCGGCCCCTGGGCCTTGTGTTTGACATGTCTGGCTTATATGCTCACCAGTCATTTACATTCAGTGGTGTACAGGAGAGCAAGTGTGCCCATTCCATAACCCTATTAAAAAAACATTCCCTGAAACTCTTCCAGCCGAGAGACTGAAAGCCTGCCAATAATGGATGCATATTATGATGCACCTGCATAATGAGATGTACCCATTTATTTACACAACAGTGTATTTCCTAAACAGCAACTCTGTCAACCAGTCCAGCACTGTCTTTCCAAAGATATGATCTGCAATTTCTTCATACCATGGGAATGGCTTCTGTATGTTTTCATTTACTTAGCAAATGTTCTGCATAATCATTTCTATACACAAGCTGGGGAACCCTACATCCTTTCATGAATTAAGCTCACAGACTGGCGCTCATTTGCCTGCCGTCCAGTTGAGTAACAGCTACTACAGCTTTCCATCAGCTGACAGTATATAAAAAAGTCTTCTTATTTTGTGTCCTTGGTCATATAAAACATTTCAGGGTGTAACTTTTTCTTCAATAGGTGTGTTCTGGGATTAGTCACCCTGTTCCTCACTACCAGTAGTATCCTGAATTGAGATTTTTGCATTAACTTGTTCTAGACTTCAGAAAACCCTGGGATTTCCCCAAGCTTAGATATATGCATGGTGTGCGTATGTGTGTGTGTATTCATTCATTCACTAAAAGGAAAAATGGCGAAACCAGCCATTTTGCCATCTATCTACACAGTCACTAGGAACTGAAAACTTGATGGCACATAATCAGTCCATCAGTTTAGCAGCACAGTTCTAAGACTATGGTTGGTGTGTGACTGGGAAGGGAGGGTATATGACCCAAGGATTGTGCATGCACAATGTAAAGGAAGAATTGTTATACTGATCTAGCTTCAGGCTGTGGAGATAATCAACTTATTTATAAACTTAAAGGCGACTGGAATTGCTAGTAGTTTTCTAAAAAATTAAAATCCTCATACTTTCAGGTGAAAATCCATGAAGAAAGTGATCAAATATTTTGGGAGGGTTAGAGAAATTTGCCTTAAAGCAAGTTATTTCAACTGACCCTTCCAGCACCAATTTTACATGTGGTACTTCACAGAGTCCTTATACACTGTACATTCTCTTTCTAACTCTTTCAAAGTTGTATACCCAAACCTATCATTTTGATCCAGACCACACAGATTCATTTTTTATTCATCAAATCAATCTCAATCTCTCTCCCCCCGCCCTCTGTCTCATAACCAGTTGTCCATCCATCCAAGCTGTTTTTCTCCACTGTTCCTGTCATTATAAGTACAGGCTCATTAAAGGAGATGTTTGGGTTCTTTTTACATCAGGCCACAGGATGTGATTCCATTCTGTATCTAACCATGTCCCCCTGCCATGTTAACATTACAAAATAATTGTACATTATTGAGAATAATGACACGAGTACTGTAGAAAAAAGAATATTGATCTAATACCCTGTTTGATGAAGCTTAATTGCAACCTTAACATTTGTTTAAAATTAAATAAAATCTTAGCACCCAGGGTGGATAATAATTGATGATTTTTAAAAAAATAAATAAATGGATTTTTAAAAAAATTTAAATTGGATTTTTTCATTTCAACCAAATTTACTTTAATAAAATGCTTTCAGAGTAAAAATCTATCTAAATATAGTTTTCTATTTAAGATACATTAATAATTTAGTTTATTCAGCATGAAATGGAGCTTAGTTATATAGTATGATGTTGCATGTTCTGCAATATTTACATTTTTGGTAAACTCATTCAATGAATCCAAGCTCTGCAAGCTGAGACTGCATTGATGCATTCACACAATTTCACGGTAACCATGAGATAAAAGCATAAAACAAAATTCAGGAATATTCCTTTATTCCACTGTTTCGCAAATCTATGTACACTAAAAACTGTATGACATCTGTACCAGGCTTTAAATGTTTTAATTAAATAAAAGAATTTGAGTAGTTCTCCAACTATGTGTGATTAGCCCATCAACCTAAAAAACAGTTCTGATATCACTATTTTACTAACCTGACAGCTTATTATTCTAAATAGGAAACCTTCATTTTGTTTGCAAATAATATTAAAGAATCTAACTGCCAGCAAGAATGAGTCCTAACATTTAAAGAGTACCTGTCATTTCAGACCCATCATGGCAGCGCCTGTTAGCGGGCATCCACTCACCTGATGTCCACCACGTCCCTCACCTTGTTGTTGTCACTGCGCATCACCAGCCGTCCCATTAAAGTGAATGGGACTGTTGGTGAGTCAACAGCGGGTCAGAGGAGGAGCCGCTGTGGGACAGAGATGACAATTGCTCTTTAAAAATTATGATTTAAGTCGAATTGGTTTAAATCAAGCCTTTTTACTAGGGATTTAAATGATCTAAATTGTGATTTAAATCAAATCCACCCTCTTAGCACCTTTATTCTTTTGCCTCACAGCATATTGATATTAATATCTCTGCTTTTATAGTTACCATATGAAAGTAGACAAATCACACTACAAATAAACCCGATTTCAAAGAATTAAGGAAACATTGTATTTCAAAATGTTCTTTTAAAACAAAGACCACACTATTCCTCCCCCAATGTGACTTCATTAGAGATTAAACACCAGTATCTAATCTCAAGCAGCTGAATGTGTAAAACATATACTCTGGCTGCCAAGTACATTTAACCTGGATCTGTTTTTCATTCCACACTGGCAACTTTAAAAGAAAATCCTTTTCAAGCAGGCCCCCAAAGTATATTTTCAGTAACTTTTGGGTGTTTATGTGTGTCTGTATGTATTTATTTATAAGGGTGGGGGGGTGGGGGGGACAGTTTCTAAAAGTGAAGAGAAAATGCAACTACAGTAACCATGGTGTTTGTGTACGTGTGTGTCACACATACACATATGCTATGCTATAATTGTGTGTGTGTGTGATAAATCAAGTGATGTAGTCATTCATCTCAACATGTGATTCTGAATGGCAAGCTATCAAAACAATTACAACAAATGCAAAAAAATAAAAAATAAAATACGCAGCAGCCAAGGCAGTAACATAGCCCACAACCTCTAATACAGTCAGGAGGCAGGTCCCCTCACACACTGGGGTTACAGGCAGGGGCTGTATTTTGGACAAGTCTTTCAGGAATCACAAAGGCTGCAGACCTTTGCAGTTTATCCTGATTAGGTTCTCCTCTACCCTTCCTCCATATTCTGGATTGGTATCCAACCCTTTGCCAAGCTAAACTCACAATGTGATCTTTCAAGGTCAAACATAAGGAAGACCTCTAGGTGACTGAAAAGATGGGACAAAGGGCATTGCTTGACAGTCTTGTGACTTTAGGGGCAGGCCCATGTTGTTTTCCCAGCAGCAATATGGAAGTGCTTTGCCACTGTCTTCCTCTATTTGCTTGTCGTTGTTGTTTTACTCCTCATCTTAACTTGTAGCCTTCAGGTTTCACAGAGACCTTTCCACTGGGTGCCCCCCCAGGCTTAATCCTGCTCAGCTTTTTCAAATCGGCCAAAGCGGGCCAACTCCTTCCACTTGCTTTCTAGCCATGTTTAATCCCATTTCTTCAGTGATGTTTTAAAGGTGCATAGCCATTAGTTCTTTGATGTTTTGTTATTCTTTACGGTACCAATTTGCCAGCTTAAATTCTGGGCAAACATCCTCTTAATGCAAACATTTTAGCCTTACTTCACAAAAGGAAGACTCTGGGGCTCGTGTTGCCATTTCCCACCAACCAGCAATAATAGAATAGTATTTTTTTTTAAAAAAAAAAACTAACATCAAACTCAAAGTACAGTTGCATGCATACAGTTGAGTCCCCCCCCTCAAGCCACGTTAACAGCAGCATAGCGACAGAGCAGCAACGTTACCACAACAAAACAGTTACAAAACAAGCCATTGCTGGCTTTTCTCCATCTTGCTGTACTGGATGAGTTCCAACCAATCTCTCACTACTCTTTCCCCCTTTCCCTCCCCAGTGCCCCCCTTCCCACCAATCTCACATATAACTGGGCTTGGAGCAATCCATCATCAAAGAGGAAGTGTTTTACATTATACAGCGCCTCTGTTTGGGTATATACATCGACATAAATATATACATATGGGTGGGGTCTATAAAGAGGTGTGCAAACAAAATACAAAAAGTGCAGCTGTGTTTTAACTCTAGAAACAAAAGAAGCTTCTTGCAACCAGTCAAATCCATGATCTCTCTCTCTCTCTTTCCCAGCTATGTCCCTTCAGGTAAATGCATGTGGGTTGAAGTTGGGGCATAGATGATGGGCTAAAGTAAAATAATCTGTTGCATATCTGGAATAAGCTAAAACAGACTTCCCTTGCCTAAGGCTCTCCAGAGATGTGATGGACTTCAAATCCCACAAGCCCTTGACAACATGGCATTATGGATACTCAACTTATCTGAAAGATTGAAGGATGTTTAAATTATATGGGCTATATAAAATTATCTTATCTACAAACATATTATTTTATAGTAGCCTTTCATCTGAAGGGCTCTTGCAAGCTTAAACCATGGTTCTGGTAAGTCAGCCTTATAAACTGTGATTTGCTCATGGCAAGCCAAGTGGAGGAAAGGGATATATGACTAGATCTGAGCCAGAAGGTAATGTAACAACTTGATATTGCAAAACAAAAAATAACACCAGCTCTGTGATATGTAGACTAATCATATTAGCAAGCATCAGACTGCTTTTCCTTCCCATGTACAAACAAATTCAGCCAGCAGCTTGCATCATCACAAATCCTCTGGAGAGGCCTAAACAAAAGGCTGCAGAAGTCTTTCCCTCAACAAGCTTCTTTACTTCCTGGTAAGCTATGAACATTTCATTCTAATTATAACTTCTCAAACACAAAAACACTTTTTCTACTGTAGTTCTCAATTTCAAGACCGGTGCTAGGACGATGTGTTTAAAAATAAAATAAAATTGGTGACATTACACCTCCTTTTTCCAGTGGGAGGTGGGGAAATGGTGAGGCCAGGTTTAGGAGGAAAAAAAATATGAATTATTCTCTATGTAAAAAAAAGAAAGAAATATAGAAATACCAGAGAGATATAGAATTAAGCTGATATGGAACCAAGGAGAGCTAGATTCAAAAATAAAAGCTCACCAGATGACTGTGGGCCAACCATGGTCTTTCAAGCTAAACTACCTCACTGAGTTGTGGGGAAAAACAGGAGGAGGAAGAACTACGTGTATTGCCTTGGATTACAATGGAAGAAAAACATTAACAAAAGATTGGAGGAGAGAGAAATATTGGTCCAAACCCTGCTCCTCAATCGTTTTAATTTTATATTAAAATAGAGGATTAAAACGTATGATTAAAAAGCGTCAGCAAGCCCTTACAGGTAGCACTTGATGAGCAAAGGCATCTCACATGCCATCCAGGCAATTCACTTCATTTGTATGGAATAAATCTGGCATTCTGGCTTGTGAAAGTAATTAAAATGAAAAGGACAGATTGCCTGCCCCAACTGCACCACCCCCATCCTTTCCATCTACTTGGCCAGCCTGGAAGTAGTAGGAAAAATGGACCCTGTCACAACAAAGAGGTTTCAACCAAGCAGAAGTGATTGCGTAATGCTCCACATATGTGACTCAACCTTCCTGTTTGCCCTATTCAAACATCAACAAAAACAATTCAATGGAATGAGTTCCGTGGCACCAAAAAAGGCATCAACACTAACATTTATGGGATGGCTAGTCAACCATAGATCTCTTTAGGATTTTTTTTCTTGCTACAAAGAAGAGAAATGTTTAACAAAAGTTGCTCTATTCCCCAACCTTTTCCAAATATATTGAGTTGCAGTTCCTGTAGTGTCCAGCCATCGTGGCCAAGAGTTCAAAGTACCAAAGGCAGAACTATGTCTAAATAGGCAGAAAAACTAGGCTTGGCCTCTCTTGCATAAATAAGCTTAATTGCCCAAGGAGGGCAAAGTCTTCTTTAACACCAGGCAACTGAAACACGTAAAGTAGTCCAAATAGGGAAAAATAGCCTTGAGCTTGCTATGTATGTATTTATCTCTCTCACACAGACACATATCCATTTGTATCTATGCACACAGACACCCACAAACTTCACAGACAGTTACCTTTATTTCTGGAACTTGCCCTGAAAACTGCAAAACTCCCAAGAGCATCAATAACCAAGGAAATATTAATTAGCATTTCTTGTGTGAAAGCATTTATGTGTGCCAGAATGATCAAGTTACTCAACTGACTTTTCGTAAGTCCACATTGTGCTAGCGCTATCTACGTGAGAAAACAACCATATGAACCTGAAGCAACTCTGCATAATGTATTGTAAAATAAAATACCTTGATGAATTAAAAAGGACAGCTATTTAGAACAAACCAAAAAATGACTAATTACAGTTGTTTAAGGAAGATGTAAACATGCAGATGAGCCACCCAGCAAAATGGGGGGGGAAAGAGACCAATACCATAGTAACAATAATATACAGCTTTACAGCACTCTCTAAACAGTTTACAGAGTCAGCATATTGCCCCCTCAGAAGGAGGGAAGGTTGAGTTAACCTTGAGGGGGTGAGAATCGAACTGCCAAACTGCTGGCAGCCAGCAATCAGCAGAAGTAGCCTGCAGTACTGCATTCTAACCACTGCGCCACCATGGCTGTATAACCAAACTAAACCAATTCCAGAATACACTATAACTGCAGGGTAAAATTTAAAAGTTCAGAAAATTGAGGATTCCTACATAAATTAGCAGATGAGCTTGCTTTCTGCCTAGTATGGCCCTTTCACCCAATGAATTTCTGAATGTTTGAAGTTTCTGATCTATAAGCATCTGGCAGCTATGTCCCACAAAACTGCAATCAAATCACAACCTTCCTTATATAGGTGCACTATATACTTTTATGTATTTGCCATAAAAGATCTTTTTACTCTGCAAAGCTCAGTTGTTCAAAGGGGCAAACTGAACTTCTACATAGAAGGAATTTGTTCTTTTCACACCAAGTTCCCATTGTCCCTAACATTCAGGAAATGTTTTGCAAAACACAATGTCATTCTGAACCACAGAGGTTTGCAAATGTTGGAATGAGAATTGTTGCAGTTCAACAGAAAGCAAACACTACACAGTTTGAGGTCCAAGCCAACACTAATTCCAAGATTATTATGGATTGGTTTGTCCACTTGCTGGCTTTATCCAGAAAGACATTTTCAGTGACATCTGGCCTATGCAAAGGGTTTTCCTGATATTGTTCTTTTGGCTTTGGATGTTGTCATCCATGGAAGGAGAGTCTTTTTCCCCCCTCATTAATGATCACAGAGCTCCTCACTGGCTTCCAGGTTTTAACTGTGCATTTGGTCTTGTTGAGCTGCAGGATACGACCTTTATAACATGAAACTGCAGAGTGCAGAGCATTTATCTGAACAGCACTCAAAGGAAAAGATTCAAGCGTGGCTGAAGAGATTTCAACACCATCTCTAACGTATAAATTAAATTATTCATTCTAGCTTGCACCACTTCCTATTTATCAATCTAATGGTCTCTGGCCACAGTCCATGAGCCTCTTCAGCAACTTCAATATGCTATTGCTTTTTTAACACAATTTGCAGGTTGGTATAATAAAGCAAATAAGCGGTTGTGCTGGACAGTGATCATTCAAAGCATACAGGAAGTATGATTAAAGGCATTCTGTTGACTTATTTCTCAGAGAAATTTATTTGGTAAATAAAGCATTTGCCTTTGTCAAATCCGTTTATATCATTCCTGCTCTACCTACTGTGAATTATGCAAGGCAATCAAGCTCCGATCCCTTGCATCCTACCAAATGCAGTTTGTATAGCCCCATGATCAATCTACTGAAATCAAAGCAGGATCGGTTGGTGGGATAGCAGACTTCTTCTCTTGCACCAACATATGCTTGATTCCTATAAAATGACCTATTAAAAAAGATATCCCAAGCCTTCAAAGGTATCTGTCATGTTTTGTTTGATTGTCACCTATATGCCCCTTTTAGGCTTAGATATTTAACATCCCTGCTTGAAAGAACAGCCCATTGGGAACTGAATCACAGATTGTCCTATTTCCTCCTGGACTCTAATGTATATAGCTAAGCAGAACCACTAAGTTTATAGTTAAAGCGGTTGAGCTAAGAACCCCTTATATCAAACAGATTGGAGTATCCTGTAAAGGTAATGTATTTTTCTGAATGTTGATTCTTTGTATTTACCACTGCATTTCCTTTTATCTATTTTACACCCTGGAATCAGATCCTGTAATTTTATTTTTCTTTTGATATGGTTGTAAGACTAATCAATTAACTATCTACTTATAAAAAGGCCAAGGGTTTGTGGCTCCAAACTGCATTCCCAGAAATCAACAGCTTATCTATCTATAAGGAGATGAATGTGGCCTCCACACATTCTGAATTTCCTATTTTTCAAATCCAAAATAAGAAGTCTTAGATAGAGTGGAACTTGTTGGCCTAACTGGCCCTTTCCAATGCCTTACTCAGTGCAGATTTAACCGGATTAAAACATCTCAGATTGATACTTGCCTAATCTCAACCTGAAAATCTTCAGTAAAAGGGGCCCTACTACTTCTCATAGCAATTGCCTTCACTATTGGATTTTCCCCCCTCACCCCCCCACCCCAAACAGAATCTGTCTTCTTGTAACTTCAATCCATTATTGTGTATCCTAAAGTCTGAAAAGAAAGAAAACTGGCTGGGCCTTTTGTTTTTGTCTCATGTTAGCATTTTGCCATCTTTGCAACTGAATTGATGGTGCTTTTCTCTTTCTTTTAATCTGGATGTGTCTAAAATGGCACTTTTTATTATTCTTAGCAGCCAACATTCTCAGTTCGGCTCAGTGTGAGAAAAGCAAAACTCAAGAGTGAGCTGAGATTCATCCAAACTAATGATTCTCAAAATGTGTTCTGGGGAGCCCTGGGGGTCCCCAAGACCTTTTAAGGGAGTCCACAAAGCCAAATAAATATTTTCTGAGTTTTATTTTCTGATAGAATAAATATTAATAGATACAACCCACATAAACCAAAGTTCTCTGGGGTCCTCAATAATTTTTAGGAATGTAAAGGGATCCTGAACCCAAAATGTATTGAGAGTCTCTGATCTAATCAATTCCAGTTTGCCTAGATGTTACTTTCTTGGTAAAATGCCGGTCATTCTTCTTTGCCCTCCTTCTGTTTTCAAATCTCTACCAAACTTCTTGGCTTCTTCAGCTACCTTTAACTAATCTTCAGATGTTAACTTGAGAAGTAGCCATGGCCTTCTTTTATGCCCATTTTCCTCCTTGTGCTGAGCTGAGTCAAAGCATCAGAAACAGAGGAAATGATTAATCCCTCACTCTATGTCTAGAGTTCCCAACCCCTTGCAATTGGCTCCCTAGTAGTAGAAAAGGCCCTGCAAAATACCTGTATTTTTTCCCTACTGTGGAGTAAGGATTAAAATCCTTCTGCAGCTGGCCTATTTACTTTTTCCCACCTGAGATGGTGCAACTAGAATATAAAAATGTCTCAGTCTTCTCATCTCTTTTGAGAGAGATGGGAGAATGGCCAAAATACTTTCCCACCCCCCTCAGTTTCCTTTCCTAAACAAGTCATTACCAAATTGTTATACAGGTAGTCCTCGATTTATGTCCACAATTGAGCCCAAAATTTCCCTTGCTAAGCAAGACAGTTAAGTGAGGTTTGCCCCATTTTACAACCTTTTTTACTACAGTTTTTCAGTAAATCACTACAGTTATTGGTTGTTAAGTGAATCTGGCTTCCCCTTTGACGTAGCCTGTCAGAAGGTTGCAAAAGGGGATCACATGACACTGCGACACTCCAACTGTCAACAATACATGCCAGTTGCCAAGTGTCCAAATTTTGATCATGTGACCATGGGGATGCTACAATTATCTAAATATTTTTTTAAAAAAGGGTTTTAAGTCACGTTTTTCAGTGCTCTTGTAACTGAACTGTCATTAAACAAAAGGTTGTAAGTCTATGTAACTGCAGGCCACCCATAATGTAGGTCAGCACCAATATGCTCATCCATGGAACAGAATCCCCACGTTCACTTCTATATTTATCACTAAAAAAAGAGCAGGACAGTTTTCCTAACTGATGCAAAAAACACAGATGTCTCCTTCCTGCTGTTTCTTTTCTCCTTTGATTGCAAGACAATGACGTTTAGCAGGGGATGCTATCAACCCCTCCTTTTTGTTTCTACCGCTTTGCTCTTTTATTTTTTTCCAAAACTCATTCTAGTTATGAGCTAACCCAAAGTAACTTCCTGACATCATTTGTCAATATCATCTCTGGCTATACTACACCCATCTTCTTACCGCAAACATATTAAATATCCTTGATATTTTAAAATAATCCCTCAGGGGAAAGAGTCTGGAGTGGGGGGGGGGCAAGAGACTACAATCTTTAATTAGGTTAGCAATAGTAATACCATAATGCATATGCTGACACAGAGTATCATGGAAAAGCTTGACTGTACTTGCTATTTATACAGCACCAATAATGTACACGCTGCTTTGCAGAACATCATAAGTAAACACACAAATGGTCCTGCCCCAAAGAGATTACCATCGACATTTCAACATTACAGAGAGCGAGGGAGGAGCAATAAAAGGGTGAGACAAGAAAGGGAGAGTGTAATCAGATGGAAACTTAGGCACTTGTGCTGATTCTGCTAGAAATATTTGATACGCCAATCCTAAAAGGACTAAGCAACGAGAAACAGACTTACTTCTTGATTTGGCCAACACGACGCCTGTAGGACACACATAACACCTGAAAGTCTGCTCAGCCCCAACTATTTGAAGTTTGTTCTTTGGGAGGGAAAATGGTCACACCAATAAGGAATCAAAACATTAACCCAAACCTTAGCTTTAAAATAGTGTGATGCACAACCTCCACCCCAAAACTCTTTTTTTTGCTATATCCAAATGTAAGTTAATTATACTCATAAATCAAGTATGAGGTGACCATCCTGAGTGCAAAGAGCGAAGGAAAACAGCTGAGCTTTAATTTCTATGCCATATTTTCAATACCGCCATAGTATAAAAGCTCTGTAGTAGAGATCCTCCATCTGCAAATATTTGTTCTGTCCATTCACATTCAGATGCCAAACAAATTCAAGGGACAAATCTACAGAATCTCCTTACTTCTATAAACTTCTCCCTATATTTATGTATTTAAAATGTATTTCTATTTTGCTTGTTCGTAAAATCATTCCCAGCAAGGTTTCTTTGCCGGTTTGTAAAAATATTGAAAAGAATATAGAACAGATAAATGGAAAAATAAAACAGTAAACAGTTAAACAAAGGGTACAAATACAATTTTAGGTTGGTGTTAGTGTGTATGTGTGACAAAGAGCAAGAGAGATATTTGCAACCTGTTTTCCCCAATTGGGACTTAAGATAGCTAACAGCTAAATATACTAAATCTCCTGAGTAAAAAAAGATTTCCTCTGAATCTTAAAGGACGTATCAACTGACATCAGGCACATGGATCTGAAGACATTGTAAGGCCAGGGAGCAAAAGGTGTCTTAAATCTCAGATATCCCTCCTGAACTTAGCCAGCTGAGAATATAATTTCCAGATGACAGCCCTTGAGATGCCCTATATGGTTTGGCATCAGTTTTATAGGTCAACCTGTGTGCGTATGTGTGTGTGTGTTGATTATTTAAGCCTGCAAAAGCAAAAGGAGACTAGAACTACTTTAAATCTGTTTTGGCCTTCACCAGCTAAGACTCTATCCATTTTATTCTGAACCTACTGAAGTTTTTTCAAAGGAAGCCCCATAGAGAGTGGTCATAGTGGCATAAAGTAGAAGTTATTGAGCCTGGATGACTGGTCAAGTGGAGTGAATTTTCCAGAGAAACCAGTATTTGACTCCAGCCTGGGGTAACTGATCTTCAAAGGATTTTACATATGCAATTACTGGGTAGTTGGAGGTTATGACACTAAAACAACTAACCTATGGTCTATATTCTTCTGATGGAGGAATGTGAGTCTCCATTGCAGTATCAAAACAGTAAAAGTAAACTTAGAAGAGGCCAAAAGAACATTTACTCACCATTAAATTCTAGCTAAGAAAAGAATAAATTTTGTAATCTGTATAAACTCTATTAAATGTGCCAATTTGTATTATTTTAGTATCACATTCACCACTAAAGCCTTTAGCAATTTTTAGGTCACTGACAATCCTAGGCAAGCCTACAGTCAACCATTAATACTAGAAAGTTGTTTCCAAGAAAGAAATATGTGTGAGACTTCTCTGGATTGAGCATGAAATGTTTTCCTAGATGAAATGATACAAGCTTAACTGTTTGCTGTATCTATGAAAAGAAGTGAATAAATATATTAAATATAGAGGGTCATGCATATTAAGAATGTCATCACTATATAATGATGTGGGATGTGTAGCATCCAAAAGAAAAAGTGGGGCTGAGGTTAACTGATTTGCAGCTTCAGCAGATTTAGAAATTAAAATACAGAGCAACCCAGGATGTGTTCCTCATCTGTATTACTCTAAAGTACAGAATGAAATAAAATGTTTGGAGTGTTTCCCTCCTACATTATTCTCTATCAGCCTAATATGCTTAAGACAGAAACAAAGGGGCCAGGACAAAAGATTTGTTTGCCTGAAAGGAGACAGAAATTCTGTGGTTGTATAGTTAGCAATCTAGTTGTATCCCTTGGTTGTGTCAGAGCAGTTTTCCCTGACTTGCTGCTGTCCTGATGTATAGATAACAACACCCATAGCCTTTAGTCAGCTCCCATATGGATAGGGGAAGATGGGAGCTGCAATATAAGATATGACAAGAGCATCTTTTTTAAGGAAGGCTGTGTTAGAACCGCTGTGTTTCAACTGACTGTAGTTCCAAAGTTGATTTCTCATGCATCAGGACCCCAAGGCCATGAGCCATGCATATACTTTAAGGCCATATGCCCCCCTACCTCCACAAAAAAAATGCTTAAAAAATCCTCACTCTTTTTATTAATGTTTGGTGGGCATCCATTACACACTCCATTTTCCCTATCAGAAGAATGTGAGGGGTTGGTTGAGATACAATTAACACGATTCTGAATGAGTTCCATAACTGAGCAAGGATGGGAGCTCGGCCCTAATCGATCATTTCTGCACACTGTTCACCTGAGACTCTAGAGCAGACATGTCAAACACAAGGCCCGGGGGCCGGATCTGGCCCACGAAGTGGTTTCATGTGGCCCGTGAAGCCATCCTGGAAACAGTGAGGGAATGGCCCCCACTGCCTTGGCATTTGCCCCGGTCCCATCTCCTTCTGCCAGAGACCCTCAGATCTGTCCCACTCCTGCCCAGGCCCCCATAGGCACCCTTAATGCAAACGATGTAGAGCTGGCCACGCCCACCCAGTAGGCCACGCCCACCCTGGCCATACCCACCCGGCCCCCTGAGGGCAACTGCAATGCTGATGCGGCCCTCAATGAAATTGAGTTTGACACACCTGCTCTACAGCATTTTTACAAGATTTTCACCAGCTGTGTATAATGATCAGTTTTTCTCTATCATGGCAACCCCAGATTTTTCACTACAATTCCTGTTATTCCTTTCTACTGGCAAAAATACCTATAATTTTCCATTTTCCAAATAAAACATTTTGTAAAGTTTCTTTTCTGTTCAACTTTCTTAAATCTATTCTGTTCACAAACAGAATTTCCTAGTTCACACTGGGGAATGGACTACATTGTGCAGCAAAAGTGGAATTCAAAGTTAGGTACACCATGTTAGTCTGAGAAGCAACTGAGAAATGTAGGTGAATAATGCTTGGCAAAAGGGAACAGTCAATAGGCAAATCATAACTTGAACATTAGTTTCCTGATTAATGTGTAACTGGTTATAAAAAGATAGGGGGAGGGCTTGAGAAGATAGCCTTGCCGAGGAGACAGGATATCCTTTGTTTGCAATCTCTGTTAAACCGTCCCTGGCAAATGCAGAAACTGTAAACTCTTTTAATGCTCAGCAGTTGGGAGAAACATTCCAGAGCAAGCAAGAATGGGCCCTGCTGTCTCATTACATTTCACATGTGGTTCTGTTTGGCTGAAATCTGCATCTAACATGCAGATTTATGAATACACGGGATGGCCTGGCAAAGCACATGATGCACACAAAGGAAAGAAACAAGAGATTTTAAAATTGCCAGATGGGAAGATGGATTTTTTCCTGCCTGTTGCATATTTGCTCAGTTTTGGCTTTTCTTGTGGTCTCTCTCTGTGTGTGTAGGGGGTACATGTATTTTAAGTGGCAGGTAAGTCAATTAATAGTAGTAACCTCCTTTGGGGGAATAAAAAAAAAAGAGGCCAGAAATGGATTTGTTAGCAATATGCACAGAAGGATACCCCGCACTAAGAACTGGATATAAAATCGATTAAACGGGCTCAACCAAACTAGATTCCCCTGCTGTGTGCTAAGCATTTAAAACACCTTTGAACCAAGTCTGAAATCCTACTTTGTTGAAGTTGCGCAAGGGGCTGCATAAGAAGAAAGGCTCCTGAATATTCTAAGCTGATTTGGGGTTGGGATATTATTAACAGAGACCTCCAGCATTCACTGAAATTCTATCCAGCAATTGGATGCAAAAGGGCATCATCGGCTCATCTCCATACTAGCAATACCTGTTCAGAAATGCAAAATGCAAAAAAAAAAAAAATGCAGCCCCTTGGGAAACAAAGCAGACTGCTTCAAAATCAGCTCTACCCCCAGGAAGCAAAACAAGCTTTTCAAAGGCACCCAGCCCTACGGCCAGGTTGCTGTCCCCTTCCTACCAACTGCTGCCTCACTGGTCCGTCTTCACCAAGATTCTTTTCTTGCAAGGCTTCATAACCAAAGACCTCTAGGTGTAGAAGTTCTGTGACTGCAAGCACTCCAACTGCTGGCCAAATAAGGGTTTTGAAACAAAAATGGACAAGTATGGCAGGAACAGCAAGGAGAAGATATGCAGGAAGGAACAAACGTGGGGTAATGGACAGTCTGTGATCCAAAGCATTCACATAATAGCATTCCGAAGAAAACACTCCAGCCAAGGAGACACCTTATTCACTTTGGCTGCTTCCAACACTGGAAAAGTCTTAGAATTTGGGCTGGAACTGCTTTCATTACAACTTTTGTAAGAATGTCCATTTTCAGCAAGAACCTAGGCACAGAACCAAAGGTGACCTTCAGATCATTAGGAATCATAGAAGTCAACCGGTTCTGAGGACAATGAGCCTTTTACTGGGGAAGGGGGTAGGATTCCTTGCAAGTCACACAGGAAACTGGTGCAGCATGTTGACCCATGTTTCAAGCTCAATAGCAAACCTGAGATCTACTTTCACATTTAGGTTTAAAAGAGCATGCTTAAATTAGCTCACTGGCTGCTTGTTTTAGCTTCCAGGGCAGTTATGAATCATTTTTCACCACTTGGCAATCTCATACAGACCATTTATCCCTTAAACTAGTTTCTTATTGCACAGCTTGAAATTTTAATGCCAGCATCATACAATCAGTTTTGTAGAAAACTTCACGGGCAGAAGCAGCGAGAAAATACACACGAACCTGCAATTTCACCCCCTCCTCCCAGTAAATATAAATAGAACCATCAAAGTATATAAACAAATTCAAATATTCTGAATCCGTATTCTACTGTCTGGAAAGGCTGTTTTAGAAGGCAGAACTGTAATATTTTTCTAAGCCAAATGCAAAGTTTCACATTCTTTGTAACGTTTGCTCTTCAAAATGGCAAAGCGCACACTTTTCATACTGTAGTGTTCTCCAACTTGAAAGGAGGGAGAGCAGATAATCATAAAGACTGTTGTCTACCCAAAGACCCAGTGTCAATTATATTGTGAGGCAGCTTTCTATGATTCTGAAGAATAACATAAAGCAGGTTATGCCGACTCTCTAAAAACCAGAGAGAAAACCAAATAATGATATTCCAGGTTATCTAAGCAAACTGGTGAACATATTATGTTCCAAGTTTCTATCATGTATATTCTGTTACATTAGCGGAAGAAAATACATGAACTTCCCATGCATTCTTATATGTGTATTTAAAAATTACACATTGAATGCATTTGCCTCCATATCTGGGTTGAAAAGATGACATGAATTAAACCAGAACTCGGCAGCCTATTTATAGCCCTTAAACTATTTCATATAATGGATGAGGCAAGTTCTCTCTTCCCTTCAAAATTTGGATAAGGCTTCTAAAAAAAAAGGTTGGATTTTTCAAAATTAAAAACCATCCAGGTTCAGAGATCAAATGAATGTTGCAGCTTCTGCATTATATAGAACCCTTTTTTAAATCCAAATTATTGGTTTTTAATAAAACTCTTCCTCTCTTGCTATATCTAAACTACAATTCTCATGCCCTGTATCTTCCCCCATAAAAGCATTTGAAAATAGTGCAAGACATTTTGATAAAACATCAGTTGCAGAACACTGAAATCTGACAATAGCAGTCCTTGTCGGCTTCAAAAAAAAATGCAGAAAATTATTTTACATGAAATGCAGTAAAGCTGGTTTTCAGTATAGAATTATTCTTTCAAAAGACTTGTAAAAACAGGCTATTTAGACATTTTTACAATATAGCACACTGATGCAACCAGTAGTCATTTAGATGTAATTTATATTTTCTTACAAGTTTACAATATGTAACTTCCTCACGTAAGTTATACTTTGTTAACAAGTACTTCTAAGGGAGCAATAGTCTTATCAACACATTATCAGAATAAATTTAAGACTTTTAGTATTATCTAGTCAAAATATGATATCTAACGGAAATCTACAATTAAAAGCATGTATTAGTAAATATTGAAAATATAATTACATTGCTATGTAGATAGGAAAATCTACATAGCCAAAACCAAATAAGCAACATTAGAATTTTATGGGAGGGGTTTGGGGTGTTTTTGCATTTCTAAAGCTATACATAGGCTTAAACAATAGACAAGTGAAATGCTGTAGCTTAGTCTGTATTTGCTATTATCCTTGCACACAATACTAGTTCACTTTCCTAAAAAATAAATAAAAAACTTCTCTTGCTTGCCAAACAACCCTGCCCTCAGTCAAGGTCACACAAAGTTTTGCTGAAGTTTAGACGAAACACACTAATGGAGGGGGTGTACCTAAAAGCTTGCCAGCATTTCCTCCTTGCTTCTAAATTCCCTGGATTTTAAGTAATTATGGAGAATAAAAATGGTTAAACAATTCCATATGAGGTAAAGACAGAGGAAGGAGGGAGGGAGGGAGAGAGAAGCAGAAGTCCCTGTTTCCTGGCAGACATTTTGGCTCTTGTTTACATTTGCAGTCTGTGTTTCTCTTGTTGCAGAGCAATATGGCTGTCTGTAGAGCTGACAGCTTTGAATGCACAACCACTGCTGGCTGCAGGCTCTTGTTCCCTCCCAGTATCAAAGGTTGTGTAAAATTATGCAGACGTTGCATATCCGGAGTTCCTCCTCATTCCTCCTTTACATGGCTTGACAACTCAAGCACTGCTCAGCGTGATCTTTTATTTCTCTTTTATACCTGCTTTCCAAGGGAATGGAAAGCTAAGGATAGTTTGGATTTGATCATGGAAACAAGCAAGGCTCAAGGCATTAAAAACACACAGGCTATTCACCTAATGTAAATTTCCAATGTTCACAAAAGGAGGGGGGAGGACTGTGAGGAACAATGTGAACCTCAGAACTTTGAAGTACTTACCATTTGATGATGGTGATGGGTGTTGGGAATGTTGGTTTCTTGAAAAAATGCACTCAAAGCCGTCTATATTTAAAAAAGCACACAAGCCTATTGTTAGAACAAGGGGCTACAACCCCAAGGGAAAAGTTAAGGTGGAGGGGAAGAACAGCAACATATTTTTACAGGGACATTCTTGCCCAGCCCATTACTCTCCCTCCCCTTCTTTTTAAGCACTGACCTAGGACAATGCTAATCTTTCCTCTCCCTTTGGGGAAGGATGGGAAAAAAGCAAACCACAAACACTGCACAAGAGGACAACATACCCATAAGTAATCATTGTCAGCCTCAACTAGGTTTTGTAATCCACAAGCCAATAGACCATAGCAACTAGGTGCCATCCTCCCAATGGGGATGAAGTGAACTGTAGTCCAACACAGTAGGAACAAAGCTGGTTGGGGAACATTTTAAAATGTAATAAGAAAGTCTCTATCCCTAACACGTAAAAAAAATTGGCAGAGCAACAAATATGTGTAGTTTTAAAAGGCAACATGGGGGTGGGGATTGGCTTCATGGAAGCTAGAGACAAGCTGATAGCTTTTTAAGTATAATGCTATGCCCAGCAGAAATGGACAAAGACATTTATCTTTGTTGATGCCAAGGGCTTGGCTGAAACCAATCTTTTCCTCCTCGTCTTGTAAATCAAAACAGAGGAGGTATTGAAAACGTTGTGGCTAGACCAGGGAAGGATTCGGCCATATGTAAACAAACAGACTCCTTTAAAAGCAAGAATTTCTAACCGTATCTCAACAGAGTTATCTGGTTTCTTCTCCAGCTAAATAAAGACCACACATACTAAGCAGCAGTTATTAGCAGGCCGATTTCAGAGACTAACGTCCCCACTGCTTCCCTAAATAATGGGGGGAGGGGGTGAACAGTTTCCTTGATATTCCTTTGCTACAAGGAAAGAAATGAAGGGGGGGGGAAGCTAAACCTTCACACTCAAACCAAGGCATGCCCCACTCTCCGTTAGAGATGTCTGCACGATCCATGGAGGAATACTTTAAAAACCATTTATTCCATTTGAATGCTCAAATTAGCCCCCCCCTCCCCCCAAGTAAGCTGTGTGATCATCACGCGTTCTGCACTCTCGCCGCCAGTCCAATTCAAGAATATTAATGTTGTCCACCCGTGGCTTCTCCTCCTCCCTTTTCCCACGACCAGCAGCAACAACAGATTAGTCAACACGCAAAAAGGCCTAGCGCATTCCTAGCCCCGGAAGGCACTCATTGTAGAAAGCGACAGTAGTTATTAAAATGGCTCTGATGGATTGTTTACATGCCCAGTGCCAAGGGAAAGGCTCCCTCGCCTTACACAGGGGAGGGGGGGGCTGGGGGTGGACGCGGAGCAATAGAACATCCCTTAAACCACCGTGGTAGTCACCACATTAGCAAGGCGGGGGAGGGTGGTCGTGGCGATTCTTTTTCGCCTCCCGCGAAGGAAGGCGGAGAGGGGGAGAGACGGAGAACCAGAAAAGCTCGCAACGCACCTCAAATTGCCAATGTGCAGCTTGCAGGAGCTGCTTCGCTTGATCCGCCGCACAGCCCGCAGCCAGCACGAACTGGTTAATCATGACTTGATGCCGAAGTTCCTCCATATTCACCGACATGGCGAGAGAAGCGAAACCACAACACGGAAGGGAGGAGGAGAGCCAAACGCACCCAAGGTGGTGGTGGTGGCGGCGGCGGCGGCTGGGATGTGTGTGTGGTTTTTTTTGGGGGGGGGAAGGAAAAAAAATCGACAAAGGCTTCTTTTCTCCTTCTTCCCTTCTAGCCTGAAATGCCAGGCGCTTTCTCTATTCCGAGGCTTTAAGCTAGCGCTCGTCGGGTTCGAGCCAAGCCGCCTCCCCGCCTCTATATAGCTTCAGTCGGCAGGAACAAGGCTGTGTTGATATTTCCCCTTCCCCTCTCGTAGTTCTTCGGCAGCTAAACCACCACAAACAACAGCATCGAGGGGAGGAGCGTGTAGAGAGAGAGAGAATCGGGGTGGGCAGAGGGGGAAGCCGGAGGTGCCTCAACGTTCAATTCCACGCTTTCTTAGCCCGCTGATTGGTTGCTGCAGTATTCTTTGCGTGTCTGAACGTTCGATTCGAATCTTCCAGGCGGTGGATGTTTCTCTTTCTTTCTCCCGCCCCTTCTGCCCCGTTGCTTATATTTCATTGGAGGAAGTAAACCCATCCAGGTTCCTTGTTCATTGGTTAGCTGCTGTGTTTTGGCTGAGAACTAGGTCGCTATTGGTCCTTTTTTTTCCTCGTAAGGGAGGGGTAAAGCTATGCTCTTGTTTGAACTGAACTGGAAATTTTACTCCCTTTGTTGATTGGCTGCTTTGCTCCCCCCCTCCTCCTCCTCCCCGTTCTTTTTTTCACGGTTGTAAAAAAAAAAACCAGAACAAAAAAGTATAGCTATAGACAGCAAGTTCATTGATAAACTTCTGTGTGACAAATATATCCAGCTGGAAAAGCAAGGATGTGCAGCAGTGTCTCATTTCCTTTGAAAATTAAACGATTAGCCTGAAAGCGAACTTTATCATATAATTAAAAAAGGTCGAACATTCACAGTTCTTATCGGAAACTACGCTCTTGCGAACTTCCGGGTCCTTATTACTCAGAGAATGAAGATCGGAAATGTTTGGGGTTTTTTTTTTAGAAATCTATATTAGTGTTTCTTTTACTAAGTCATAATGGAATGAACTGCTAGTAATAACTTCCTTTTGAAAAACCCACTGTGTTACAGAAATACGGAACTCGGCTTTGCTTTTCTTTTTTGGTCTTGAATGAACGAAAGCTCAGTCGCGCCCAACATTTGCGGCCCTCTAAAATGGAAGCGGTCCCCTTCAGTCAGTTCCTGAGAACTTTTTGCTCTGTACTGACAGATGTGGATCACAGTTAGCATAGGTTAGATTGACATTATGATGTCGGTCGGAAAATTGACTTTTCGTCTTAGGGCCATTCCCTGACTAGTCTAACACAAAAAGGGCAAGTAGCCACTACTTCGTTTCAAAGTATAATCACCTTTGAGTGCTAATTATACACACAACAGCTTTAATACATGGTTGCTGCATTTAGAATGAGCCAAGTTTGATTGAAAACTGCAGCTGTGGAACTTTGAGACTAGAAGTCTTTTCGGGCCCAAAGGTGAATCACATGTAAAACCATATGAAACCGGGTGTATCTATGAGCTATCATGTGACAGTTCAGATATAAAAATAATATAAGGATCTGTGTTAGATTTAGTGGCTCTGACCTCTGCCCTGACCTGTTTTGAAAGGGTTTGGTAGGCTCACTTTGGTTTCATAAACTTAGAGTTGAGCTAAATTGCTTGTAAGCCGCCCTGAGTCTTCGGAGAAGGGCGGGATATAAATGGAATTAAAATAAATAAATAAATAAATAAATTTGTTGCTGAGGGTTTTGCCTCTCCACATGTTAATGTGGGATAAGAAAAGAAGGGTGGCTTTGCTAAATCAAACCTGCTTCATGTGACCTAACTAACACAGGCCCAATGAGCTGTTTCTTATGCACTGTTACAGCTGGAACTTTACCTTCAGTAAGTTTCACTATATCCATTCTTAGTTTTGCTTTCTCAGCATCAAATTCATCAGTTTGCACTGACTTATGTTTGGATTGCATTTGAGCTACCATTTTAATGAACCCAACCAGAGAAATCCTCTTTAATCTGTACACAGCTTTTGCTTTTTTGATTCATTTGACATCAGCTGTACTCTTGATTTTCTGGTGCCAACAAATCGTCAATAAAGCGCTGGAGAATTTCACAATAATATAACAGCTGTGTTTATTCATTAGGCTATATCCCATTTTTCATTCATGAATTCAAGACAGCATATAAAGCACTCGTCCTCCTTTTTTTGCCCACAAAATATGACATTGTAAAGTGGGTTGGGATGAGAGAGTAATTGACACAAATTTATTCATTCATGCCAATGTTGACTTATGTGTCCTGTGAAAATACTGTATTATGTTTATTTTTCATACCAGGGTGCTGAAGCACTATAATTCCATTCTGGGCTAATCATTTCCTGTAGATCAATTTATGACACTAAAACATGCTGGGACAGGCAGTCTTTTGAGGAAATATGGTTATAGCCTTATTAGTGTGTGTGTGGGGGGGAGAGAAACACACCCGCCACTCCCTAATTCAGTTGCACTTCAAACTCGGATAAGTGCAATTATGCAATAATAACCATAGAAGCAAAAACTATTAAAGCAATACTGATCTGTTCCCATAGTACTGTATTTCTAGAAATTCTTTTGCCACTTATCAATCTTCATTGTCATTCATTTACAATGTTCCTGTGTTAGCCATGCATGGAAGGCACAAATCAGTATGCAGGGACTGTGTTACCCAATACACAAACATCCAAGCAAAGGAGAGAAAGTGTCTCCAGGAACAGACAACAGTATCGCAGCAAACTATCCATGGCTTCCCATGTCCTAGTAATTGGTCAACATGTATAAAGAGATCAGATTGGCCCCCAGAAGAAGAGTATGAGCATCTCTTGGTACCCATGATGAGAAAAGATCTAATAATTGCATATGACCTTGTCCATACCAAACATACCAAACTGTGTCAAAGATGGGAGAATTATCTGTTTCGTGAGCATCCTAACCCAGTTAATTCACTCTGACAACTAGCAGTTTTAGCTCAACATAGTCCACGTTGTTTTTCCAGCCAAACCTTGTGACTTGCTCAAAGCATGTTGAATTTACATTCCTTCCACAAGTAGTCCTTGACCTACAACAGTTCATTTAGTGGCCATTTAGATTTACAACAGCACTGAAAAAAGTGACTTAGAACCATTTTTCATAGTTACAACCTTTGCAGCATCCCCATGATCATGTGGTCAAAATTCAGCTGCTTGGCAACTGGTTACTACTTACGGCCATTGCTGTGTCCCAAGGATCACCTTTGGCAGCCTTTTGAGAAGCAAAGTCAATGGGGTAACTAGAGGTCAGAGCATAAACCTTATCCCATATATGTCAAAATGAATCCAGTGTGAATAATAATGGTGGATACCATCACTTGCCACAAGCAGGAGAGAAATATATATATATGATACTGCAGAGCAAGGTCTCCAGCATACTGTATCAGGAAATATTTCATGATTTTGGGAAGAGGGTGAAGATTCTTAGGGCACAGGTGATGTTCTCATTGGTATTTACCATTAACGATAAAGGTCTGGCAAAAGAATGGAAACTTTTTTGAGTGAACTAGCTGTCAAGTTGGTGCATGCAACAGAGGCTTGGATTTTCAATAGCAGTACAATCTTCAAGGAAGAGCTTGCTTTGAGAAATGCAATTCATCTCACTAAGGAGGGAAAGTAAGTCTTTGGACAGGAGCTGACTAACTTCGTCAGGAGGACTTTGAACTGAAACACAAAGGAGCATGAATGTTAAGGCTATTGATGAGTAACAGCAGCACTAGTTTACCAAAGCAACAATGGAGGTACAGAAATAAAGAAAAATGGGAAACTGAACATAGGAAGTCTAGTCTATTATCTTAAATGTCAATTCTTACAAAGTATGAGAAACCAGCAAAATGGGGTGGATGTCATGAGCCACAAAGGCAAGTAAAATATAATAGGGTTTACAGAAACATGGTGGGATCAATCTTAATAGTGCTACATTGGACTTGAAAGGTACACATTATCTCAGAGGAAAAGGGAACACAAGAGAGGGAATGATGTAATGTTTTATATTAAGAATGAGCTGACCTGAATAAAATTTTGCTGAACTGATGGCAGCATGAGTATTGAAAACTTCTGAGTTAGGCTAAAAGGGCAAACTAAGGGATACTTTGCTATGAGACTACTGTATTTCACCTAATCAATTTATTAAACTAGATAATAATCCTAAAAATCATGAACTGGTTGTGACAGGACATTTCAACTACCCAGACATTTGTTGGAAGACTAATTCTGTCAAATATTAGATGTCACATAGATTTTTGATTTGGGTTAGTGATAATTTTCAAAAATTCAAGCAGGAAACTAGGAGATCTAATTCTCAAATCTTGGTTTTCACAGAAGTTTGGTAAAGAACAATTGAACATAATCCATGGATTATAGAAAGGTTGATTTTAATAAACCAAGAGAAACTATAAGAGAGAGGTCATGGGAAGAACAGCAAAAGTGGTATAGCCAGCTGGGGTGTCTTGAAAAGTAAACTAAAGATAACTCAGTCTCAAACAATACTGAAAGATTTGGGAGAAAAGCTGTTGCATCTCTGTCAATTATTTTTGAGGAGATTAGAGAACTGGAGAGGTTCCAGAGGACTAAAAGTGGGGGGGGGGGGAGAAATGGTATCATGATTTTGGGTTTTAGACTGATTTGCCGATACATAAATGGCTAGTGCATACTACTATAGAAATGTAAAAAGTTGAGATTTGATTTTGATGTCCAATTTTACCGCAACAGAGAGAGTTGGAAGTCAATGCCTTTTGTCTCTTCCCCTCCCTTTCTTCGCACCAATTTTGTTTTCCCCTTTTCTACTGTTGTCCCCTTTCTGCCAACCTAGCAGTTCGAAAGCATGTAAAAATGCAAGTAGAAAAATAGGGACCACTACGGTGGGAAGGTAACAGTGTTCCGTGCGCCTTTGGCGTCTAGTCATGCCGGCCACATGACCATGGAGACATCCTCGGACAAGCGCTGGCTCTTCGGCTTTGAAACGGAGATGAGCACCGGCCCCTAGAGTCAGAAACGACTAGCACACATGTGCAAGGGAGGGAACCTTTACCTTTACCTTTTACTGTTGTCCCCTACTATTTGATTTTGTATTTTCACATTTTAAGTTATAAATGAATAAAATTAAATAAAAAAAGAAAAAAGGGAGGGGGAAGAAAGAGAGTCCCAGTAATTAACTATCAGTGAGCCAAACTTCAGTATCTGGTAGGATAGAGCAAATAATAAAAGACCACTTGTAAGCATTTTGGAGACAATAATGCATTTGCTAAGATGCACATGGCTTTGTTAAAAAAGGGTTATGGGAGATAAATCTTGTCTTTCTTTCACAAGGTATTTAGTAGCTGAGGAAAATGTTGTGACTATAATCTGCCTCAGTTTCACCAAAACTTTTCACATGGTTCTTCGGACATTGTCACTGATAAGCTGTTATAGTCTGAGTTGGATGGCAGTACAGTCAGGTGCATCCACAACTGGCTATTTAACCATATCCGAGTCAGCACTGATGGCTCTGTGTTGAGGTGGAACACTGTAACCAACATCCAAGATGACAGAATGATATTGTAATCTAATCTGGAAAGATTAGAAGAAAAGACAGGAACAAGATGTCTTTTCCACAGGGAAAAAATGTGAGATATTACATTTAGAGAGGGGAAAAAATAGGGAAAAAGATACAAAATAGCAGATTCATGGTTTGGAAGCACTGCATTGGAGAAGGGCTTGGTTATGGTCATTAACCAGCCAAGTGTGAGACAGCTGTTAGAAGGGTTAATGCAGCTCTGGGCTATATCAGAAAAAGTGAAGTTCCTATTCCCCCTATTCTACAGTGGTGAGGCCACCCCACAGACTCATTCTACCCCAGCTTCCAGAGACCTAAAAGGGTGGGTGGGGAGGTCCTGCTGGATTGCCTCGGAGAGGGTGTTTTTACTAGGTAGGTGCAGCCATGAAATTTTTCTAGTTCCTTCCACTTTTAGAGGGATTGGATGGCATTGTTCACTTTTAAGGGGTCCATCCTGACCAACTTTCTTATTTGCCAGCACCTTACCTATTTGTAAAACCTACAATAATATTCACATTTAAAAGCATATTTTAGAAATATATTTTATTGAAATGCCTATTCTCTCTCTCTCTCTCCTTCTCTCTCTCTCTCTCTCTCTCTCTCTCTCTCTCTCTCTCTCTCTCTCTCTCTCTCTCTCTCTCTCACACACACACACACACACACACACTTGGCTCCTTGAGCCAAGAACTTCAAGAGACTAGTCAATAAGCAGTGAAATGTGTGAATATTAGGATATTCATTCAGAAGATGTGGAATTTGAAATTTACAAAGATCAAATTCCTCAAAAGTACTTATTTTTCTTTCTCATCTTCAGGGCTCCAATTTTGAGATTTTCTTCCTAGTTTCTAAAAAGATAGGTTTGTCCCATTATTTATCTTAAACATTTTATTGAGAAAGGGTTTTGCTGCCACAAGTTTAAAAAGTCAAAAGCAGCAACAGCAGCAGCAGCAGCAAAAAAGCAAATGTCCAAAATAATATTACACAAATAATTATTATCAAATAATGTTGATGAATTGTATCTTACTATTGCATTATTATCTCTAGTCTGAGAACTCAGGGTGGTCTCTATTGTTTCTCTCATAGCCTCACTTGATTTTCACAACATCCTTGTGAGTTAGGCAGGGCTGAGAATTAGTACTGACCCTATGTTTATGCAGGAAATGTAGGGAGAGGTTTAAGCCTGGGACTTTCTAGATTGTGGTGTGGCACTCTGATCACTTTATAACACTGGATTACCAGCAAAAGCACGATAAGTAACTTTCTTCAGAACAATGAATTTTTTCATTCAGTGTGATTTATATAATTACAGGTAGTTCTCGACTTAAAACAGTTGTGACCAGAATTTCCATTGCTAATCAAAATGATTGTTAAGTGAATTATGCCTAATTTTATGACCTTTCTGCCATAGATGTTAAGCAAATTACAAATTACGGCAGTTAAATGAATCACACAGTCATTAAGCAAATCCAGCTTTCTCTATTGACTTTGGTTGTTTGAAGCCAGCTGGGAAGGTCACAAAGGGTGATTATGTGACTCTGGAATGCTTTAACGATCATAAATGCCTGCTGATTGCCTAGCTGCCAACTTAAGTTTTGTATTTATTTATTTAAATTGTCTACAGTATATGCCTGCCAATCACACAACAGTGATTCTGGTTTGCCTGCAAGAATTAGAACAACAGCTATGAGCAATAACCCATGGCACTCAAGGTAAGCAATAAAAAAAGCCACAACAGAGCTCACCCAACCTCTTGGCCCAAATGAAAATAACAAGGGCCGTAGAGCTTTGCAAAAGGCTAATAGGGTTGGAACCATCCAAATTTGGCAGTGGGGGAGGGGGGGTGTTTTGCTGTTCTATCTAGAGCAGGGGTAGGCAACCTCGGCTCTTTTATGACTCATGGACTTCAACTCCCAGAATTCCTGAGCCAGCTTGGCTGGCTCAGGAATTCTGGGAGTTGAAGTCCATGAGTCATAAAAGAGCCGAGGTTGCCTACCCCTGATCTAGAGCAAGGGTAGGCAACTTTGACTCTTTTATGACTCATGGACTTCAACTCCCAGAATGGTCAGGAATTCTGGGAGTTGAAGTCCATGAGTCATAAAAGAGCCAAGGTTGCCTAGCCCTGATCTAGAGGACAGGTGCTGCCACTGAGAAGGCAGGACTCCGGGTCCAAAAGGGGTCCTCAGGCATGCCCTCCCTGCTAGATTTCATGGGTCAGGCAGACACCAAAAGAGGCAACCAGAGAAACCATTTAAACTGTGTTTCCATTTCAAATTCATACTGTTGCCCCTTAATCCAGTTTAAGACTATGTGGCCCTCTAAGCAAATTCATCCTTGCTATTTTAATTTTTTTCCTTGCCATTTTAAATTTTTTATACTGTTTGATATATATATATATCAAAGGGAACAGAAAATAAGACATCCTACTATTAAATACAGTACATTGTGTTGTTTAAGTGTTCCCTTTATTTTTTTGAGCAGTACCTGTTCACTGCCCAGAGTCCGTCTGTGAGGCAGATGAGAGGTTTTAAAAATTGATAAATAAATAAAAAGTGTAGACTAAACTTTGTGTATTTATTATGTCCTGCCAGGTACCACAAAGGGAGGACAGTAGCTTTATTCAGCACGAGGAATCAAAAACTTTATACATTTGTTTGTGTCTTCTGATACAAGTGGGCATTCTGTGACTCCTGAACAACATCTTTCTGTGAGCCTCACGCCTGGAGATCCTTAACTTAGCGCTTAAAGCTTCAGCCTCCCTAGCAGTGTTAACGCTCCATTGTTCTTCTGAATGTTTCTGTATCTCATAGGGAACATGGGCTCCCTTCCCTACCCAGTGTCACGAACAGGGCCTACTTTGCCATGAGATGCTGCAATCCAGTTTGCACGATTGTGCTTCCCTATCTTGAAAGCAGGCCAGCAAAGCCGCGACACAAAAGAAGCAGGAATTGTGTATCACAGCTTTGTAAAAATAGGTGGGCAGAGCAAACAGTGGCAAACAACCTTATCTCCGTTCATGTGGCTACATTGTATTTGGTTTGGGGGGGGCAGCAATTGATTTGCTGCCTTTATATCAGCCAGAAGCAGAAGTGACCCAATTTCCCATGCTGCTGCTTTTGTCTTTTCTCTCCTTCAGTAGCACCTGGCTTGACTACTGTCTTTTAAAATAACGTGAAAAAGATAAGTAGGTGGGAGGCTGATGGAGGACATTTTCAAATTCAGTTCCTATCCAGGTTCTTAAAGAATCAGGCAACAGTACCGAAATTGGTGGGGAGACATACCCTTGCTCTCCTGCACTGTCGCATAAGGGTAAAAGTTGTATTTTTCTCACTTATTTTAAAGCACTTGTTACGACTTTTTTTTTCTTTTTGACAATATATGCATCTTTGCGTTTTGTCCCTTTTGGTTTTTTTTTTAAAAGCATTTTACAAAAAGACATAAGGGTAGATGTAAGAATGATTATCACATTTATATAGTCCCCTTCATGGATTACTGCCTTGTCGTGGCGAAGGGGCTTGCGTAATTCAATGAAGCTATGAGCTATGCCGTGCAGGGCCACCCAAGACGGACAGGTCATAGCAGAGAGTTCTGACAAAACGTGATCCACTGGAGAAGGAAATGGCAACCCACTCCAGTATCTTTGCCATGAAAACCCTACGGACAGTACCAAAAGGCAAAACGATATGACGCTGGAAGATGAGCCCCTCAGGTCGGAAGGCGTCCAATATGCTAGTACTAGTAGCGCCAGAAAGAATGAAGCGACTGGGCCAAAGCCGAAAGGACGCTCAGCTGTGGATATGTCTGGTGGTGAAAGGAAAGTCCGATGCTGTAAAGATTTTTTCTCCATAGAAACCTGGAATGTAAGATCCATGAATCAAGGCAAGCTGGACGTGGTCAAACAAGAGATGACAAGACTGAACATCGACATCTTAGGTATCAGCGAACTAAAATGGACAGGAATGGGTGAATTTAATTCAGATGACCATCAGGTATACTACTGCGGGCAAGAATCCCTCAGAAGAAATGGAGTAGCATTCATAGTCAATAAAAGAGTAGGAAAAGCAATACTGGGATAGAATCCTCAAAATGACAGAATGATCTCAGTTCGAATCCAAGGCAAACCATTCAATATCACAGTAGTCCAAGTCTATGCCCCAACCACCGGTGCTGAAGAGGATGAAATTGACCGGTTCTACGAAGCCCTACAGCACCTTATAGAACTAACACCAAAAAATGATGTCCTTATCATCATGGGGGATTGGAATGCTAAAGTAGGAAGCCAAAAGATAACCGGAATAACAGGCAAGTTTGGCCTTGGAGTACAAAATGAAGCAGGGCACAGGCTGATAGAATTTTGTCAAGAGAATACGATGGTCATAGCAAACACTCTTTTCCAACAACCCAAGAGACGGCTCTACACATGGACATCACCAGACGGTCAACACAGAAATCAGATTGACTACATGCTCTGCAGCCAAAGATGGAGAAGCTCTATACAGTCAGTAAAAACAAGACCAGGAGCTGACTGTGGCTCAGACCATGAGCTTCTTGTTGCAAAGTTTAGGCTTAAACTGAAGAAAGTAGGGAAAAGCACTAGGCCAGTCAGGTATGAATTAAATCATATCCCTGTTGAATATACAGTAGAGGTGACAAATAGATTTAAGGAATTAGATCTGATAGACAGGGTGCCTGAAGAACTATGGACAGAGGTTCGCAACATTGTACAAGAGGTAGCAACCAAAACCATCCCAAAGAAAAAGAAATGCAAAAAAGCAAAATGGCTGTCTGAGGAAGCTTTGCAAATAGCTGAGGAAAGGAGGGAAGCAAAAGGCAAGGGAGAAAAAGAAAGATACGCCCAATTGAATGCAGAATTCCAGAGAATAGCTAGAAGAGATAAGAATGCCTTCTTAAATGAACAGTGCAAAGAAATAGAAGAAAACAATAGAATAGGGAGGACCAGAGATCTTTTCAAGAAAATTGGAGAGATGAAAGGAACGTTTCATGCAAAAATGGGCATGATAAAGGACCAAAATGGCAGGGACCTAACAGAGGCAGAAGAGATTAAGAAGAGGTGGCAAAATTACACAGAAGAACTATACAAGAATGAGCTTAACGTCCCTGATAATCACAATGAGGTGGTCACTGACCTCGAGCCAGACATCCTAGAATGTGAAGTGAAGTGGGCCTTAGAAAAGCTGAGCAACAACAAAGCTAGTGGAGGTGACAGTATTCCAGCTGAGCTATTCAAAATCTTAAAAGACGATGCAGTAAAAGTGCCACACTCAATTTGCCAGCAAATTTGGAAAACTCAACAGTGGCCACAGGATTGGAACAGATCAGTTTACATTCCAATTCCAAAGAAAGGCAGTGCCAAAGAATGTTCAAACTATCGCACCATTGCACTCATTTCTCATGCTAGTAAAGTTATGCTTAAAATCCTACAAGCTAGACTCCAGCAGTATGTGGATCGAGAACTACCCGAAGTACAAGCAGGATTTCGAAGAGGCAGAGGAACTAGAGATCAAATTGCCAACATACGATGGATCATGGAGAAAGCTAGAGAGTTCCAGAAAAACATCTACTTCTGCTTCATTGACTATGCTAAAGCCTTTGATTGTGTGGATCATAACAAACTGTGGCAAGTCCTTAAAGAGATGGGAGTACCAGAACATCTTATTTGTCTCTTGAGAAACCTATATGCGGGCCAAGAAGCAACAGTGAGAACTGGACACGGAACCACTGATTGGTTCAAAATTGGGAAAGGAGTCCGGCAAGGCTGTATACTGTCGCCTTGCCTATTTAACTTATATGCAGAGCACATCATGAGAAAGGCAGGGCTAGATGAATCAAAAGTTGGAATTTAGATTGTTGGAAGAAATATCAACAACCTAAGATATGCAGATGATACCACTCTAATGGCAGAAAGTGAAGAGGAACTGAAGAGTCTCTTGTTGCGAGTGAAGAAGGAGAGTGCAAAAGTTGGGTTGAAACTAAACATTAAGAAAACCAAGATCATGGCATCCGGCCCTCTCAATTCCTGGCAAATAGATGGGGAAGAAATGGAGGTAGTGACAGATTTTATTTTCCTGGGCTCCAAGATCACTGCAGATGGGGATTGTAGTCAAGAAATTAAAAGATGCTTGCTCCTCGGGAGGAAAGCCATGGCAAATCTAGACAGCACACTAAAAAGCAGAGACATCACCCTGTCAACAAAAGTGCGTATAGTCAAGGCTATGGTCTTCCCAGTTGCAATGTATGGCAGTGAAAGTTGGACCATACGAAAGGCTGAGCGCCAAAGAATTGAGGCCTTTGAACTATGGTGCTGGAGAAGACTCCTGCGAGTCCCTTGGACTGCAAGGCGATCAAACCGGTCAGTCCTAGAGGAGATCAACCCTGACTGCTCTTTAGAAGGCCAGATCCTGAAGCTAAAACTCAAATACTTTGGCCACCTAATGAGAAGGAAGGACTCACTGGAGAAGACCCTAATGCTGGGAAAGATTGAGGGCAATAGAAGAAGGGGACGACAGAGAATAAGGTGGCTGGATGGAGTTACTGAAGCAGTAGGCGTGAGCTTAAATGGACTCCAGAAGATGGTAGAGGACAGGAAAGCCTCGAGGAACGTTGTCCATAGGGTCGCGATGGGTCGGACACGACTTCGCAACTAACAACAACAACATAGTTCCCTTTAGTTCATTTTCATAAGATAAGCCTTGCATAAACTAAGACTTTGCTGTAATCTACAGCAAGTCCTGGCACATAGCCAACTCATAGTCAGCACTTGAAAAGTTAAGCAGGATGAGAAACCAAAAGGAAATCCCAGGGCTGTAAGTTAGAAGAGAGTTAAGAGGAGGCAATGATTCCATATTGTTACCAGAGAAACCTATATCTAACAGTATGTATCTTTCTGTGCAGAATCTTCTTTCCCCCGCCTTTCCTTGAAAAATTATTTTTTCCTAGTTTATTTACATCGGTATAGTTACTTTTGCAAATCATTACCCTTCACAGCTCAGCTGCCAAGTAGCTTCACAATAATGTAACTATGCACTTCTATTTATTTCTATATGTTGGTTCTCATTTTGTTCCATGCCAGAATATGGTTTAATTGGTTGCATCTAAGTGAATTAATATAAATGTGGGTTATTCAAGAAAACATAATTAGCTGTGCCTTACTGCAGTGTGTGAATCATGAAGCATGGATATTTTGTCTTTTGACAATAGTCCTGTATTTAGATCAGGAACTTAGCATTAAAAAAAAATCCAGTGGACAACATTAACACTTTTGTTTTCGATGGATGGTTGAGAGCTGCCTAGAGTCATCATATGAGTTAGGTGGCCATATAAGTCCTATAAAATAAAAATAAATAAATATGTCCCTGCATGGAGGCAGAACAATGGAAAAGGCTCTCTTGGGGAAAATACTGGAATATCCAATTTCAGATTCAGATTCTTGACTTTGAGAGTTTTGGTGGGGAAAAGCTAAGTTGTGGGACAAGCTACATTACTTTCCTTCCTGTATCCCCACTTCCTTGCCTCATCAACCTTAGTCCAATTGAAAAATATGTGCTTTGCAACATCTATTGCTTTGTATGATGGGAATATTTTACACACCTCTCCTGTGCTTCCACCATAGCAATCTCCTTCAACTGATAAATCTGAATTTATTATCCCTGCTGCTGGCTCCACCTTCTGGCAAAACTTATACATTGAAAGTCTGAATTTGAAACACATTCAATTCTCAACCGTGAACAATTTTTGAAAATTAGGGAGCTTATTTTCTTGACTTGTTTGGCTGGTCACTGTGGCCAAGAATTGACATTATCAGTTGCTAACATTACCTAGATTTTAATGTGTTAGGCACATTAAGAAATTACAATTTAGCAAATTATGAATAGACTATCTATGTGCTAGAGTTACATTTTGTCTTACATCCATGTGTTCAAGATTACACACCAGAACTTCCTGCTCCTATTGTTTCCCACACAACCCTGTGAGGTAGGCTGGGCCGAGAGAGACTGACTAGCCCAAAGCTCTTCAATGAGTTTCCCTGGCTGAGGATGAACTAGAACTGTGGAGATAGCATTGGTCACACTTGTGGATGACCTTTGGCAGAGCTGGGATGGGGTAAGCTGTCCATCCATGTGCTCCTTAATTTCTGAGTGATTTCTCAGTGTCAACCAGAATATTTTTTTTATTTTTATTTTAATCCCACCCTTCTCCGAAGACTCAGGGCGGCTTACAATTTAAGCACAAACCAATGTGCTTAGCAATAGCCTTCATTCTATGTATATGCCTGCTTATTAGGGCTCCCCCCCAAGTGGCATTTTTACAAAGTCAGCTTATTGCCCCCAACAATCTGGGTCCTCATTTTACCTACCTCGGAAGGATGGAAGGCTGAGTCAACCTTGAGCCTGGTGGGATGCGAACCTGCACTAATTGCAGGCAGCTGGTGTTACTTAAGGAGGCATTAGCCCACTGCTCCACCAAGGCTCTTGAATATCCATCTACACTGGCTGCAGGTTTGGGAACAGAAGGCACTGTATCTTGGTAGCTCTCCTCCTTCCTCTGTGGCTGGTTCAAGTCAATGCTGATCATGGGAAAGAGGTCACACGTGTGGCCCCCCACTTGTGTAGGGCTTGATACGTTCTCTCCTTCTGTATAATGTTTATATGAAACTGCTGGATGAGACTATCCATTGGTTCAGGGTTTGGTGTCATAAATGTGCAAATTATACCTCTCAGCCCCAAGCCATTCAGACAGGGAGCTTAACTTCTCTTGTCTGCATCAGACTGAACTTAAATGTCTATGTAGCTTATTATTTGCAACTTATCCAGCAGTTGTCTTAGCTGTTATCTAGTTCCTGAAGGTGGGGCTGAGTTTCTGGAAGATTTAAAGACTGCCCTGAAGTCTGACAGTTACAATGTGATCAACATCCAATAATGTGTAAGATCCTTTATAAAGGCCAGCATTCGAAGCAAATCCAGACTTCTGTGCTTAACTTTGTAGCCCCTGCTTTATGTACTGTAATTCAATTTAGCCAAAACTAGTTAGGCTTAGCTGTAGTAAAGTATGGGAAGTGTGGGGCTGAGGTGTATTTCTCACTGCAAAAGTATTTTTTGGAAGGGATATTTAAAGAATAAGCAGTGAGATTACTTAAAGAGTGGGCTCAGCAGCATCTGTGAGGAGGTAAAAATAGGCAAGACATCAGCATCACAACTGAAGTCCTGTCAATTTGTATACTGTATGCATCTTTCCTGACTTGACACCCTCCAGCCATGTGGATATTGCTTGTTAGGGCATCATTACTTTATTTGGTTTTGACTTACACTGCTCTGTTAAAAACAGTCAAAACCTCTAAGGAAGCTATAGAATAATGCATTTGGGACATTTTTATGGTAGTCATTTGTTTTGGCCTAGCCCAGGAACACTGTGTTTGCAAAAAATGTTCAGGCAAAAACCCTCCTAGAAGTTTAAAGCCAAACATCCTGTCCTTGGCAGCACCAGGACAGTATTCCAGGATGGAGCAGGTTAGTGTTACACATGCTTCCATGGTTGGCTTATGGTTGTTCGCTTGCATACTCGCAGCCTGTTGAGCCATGCAGATCTTATAATCCTCTCTTGCTTTCTATCGAGTTTTCCACGTAGGTGAACCTAGAGCAGATGAGACACACAACCCTAGTCAACAGCTGGAAAATAATTAGGGACAGACACAAATCACTTCCAATCAAACACCGAGTTACAACAGGTTCTTGGAAATACAAAGAGACCCAGTGAATTTATAGTAACAGCAAAATACAAGTAACAGTAACATACATATACATTTGCTTTCTCACATGCACGAACACATGCTCATCCATACTTACCCACATCCTTCTTAACTAGGCTGCCAGGCACAGGAATAAGACAATTTGTTGCAGCCAATTTGCCCTGACCAACTCACCACATCCAACTCACCATGGGACAACTTGCCACAGCCTACTCGCCACGGGACAATTTAACAATTTAATTATTTAATAAAGTTTTAAAAAATTATTCTTTGTCATTCATATTTTATTCTGTCCCTCCTTTTGCATTCTTTCTTTAATTATTCTATTCCACCATTTCTTTGATATTAGTGTAACTCTTGTCCCGTGGTGAGTTGGCCATGGCAAGCTGGCTGTGATGAGTTGGCTGTGGCGAATTGTCATAGACCCAGCAGGCACTAGCTAGAAGGATGGAAGCTACCAAGTCTGGATCCAAAGATAAGAAATGAGTGGGATTCAGGACCCCTTTTATCCACCAAAGTCCTTGCTTTATTCATTTATAAGTTTGGTAGCTGTTGATAGGATTGAGTGAGGTTTCCATGTGCCGAGGCCTAACTTTTGTCTAGTTCAATGTGACATTTTTTTGTTGGCTTCATTCCTTCTTATATACCTCCCTGGTAGATAAGAAAGAAACAAGATTTTAGACAAGATTCCTGGCTTTTGGTCCTCTCTGCTTATGTCCTTGCTTCATCTTTAGTTATGGCATCTTCAGCCTAGACTCACATTAGAAGACCTCTGGTTAAAGAGAGCTGGGAGGAGAGACTCAGCAAGAGCTTTGTAGAATTTTTGGGATTGGAAAGTCCCAGCTGCCCCTAATGTTGTAATTGTAGGTGTTGCAATCTTTACTGTACTTCTTTCAAATTTTGATAATTCGGTCTGTAAAAGTTCCAGTTGTGTACAGTACTGATTTTGAACTGGAATGGTGAACCGTAAAGATTGCACGGCATTGCCGCTCTCCTTGATCAAAGAAAATGACTAGAGCCAAGCTCTCCATTTTGCATTTCAGAAATACTGCTAAGCTCTGGGTTTTTTCCACCACTTTTAATCACACTGCGCCATTCCACTGTAGCACGGCACCATAAAATACTCTGCTGCTTCTGGAGCAAGTGCCCTGTAAAACATGAACGCTGTACATAATGGCCTATGCTTTATGGGGATTTACAGGCGTAACAGAGAATTATTGCCTTCTCTAGACTTCAACAGCCTGTTTCATGATCTTTAGATGAACTCTGACGGAGGAGGCTGGTGTTGTTTCTCCCTTGATTCACCATGACTGTATATAGCTGTGGGGGTTTTTTTATCAACTCACCATATTATCTGATGAAACAGTGATGTGTCTTTATTGAACTATATGTCAATGAACTATGCAAAATGTGGTAACATTTGCATAATTTATTCCAATTATGATCTTTGCAATATGCAGAATTTGGAATGTGATGCACAAACTGTGCTGAAAGAGAGGAAGGAAGCAAGAGAGACAAAAGAGAACAAAGATTTATAAGGAAAACTAAAAAGCCAAACCTGTGGAGGGAGCAGCAAGCCTCTGCTCATTGATTTTCAGTGTTGTCAGATATAGGTTGGTTCATGAACAGTATTATGTCAGGATGTTTTAATGATAGCTATATCGAATAACCCACAATGGCTGGCTTAACAGAACTCATTAAGACCAAACCAAACAAATTAAATTTGAGTTTAGCATGTTGAGATAGTTTCCAGTTAATTATCCCTACAGGCTGATGACAGCTGCCATTTCAATTAATAGGAGTTAATTTGATTATTTTTTTCTTTCTGTAGAAATTGTGTGCACTGACTCTTCCATATGTCCTCTCGTGTTCCTTTGGTCTAGTCATGGTAAGGATGCACACTTTCGAATTGCATAGTGTATATGAGATAAAGAGGGAGAAAATCTGTTTTATGAAAAATTCTGTATAACTTAAAAGCTTAACTGTTCTTTCTATATCATTAGCTGCTGGAATACTAAAATACATATACCTGATTTCTGACATACTGGAATATTGCCAGTATGTCAGAAATTCCAATATTAAGCAAATATAGCTGAGATAATTAATTTGCTCTATAGTCAGTGTCCAAACTATTACGGATTCTAAGTACTTTAAGCCAATTCTGGGCATTTGTTCCTAACTTGGCACACAAGCAGCAGCAAATGGAAAATTGCTAAGTGCTCCTAACATACAATTCTTGGTGCTTTTAAGCAGCAGCTGTTGCTTGCTGAGCATTCAAGAGAGAGAGAAACAATAATAGATAAATAACTTGAAATGTTTCAAATGTTTGAATCCTCCTCTCTTATTTTTCAAATCAGTAAAGAAAAAATAGATAACAATTCAGTGCATCAGCCTATCCTAACTTGGCATGTTCTAGATCAGGGGTGTCAAACTGCCGGCCCGCGGGCCAAATGCGTCATCCGAAAGCCACGCCCACCCCATTGCCGGCAATGGCAAAACTCTCCCAATACATTGCGTGATGTCACATGACGTCGTGAGTTTGACATGTCTGTTCTAGATGTAATGGCACTACAAACACAGTGAACCTTTTCATAGTCTATATACCCACTATCATGCACCATAGCTTATGATTACATACTGTAGGTAACAGCCTGCCCAACTAACCCTAAGGAGACCATCATTATTTGCTTCATTTCCATTACATTTCAATCAAACTCCTGGTCTTGAGCAGAAATAGCCGTAGAGATACAATACCTAGAAAGATTTCTTTTTTACTGGACCACTCTAGGACAGGGCTTTTCAACCTTTCCACCCATTGTAGCACTTTTAGGATATGGCAATATCTGAGTACCACCAGTCGCCTAGCAAGGTGTCCAACCTCCCCCCCCCCAAAAAAGGAAAAAAGTGATAAAGTACAGGTAGTCCTTGACTTACAACAGTTTGCTTAGTGACTGTTTGAAGTTATAATGGCACTGAAAAAAGTGACTTATGACCATTTTTTACTCTTATGACCATTTCAGCATTCCCAGGGTCATGTGATTTACATTTGGATGCTTGACAACTGATTAATATTTATGATGGCTGCAGTGTCTCAAGGTCATGTGATCCCCTTTTGCAACCTTTTGATAAGAAAAGTCAATGGGGAAACCAGATTCACTTAACAACCTTTTATATCAGGGGTGTCAAACTCAATTTCATTGAGGGCTGCATTAGCATTGTGGTTACCATCCGCAGGTGTGTGTGTGTTCTTCCTTCCTTTTTCCCTCCCTCCCTGTCTCCCTCTTCTCATTCCCATCTCCTTCCTTCCTTCCTTCCTTCCTTCCTTCCTTCCTTCCTTCCTTCCTGCCTGCCTGCCTGCCTGCCTGCACTGATCCTGGTGCTTGTGCTGAGCCCTGACAGCTGATCATGTTTCTGCAGGGCTGTCAGGGCTCAGCAGAAGCGCCAGGATCAATGCCGGGCTCCAGCTTATCAGCGCTTCTGCGGGGCTCAGCAGAAGCGCCAGGATCAGCTCCGGGTTCTATCTGATTGGCGATTTTGTGGGGCTCCAGCTGGCTCTTGCTCAGGCTTGTGTGGTGCTGCCCCCACTTCAGCTCATTCTTCTCCCCCACTACCATTTCTCTAGGATGGTCATGTACCACCTGCCAGGTGCCAATGTATCACCTGCTCTAGGACATAGATAAGTAAAGATGAGTTAATTCCATGGTCAAAATCCCAAAAGTGCTTTTCCAAAAGGCAGCTGGACTCTCTTTAGTTTTTCCTTGAAAACGTTTTGCTTTTCATCCAGGAAGATTCTTCAGGTCTTCTTGGATGAGAACAAAAGCAAAAGTCCAGTTGCCTTTTGGAAAAGCACCCATGAGACAACCATGACCTGGATGACTGAGAATCTCCCTAGACATCCATGGTCAAAAGTTTCATCACATGGCTTGCTTTGAGTGGTGTTTAACCCTAAATATCACTGACCCTGTTTTGAAGTAAAACTAACATGTTGAGTTCATCGATTGGGTTAATTCCTTGACCCAGTTAATTATTTTGTGGGTAAGGAGCTCCAAGGTTGTAATTGCCAACCTAGGAATTCTGGGCAATGCAGTCCCAACACTTGTAAGGAATACCTGTTTAAGAAGATTGCTGAAGAAACACTCTCCCAATAATCTTACAAATCCAATGCATACTTTTGGGGCATTCTGAGAGATTGACAGTTGTCATTTTAATCAACCTTATAGTGCCATTGCTCTCCAATAATCTCCTGATGGCAGGCTTGTTGTTATGGCAGGCTTTTCCCAAGGAAAAGCACAGAGCTTTGTAGAATGATGGATCTAGCTCAGATATAACGCTATTTTAACATGGTTTGCATTTTATGTAATGAAAGACACCTAAAACCAACCCAAGAATGAGAATAGATATTATAAGAAAGTTAAGCAAGAGCATAAGAATTCTGAAGGTGTTAGAAGCAGATTTCTCCAAGGATGATAAAAGTCTTTCTTTTCCCATTGCTACTTCAGAGTGGGAGTGGGGAGGAACATAATATAAAGATTTTTTTTAAAAAACCCCCCAATATTTCATTTTTAGAAAATGATCATAGAGAAAGTACTTCTTTTAAAAATTCTACACTGAATACTTTCCTTTGAACATGCTAATTACTTTGCTGATTATGTTTTAATGTGCATCTGTATCCAATGGTTTAACTGGGATGAAGATGTACCATTGAGAGCTGACTAAGTCATATCAATCCAGTGTATAAACTGTCCAGTGCCTTAAAAATTTCCAAAAAGTTTCCAATTTTCAAAAGCTTTCTTAGTACCCAAAGAAGTTAAAGATGTATAAGAAGTTATACATCTGTTAAAAGTCTAATATTTTGGGAATCCTGATTGGCCTGAATAAATCCAGCCTCAACTGGGAATTGAAGAACATAACATAAAAATATATACAGGCCAAAATAGTTGTTTGAATGTTAATATTTTATAATGGTTGATGTGAGCATAATTTTAAGACGTCATTTTAAGTTTATAGTTTTATACATGCTTGTTGGCAATGAATCCCATTGAACAAGGTAGTATTTATTTAGTTAAAAAATGTGATAAAATCAGATGCAAAGCAAGCTGAATGAGATTCCATTTCTACTAAAAATATATATTTATTAAGTAGGAGCTTAACTTAAGAGTGCTAACAAAAGCATAAGGTACCCAGCATGGGATGAGAGAGAATTAATCTGTTACCCTGTTAAAGCAAAATATGTGTTAGCATGTCAGTGTGTGTCTGTTGCCTATCTACCAAAATAGTCCTAGTATAAGCAGCAAAAAAGAGCAACAATAAAATAATATAAATAGAAGTAACCCGAGAACAACTATTTCTTATCCTTGGCAATGTATTTGTGGTAACAATCAGATTCAGATAAAATCCCTTTCTTCTCTAGATTACAAGGGGTGTTATTAGCTAAGGAAGGGCGACTACTTAATTTGTCTTGATTTGTCACATATCAGAGTTTAAATGCCGACTGGTGTCCCCCAGGGGGAGGGCGTTCTCTGTGGGTGCACCGGATCTTTGGAACCATCTTCCGGTCGAGCTCCGGATGGCGCCCGATCTCCGCTCCTTCCGGCGCGATCTTAAAACCCATCTCTTTGAACAAGCTGGCCTGGCCTGATGGGACGGGGTTGGATTTTATAAATGGATTTTAACTGTTAATCTGTATTAATTTATTATGGGCACTGTTTAATTACTTTTTAATAATTTTTAATTTTTGTATCTTGTTTTTATGTATTGCCCTGTTCACCACCCTGAGTCCTTCGGGAGAAGGGCGGTATACAAATTAAATTAATAAATAAATAAATAATAAATAAATATGTAGCATTTTTGTTTAGATGCACACACTTCACACATACAGTATAGCAATATTAACAATGTAACAATGTTGGAAACAATATAATATTTATGGAAACAAGTCTGAAAAATGAGAGTACATAAACAAAACAGTCCATAAAATTTGATCAAGTTGTTCAGAAATCTTTGTTGCCCACTTGTTAAAAGAAAACAAATGTTGCAATAATCCATTGCTATAGATTTGTTGGATGTTTCTCCTTCTAATGATATATAATCATTTTTTTATCAATCCAGAGGCTTGAAAAAGTCTATAGGTCTAAATATATTAATAAATTCCAAGGATTAGGAGATAGCCAAGAAGGTCATACATAGTCTAGTTGCTTGCTTCTCCAAAATATGATACTATCTGTAACTAGGATAAACTGAGACGATAAAGTTCTATATAATTCCTGAACTGGATTTCCAACATCAAAGTGATTGCATTATTAAACTTTGTTTGAATATTTGTACTAATCTTATTTTAAGATCAAAGGAAACAGATTTTTAGAACACCTTTCTACTGATTGGATGTCAATTTCATGAACATGTTCTGTACCAGCCTGCTACCGGCCCTGCAGAAAAAGCAGGGACAACCCCTTTACAAACGGCAAGAGGCTGGAATAAAGCCTGCCAAATTTATTAACATAAAACAGAGCAAAACAAGACACCAACCATGAAACAGGAGCTATGAAACAGGAACTATTCAAGCGGTTGCCTTCAGCAAACCAGCCCTCCCACACATTCCCCTTTTATACAGTTCAGGGCGTGGCTTCTCTCTGCCTCCTTCCGAGGTGCCCCATTGCCTTCCTCTGTTTACTCCTGATTGACTGCCTCCTGCATCGGGCGTCCTTGAACAGGGCCAGCTGTGGGTCATCTTCATCCACGCTGTCAGGCTCACACAGCTGGGTCTTCGTCGTGACCAGGTGGGAGGGGCCTGACTGAGGGCTCTGCCATCATCAGCAAGCTCTTCAACACCCCCTTCTTCCTCCTCTGAGTCGTCCGACCCAACTGCCGAACCCACAGGCTGACCCTGAATCACAACAGAACACCAGCTTAAACCCCAGCTTAAAATCGGTTACTGGCTAAGGAGCTACAATGGATATCTAACTAAACTTTTAACCAGTGAAGAACTTCTAAAGCAGCTGGAATGGTACGTGGGAATGACCTTGAGACTAAGGTGGGAGTGGCACAGCCTGGGTGTAAAAGGTATCTCATGTAAAAGATATTTCAACCCACAAATGATGGAGGAAGTGGAAACATTTCAGAAGGAGAGGGGAAATACTTTTAGTCTTGCAAGATTGTGTTAATCTAACCTTAAAATAAGGCTAGAGTTAGTACTCCAGGGTTGCTTTTTGTCTAGACTATCTTGTAGGCCTAAGAGCAGCAGTGGTTATCCAGACTAAATTGTCCAGATAACTCATGCTTGGGTTGAACAAACAATTAAGGAACACTCCATTGCTTTAAACTGCACAAAAGTTTAAAAAAAACAGTTTCTTCAGATATAGTTTATTGAAAGCAATAGATTTGTTCTATGTATGTATATTACTTTGGATGCATGTAATTGGGATAAAGCTGCCCAGAGTTGTAAGATATGAGATGGGCAGCAAATAAATTTTCTAAGTAAGTAAGTACGTAAGTACCATTAAGGGATTGGGAATGCACAATACCTTGAAGAACAAGGTATAATACAGCACTGGCCAGAATAGTTGTTGTTTTAATGTTGATATTTTATTATGGCTGATGTGAATACAATTTTAAGACACTTAAAACAAAATATAATTTTAAAAATTGATCGATAAAAAGCCTCAAAATCAGAGGACTAATTGACTCACTAAAAGTATTAATGAAATTACCAGTAATTAAAATCAAATACTTGTAAAATACTTAGTTTTTAATTCAATAGTTTGACTAAAACTTTAGGTTTGTTAATTGATAGTTCTAGGACAGTGATGGTGAACCTTTTAGAGACCGAGTGCCCAAACTGCAACCCAAAACCCACATATCGGGTGCTGGGTGGGCATGGCCCTTTGGGTATGAGTGGCCCATTGGGTGGGTGTGGTCCATCGGGTGCGCATGGCTGCAGTGGTAAAGGCAGACTGGGTGGGACTAAAAAGTTCAATCAATCAATTCCAACTTTGAGAGAACTTTTTTTTTCCTGCGAGAAGTTGAAATTGATTGATTGATTGAACCTTTTTTTTGTACCCGGCGGTGGAGGCCTAAAGCGAAAAGGTTTTATAAAACCCAGCTGAAGGCCTAGGACTAGGACTAGGCGACGGCGCACATGCCCACAGAGAGGGCTCTGCGTGCCACGTGTGGCACCCGTGCCATAGATTCACCACCACGGTTCTAGGAAGATCGACATGGACAAATGGATATGCAACAAGGTATTTTGGAGCAGGTACAGGCATGCTGTAGTATAATGTCTCCTTAAATTTAATCACATATTTTCTTGGGATCACACAGCTATTATTGCAAGCTTTGGGAAAAGATACTTTTCTTTAAAGAGACATTTGTGAAGGCAGCATGGGTATCCACACCTGTTCTACAGCATCTTTTAAATTTTGGATCCAAAATGCAACGCTAGTAAGATCCTTCCTTTAAAAAGTGCTTTGGACCAAATGTGGGTATTACTTTAAAACAGTGAGTAGAAATTAGCTTGAAAAGTTTCACAATATCCATTCAATAAAATACAAGATAAAAAGTCACTGTATTTTTGTAACAATCCACTGGGAAACCAAACACAGCAAATGCCTCCCTTAGTTTGCTTATTATACAGATTTCTATAATATCACTTTATCCCAAGAGCCTATATAATTTTCTCAGAATGGATACAATGAAAACAATGAAACCCATCTTTGTAATTAACATATAATGTAAAATAAAATAAAATAAAAATAAAATAAAATAAAATAACTATATTAAAAATGGTTTTATAGATTTAATTATGGTAGTAATTTCTTGAACTGAAAGACATAAGCTGTGGTAGGATCTGGTCCTATAAGAAAAACTGTATAGCAATCTTATAATCTTTAAAATACTCTGTCGTAGCATTTTTAATAAAAAACAGAATATAATTTAGAATAAAATTGAAAAATGTGTTGATGCATCCAGAATTTGTATATACCTGTCCTTTTTTGTACCCCAAAGATACATTATAATACCATGCTCTAGCACTGTAGAGTGTTTTAGCTTTGAATGGAGAAATGTGAAGTGAGTAAGCTTGGGACCTCCAAAGTAGTTTTTTTTTATTATATTGTATGAAATAATGACACTGGGAAAGAAAGAGAAGTTTTCTATGATATTGACCTTTATACTCAAACACTTTAAGCATAACAGAGCTTTGCAACACTTCCTTCAAAAGGTTCTTGGAACTTCTGGGAGACAGAAGGCAAATTGAACATATCCTCAAGAGATTGGAGATAGCAACCTTGGCAAAAATAGTGAGTTGACTGGTTCTTTGGGGCCTCTCCAAACAAGGCGAGGACAGGAAATCACCCACATTTACTTTGGATAGATGCTCCTTGTGAAGAGACTTTAGGACAGTAGTCTTCTGCAGATAGTATTAGAAGATGAAGGGATCCACCACTGTGTTCACAATCACAACAGAATCTTCTAAAGGACACTAGGTTTGCTATCCTTGCTTTGTAATCACTTTTGGCAATTGCTTATTTAACTTAAAGCTATTGGAGATCTTCAGAACAATATGTTTGAAAAAGCCACCTGGTGAGTCTATCTTCATTAATAAAAAAAGAAATAATAATAAATTTAGGAACTTAAAGATTTGAAAATAAATGGCAAAGAGTTTAAGATTTCGATATAAAAAGTTACAAATGAATTAAGGCATCACACAAATTTTGAATATTGACACATTTACTATAAGAATTTGGAAATAATTATATAAAATGAACAAGATGATACTTTATGGATTTGTCTATAGATAAGAGATGGGATATGGGATGAGGAGATTATTGGTTGTACATTAAGAGGGGATGAAGAGTTACAAAATATACTTCTTGTGATGAAGGTTCAAAGTCACTTTATTTTTCCCCCTCTTTTTTCACTACTTTTTTCCCTTTTCTTCTTTTCTTCTCCCTTTCTTCTCTTTCTCCTTTGCTTCTTTTTTATTTTTCTTTCTTAAGGTTGTGTTAGATTGTTTTTATATTTAAAAATATATTTTAAAATAGTGACTCAGCAACCTAAGATAAAGGTAAAGTCTTCAAGTCTAGTTCATTTGTGAGTAAGTTCAGACAGTAGAGAAATGGTTCTGTCTGCCAAGGAATGGGCATGGATGCATCCATTTGCCCTCTTTGGGATGTTTTTGCATTTCCCAATCTAGCCTACAGGCTTGGGATTCCCTGGTAGTTTCCTATTCTTGTGTTCAACAGATTGAACTTGCTTAGTTTCTAAGTCCGGACAAACTCTATCAAGTGTTGCCTTTTACTGAGGCCAGTAGTCTAAGCCGAGAGGAAAAAACACCAAATAATCTCAGATGCAAGCATAGGCTAGTTGGATGTCTCAGTTGATGCAGGACATCACCACAAATGCCAGCTCAAAAATGTCTCTCTAACAATGCTAAGGCTATCTCCACATGACACAGTTTTCCTCATCCTCAAATTTCTGCAGAACAAACTGCTTGTCAGGCCCCTATAAAAATGGGGTGCTCTACAGAGTTAGCAGATGGCTATCACATTCTGATAGCTCAAGCAGTGAGTTCAGCCAACTATCAAAGTGACCTCTTCGTCTCTCAGTCCCAGCTCCAGCTCAGGGGAAATCTTTTTCTCACCAGCAGGGAAATTTACTAAGAACTATACGGTACTTTACTTTGCCCTGTGGGAAGTGTCCCTTGGCCACCTCATTAACAAGACTAACTCTAACCCTTCACATTGGCATACTTTGTGCCTCCTCATGGACTAGAGGGAAGCAAATTAAATGGGCAAGGGGCAAGGTCAAAGGACTTAGTAATCTAAGCAAAAAGAAAGGGGAACCACAAATGAGAAAGAAAAGTCCTTTACCAAAATAATTTAAAAAATCACAAAGCCACCTTATTTAGCTAGGTTTGCATAGGGTGCTTATCCATGGTTGGTAGTTTTATTATAGAGATCTGTATGCTCTCTGATTTAGCAGACTCTGGGTTGGATACAATATTAAAAGAATAAAAACAATATTTCTAGCACAAACCCCATGTGTGCTATTGTACACAATTAAAATTCTTGCTACCCAGGATAGTTTGCACTACCTTTCTGAAGGATAGCAAGGTGAGGACTAATTAGGCTTGAGGGAGGGAGACTTAAACTCACAGGGAAGTGGGGGTGCTACAATAAAGATCAGCCTCCAAGCTGACATGGCCCCTAATCTTTCAAAGAGCCGAGATCCACAGCTTCCTTTTCCAGTGAGATCATGTAGGGTGGTGTTGTGGAACTGGGACTATGTACTACATTTTACCATAGGTGGGGATGTTTCTACCTCAAGATGACATTTATTGATTTGATCTGACTTGTATGGCCATCCATCTTAGAGCACAATTCTAGGCAGATGACCTATCCCCAACAGTAAAGACTATAAAACTAAAGACAAAAACCCAGTGCTTCAGCCATCCACCTGGGATATTCCCAACAAATCACCCATAGGCAAGTTCCCTTCTCATTCTACGCCATTGCCTGGGGGAAGAGCCAGCTCTAGATGGCCTTCTAGAAGGCTAAACACTTGGAGGCCTACCACATTGCCTAGGAAAAGATGCTCCACAGATCAGGGATCCCTGAAGCCTCCATTCTGAAGGTAGCAGAGACTCAAGCCATATATAGCCGTAATAGTAACCAATGATTCTTTGAACTGGAGCTAGAAGCATATGGAACTACTCGTGTAACTCCCACAAAATGGGAGTTCTGTTCTTACTCAGCTGAGCCAGTTACTGTGTAATTTATTCTACTGAATGATCTAGGTTTGTATATGCCATAAACTAACCAATCATAACCTTAATCAAAATATAATCATAACCTTAAACCCAAATTAACTATGAACAGTGCTTTTTTTGTAAAAGAAAAAGGTGCCGGAACTCACACATGTCATACAACCCGCCTTGCCTACCATACAAGGTTCCATCCAAAAAAGGTGCCGGAACTCCGTTCTGGGCGTTCTATGACAAAAAAAAGCCCTGACTATGAAGACTGGGGTTCCACAACACACGAAGCTAAAAAGCAGTTGACCAGTTCATTTGCATGAGCACAGCCTCTGCTTCTAAGAAAAAAGCAGTACAAAACCACACAGACAACTGAAAGCTTCCCTAAATAGCTCTTTATTCCGATTACTTCCAACTGTGGGCTATACTATTGTCAGACAATTTTTCTAGCAGATGATAAGAATTATAGCATCTTATCAGGCTAACACGTTTTATTACAAGGCATCAGCTTTTGTGAAGAATGATATTAAGGCCAAATGCATTCATTAAATCTTATTTAAATGCTTCCTGGAAGAAAAAGATATTGGGACAAAGCTATACTGAACATTGTAGTTAGATTAGTTAATAATTAATTAAAAGTGCACAGATGAACACATAGATATAATTTATAGACAAAATACATTTTTCCTCAATCTAATTTCCCAGACAGTAAAGCTGACATTTATCTCACGTTATGCCATTAGGCAGGTCTAATCCAGCCAAGGATTAGGCTGATGTTGGAATTTAATTATCAGAGGCATCTGTTTTTGTCTTTGTTTCTTTGGGGTCTTATATTGATTGATTGTGTGTATGCGATATCCTGAATTGGAAAAATAGTATAACAATATATTACATAATACATTTTGTTTGGGTTAAAGAGACAAAGGCTATAGCACAGGAATGGCAAAGGTCCCAGGCAACTTTCTCTGGCAACTTCAGACACTGCCTGAAATTCTAGAGAAGCAGTTGGTGTCTAGACACTAGTGAGTGAGGGGGTCCTACTAAAATCTGCAATCGTCTAGATGTGAACATAAATATACAGTTTCTTCATTCAAAACTGCACAATATTGCAATTGACATTTTCTGAGGGAAGAGTTGGACTAAAGCTCATAAATCTCACTCACTGAGATGGTCACATGATAATGAAACACATTTCGGGAGGGAGGCAGTTTTCATTGGTGTTTCAGTGAAAGATCTAATTGTTTGACCAAGCTGAACTGGACATTATCGATTACTCAATTTACCCCATTTTTTAAAAAAATTCTTAATGATTTCTAATCCTCGCCTCAAAAAAGGCATTGCTTTTCGAAAAAGCCCACGGAACAGACCCCCTAAACCTGTCCTGTACATAATGGGGGCTCCTCGGAAGCCTGGAAGGCCGCCACCAGCTTGTGCCCTGTAGTAAGCCACGTAGTCTTGAGGGTTTCTGTGCTCCTTGATCACAACCATCTTTCCGAGGCCTAAAATGAAGCTTGACCATCACCTTCCCGTGATAAAAATGCATGTTTTTGTCCTGATCGGTTTTGATTTCTATAGTAATGGTATCAATGTCATGTTTGCTGACTGGTACATAATGTGGATGGTCATAGGTCATTGTGACGAAATCATTGTCTTGCCCTTGCACAGGCACACATTGCAGTAATGGCACATAGAAGTCGCCCACTATCTGGTGCTCTACAATGTCTGTGTAAACATATAAGGTGCTGAATCCAGGGAACATACCTAACAGATGTCCAAGTTCTCCGCTAACTAGAATGGTGTGCGATTCACCTCCTTTAAGATTAATTTTTCGACCCACTGAATCATAATGTAGGGTTGTCTTAGGTCCGTCCTTGATGTTTGATATAAGCTTGTTCATATTTTCTAACAGATGTCGGATGCTGTTATAGTACCCACTTCTCAAAGAAAAATGCCATCTCTTTCTCTCGTTAGCAATTTCAAAATATCCAGGTGAAGTTAATGTGTGCCAACTATGCGGATACTGTATCTCTGCTAGCCCTACTTCCCATGATCCTGGAAGATCCAACGATCTCGCTAATTGAATAGTAAAATTAGAATTTTTGTTTTGGGGGAAATTGCTGCTGATGCATTGCTGGGTAGGGTGATGTAAAACTCCTCCATATCAAAGATGTTGTACTTCAGTCTCCTTAACCCAACTGTTGAACTTCTCTGGCCAGCCAGTCCATTTGACTAGAAACTCTCTGTGTCTCTCCTGCCCTCTTTTTTGGATATTTTTCTCTATTCTGTATATGCGTGTTGGTCAGCAGGAACCTTTTGGAGTGTTAGGTCCGGACAGACGAGCGTTGACAGTGAGGTTTACACAAGAGAACGTTTATTGAATGCACAATGGTCAACTGGCTAGTAGCCGTTACGCTCCGTATTATATACCAAGGTAGTTTAAACGATAACCAATCCCCAGCCCGGAATCTCCCGCCTTGAATACAACCAATTACTGCACCGGATTTTCCCGCCAGAGAAAACCCACTCCCATTTAACTACTGACACAACACCCCTTCCCCCCCCAGATAAAATGTTATTATTTAACATAATCCTTCAAGTAACTAGGAGGCTTGTGGACTCTGGCTGGGTATCTGCCGGATGAGCTGACAGCAGGTGTGCCATCAATTTCGCTATTTGTTTCTTCCTCAGGCCCTGTTGTTCGTGAAGGTGAATCAAGTGATGCAGCACTTGTGGGATGTTGGGTTGCTATGAGTGGTCCAGGCAATGCTGTTGAGCTACGCTGAGGGGATAGTTCCGTCTCAGTTGAGCTACTCTGGGGAAATAATTCTGCCACCCTGGTTTGTGTTCCAACCCCCTCCCCACCTGGTGCTGCGCTGAACTGGTCATGTCTGATCATATTGTCATGTGTAGTGACGTTCCTGTCATTATTGGCCTGCACAATTTCGGGGACCCTTTTTCTTAACTGATCGATGTGTCTCCTGAACAGCCGATTCCCTTCCCCCTCTATAATGTACGATAAAGGCCCAGTTTTGTCAATGACTACCCCTTGTGCCCATTTGTCCCCCTGTCCGTAGTTCCTGGCCCAAACTAAGTCTCCAATATTGAGAGACTGGGTCGGACTGTCCGGTTCGGGTTCCGCCGGTAGTCTGTCAGGGTGTAGTCTGTCCAATTTAGTGGTTAAACGTCTGCCCCACCTCATTTCAGCTGGGCTTTTCCCCGTGGCCGTACAAGGTGTTGTATGTTGAGCCAACAGGAACTGAGCCAGTCTCTGGTGCCAATTGCCGTGGATGATTCTTTTCAAAGCGTCTTTTGTTGTTCTGACGTTTTGTTCAGCCAATCCGTTGGAGGAGGGGTGGAAGGGTGCCGACGTCGCATGCCTAATACAATTGGCCTTGAGGAAATCCTGAAATTCATTAGATGTGAATTGGGGCCCATTGTCAGAAACAATCACGTCAGGTAACCCATGGGTGGCAAAGAGTCCCAAGACCTCTATGGTTTTGGCAGAAGTCATGGACTTAACCGGCACGACCTCCAACCATCGGGAGTAGCTATCCACCACAACCAGGAATGTGAGGCCCTGGAATGGGCCTGCAAAATCAATATGAATGTGGGACCATGGGTTCCTAGCCACCTCCCACTTGTGAACAGGTGTGTGTGATTGTTCCGGCCTGGACCGCTGACACTGATAACACCCAGCTACTCTTTCCTCAATTGCCATGTCTAATCCCGGCCACCATATATGACTCCTTGCCAGAGCTTTCATACGAACAACCCCCGGATGACCCTCATGCAGTTCCCCAATCACTGTGTTCCTATGACCCTCTGGGATGACAACCCTGTTGCCCCACAATATGCAACCTAGGTGTGATGACAATTCATCCTTCCTTCTGAAGTAAGGCGTGAATTTGGGGTCAGGATTTTTATTAGGCCAACCCCCTTGTACCCACGCTGCAATTCTGCTCAGGATGTGGTCTTTCTTTCTAACAGCCTGTGTAAAGGTTCAGCAATAGCTGCTTTATGAGGCAAGAAAGTGTGATAGAAATTTATTAATCCTAGGAAAGCTTGTAGTTCCGCCTTATTTTTGGGTTCTGGTGCTAATTTAATTGCTTTAATTTTCCCTTCTGTGGGGTGTATGCCCTGAGCATCCACTCTGAATCCTAAAAATTCAGTGGATTTTACACCTATAAAACATTTTTCCCTTTTTAACTTAAGTCCAGCATCTCTAAATTTTCTCAATACCTGTTCCAGCCTGTCAGCTAAGATTTCTTCAGTTTTTCCAGCGATTAGGACATCATCGAAGTAAGGGCATACACCAGGTATGCCCTTTAAGGTCCTCTCCATCACCTCCTGAAAGATGCCTGGAGCTGCAGCAATGCCAAATTGAAGTCTGTGAACGCGGAACGCCCCCTTGTGGGTAACTATCGTTTGAGCCTCGGCGGCTTCCATAGTCACAGTAAGTTGCAAATACGCCTGCGCCAAGTCGAGCTTGGCAAATATGGCGCCGTCCTGGATCGTCGCGAGGACCTGCTTCACCGTCGGGACCGGGTAAGCATGCTTTTTCATTGCTAAATTTAGAGTAGCTTTATAATCGGCACAAATCCTCACATCCCCGTTCGGTTTGAGGGGTGTGACGATTGGTGTCTCCCAAAGGCCTCCCTCTACAGGTTCCAGCACGTCCTGGCCTACTAGCTTATCTAGTTCGGCCTCGATTTTTTGTTTAAGGGCAAAAGGCACCCTCCGGGCCTTAAGCCGTATGGGCTTGACTGCAGGGTCTAAATTAAAATTAATGGGGGGCCCTTTGTATTTACCTAATGACCCATCAAAGACGTCTGCGAAATCATCGCAGACAGACTTGAGGGTCTTGCTATGAATTGTATTAATTCCCCCAACCCAAATTCCGAGGGCCGAGAACCAATTGAGGCTTACCAAGCTGGTTCTCTGGCCTTCGGTGACTAAAAGGTCTAGGAATCCGCTGAAACCCTTGTATTTTACACTGACTGTGGCCTTGCCTTTTATTTCTATGGGGGTTTTTTGGAAGTCCGCTAACTGAATACTAGTTGGTTTTAGGGGAATTCTACGGCCACTTTTGTTTTCGATGTACCTTAGGGTGTCACTGGAAATTATGGATACTGAGGCCCCCGAATCTACTTCCATCTTGCAGGGGATACCCTGCAGTTGGACTCCTATTTTTAATTTAGGCCTTAGTATAAGGTTAATTCTAGGGGTTCCCACGTGGTTGACCCCCACCCCCTCCCCTCGGTTGGAAGTGCGCGCCTTTGGTCTGGGGGTCTCTCTGCCACCGCAATCGGGGGTTACCTTACCTTCGGCCCATGCGTCGATTTCATGGAGGCGGTTGTCGCGCGGTCGGCTCCGGCAAATGGCCTGGATGTGGCCCATTTTTCCACACGTACAGTGCGGAATCTGCAAGTTGCTCGGGGATGGTTGCCACCGCAGCTTCCGCACCTTGCTTCTGGGTCGCGAGGCCTGGTCTGGCTATCCCTTTGGGATCTTTGTTGCACTGGAGGCTGTTGTCTTCTCCCTTGGTTGGGTCCGTCTGTGCGTGCGGGTCTCGCCGCCATCTTTCCGAACCTTCTGGCAATTTCGGCAACATCGGCTTCCCACTGGTAATCCACCTCCCCACCTTCCTCATGGCTTTCGAGGTTGACTTCTGATGAGGCGCCCATGCTGTTGTGGGGGGGGGTCTCATCTGCCTGTAGACTCGTACGTGAGTAGTTCGTCTAAGACTTCTTGGAGGCTTCCGGTGGGCTTTGCAATTATTCGGTTTTGTAAATGTTCATCCCGCAGCCCCAAAACTACTCTGTCTCGGATTCTAATCTCGAGATTGTCATATTTGCAACGCAGGGCCGCTTCTCTGACCGCCGCCACGAACTGTGTAATTGACTCGCCGGGTCTTTGGTTCCGCTTCTCAAAAATTCGCCTCCAAAATAATCCGGACCGCTTCGGGGTAAAGTGGACCTTTAACTTGGCCAATAGGTCGGCGTACGACACAGTGGAGACTGGCAACGGTTGGCACAGGCCGACGGCGACCCGGTAGACCGGCGTACCGCTGATCGTGAGAAGGGCCACCGCTTTCTTCCGGTCGTCCGTTATGCCGTTGACCAGCAGAAAACCCTCGACTTGGCCGACATACTCTTCCCAATCTTCGGGGTAGTTCGGGTCGAACTCCTTCAGGGAACCGACTTGCGCCATTCTGTGGTTGTGGCTGCGGCCAACAGTTCGGTTGACTGTGATTCAAATTTCCCGCTTCACGCGCAGCTGGCTTCCCGCCGCTCCTTCACTGTTCCGTCGTCAATCCCATCCTCGTCGCCACTTGTTAGGTCCGGACAGACGAGCGTTGACAGTGAGGTTTACACAAGAGAACGTTTATTGAATGCACAATGGTCAACTGGCTAGTAGCCGTTACGCTCCGTATTATATACCAAGGTAGTTTAAACGATAACCAATCCCCAGCCCGGAATCTCCCGCCTTGAATACAACAACCAATTACTGCACCGGATTTTCCCGCCAGAGAAAACCCACTCCCATTTAACTACTGACACAACATGGAGCTCCTCAAAGTAAAAAGCCCCCTTTACAGGGTCACCCGTGTAATCATTTAATCTATACACAACTCTTTCCCCCCTTGTCTCCAGTTCTTTGATGATGAATATCTCATCTGTATAGGTTTGCTGATAGCCCTTTTCAAACTTACCCCTCAGTCTGGATACTCTGGCATGATCTCCCACCTTAAGACATTTTTTCTTTCTTTTACTTTTTAAAGCTATCCCATAAAGCCTCATTCACACAACCCTTTCGTTAGACAAATTTACGGTATTAGGAGCAGACCCGATGCTACGATGGTAAGTGCTATTGTACCCCTGAAGAGTATCTGCCAAAATGTCTACATACCGATGTGTATTTCTAGCTGTGAAATGTCTCCAGAGTTTGTTTTTTAGGGTTCTATTAAACCTCTCTATAACGGACGCTTTAGTTTCACTATGAGTGACAAAATGATGAATGCCATAACGTGCTAAAGTTTCTTCAGCGGGATATTCAAGAACTCCTATTAATTTCACAGCTCCCCAAAGTAGGGCTTGTTTCCCAAAAACACAGGCCTCTGTTAATTATTTACTTTATTTAGCTTATTCTGTTTGTTTTGAATGTCCATAGAATTAGTCTAGGGTTAAGCTAATCATGTACCCAGAGGCTTGACTGCCTTGACTTATTGATGGGAGTCAGATTCAACACGCCTTACCTTTTCAGGTCTGCTAGGGTTACTCTTGCTTATCTTGATGGGCTTAGGCCAACACGTCCGCTCACCTTATCTGTAAATAGGGCAGTTACTTCCGCATAGGGCCATGACCTGCTGATGTAATCACCACCACGTGCGTTTGTTTACTTTGATGATGTCACTGATCAAAAGTGCTAATTTTCATTAAAAAAAGGTATACACTATTACTACTGACTGACTATCCCACTGAACTAAATGGCACATATTTTCAAGTAAACATTTTCAGCTTAGATAGGTTTTAGATCTACTGTAAAGGCTGGTTTCCAATGCACTGCTCCATACAATTATTTCATGGTACATCTAAAACAGGGCTTTTCAACCAGTGGTACAGGTACCACCTGTGGTACATTGGCACTTGGCAGGTGGTATGCGGTCATCCTAGAAAAGTGGTAGTGGGGGAGGGGAATGAGCTGAACTGGTGGCAGCATGGCACAAGCCTGAGCGAGAGATGGCTGGAGCTGCAGGGCTCTCAGGGCTCAGCAGAAGCACCAGGATCAGTGCTTCTTCAGGGCTGTCAGGCCTCAGTGGAAGCGCCAGGATCAGCACCAGGCTCCAGCTGGAGCTCAGCGCTGATCCTGGCGCTTCTGCTGAGCCCAGAAGAAGCGCCGATCAGCTGGAATGTTGCAGCATCTCCAGGGTCTTGTGATTTACATTCAGATGCTTGGCAATTGATTCATATTTATGACGGTCACAGTGTCCCAGGGTCATGTGAAGTGACCAAAACCTGCTGCAACCACCCAGTAGATGGGGGGGAATAAAAACCAAACACACCCCCACCCCACCGCCAATCCTCAACAGAAATGCTTACAACAATGAAAACCTCGGACAGGAGGAAGAGCGCCACCGGGCGGGCAGGCAGGTGTCTTGCTCGGCTGTGGCTTGGGGGGCACTTTTTTCAGTGCCATTGTAACTTTGAACAGTCACTAAGCGAACTGTTGTAAGTTGAGGGCTACCTGTACTTCATCAATTTTTTTCCTTTTTTCTTTTTTGGTCAAGTTTTTGACACCTTGCTAGGTGACTGGTGGTACGCGGATGTTGCCATATCCTAAAAGTGGTATAATGGGTGAAAAGGTTGAAAAGCCCTGATCTAAAAGATATGGGGGACCCAACGGGGATGGTGGTGGTGGTGGCCACTAGACTGATAGCAAACCTCCCCTCCCTCCTGTGCTCCTTGCTTCCCCCCTGCCCATTTTTCATCTCATATTACTGTACCTTCATTATTTATTCCATTGTTTATCATTTCATTACTTTGCTACTGTTATATTTACTCTTCTTTTAATTTCTCCATGTTCACTGTTGTAAGCTGTCCAGAGTAGCCCTTTGGCAAGATGGGCAGTAAATAAATTTAACAAATAAAACGTTGCCATTCTATAATCATGGGTTCATGCTTTATCTCTTTTTCGTATTGCCTTGAAGGTAGTGCCATGTCTTTGGAGTTTTATCCATATTTCTTTTGTGATTTGTTCCTTGCCCGTCTTTGTTTTGTTTTGTTTTGTTCTGGGGGGGGCGGTGGCGGTGGCCTTTACACCACCAGACTTGGTTCCCCTTCGGAATACCCAAGCCTCAAAAGAGAACTACAGGTGTTTTACTTTTGCACTGGAATTCCAGAATTTAAACTTACCAAAATGCTATTTTGGAACTGATGCTACATCTCACCTTTGCCTATAATTTACCGAGTTGGGGAACTTTTTCTGGCTGTATATGCATGCACAGGAGAGAGTTCAGCAACAATGCATTCTGCGTTAAAAAAACATAGTTCACTGTTTTTTGAGACAAGTATTCTGGAGAAGGGAAACAGAGATATGAAAGATTTAGGGAATAGTGTCTGAACTATTCCTTTTTTAAAAAAAGACATCTCCTTTATGCAATCTTAACTAAACTCATGAATCCTACATAGTGAGTTTAAGGGCAAACAACAGCATCCTTTATTGTTATAAACCAGGGGTGTCAAACTCAATTTCATTGAGGGCCGCATCAGCATTGCGGTTGCCCTCAAGGGGCCGGGTGGGTGTGGCCTGGGTGGGTGTGGCTTACTCGGTGGGCGTGGCTAGAGTACTTATGGCCTACTGGGTGGGCGTGGCCAGCTCTACATTGTTTGCATCAAGGGTGCCTATGGGGGCCTGGGCAGGAGTGGGACAGATCTGAGGGTCTCTGGCAGGAGGAGGGTCTCTGGGCCAGGGCCAAGGCAGTGGGGGCCATTCCCTCACTGTTTCCAGGATGGCTTCGCGGGCCACATGAAACCACTTCGCGGGCCGGATCTGGCCCCTGGGCCTTGTGTTTCACATGTCTGTTATAAACAGTAGGTTGCTGATATTACAATAATGGGCATATTTCAGTATTACAAAATTCAGGAATAGAACATGATAGGAGGATTGAACAATGAATGCCAGTGACTCACTTCACAATATGTTGTGACCCACAGTGTCATGGCCCACTTGAGAATACATTCTCCTCAATTTACAGGATGGAAATAGGCACAAACCTTGCATTTAAAAAAACAACAACACTTCTATTGTATTTGGGGATAGTGTAAGATTTGGCGGGGAGAAAGACTGAGAGATGTGAGTCAGCGATGACATCCCAATTACGACTGATCTGCCCGCATGGGCACAGTATTCTGGATGTCTTTGCAAGAAAATAACTAGTAGAAACGAGAGAGGCTCGTGCAGCAACTCCATAACTGTACGAAACGGGGAAAAACAACGACATTCTGTTCAAAAAGGCTCCTTCCTGTCTTGGCACAGCCGGACTAGCAGGCCTCTCTTCCCGTCTTGCGGCTGGCACATTTCATTTTTTTTAATGAGACGAACCAAGGTAATTCCAGGCAGGCGCCTGAGAACCGGTGACGGGAAGCTTCCGGTGTTAACAGTCTCTTCAAACTTTTCCTCTGCTTTAATTGATAAGCTGTTCCTCGAAGCATTTCTCCGCCGCCTTTCCAACAGAGCTTTTTTTTTCCTTTTTTTAAAAAAACATCGTTCCAAGGTGAACTTGGAATGTTAGCTGAAAGAAACTGAGGGGGGCAAGGAACCGGGGGTGGGGTGGGGAGCGCGAAACCAGAGCCGCCGGGCTGGCAGCTGAGCAGGCAGCCTCCTTTCGTGGCTGCCCCCATTGGCTGGAGGACGGAGCCGCCACCGCCAACGTCAAGGCGGCGCCCAGCTCCTTGCAAAAGCTACTGCAGTGAGCGGAGATGCCGCCGCCGCTGCCGCTGCTCCTGGGGTTGCCTCTTGCACTTGTAGCAGCGACGCCCGCCCCTCGAGCAGAGCTAGTTGCTGCTGCGCGGGGAAGCCAGCGCGCGCCTTTTCTCCCCCCGGCTTGGCGGCTGCGGTGTTCCGCAAAGGACCGCCACTAGCGTGGCTCTCCTCAACCCGGTGGCGGCTCCTTGGCGAAAGTGGTGGACCGGGAGAGGGGCGAAATGGCCGCCTCCCTCCCCGGCTGGGGAGCAGTAGGCACCGCCACCCCCCTGGGGACAGCAGCAGGAGGCAAGTCAATGCGGCAGCCGCCTCAGTGAGGGAGCAGCGCCGTGGCGGGAGGAGCGAAAGGCTGACCCGCCTATCCCACCGCCGACTCCAGCTCAGCGGGCGAAGGTGCCAGCTGGGAAGCCGCCGGGGGCCGCCCCCCCGCCTCCTCCTTCCCCCCCACCCCCTCCCCCCAGCCCCGCAACCCCGGATGCCCGTTGCCACTCCGCCTGAAGCATGGGAGCGCTCACCAGCCGGCAGAATGCCGGAGTGGAAGAGGTGGATGTCCCGTCCAATTCCCTCTACAGATATCCCCCGAAATCCGGTAAGGCGGAGCGAGCGCGGGGGGTTTGCGGGGGGGGGTGGTTGGGTTTGAGGGGAGTCCGCACGGCAGGGTTGCGCGCGCTCCAACTCCGGGCGAGCGAAGCGCGAGCGGCGGCTGCAACCCGAAGCTGGGCTAGCTGGGCTAAGCGAGCGGCGGGACCCTTGCTGTGATTCCCCCCCCCCTCTTGCGCCCTTTTCGCCGTCCTTCTGCGCCAGTGGGGCTGCACCCGTGACGATGTTTTCCGTGGCTGCCGAGGAGTTTCCCCGAGAGTTTGGAGGGTCAGGAGAATGACCCTCCTGCGCGTCGTCTATTGCGAAGCTCTGGCTGCTGGGAGAGTGGTTTTTTTTTTTTACGCCTCCTCTTTTTCCCGTGCGAGGATTGCGGCGGCGGCGGCGGCAGCGGCTGGATTGAAATAGTGACATTCGTGGCGTCGCGCTTGTTGCTTGAAGCTGCTTTTCGTTCGGGCAACCGCTCTTGGGGAATTCTTGCTTGAAAAGAACAGGACTCTCGCGCGGTCCTAAATTGAGATCCTCCTCTCTCTCCCTCTCTACCCCCCCCCCCCTTAAGAAGCCTCCTGGTAAATTCTTGTCTGTCCTGTGCCACTTGGCATGCCTGCCCATATAGTTGCATACTCTTGTTAGTGCGCTAATTGCATTCTAAAACACCCCATCAGTCTTCTGATGTAACATTTAACCATCCCCGCTGCTAATGAGATGAGCTCTGGTATTGATGGGAGGGGGAATTTAATTTCTAAAACCACAAATGCTGTATTGGATGCAGGCAAGACTTATGACCATCCTTCTCTCTTTAATCCATCATCGACTGCTGATAGATGGTTTCATTGGCATATATTCTTCCAAAGGTGGAGCTCGTCTTCTTTTACTATTAATTGTAGTAATAGTACTAATAGTAGTTTAAGAAAGAAAACAATAAAGGTAATTAAAATGGAATAAAGATCTTTCATACCTGTTGTTAATATGTCTAACATACTTTTGTGCCTGCAACAATTAGCTGGGTTAAGGCAGAAGGATCTTTTTATATATATAAAGTTTTTATTGTTATTTTTTATTCTCTACATACACATGTTAGTTTTTCAAACAGCATGTGAGCTGGGTTCATACATATACAAATTCTACTCTTTGGCTCTCTCTTCTAACCATTTATAAAATAGATTCCAGCTTTTATAGTATTCTGTTTCTTCTTTGTCTTTTAATCTCATAGTTAATCTCTCCATCTCTGCGCATTCCAATATCTTCTTTATTACCCCTTCTTCTGACGGTATTTGTTCATTTTTCCAGCATTGTGGATAACTTATTCTTGCTGCAGTTACAATATGTAAAACCAAATATAAATTTTGTTTGCTAGTCTTTTCTGGTACAATACCTAATAAAAAAATTCAGGATTAAATGCTACATGTTCTCCTAAAATTTTTTCTAACCAAGCATGTATTTTTTTTCCAATAAGCCTTTACTTTGTCACATGTCCACCAAATATGATAATATGCACCTAAATTATGTTTACATTTCCAACATTTACCTGATACATTTTTAAACATTTTTGCTAATCTAGCTGGATCTTTTCTGACCATTTACTGGTTAACCTTGGAAAAAGCACTTTTTGTTATCAGCGTATTGAAAAAATATTGGGGAGCAGATGCAAAGAGATGTTGAGCAGCTGATATTATGTGTGTATCCTGCAATGATGTATGACATCCCTGTTTTCTTTAGCCTCTGGTCATCCTGGAAATGCATAGCAGAAGGACCTATGGAAGCAAACGGGGGTGGGGGTGGGGGAAGTGTCCACAGTATGCTAGCCTTGTAACATTGACATGGCTGACAGGAGTAGTTCTGTATGCCACAATACAGGATATGAATTCTGTACTGTGTATTCCAAATTCATGATTTTGGTTAATAGGACCAATCTTCTGTTCACTAGTTACAAACAATTTCCATTGAGTTCATTCAGGTTTACTTTTAATAGAATATTGTATATTTCTGTTTTGCTTGCTTACTTGGGAACAGTTTCAGTTTCAATAAAATATGAAATAAAGTTTTCAGTTTACTTGCTGTGAAACTACAGCTACTTTAGTGACAATAAACAATTTATAAAGAGATTTTCAGGAGCCATATATTTTTCTATCTTTAGAACAGTATCTAAAATGCTATTTCTGTTCATTATATTTAATTACATGTTTTGAAGACTATTTCCCATCAGGATAGCATAATTCAAAACAAAAGGGAACTGGCAGAACATTCAAACCTTTTGTGACTAATCCCAAGATGTCATCTTTTAAAATCAGGGTAATTTCTTTTCTTAAAGATGCTTGTTTAATTGCTTTTTTATTTTATCTATAGATAGATATGGTAAGTCAATGAATGTTATTTATTAAATTTATATGCTGCTCATCTTACTATCCATCTTACTGGATGGCATACAATACAATACAATACAATACAATACAATACAATACAATACAATACAATACAATACAATACAACACAATAAAAACAGCAATATAAAATTACAAAAATTAACAGGAACTTAGATAAATGTAGGAACCAAGTATATGAGTGGTAAGAGGTAGAATTTTCTTACAGTGCTATATTGTATATGATATACTGTGTTTGTATGTATGTATACGCACACATACAAGATTGTGAGTCAATTTGAATTCAGTATGAAATCGTATGCACCTAATTTCTTTATATTAACATGAAGTAGGGTTGTTGGGAGTCAGAAAAGTCAAGATGCTGGCTCCACCTATAATTGAAAACAACTATCCTTTTTTGATCTTCTATTGCAGAAGTCCCCTCTTGTATGTTAACAGGAGTAATGTTTGCTGGGATGTATGGTGGACCAGTTGTACCTTTTGAATGGTCCTCAAGAGCAGCCCTATTATTGTAGTATTGTAGCTGATATAAGATATGACCGATTGTGAATAGGGCCTCTCAATGTAGGAGGGTGAATCTGTGCAAAGACATTTTGACCGCAGTAATCCTCTTTCCTCAAGCAGAAGTTGTGAGTGCAAAAAATCCCCCCACCCCACAATTGCACACTGGAACTGTCTGCAACCTCATTCAAAGCTTGTCGGTAGGTCTCCAGAACAGGTTGGTCCATGTATCTCTAGCCACTTAGTCTTCCCATGATATATATGCTGGTCATTGAAGATAGGGTGAAGCTCTTGTTAAGCAGATTGGAAACTAAAGGAAAAAGGAAAAAAAGCCTGTAATGATGTCTCTGTTCCCCAAATTACTTACTAATTGCTCCCAAAGAACATTGCAAAGTCAATGCTAACATGAATTCAATTTTTGTACTGAAAATACGTGCTTGCCTTTTCAGCAGGCAGAACAGCTGGAATCAGTTTGCAGTATCTGCCTGGCTGTTAGCATTTAGCAACTTCTCTTCCACCAACTGGGATAGAAGGTGCTTTCTGAGGGACTATAATCTTAAACAGATGATGCCTGCATTTCTTAAAAAGAAAAAAAAAAATCTTCAGTATCACGCTCAAAAGAAGGCTTTCCATGTTGAAGTAACATAGCAAACAAGTGCCATTGATGGGCTTAATAGTACCTGTAGGAGTGGCCTTTTGAATCTCTTTACCCTTGCATTTTTCTGTGATTTTAAAGTTTTTATTTATTTATTTTTGTTTATATATATATATATATATATATATATATATATATATATATATATATATATATATATATATATATATATATATATATATATATATATATATATATATTAATTTTTTAAAATGATTTTTAATTTTGTGTATTTTATATTTTTAGCTTTTAAACTGTTTTTCATCCTTCTTATGCTGATCTATGACCCATAATAAATAATAAATAAATTTATTAATAAAATTAATAATAATACTGTAAAATAAATAAATTTATAAATTAATAAATAAACCCTTGTGCACCTTTATAGTCACACAGGAGTGACTTTATCACAAAAGAATGGGTTTGTGTGAGAGATATGGAGCCTTGGTGGAGCAGTGGGCTAATGCCTCCTTAAGTAACACCAGCTGCCTGCAGTTAGTGCAGGTTCGCATCCCACCAGGCTCAAGGTTGACTCAGCCTTCCATCCTTCCGAGGTAGGTAAAATGAGGACCCAGATTGTTGGGGGCAATAAGCTGACTTTGTAATAATGCCGCTTGGGGGAGGGGGCGAAAGCCCTAATAACCAGGCATATACATAGAATGAAGGCTACTGCTAAGCTTGTAAGCTGCCCTGAGTCTTCGGAGAAGGGCGGGATATAAATGGAATTAAAATAAAATAAAAAAAATAAAATAGTGGTAAGGAAATACTTGGAGAGTATTGGGTGTGATGTTCAAAATATAAATTTGATAATATTCCTGCCAGAGATTTCTGTTGGAACTAACTGTATATTGGGCAAAAACAGGTAATTCAGTTCCAATGTTACCTCTTTAAATTAAAAACAATACGATACTTCAAAGAGGAGGGAAGTGGTAACAAAGAAAGAGCACTAAATGCAAAATTTATGTTACTTTCAGCCAGTTGTTTTCTGTTGGTCCAAGGGAGGAGGCAATGGCAAACCATTTCTGCCAAGAATATGTCAATCCAATCACCGGAGGTCAAGAATGGCGTGAAGGCAAAACAAGCAAACAAAGAAACCCTCATGTGCATCACAAAAATTAGGTTAATTGAGCTATGGGTGTGTTGCGTGAACATAGTTTGTGTCTTTCTCTTCCTGCTATTTCTGTGTTCAGTTCTCTTCCTCCTTATTTTAAAAGTGCACCCTTGATCTAAGAAATGGGCAAGAAGAAAGACAGATGGCTTGGGAGTTGATTGTGCAGAAATGAGCATCGTGGCTAATCAGAGAACAAGGGATCTTCTACTGATCCCTAAATTTCCTTTTATCCAGATATCCCTCCTCACAAATGCTAAGCAGAAGCATAGTATAGAGCAGTGGTGGGATTCAGCGGGTTTGCACCACTTCTTTTGTTGCCCAGGCCCAGAACAGACTTCCGGAAGCGGCATCCACACAGAGAACCGATTGTTCACATTTGAATCCCACCACTGGTATGGAGTATTTCTTATCTCAAAAGGCAAAAAGGTTGGAAGCTAAGTACAAGATGCAGCCAGGCAGGCCTTTTTTTTTACCTTTTAACCTTTGTTTTCATTCTGACTTGGCTTTGAACTATGTGTCTTAGTGTGGTTGTATGGCTTCTTTTTGTAAACCGTCCAGAATCACTCAGGCAAGATGGGCAGTGTATACATTTGATGAATAAATTAATTTTTTTTTAAAAAAACCCTCTTTTACACCTTTATAAGTCATAAGGAAATACTTGCAGGGTGCTGTGTGTGACATTCAAAACATAAACTTAATAATGTTCCTGCCCAGAGACCATTTTCCTGGATAAAAGTTGTATGCCTTTATTTAATTACCCTTTCAGATATTGTAACAGTTGCTAGTTATGCAAAACATATAGCACAGTGACCAAAAAGGTAAACCTCAAATCATATCTTGAAAAAAAAATCTAAAACCAAGACATGGTCGGTACACATACAAGCAGAATATCTTTGAAGTATGTGGGCCTGGAAAAATAAATCTTGCAGAATCAGGCAATGTCTGCTGTATCCTATCACTTGAGCCTATATTACATATTATGCCTAAGCTTCTATGGCAGGGGTAGGCAACCTCGGCTCTTTTATGACTCATGGACTTCAACTCCCAGAATTCCTGAGTCAGCTGTTCTATGGGAAAGGTGATTGGGAGAAGGGATGCTTGACCCTTTTCTTCCTAGCAGTGTCCTTGTTCCAAATCAGCTGGTGATCTTTGTCAAAAAATCTTGTCTCAGTCCTGCCTTCTCTTCCTATGGTGGTTTAATCACTTAAAGGGACAATGTTCTACAATCATATAGATTCTGAATGTGTTGATTCTGTTATGAACAGACATTATGAATGATCGTGCATGCCCATATGAGATATTCTAAGCAACTATTGACAATTGTGCTGAAGTCACTGTATTGTAACAGGAGGGGGAAAAGTCAAATAAGAACTGGAGGCACAGTTAATTGGAAACACTTGGAAGTTAGGGAAATCCAGAAAGCATTGGAATTTATTGTGATATCTGCAACGTCTTTCTGTCAGAGCTGTGAACATTTTGGGCCAATGAGTGGTCTGCTGTTGTATGTGGTCTTCACAGATATCGTCATGCTTTTCAATGTGGAGCAGAATATTTCTTTATGGATTGTTAGCAATGCTATTTCAGCTGCTCTGTTGATCTTGGAGTCCTTTGAGATGAAGGCTGTAGTCCAGACTTGTCAAACACAAGGCCCGGGGTCCAGATCCGGCCCGCAAAGTGATTTCATGTGGCCCGTGAAGCCATCCTGGAAACAGTGAGGGAACAGCTCCCGCTTCCTTGGCCCCAGGCCAGCCGGGAGTCAATGTACAATTTTGTGGTGGCCATCTATGCTGAAATGCATTCAGTCTTAGCTCCACAAGGCCATCTGGAAACAGCTAGGGACCAGCCCCTGCCGTGTCGGCCCTGCCCCCTGGGTGTGTGCTAAGGAGGTATCACCCTTTGTGAGGAATGAAGAAATACACCATCGCCTGGAAGTGGCCAGCACCTAGTCCTCCCTACTTCGGGAAGGCTAGGGGCTGGGCAGCGTTGCGCTTCTCTTCAGATTCATGCCCCCCGGCTCAGCCTCTCGGCTATGTGAGGAGAGCCCCTGCTGCCTGCCAAAACCGGGCAGGCTGGGGGCTGGGCAGCACTGCACAGGTAACATCAACTCATGCTGCTCATGGCATCCCCTCCCCCAGAGCCCACCAAGTCGGATATGTGAAGTTGGCGAGGGCCATGTGCTGGCCACTTCCAGGCGATGGTGCATTTCTTCATTCCTCATGAAGGATGACACTTCCTCAGCTGCATTTCTTGCCTGTTTTTCTCCCTCCCTCATCTCAAATATTTTCCCACCACTCGAAGGAAGGAAGGAAGGAAGGAAGGAAGGAAGGAAGGAAGGAAGGGGAGAGTCTGAGGGAAGTCCTGCCTTAATCCTTCCCTGCTGCCCTTTCACCATCCCCTTGCCCCCTCCTCCTGGCCTATCCTGGGGGGTTTCCCATTCTATTCCTAAGGAAGCTTTGGATACAAAGCCAGGTCTCCTCACAGAGGGAATGGGCCTCCCTCTTGACTGCCCTTGTACCCATCATGAGCAACCTGGCTAAGGAGAGCAAGCACAGCAGCAGCAGCCTTGAGGAGGAGGTAAGTGCAGCTGGGCGCCCCCTTGGGGAAGTGCTGCGGGTGCTTGAGGGCTGGGCTGGGCATTTGACCTCCGCGCCACCGTCCGGCCCCCCCTGCATGGCCTGAGAGGGAACAGTGAGGCGTCTCCAGTGGACCATGCCTTGGCACTTGCTCCGGTCCCATCTCTTCTTGCCAGAGACCCTCAGATCTGTCCCACTCCTGCCCAGGCCCCCATAGGCACCCTTGACGTGAACGGTGTAGAGCTGGCCATGCCCACCCAGTAGGCCACACGCACTCCAGCCATGTCCACCCCATAGGGCGTGCCCACCCTGGCCACACACACCCGCCCCCCCCCCGAGGGTAACCGCAATGCTGATGCGGCTCTCAATGAAATTGAGTTTGACACTTGCTGTAATCCTAAAACAGGCACTTGTTCATTGCAAAGGCGCAGAATTGTGGTCTTCAGGCAAACCAGTTCATCAGGCAGGATGCTGCCACAGAACCCACCAATATAGTGTCAATAGTCAAATGTAAAATAGAGCTCCCAATGGAGTTCCTAAAATATAGATAAATTGTTTATATAGGAAGATTATGTAAAGCACAATCTGGCTCTGAGCTGCTTATATCTTCATAGATGGCAATCCACATTTAGCTTTTACCCTACCATATGTGATGAGCCAACATTTTATTCTGATGGTTGTATAGTTGATTGTTATGATCCAAAATGCTACCACCTCATAGGGCTTGGGGCTTTAAACTTTGCTGCTTTTGGAGCATCTAAAATGTCTGTAAGTGGATTGGACATGGACATCAGTATTAGCTTAATCCTGAAGTGTTAGAGACTTAACTGACAGGATGTGACAGATTTGCCATGTTAGAGGGCATAAGGGAGTCGGAGGAGGTAAGAGAGCTAAAATAGGATGGATGGCCACCCTAATAAGACAGTCGTGTTATTCTTGGCATTGCCATGGGGGCATTATGACTCATTCCTTTTTACTGCATTGATTTATAGGGCTCTGAGTTAAACTGGAGAAATCTAAATGACTTAGATAAATCTTACTGTTTTTGCTGACCCTTGCATTTGCTAACAGCTCTGAGCATCCCGAATGGAGCTAACTATAAATCCAAATAAATATGATGAAGGAATTATTAGGGTATAAAAGGCATTACTTTGTTCGCTTGTTTGATCTTTAGTCCACATTTTTTTAGTTCCTTGTTTCAAATTTCTGTTGTTGATGAAAGAATAAAGAAAACTGCCTGTAACAACTGTTTTCATGCATGGCACAAAGATGTAATGTATTTTATATTTGGTTTAGTGTTAGGTGCAAACATTCATTGCATGTAAACTATAGCTAGATATTATGAAAGAAGCTAGCTATTGTAATTTTTTCAACAATTTATGGTTTAGTTTAATTCATGAATCTTACCTATGTGAGTGGAGTTCTCTGTGCAGTGTCAACTTTTCTACTCCTAGTGCCTCCTCAAAGACCCTCCAGAACAGAATTGAGAAAAACGTACAGAGGAAGGAAAATTTGTGCTATGAACAACCATTGCTTCCTTCAGTTCAAGAAACGCTTTGGATCCATCCCTCTACTTGAAATATGGTTGTCTTACAGTTCACACAATCAATGAATTAAAAAATAAAGCTTATTAATGTTGTACTGTCTCCTATTTCTAAAAGCTCAACAATCTGTCCCCAGGCAGGGATTCAGTTCTTCTTTGTGCAAGTAGTCCTCAACTTACGATCATTGCTTAACAACCATTTCACATTACAACAGACCTCCCCTGAGCTAACTATGACTTGTTTTGGAAGTTACAACAACCAACTGCCCTCGCATTCACATGATTCCATTTTGGGAACTTGGAGCCAGTTCACCTTTACAGTAATTTGCAGCATCCAGTGGCCAATTTGTGACATTTTTGCTGGTTTCCAGTATTTGCTTCTGACTTCTAGAGCAAAAGATTTCTGGTCTAATAGGAAAAATGGATTTGCTTAACATCCACTATGTTTGCTTAATAACTGCTGCAAACTACTGTATGTAAAAAAAAAGTCAGGTCCAATCATGTGCTGCCTGAGCTTACAACCATAATGACTTACAGCCATTATTTTGGTCTCAGTTATAATTTCAAGTTGAGAACTATCTGCAGTTGTATTTTAACATAGGTTATGCTAATGGATAACATTGTTATTAAATAATTTTTGTCTTCTGAAATATGAGCTAGGGACTAAGCTAGGGACTAAATTCATAGTCCCTAAGCTAGGGACTAAGTTCATATTGTATACTAAAGCCAAAACCAAATAATGTTTAATGCACACTAAACCATTGTGTGCTAAAGGTGGTTTATTTAGCAGTGTAAATAAATTATGGTCTTATAAATAATGGTCTTATAAATATGGACTTGTAAATACGGTAATAATTATATGATGTGTGAACCAAACGATTGCTTGCATCAGTTAGAAATCAGGAAAAAGAATCCTTATGGATTTATGATATAAAAAGGATAACTTTAGTGAAATTGATATGGGGATACGTGTCCATTTTTTAAAGTTCATTCAGCATGTTAAACCATAATAGGATTTGTGACGTATTGTATATTCGTTCATTCATTCATTCATTCATTCATCCATCCATCCATTCATTCAAATTTATGGTATATGACTGCCCATCTTGCAGAAAATGACTGTAGGCAGTGTAAACAATCTAGTAAAATTGTAAATAGTACACCAGATATTTATTGTTATCTAACCAGACATTGGTTAGAGTGAGAAGTTTGTGACACTACTTCTTAAAATCAGGTGAAGAGGAATGGGAAAGTTTCCTTCTAGTGATATAAAAGCATCCCCTTTGCCATACTCCGGGTCTCTTAAAATAACATATTGTGTGTTGTAGGAATATAGTTCAAAATCACTATGCTATATTGAAATATAAGTTCCTTAATTATAACATTTCTTCCCCAAAATGTGTTGAGATATGTAGTAATTTCAAACCATACAAGGTTACAGCTGGACAACATCAGATCTTATAAGTTAAAGAATCTTCTCATTTTTTGCCACACCAACACAAGAAATCTAATATTAATATTTTAAAAAATATTAACAGGCCAAAATCCACATATGGATTTTCTAAAATTGGATATTCTAATTTTTAGTTCCACAATTCAGGCATATAACTATATATATTAAAAACTATTATTAATTTTCTTTTTAAAATTCCTTACAGAGTTGAATTGTTGGTTTCTTTTAATGCTGCATCTCTTAAGGAGCCTAAAATTGCAAGTGTCTTGGTGGCTGTTCGAGGTATATACACCGTACCGTGTTTACCCCAAAATAAGACCCAACCAGAAAGTAAGCCCTAGCATGATTTTTCAGGATGTTCGTAATATAAGCCCTACCCCCAAAAGAAGCTCCAGTTAAGCCCCAGTCCATTAGCTAGATGGACGCCTTTAGTGCCATATTTTCACAAAAATTAAGACCTAACTGGAAAATAAGCCATAATGTGTCTTTTGGAGCAAAAATTAATAGATCTGGTCTATATTGTTAACATTGTGACTAATGTTCAACACATACTGTGTCAAAATCTTTAAAACAACCATTGGGAAACAACTGATTTAAAGTCTTGATCCCTCTATAGCCTAAGCATTCCAGTAAAAATTCTTTCCTGCTGTTTTTAAACTTAATTTATTCCACAAAATCAATTTCTTATGTGATTCAATATCGAAATGTATCTCCTTACTTAGTAATAACCCAATGTGTCTGGTAGTTTTAAAGTGGGAAATGAAGATTTTTGTTTAATATAAGGTAAAGGTAAAGGTTCCCCCGCACATGCGTGCTAGTCGTTTCCAACTTTGGGGGCCGGTGCTCATCTCCGTTGCAAAGCTGAAGAGCCAGCGTTTGTCCGAGGATGTCTCCGTGATCATGTGGCCGGCATGACTAGATGCCAAAGGTGCATGGAACAGTATTACCTTCCCACCATTGTGGTCCCTATTTTCCTACTTGCATTTTTACGTGCTTTCGAACTGCTAGGTTGACAAAAGCTGGGATGAGTAACAGGCGCTCACTCTGTTATGCGGCACTCGGGATTTGACCCGCCAAACTGCCGACCTTCTGATCGACAAGCTCAGCGTCCTAACCCACTCAGCCACCGAGTCCCTATTTTGTTTAATATATGTGACCCCTAAAACCTGACAAAATTACAGAGATGTTACACATATACTTTCCAAATAGGCAATATTCACAACAGGTCTCATTCCAAAAGAATATGCTGTATATATTAAGATGATATAACACCCAATGTTATAATTGAAGACCTGGTAGGTTGAAACTACATCATTGTAAAATATTTTGGCCAAGGATACTCAAGGGATTTTAGACTGTTGTAATTTTTTTTCTCATCTGTGTGGTGAAGTATCTAACATTGGAATTCCTCTTTAAAATATTTATTTATTTAAGAAATTTATATAGCTGTCCAACTCACACAAATGAAACTTTTGGCAGGATACATCAGTATAAAATAAACATTCAAGTACAATGAAATTATGGCAGCGAAAATTAATAGACATTTGGGAACCTTTAACATTTACTACATCTCAGGATCTTCGGTCACATGGGCTCCAATGCCTGCGGAAGAACCAAGTTCTTAATGTTTTTCTAAGGTCCCCATTGTTGGGGCCAAGTGTATGTCAGGACAAGATCATTCCAGAAGACCTAAAGGGAGTTAACTGCATTGGACAGCTCGATTTTTCTCATGAAGGGGAATGGATAAAGTCTTGTTAGTGAAGCATATGGAATCCTCAGTAGCATAGTATTTTTATGAGAAGATGCTAAAACTGTCCCTGGTAATGGGGCTGTTAAAAATCTACTGAAGTAGAATATGAAAGTCAGGGTTAACAAGTCAGTCAAACACAACTCTGCAGATGTAGCGTATTTTGCTGATTTAGATTTGCAGATTGTATCATTTTAAATAATATAGTTAAACAAGATAAGATTGCATTTTATTAGAGGAGGAGAAGTTGGCTAAAATACATTCTGGAAAGAATGTGGTTTAGAATCTATGCAAAAAGAAGTAGGCTTGGAGCTATAATTAAATACCAGTCTAAGGCAGATGATAAATTCTCAGTCTGCTCAATGACCACACTGAACTATTTGGCATCCTAAAATGGAGAGGAAGTTCTTAAAAAATAGATCTTCTTTAGTCCATTTTAAAACACTGTCTGTGAGAAGAGGTAGTGACTTCTTTTAAGCCTGTATGCTTACTGTATCAAAGCAGATGTAGAAAGAATGAATTATAGTAAAGAGTGGCCATTATGAAGCTACATAGTACTAAGAGATAATATTCATAATCTGCTGCCTTTAATTTCAATTTTAATGGGAATATAGTTACTTAACCAGCAATTTAATATTCCTACAATATGTTGCTTATTCCATGACAAATTACAAAGGTATTACCTTTTCCAGATGCAAGAGGATTAATAAAAGTGGAAGACAAGACTTGTCATGGTGTGACTCAGGAGGAGCAGACACCAGATGACCTCATGTAAAAAAATATGGTTTTGAAGAAATACTTTGGAATTTGTGGTAGCATATCACCTTTGTATTATTATTGCTGGCAGATGATCAGCTACAGGTAACAAAGTTGATGCCAAAGAAAATCCTGCCTACTTCCTGAGAACTAACAGGTTTAAATCCTTCCAAAACAGATCTCTGTCACTTCATCATGATGTGCCTAACTGGCTTTCAGCTGCAAATGATTCACAGCAGTTTTCTCCTCCAGATGACTAGAGCGTTTCTCCTATTAGCTCTACAAATATTCTTCTGAGTCATCCCTCTGTAATAGGTTCTGGGCCATTTAAAAAGGGTTGCAAGGTAGGATTCAGTAAGAAGAGCAGATTAAATATTGATGTTGTCCTATTCTAATTACCACAATGTAGGCTTGAACATGAGTTCTTATTCAGTTTCAGTTTTATTTGATTTGTATACCGCCCTTCTCCCTAGGGACTCAGGGCGGTTCACAGGGCATATATAAATAACAATACAATACAATACAAAAGTTAAAAAAGATTAAATCAATGCCCAGTTAAAAACAGTAATACAATTCTAAAACAACAATTTAAAACCCAAATCCCCCGTCAGGCCAGACCAGCTAATTCAAATAAATGGGTCTTCAGGCCACGACGGAAAGTTCGGAGGTCTGATGCCATCCGGAGCTCCACCGGCAGTTGGTTCCACAAAGCCGGGGCACCCACAGAGAAGGCTCTCCCCCTGGGGGCCGCCAGTCGGCATTCCCTGACTGGAGGCACCCTGAGGAGGCCCTCTCTGTGGGAACGCACAGGGCGGAGGGGAGTTGACGCCGGCAGCAGGTGGTCCCCGAGGTAACCCGGACCCATGCCATGTAAGGACTTAAAGATCATAACCAAGACCTTGAACCTCACCCGGAAGACAACTGGTAACCAATGCAGCTCGCGGAGCAAAGGTGTAACATGGGAGTACCGGGAAACTCCCAAGACAACTCTCGCGGCCGCATTCTGTACCAGTTGGAGCCTCCGAGTGGTCTTCAAGGGAAGCCCCATATAGAGAGCATTACAGTAGTCAAGGCGAGAGGTCACGAGCGCATGAGTGACCGTGCACAGGGCATCCCGGTCCAGATAGGGCCGCAACTGGCGCACCAGGCGAACCTGGGCGAAAGCCCCCCTAGTCACGGCCACTATATGATCTTCCAGGGTAAGCCGTGAATCTAGGAGGACTCCCAAGTTGCGAGCCCTATCCACGGGGGGTAAGAGCTCACCCCCCATAGAAAGAGATGGAACATTTTGAATGTCCCGGGATGCCGGAATGCACAGCCACTCAGTCTTGTCAGGGTTGAGTTGAAGTCTGTTCCTCCCCATCCAGACCCGAACCGCCTCCAGGCAACGGGACATCACAGCGAGGGCATCACTGGGGTGGTTTGGGGTCGAAAAGAAAAGTTGGGTATCATCGGCATATTGCCTAGAGGATTGCTGGAAAGAATAGAATAGAACAGAACAGAATAGAAAAAACAGAAAACAGAGTTGGAAGGGACCTTGTAGGTCATCTAGTCCAACCCCACCCCCCACCCCCACCCAAGCAGGAGACCCTACACCATTTCTGACAGATGGCAGTCCAGTCTCTTCTTGAAAGCTTCCAATAATGAAGTGTTGAGACACTAGAAAAAGTGCAGAGAAGAGCAACAAAGTTGATTGATTAGGGGACTGGGAGATAAAACATATGAAAAACGGTTACAGGAATTGGGCATGGCTAGTCTAGTGAAGAGAAGGACCAGGGGAGACATGATAGCAGTGTTCCAATATTTGAGGTTCTGTCACAGAGAGGAGGGGATTAACCTATTTTCCAAACTACCTGAAGGCCAGACAAGGAATAACGGATTGAAATTGATGAAGGAGAGATTCAACCTAGAAATAAGGAGAAATTTTCTGACAGTGAGAACAATCAACCAATGAAACAGATTGCCTTCAGAAGTTGTGGGAGCTTCATTATTGGAAGCTTTCAAGAAGAGACTGGACTGCCATCTGTCAGAAATGGTGTAGGGTCTCCTGCTTGGGTGGGGGTGGGGGGTGGGGTTGGACTAGATGACCTACAAGGTCCCTTCCAACTCTGTTTTCTGTTTTTTCTATTCTGTTCTGTTCTATTCGATTCTTTCCAGCAATCCTCTAGGCATCTCCTCTTTCATTTAATCTCCCAGAGCTTCTAGGTAAAATAAGGAGCTCCCTGGATTGGTGGGTAGAACCACCCAACAGAGCCTGAGGAAATTCATCAAGTGCCTATTGAAATTAAGTGTTGCATTAGATTCTTTGTGGGACTGATCAAATAGGTCCATTCTCCCTACTGAGAATGGTGGTGGTGGTGGCACCAGACAACTCCATAGCAATTGGAGAGTGTGACAAGGACCAGATTGTAATATTCCCCATCCTCAGATCACATCGCCTCTGCCTGAAAGAAAATTGTATCTAAATAGCTGTGAAAGACTGTAAACCAGGCCTTGGGTAGGGAAAAGGAGTGATTGAATAATTACGTGAAAGGTTTCCAAAAAGGTTAGTCAGTCTTGAGCAAAAAGACAGCTTGAACTCAGAATGACCCCAGTTTGATTTTGTTTGCTACACATTGGAGCCAGTTTCTTGTACTAGTTAAGGCATGAGGCTACAAACTGGGAGATGTTGAGTTGTGGTCTCATCTTAGGCACAAAGCCAGCTAATGACTTTGGGCTAGCCCTCTTTCTCAGCTGTTAGGAAGGAGGCAATGGCAACCCAAAATCTTGATATGAAAACTTCAGGGATTAGTCCAGGCAGTCACCAGGAGCCAACAAACCTAATTTGAAGGAATAATAACAACAAAAGGTTGGAGTAGGAAGAAATTCTGACAGACTTTCTAGATCTTGTTATTTTGTCTTTGTGATGGACTACAGTGAAGTTGTAGTTTCCCAGGGAAGAGGGAGCACATTTCAAGGGGTGGGGAGGGGAGAAGAAACAATAAGGGCTGGATAGGAGTCAGAAGAGCTTGGATAGCCACTCCCTAGATTCCTCCAAAGTATATTTACTGGTACGAGAATACTAAAATTTAATCTAGCAATATTCTGTCTATTGGTTGTAATGAAATCATGAATTGAACTTTGGCTGGGTTGTTCCATATTGTTCTTGGGCTGGGCCTGGCAATCCTACAGCAATAAAGAGCATTCCTAGAATCCCTGCTGTGCTTGTTACTTGACTTGCCCTACCTCAAAATGCAGACAGTGGTCTTCATTGATGTCTTGACTGTCTCCAAGCATTCCCCTCAGAAACTAAATTGAAATCTTCCAGCACCATAAGATTGAAGAACTCTTTAATACAAAATAGAATACTATACTGTATTGTGTGTTGAGCTATGGCTCCTATTATTTTGAGAAATCATGATTGGCAGCATGGCCTGGAAATTATGTGGGTTACAACATAATTAAAGGGTGCTATATGATGTTGAATATACACCCCCAAATACTGTATAAAAGGTCTACAATTCAGTACAGTAAAATACAGCCACTACTATTTTAGATTGGCCTTTAAAAGAGATTCAAATTCATGATAAATATTTAATAATCTCCAAAAGTAGTGTATCTGAATACCAGATGATAGATGATGGGCCTTGAGACCCAGCCAGTATTAAAAATAAAGAACTAAACCCAACTAACATGATTTGATTCAGCAGGATTGCTCTTAGATTGAGCACACCACTACATACAGATCTCAAAAACAATGAAAATACAAGGTATGCAGTTAGATTTTGCCTCATCCTGGATTTCCTGGATTTGCTAAAGGAAGGCAGATCTGTACTATGATAGATGTCTTGGAAAAGATGATTTCCCACTTCAGTGGATTAGTTGAACTACTGTCAGCACCTGGAGCATCTTTTCCTTGTTGATGAATAAGTAGCATTTGGATAATGCTGCCTTCTGCTTGTCAGTTGCCCGCCCTCCACTTTGCAGGATCCAATATGAGTTGGTCACCGGAACCAGAGGTTTAATCTTCCGAGCTTTCAGACTTCTGCTGGAGCCCATCCTCAGGAAACCTCTCTCTAACAGAATCTGGTAAGAGAGAAGTTCCTTGAGGATGGGCCCAGCACGAGTCTGAAAGCTCGGAAGATTAAACCTCTGCAGATTGGATCCTGCAACATTATCTCGAGACATATATTTGCCTTCACCCTCCACTTTCTTTGTATTTTTGTCCTAATCCTATTTTTAAAGCCAGGTAAACAGTGGCAGGCCACTAGGCTGCTTCTCTCTATGGGGCTCAACCCAGATTCTCCTACAGACTTTGCACCTTGTGGGAATTGGGCAGTATGCTAACACTCACAAAAATATCCCTGGGATCATATCCAGAAGGACTGTGCTATCTTCGCTATCTCTTACTGAATCTGGCTTCTCACGCTTTTATTGTCATTGTAGGCATACAAAATTTGTCCTTTTCATTCTATTTTTTTATTGTTTCTAGTTACATTTTCCTGCTACCGATCTCTAACCTCAGAACTTGTAAATTTCTTCAGGGATTACGTCTGGCGCAATAATTTCAATGTCTTTAATTAGGCTTTGCTCCTCTTGAGGCAGCTCTTTGTCAGACCGCATCAACTGGATTTTCCCTCTCCCCCAGCTTCTGTGGGAGGTACCTCTTCTACCAGCCTCTCTTTCTAATAATATATGGACAATAATATTATCCAAGACAGAGACTTTTAGAAGTTAAAAAAAAAGCTGCTGCTTCTGTCTTGTCAATGCCATTGGTGCGCTAATAATACCACTAATTAGCAAGTAGAGTCTGTTTCTTTGGGAATCTGAAGCATTTTGCATCCCTTACCTTAGTGATAGTTGCAGCTATCTATTACATTATCCAGGGTTGACCCATTTGCAGAAAAACACAGAGAGGAAGAGGCAATGGTGCTCCAAACCAATTAACTTCAGCTTCCAGAATCCTCAGCAATTTTTTTTATTTTTTATTTTAATTTTAATTCTATTTATATCCTGCTCTTCTCTGAAGACTCAGGGCGGCTTACAAGCTTAGCAATGGCCATGCTGGTTCCATGCATCTGTCTAGAGCATGCTCAGGCTTGGAAGGACTGGCTTGAAGCTATTTACTGTATGCTGTTCACTTTTTCTGAGACTTAAATCCATTTTTAACTGTGATTCTGATTTTTTCAAACCATGTTTATCTTCCTGTTTTCTCCCAGGGCCTCAGAGAGGTTACATCCAATATTTCTAGGTTGTTTTGTTTTGTTTTCGTGGCATTAAAGCAAATAGATACTGTATGTTTAGTACCTAAATAACACTCGTATTTTACTTTTTTACAACCTAGAAGCTATAGGTTTGTCTACCTTTGTTCTTAAGGAACAAATGAGGATTTCCTTATATCAGACATGTCAAACACAAGGCCCGGGGGCCAGATCTGGCCCGCGAAGTGGTTTCATGCGGCCCGCAAAGCCATCATGGAAACAGTGATGGAACGGCCCCCGCTGCCTTGGCCCTGGCCCAGAGACCCTCCTTCTGCCAGAGACCCTCAGATCTGTCCCACTCCTGCCCAGCCCCCCCCATAGGCACCCTTGATGCGAACGATGTAGAGCTGGCCACGCCCACCCAGTAGGCCATAAGCACTTTAGCCACGCCCACCCCATAGGCCACGCCCACCCAGGTCACACCCACCCGGCCCCCTGAGGGCAACCGCAATGCTGCTGCGGCCCTCAATGAAATTGAGTTTGACACCCCTGCCTTATATTTTATTAAATCCAGCCACTATGCAGCTGTTAAAGGCAACTTGTCCTCTAACTTTACCTTTGTTTTTAAACAAATTTTAAAAAAGGAAGGGATACATTTGTTCTGACATCAAGAGATCTAGTCTGGTTCAGATGTTGTGACAATCCAGAATTTGGATCAAGCAAACATTTGATTGTTCCCATGTGGTCTTCCTGGTGAAGGGAATAGCTGAACAAACTGGAAAAAAATATGTTTATGTTATTATCTTTATGTTACATACAAACTGGATTTCTGATTTTTCCCTTTCCTAATAAATTACAATTTCAAGATAAAGATTTTTGTCTGTTTCTAATTTCTGATCTTAGTTCCTGGGGTGACAAACTAGGAATCCTTGGTCTGCTCTGGACTGACATTCTAACCAGGACTTACTGACTTGGGTTCTGTATAACAGTAGACCCACCTACTGATCTCATACATCTGACTGGATGGTGAGATGATAATTGGGTGGGAAGTGTATTTAACTACTAAAAATCATGACAAAGGAGCAGCTGGAAAGGGAAGTGAAAAGAACCACCGGCAATAGGTACAGTGTTAAGAGCAATATTTTTAAAAAGAATCTCTGAACCACTAGAAATATTCTTATAAAGAAATTATTTCTGGGTGGGAAGTTCTGTAGTTCTTGTTTAGAAACTGCCTTGTTTAGCAACCATTTGTATTTATGAGAGTGATGAAAAAATAATGTTATGACCAATCCTTGCATTTATGACTTCCAAAGGTCTGTAAAGCAAAGAAAAGCCGAGTTGTGATTTCATATAGTGACCACTTTGCTTAATGACTGAGTTGTTGATTTTTCTTAAAGCAGTGGGGAATATTAGCTTGTCATTTGCCACAGACAGCTTCAGGCCGGCCCTGTTGTCAGTGCCATCCGAAAATATGGATTGATTTTATTGTTATTTGCTTGTCTTTAATAGAACAACTTTGGGCTATGGCTGCTATCAAATAAATTAAATAACGCAAAGCAAATACTGCAATTATGCTAATAATGAGGATGCTTTGGAAATATTCAAGGAGTACAGGATCAGTAGTAATGCATAAGAGTAATACTTTGAGAAACGTATGCATGGCTTTAATCTAGAGTTTGACAGTTTTATAATGTTTAGACTCTTGGAGAGAGAGGCTCCCAACTCTGCCATCATGGCCTTTAAGCTAAGTCAATGGCATCTTGGGAGGTGGGAAAACAATTCCCCTAGTCCTAATCCTCTTCATTTTGTCTTTTTTGTCTGATACCTGCAGGCATAAGCTACATTTTAATTGTGCCCAATTCAGTTTGTATTATGTCTAGATTCCAAGTGAATACTACTCTGTATTACTACTCTGTATTATGTCTAGATTCCAAGTGAATACTACTCTGCTTCAGTGCTTTTAGTCTCTCACAAAGTATATTTTGGTAGCACCCAGACTGTTCTCTTTCCTGTACCTATTTTTGTCTAAGGTTGTGATGGTCAATAAAATCTGGCATAACAAAGCAGCCTTTCTTAGGAAAAGCATTCGATGCTTGTGCTCTTGCACCAGGTAGTTTGAAACTGGCAGATTAAAAAAAGTTCCAAATTGAGAGTTTTAAACACAATTATGATGTTTATTCCATTTTTATCACATACATTTACCCAGGTGTGATTAAATATGGATAATAATAATAATAATAATAATAATAATAATAATAATAATAATAATAATAATAATAATAATAATAATAATAATAATAATAGAATGAACCAATCTTATTGAAAACACCTGGCTAAAGAGGAAGGTCTTGACTCACTTTCTATAAGCAGAAAGAATGGAGGCTGTACACAGCTCCCAAGGAAGCATTCTATAGCTTGGGAGCAACAAGGAAAAAGTCTCTCTAAACCTGGCAAATGGGACATTTGAAAGGGAGGGCAGCCTTAATGTCTAAACATTCAGGTCAAGATGGTGGTCTTAATGGTAATCAGATTTCAAGCTGCTGAGGACTGTAAAGGTAGAAGCCTATATCTTAATTTGTGCTTGGGAAACAATTGGCAACCAGCACTGGTTTTTCCACAAAAAATTATCTTGATATTTTGCATTAGTTGGCAACTTGGCTGCCACGTTTTGATTGGATGAAGCTTCTGAACGTTCCTCAAGATGGCCTCTTCAAACAAATTCTGCTGTGATCATGAGAATTCTCTTGAAAAGGCCTTTCTTCCCAACCAGATGACCTCCCAAACTTTTACACAGACCTATGCTAGGAAAGAATAACGAAGAATTTATGTACCGGTATTTTTTTTACAGCATGTGCTTGTTTTAATGTCTTCCCCACAGCATTGTCTTGGAACAAATGTTCAGGAAACACCTGAAAGCCTGATTTAATTTTTTTGGAGTAAGCAATATTTGATCTATTATGCCTTCTAATAGAAGGACTTGGTCGGGAACTAGTACACTGAAGCAAAGTATGCTTGGGTGCACTGTGCCTTGGTAAGAGAACACACAACATCCCAATGAGCTTTGATTTCCATGGTTTAAGAAAGAAAGACACAGTATAGATAAGTCATCAAAGGTCTATGTATGATTACAATGGGGCATGAGAGACAGACAGACAGAGACAGAAAGGCAGAGGCAGAGAGAAAGTGTGTATATCTTGCGTTCCAATAGAATGAATGTTACATTCTAATGGTATGAAAACACATACCTATTTGTGGTACATAGTTTTTTTATTTTAACCTTAAGAAGATTTTGTAACCTTCTCTAAAATGTGATTATTATTTTTTTTGCAAACAAGTGGTACCCAGGTGTCACATCATGCTGAATCCTTCATGTTGCACCTTTTTCTTTTTTTCTATGGACCTCTCTTATAATATTGTTTTGGATGCCAACTGGTATTTCCCTGGCCCTGGATGATTTAATCTGCTAACAATTACATTTTAGATTTTCTTCCCCTGTCCATAAATTATAGCCCATCTGTTCCGAGGCTGGTATTTCAGAAGGAAGTCCAGCTTATAAATGGAAACGCTATGCTGTTGCAAGTGCTAAATATCTCTCACCAGGCAGATCAAAATCTTAAATTGAAAGCCCTGTTTTTAATCAACAATTAATGTATTAACACTTCCAGCGGCCATTTTCCCCCCACAGGTGGACACTGGTGGGTGGGCAGTTTGAATATAACTTGCCTTTTTAGTTTTTATGTATCTCTGAAGGGAATTGTCTCTTACAAATCCAAGGAGGTAGCAATTTATCTCTCAAGTCACTGATACTTGAATGTTTCATGCCTTACTGGAAGACAAAAGACATCCAGGCTGCTTTCTCTTTCAGTAAATATCAATGTTATTGACTGGCTCCAGGGAAGAAACAGTGGGGCTTGTTTTTAACATTGAATCCAGTTCAGATTGCACAGCAGTTTTTGAGACAGAACTCTGCTTATTCAAAGCCATATCATGGCTCTAGTGTGGTGGATCAACCCAGCCTATGGGTGAGAAGCGAAACGTCTTAGAAAAACAAGAAAGCCCAGTTGCCTCGTGAAAAAAAGCACCTTTGGGATCAGCCCAGTCATTGCTTCATTCACCCATTCCTACTCTCTCTTCTTTTGCTCTTGGCATTCCTTTCTAACCTATTTTGTCATTGATACAGCACAGCAAATATTTTACACTATAACACAGCCTTTTAGCTTCTTCTTCTCTCTTTCTGTTTTATTGAAAAGTTTTAACATACAGTTTATCTTTAACAGTCCCCCCTCCCCCTCCCCTCTCCCCCCCTCCCCCCCCCGACTTCCCAGAGCTAAATACAAGGTATAGAACAGAAAAACAATCATAGACAAACATATGTTAACAACCAAAAACTCTAAAATCCATCACTCTCTAGCTTATACAGGATAATACAAATCTTAATGATATTAAATATATATAGAAAAGAAAAAAGAAAAGAAAAAAAGGAAATAAAGAAAGAATAAACGAAGGAAGACTTATTCAAATGCTACATGAAACTTCTTAACCCTGTATTTGTTCTGGATGTACTCAACCCATTTTCTCCATTCCATAATATAGCGTTCTTGCGAGTGATCTTTCAAGTAAGCCGAGATCTTTGCCATCTCTGCCAGGTCGGAAACCTTCAAAGTCCATTCTTCTATAGTCGGCAGTTCCTCTTTCTTCCAATACTGACCTATTAAAAGTCTTGTTGCCATGATTAAATTTAACATCAACTTAGTGTCCACAACCGTAGCATCTGTAATTATTCCCAACAAGAAGAGTTGCAGACAAAACTTTATCCTTTGCTTGAAAATCTCTCTTTCTGTTTTATGGTATACTATTCCCTTGAAAGCAATACAGATTCTTTTTCTAGTTTAAAGCAAATTCTAATTATATGAATGAATTATATAAATATAAAAAGATACAATTATTGTTATAAAAAGTAGATATAAGACCAGTTTGGTCTAGTGGTTAAGGCAACGGGCTAGAAACCAGGAGACTCTGAATTCCAGTCCTGCCTTAGCCATGAAAACCATCTGGGTAATTTTGAACTAATTTCTCTCTCTCAGCCCAGCTTGCCTGACAGGATGGGTTTCGGAGAAAATAGGAAGAGGAAGGAGTATTGGGTGTGTTCACTACGTTGAGTTATTTATAAAAATAATAAAGGCGGGGTATGAATAAATAAATAAATAAATTGTGTCATGTGTGAACTCATTCGATATTGCTTGAGGAATAGTACAAAATATTTCATAGCTGAATCATTTTCAGATACTGCATGCTTCAGTCGTAGATTGTGTGTTCTGATTTAGTTTTATTCTGAATAAGAGTAAGAAGACAGAACTGATGTTGTGTTTATGTGCTGTAGAAGGAAAAGTCTTCATCAGGGTTCAGTCCAAGTTGGGAATAAACAACATAGCAACTGCTTTAGAAAGAAGGTTGTAGTTTATTGAAGAGGAGAACCAGACAGAAAGAGGGTTCTGGAAGAAAAGAGAGAGCACATGTAGGCAGTGGGTTTTATACCCTCTTGGGCTTTTGTTTGGAGTTGTTTCCTGTTCCTGTTTGAGGCTTTGTATTTCCTGTGTCATGTACTTTGACCTGAGTCTGAGTGTGCCCCTTTGGCATCTGTGGGTTAATCTTATTATGTCCTGTCTTAGAGTTTGGGTGGGGTATGTATATTTTGAGGTTCTTTGTCTTCCTAAGATTCCAGCTAGAGACTTCCAACCTTCCTGAATGGATTATTAATCTGCATTTCTACAGAGCTGGTTTCTGCTTGGGGGAGGGAGACTTGGGGCTATTAAGAAAAACTGGGCATGCTTTTCTGCCCCTTTAAGATCCTTTGAGGAAATATAATATTCTGCCCTTTTAATATTTCCTTCTCTGGGGGGGGGGCAACTTCCCACAGTGCATATTACTAAGTAAGTCTTTAATGGAATTTCAATTATTCAATTCCAGGCTAGTTTAGGTTGTATTTATAGCATTATTCACCCAACTTTTCTTCTACAAGGACTGAACTGTGGGAGATCCAATCCAGTGGCATTGAGTACCAAATCACTATTCACCACATGAGGGCAGTAGGATGTAGAGAGATTGCATCCTCTCTTTGTCTGTCACTGACCTGTTCTTTGTTTTAAAAGATTGTCAATTGGAGGTCACTTCCTTCTGCCTTTTTTTCCCAGCTGCAAACAGAGCAGGTGTATCTGGAAAGATGTAGCTAACTAGGTGCTAGGTTTTGCCTATATTTATAATGTATTTTCTAAATAAGTCTCATTTCTATTATGTTATAAAATCTGCTTCACTCATTGATCTCAGGAATGCTCACATACAAAATGTCCCGACCTCCAGTAGGAACCATTGCATGTTGAATTTCATCAATTGATTGCATATTAAATGAATCTACCAATATTTGTCGGTAATAAAAAATTACTTTGTTGCTTATTGGTAGATATTATGGAGTTTTCAAAGGGCTGAAGCTTAAGTTTTCCAAACTTGTTGTGTTTTGCGGAAAGAGATCCTTGTGGGTTGAAATTAGTTTATTGACATAATTGTTTTATTGGCATTCTTTTAGCAATTCATTCCACATGCTGGCATTCTAGATGGTGGTGTGCATTATTATTTCAGGGATGTTATAACTTTTTTAGTCCAAGATACTCCTAAGGCAGCTTAGTAGTGAGAGTGTCTCTCAACTCAGACTTACAGACTAAAACATGACACATGCAAGAAAGGATTGTTGAGAAGTGGAAGAAAAAAAAAAGCAAGCTTTAGTGGTGATTCTTGGAGTGCTTATCACAATTTGGATGAAAAGTGTCAGACTGCAGAATGACTGTTATCTAGATGGCACTTGAACAACAATCAGCTCCAGGATAAAAGCAATCCCTAAAGGCCTTGGTCTCAACCCAATCAGGTCTTTTATTGCAGAACGTTAATTTGGAGGGTGGCCAAAGGAGAAACAAGCTGGGTGAGATCCAAAATATAAAAGCCAGTTCTGCATTGTGAAACAGGTGGCTATTTCCCCTAGTCTGGCATCATCACATTTAACTGCCCAATAATGCTCCAAGCATTCAGGCAAATGCCTTTTCCCAAACCATGATTCTCTAAGTGGAGTTTTGTTAGAGGCTAAAACAGAGAGTTTTCACTTCCAGCACAGTTTCTGAGAGGATGGCTGCCTCTAAGATTGCCAAGTTGAAATAAATATTGTGAGCAAAATCAGGTCATAGATCTTCCTTAATGTTATGTAATGTCGCTTTATAATAATAGAAGCCTCATTTTTCTCTGCTTCCAATTGTACCTTCCACCCATCAATCCTGCTGCTGCTCGGAAGATGTAAATTCTGAGGATTACATCTTGCTAATAATCACCTGCTGTACAGTGGTCCAAAGGAGATCCAGAATCTTGAGAGACAACAATTAAAGCATTAATTTCTTTTGTAAAGACATAAATATAAAGCTCAGGCTCACTGCACATTATGTATAAAATATAAGCTTTGGATGCTGACTTATTAGTTGCTTTTTTCAAAAGAGTATTTTTACTTTCCCGAGTGTATTTGATCTTGGACATTTACGAATATAATTAGTAGTTTGTTAAACTGCCAGTTCACCAGTGAACATATTAATTTCTTCTAGGCATTGTTAATATTATTCCACTTAGCAGTTTTGTTTCGTTGCCACAAATCCTCTTTCAAGGTAAAACCAAATGGGAGTTGGGTAGTAACCACTCTGTTGTTTTTCAACTGAGTTTCTCTAATCAAAATTTATTTCACTATAACGCACTTCACAGCAGAAACAGTTGCTTAACTTAGTGGAACAGCCCCTTTGTACTTTGACCAGTAGGTATTGCATAGCAGTATCAAAAGATAAATACAACAGAGGTTAGATAAATACAGCAGCTGTATTTATATTGTTCTAAAGTAAAGGAAATATAGTGGATCACTTACTAGATTGCATTGATTCAAAATTGTAATCATGGTACTTTTGCCTAGGATTTAAGGACTTTAGAGTTTTAGGTTATCTAGAAAAACAAAATTGCCAGATTTGAGGGATCATGTAAATGATGAGAAGATCACATATCATAGCCAGAGAACCTAATGGATGGCCTACAGTGTACACTATAGCATAGTACATAAACACTACAGCATGAACTAACTGAAAAACAATTACAGTTCTGGAATTAAAAGTATAGATTAGGCACCAGTGTAGAAAGGTACCCTATGCACACTGTTAATCTTGAAAATTTCCATGCAAAATTCCATGGTTAAAATATGTACTCATAACACAACAACAACAACAAAAAACCCCAAAGGGATAAATGTCTCTAAGTGAGCAGAATGATTTGTAATTATTTTGAGAGAATATAGTAAAAGAGACTTCCAGGAAGTTTGTGGCTATTGGACTAAATCAAAGTTACTGATATCTTTATGATACTATGCTCCCTAAATGTTAATGGATGAAATAATGTTGCAATTTAAATACAGTTCTGTTCCTTTCCCCCTCCACCTTCAGTCTTTTAGTGGAAGACAGTGTATTGAATAATTCTATTTCTTTTCTATATACTGGCCCAAAATGTTGTACCTATATTGTTTTTGGTGCGATCTGAAGGAATGCATGATGTATTTCTAGGCAGCAATTTCTCTCTCCATCTTTCCTGTGCATCTCTGTTTCTCTATAAATTATGCACATGGAAAATAGGGGCAAAAAGCAGCAGTCATCAATAATTGATTGCAGAATAGTTGAAAACACTAGCAACATCTCTGTGTTTAAGATACCTGGTGTTTTTTCTTATTTGGGAAATGTTAAAATAACTTCTTTTAAATGTTTATTTTGTTAATGTATCATATTTGTATAGTCGCCCATTTCAGATGAAAGAAAATGTTTTTTTTTCTATTCTAGCTTGTCTAAAGTTTGGGAATAGAGGAGATGCTGTATTAATATCAATGCTAATTACTTGTAGATAGTAAATCATACCTGTGACTTATTTTAAAAATGTATAATCCCTTTCTGCAATGGACAGTATGTGAAACACAGGGGTTGTGGTTTTTTTTTATGACGAGAGAATGTTAAAAAGGATTTGTAAATGTTTCAGTAGACTGTTACAAAGAATCCAATTGGGAATATTCACAAGATGGGTTTAGTACATATTTCAAATCTACATAAAAGAGTTACTTGGGATAGTACAAGAAAGCATGCTTCTAAATTAAGGGCAATGTACTAATGATACACAATAATAAAGATATTAGATGCTGCTGTTTTGTCTATTTGTTTATTCATTATTACTATTGATAACTGTTTTTTCGGGCAATAGTACAATCCTTACAAGGTGTAAACAATTTTAAATAAAGTTACAATAAACCACTATGAGTTGGTTTAACTAGAAGTGGAAAAGATAGAAGTGGAAAAGATGATAAATAAATAGTAAATAAACATTGATGATTCTTCCTGCAGGGAAATGGCCGATGGTTGGAGTAAAGGAAGAATCTGCTTAGAATGGATTTCTGGGGTGATTCTGGCTTGTCTTCCTCCCTCCCCCTCTTTTTCCAAGCACAGTTTTTCTGGAAATAAAAATTATGGGGAAAAATGGAGCATTATTTATGTAGTCAATTTGTCCCTGCCACATTCACCAGAGTCTTTATACTGACAATACAGGAATCCAATCCCTTTATAGAATCTTATGAAATAACAGGAAGATAACACAATAAAAGCCTCATCTGGAAGCATCCTCAAACCTTGTTTTAGAGGAAGCGTTTCCATGCTGTGTGGTGCTAGCAAATTGAAATCACTGTTTCTCAGAAACTGGCTCGCCATCTCTACATCTTGTACAACCGTAATCTGCTGAAGCGCAGGGATGCAGGCAAACGTAACAGGCTTGCCTTTGGAAGTTTTACAATGAAAAGCAGATGACAGATTTATTAAACGAAATAAAATGGGGTGTCTTTGTTTCTTGTTTTTATTTTTATAGATTATACTGTACTGTGGAAAGGGAATACTAGAATAATCCTTGTGCTCTCCTATTACCTGTGAATCCTTGTTGGATGAAGGACAAAAACAGAGCCAAGAGAGCATGCTGAATTACTGGAGCCATTTTTAATAATGTCCTTCAATCTGCTCAATTCACTCAGCCAGAAAATTGCTTGGGAAATAAAATGTGTGTGTGTTTGTGTGTATGGTATCCATATATTTCTTCTCTAACAAAGTATATAACTTCTGAATTGCTTGGTTAGTGAAAATGCTACTGTGGCAGAGATTTAAGGTTGTGCCCTCTATTTTCCTTGGCTGAAATAAATGATAAAAAACCTGGTCACTTCCTATCTACCATAAGTACCGGTAGTAATAAAATCCAACTTTGCTACTGTATGCTTCCGAATGGACATGCAGGTAGTCAGGGTCTACCTCCTAATGAATTGACATATTACATTAAAACAGGCCTGTCTTTCATTAAAATTAGATTATTAAAGGTGTGATGTTCTTACTATTAAACCCTTTAATTAGAATATAATTGTGGTTGAACATGTAAGACATATGTGGAACATACACTGGCAAATGTATATATACAAACATTTGTTTATTTTTTTAAAGAATCTCATTCTTTCATACAAAAATAAATTGTATGCATTGTCTTTGTAATTAGAAGGAATTAATATTGTAACTTTTATTTGGGTTGGCTGCCTGCAAAGACAGATACATATTAATATACAATTAATATTATTTTAAAACAATATGTTATCTTAAGTTAATATGGCAAGATATTTTTTGCCATATTTAAGATATTGTTTCATTTTAAAATAATATTATCTTGGCTTCTGGTATGAGTTATGGCTGACTGAATACATCTCTGCAAATGAGTAGAGACAACGATCGCTGTGAAGAATGACAAAGTGGTCTTTTGAATTTCTCTAGAGAAGGAGAAATTGAGAGAACACCTACAAGTGCTCTGAATGGCAGTTCTTAGTGAGGAGACCATAAAACAGCCATCTCCCTTGGGTTTGGGAGTCAGCAGTCAAGGGAGATGACATCTTTGCTGTCAGCAGCAGCAAAGCTTTAATAATGACTCTAGTCACATTCAGAAAAACTCATTTTAGCCACTTTATGGATATACAGTGAAAAGACAGTTTGGTCTAGTGGTTAAGGTTAGAAACCAGGAGTTAGTGAATTTTAATCCTGCCTTAGCCATGAAAGCTGGCTGGGTGATTTGGGGCTAGTTACTCCCTCAGCTAAACCCACCTCACAGATTTGTTGTTGTGGGGAAAATTAAATAATCTTGGGAAATGTCTAAAATGGAACTAAACCCATATTAGGAATTGATGTTTACTGAAGGTTCAGATGGCTACTAGAGGGAACCAACAGACCAGGCAGAAAAGAGTTAAAATAGCTAAGCGAGCTATAACTTTTTCTTACCTTAAAGAGGTTTTCGAAAACTGGACTGAGATATTAATAATATCTCTGAAGGATTCAGAGTTCAGTAGATAAACTTTTAGAAAATTTTTTAAAGAAAACTTTAAAAAATGTTTATCTAGTTTGGAGACATGGAAGACAATGAAGTTGAGATTACCAAAATGAGATTTCAAAAAACAAATCAAGAAAAGGGTCTAGACATGGAATACCTGAGACGAATTCTGGACAATGCCCTTTTAAAGGATTTGCAGACTAGGTTAGTAAAAGCTTTGAAAACTCCTCTTGAATGCCAAAGACTACCATTGGAATGATTTAAAAATCAAGATTGTGAAGAACCAAAGCGAGAAATATAAAGTTGGTGTATTTGATCAGGATAAACTATTTGTTTGATATTTCTGATAACTCCCAATGGACTTTTGTTGAGCTGGGATTGAAAAGATGGTGATTTCTGGATTGCAAATAGATAAAGACTTTAGATTACAGGAAGAGGAGTTCTTTTATTTGTACCTTTTAAAGAGTGTATTAGATTATGATCTGCATTATTCATCACGAAATATTTTACTTTGGTAAAATTTTCCAAGGAAAGCTTGAAACTTGAAACATTTTCTTAAACCAGGTGTTTCAACTCGCCCACATTTAATTATTGGTACTTAAGATTTTAAAACTACATCACAAAAGGAATACACCATATCTCCTTTTATTGAGTTTATTAATTCAGATGAAATCGTCACCAGTTTAGAAAAAGCATATTAAGTGGCTAAGAATGTACTTTATATGAAACATTAAAGAGCTCATAACAAATTCTGTTTCTAGTAAATACTAGAACATGAGGAGTGAGTTGTAATGGCTTAGAATAGCGGTCCCCAACTTTTCCAGCTCTGGACCAGCAGCGGTGGTGGGGAAAGGGATGGCTTCACATGCCTGCACCATGCTTGCAGAAATGGAGCTTTGTGTGCTCATGTGCTTGCCCACTGCTTACGCTGCCTGGTTCCCAATGGGCTGCAGCCCAGTAGTAGGCTGTGGACCAGGGTTTGTGGGGACCTCTGGCTTAGAACATATGCCCAGTGGTTCCTTAGGTACCCCTAGATAATCCATTGCTAAAGATAAGTTTTAGAAGAGTTGCTTCAGTGTAATCTATAAAAGACATAGATAACAATATAGTAGTTCAGATAAAAGAAATATGGTAATGTCTGTTCTGTGCAAAATATATTTCTTGTATGTGATCGATATTTCTCTGTTTTTAAATATGCAGATTACAAGATATTTTACCATGATATGGTAGCTTTTAAAAATTTATTCTACCTTGGTATTTCTAGGAAGTTGAAACTAAATTCCAAATAAATATCCAATTGCAAAAGCTAAACATGTGTCGTGTCCCTAGATGAACTTAAGTCCCCTTGTTTAAACCCCTTGCAGACTGCTGGGTTCATTGGGGCTTTAAAAGGGAAGCAGCTTGTGAATTCCAGTAAGACTCTTTTTATCATTCTCCTTGGGACAATGCATGATGCAGAAATTTCAGTGGCATTTAGGGAGAAAGCAAGTCTAAGAGTTAAGCATTTTAGATGGTAAATATTTGCATGAAATTTACATATTTGCCCAATGGCTACCTTCTGTTGTGTACACACACACACACACACACACACACACACACACAGAGAGAGAGAGAGAGAGAGAGAGAGAGAGAGATGGTTGGTATCTTCTGCAATTTTTCAAGGATATCAAGACATTTGTGAAAAGAGAAACCATTTTGTGTGAGAAGACATGTAATTGCAGCTTTTTCTTTTCAAGGCTAACAATGGTTGTCTTCAGATAAATTTAGCATAGTTTTGAGGTGAATCCCAACCTGGGAATAGGCTATACAGCCATTTGCTGAGATGTGCTTTCTGACTATAAACTGTTAACCTGAACAACAAAGCTAAACCCTGGAGCTGAAAGAACAAACTCCTTTGAATGTTGTCTCATAGTCTCTAAGCTCTCTGTCAAAAATTTTTAAGCAAACCTGGCTGCAATAGGAGAGAGATACATACCTGAGGAAGGCTCTGCTGGATTCACATTGTTATGGAAAATTCAGAAGTATAGAGCACAACACTGGGGAGAAAGAACCATGTTTATTGTTGTGCGCCTGTTTTACAAGAAATGTATGATAGAAAAGCAAAGGATTTTATAGAAATTTGAGGACTGCAGATGGGAAATCCTAAGGATTTGTTGGCAGCTTCTGAGGAAGTGAGATTATTGCTGTTAGCCAAAGTAGCTCTTTTGGGAGAGCAGCAGAGCTGGAGACATGGAATCTTAAGATAGTCAGAGGAGTATCCTTGATTGAGGATGGACTGTTGGTTCCACTATGTTGCAATTCCTTTTTTAAGGCTTGTCTTCGGCCATACTGTGAGGTAATGAGGAGGCTTCTATTTTGTTTAGATGGATTTACAGTCAGCTTTGGGGGTCAGTTTGGGTCTGATAGGATTAGATAAAGAGAGGAGCTGGATTTAACCTGGTCATGTCCAAAAGACAGGGAGGAAAACGGGTGCAGTTGCCATTTTATATGCTGCATTTATTTTCACCACCACACACATTTCTCTGTGATCTGCTGAAAGATCCAAGCACTACAGAAAGAATGTGGCCCAGAAAATAATAATTGTGTGCCAATAATTCATGACTTGAATATAGGGTTTAAAATGTAAAGTGAAGCATAGTGGCATTGGAATGAATCTGGAAACTGAGTTTTGATTCTCATCTTCATCATGTTGGTGGTCTTCTATCCATCTATCTCAGGTCCTCTTGCAGAATTTGGAGATGAGAATATTAACCTACCTAGACTGTGGCTGTAAGATTTATGAAAATACATATTATGTGAAGGTCATAATATAAAGCTCATGTAGCATTCTAGCTTTTAAAAAAATCCTATTTAGAAGATGTTAAGCCTCTGCTAAAAAAAATAGCCCAGCTGATAGGTAGTGGGACAGAGAAGGGGTGCGGAGTGAAGTACTTGGTTGTCTTCCAGCCTGACATCCTGTGTACTAATTTTGGACAGAGGTTTATAGTAATCTTACAGAAGAGTGGTATGGTAGACAGTTTTGCTATCCTTCCTGTCATTTGGATTAAAAGGGGAAAATAACAGAACGCTTGTTAATTTCATCAGAACAACCAAATAATCCAAATCCGTAAGTGATATCAGAAAATGCTGGTCCATATTGAATTTTTTTATATTTTAACTCTAAAATATTTCCTATTTTATAGTTAAAATAAAATATAAAATATTTCATTATTACAAAATATGGGAAATGGGATTAAAATATAAAAAAATAGCCCTGCCTCATTGCATTCATGTAAAACATTTCTTTGCAAGATGATAGGCAGGGAGAATCAGGTGTAAGCAGATTGCATTCTCACACTTGCTGAAATTCTTTAATTGTTCTTCATATAATGGTGTTCTAAACATCAATGTTTTCAGGTATATAAGGACTCCATGAAACATGCCGAGCAAAGTGCAGGGCAGTCAGGCCTTAAGTGAGAAAGTTCCCTTTGAAGAACAGCAGGCTGCCCAGCGGTCTAAGACAAATGACCCTAACTGCAGGGGAGAGAGTGACCTGTCTCCTCTCCCAGTTGGGAGAGGAGGCAGTGCTTACACTTGAAGTGAAGTACTACCAACCGCCTACCCAACACTGTTTCTGCTGGCTAAGGACGGAAAAGCACAACTTTTGACATGGAAGCAAGAGGAAGATGGATGAGAACTGCAGTGGGCTGGAAGTGGGTGGAGGACAATGTTCTGCATCTGTGTCCCTGGCAAATGGCTATGGGATGTCTTCAAGCCAGGTCACCTGGGACATGCAGATGATCTCATAGATTAAATGGGAGAAAGCAGAACCATACGACTTCACATATAGATACAACATGGTAGTTCTTTACACAGAAGAAAATACCAAAGCTTCCTGTGGCCGCGGCTAGTACAGGGCGCTGTTGGAAAGAATTGCAGAAAGCATGATCTGTAGGCTTTCTGTACCTTATTTTCCTGGTTACCTTTTTTGGCTCCCAAATCTTTGAGCAGGACATTTCTGAAATATTTCTCCACAATTCTAAGGGCCAGCTGTGTGTGAAATTAAACACTTTATTTTTATGAACTACTCTACACTCTACCGACTTGCTTTTGGCCATGCTTGATTCCCTGTTTCTCTGAAGTGCATTTTTTTGGTCCTATAAATCACTACCTTGGCTTCTCAGCTTGATTCTGACAGACTTTGTGCTCTCTCTTTCAGGTAGCTACTTTGCCAGTCACTTCATCATGGGAGGTGAGAAGTTTGACTCTACACATCCTGAAGGCTACCTCTTTGGGGAGAACAGTGACCTCAACTTTCTTGGGAACAGACCTGTACCAGTAAGGAAAGCTCTGGCTTGTGCTTATATTTGTGTGTATGTTTGGGTTTGTGGGCATGTGTTCCCATGCACACACATACGCGCTTGGTTTGGAGCTGTGAAACAGCCACTTAAAGCTTGAAACTGGATCTTCCAATCTTACTAGAAATGCTTTGATGTTTTTCTGAACACATCAAAAGGGTTCTGAATTCAAACTGATCCCCTTTCAGGCTTAAAACAAGGCTGTTTCTGTCTCAGAACATATCTGGAATGGCTTTAACATCCTGTTTCAAGCTCTATTTGTTTCAGATTTGAACTTTTTGTACAATCCTGGAATACACTATTCCTTTTTGTTAATGGAAGAAATGGAAGGATTTAAAGATGTGCAACTGCTGATAGTAGTCCTCAACTTACAACAGTTCATTTAGTGACCGTTCAAAGCTACAACATTGAAAAAAAATGACTTATGACCGTTTTTCACACTTAACGACCATTGCAGGATCCCTGTGGTCACATGATCAAAATTTGGATGCTTGGCAACAAGTCTATATTTATGACTGTTGCAGGGATTAGAGGCCATGTGATCCCATCTTGCAACTTTCTGACAAGCAGAGTCAATGGGGAAGCTAGATTCATTTAACAACCGGGTTAGTAATTTAATAGCTGCAGTGATTCACTTAACAACTGTGGCAAGAAGAGTCATAAAATGGGGCATTAACAAATGTCTCACTTAGCAACATAAATTTTGGACTCAATTGTGATTGTACGTCTTGGACTGTTGTGAGCAATGAGTGTTTTGTCAAAAGAAGTGAAAATGGCTGTGTATAAGGGTGTGCTTCTGCTTATTCATTACATGTACTTGATAGTTAAAGTATGTCTGACAGAACCTAAAAGAATATCGCTTGCAGTCAGAATGGGCTACTTTGGATATGTACATGATAAACCAAGAAAAGGTTTATTAAGGGCCGCATCAGCCCTCGGTGTGTGTGTGTGTGTGGGGGGGGGGGGCAGGATGGTCACAGCTGACTGGGTGGGCATGGCCGGAATGAGTGTGGCCGGGTGGTTGCAGCCGACTGCGACCTTGTCTTTGACATGTCTGGATTATAAACTGAATACACAAGACAAGAACCAGTATGAAACACATACAATGAAATGGTTTGGTCATATAGAATGTGACTAGAAAGAGAATTTGCCTACAAAATATATATAAAGAAGAATGAAAGGGGGTTGAAAGGTGAGGGGGGATTGAGAAAATTGTGGTTGGATGAATCAGAGGAGGTAATTCAGAATTACACCTAAAACCTTAGAGCCTCCATGATTTTACAGAATCTGAGTGCCTTTACTTATTCAGTTAAAGCCAGCTTAGTATAGTGGTTAAGGCATCAGTCTAGAGACTGTGAATTCTAGTCCCATATTAAACATGAAGCTAGGTGGGTGACCTTGGACCAGTTCCTCTTTCTCAACTTTAGGAAGCAGGCAATGGCAAACCACTTCTGAAAAGCCTTGCTGATAAAAATTCAAGGACCTGTCCAGGCAGTCACCAGGAGTCAAAAACGCATCCCTGCTCCCATCTTCACAAAAGAAGTGCCAAGCAATTTGGTGCCGCTTGTATCACAAAATTATAACCCCCTTGGTTTAAATACAGAGAATTCTCATTTAACAACCACAATTGGGACAAGCAGCTTGGTTGTTAAGGGAAGCAATCATTAAGTGAAACCTTCATGGTGCTTATGATCTTACCTTGTCTTCGTTTTATAGACTTGCAAAGGTTGTAAATGCAACGATTGAACACAAAGTTATTTTTTATCACTATCCTAACTGTGAACAATTACTAAACGGAGCAGTCACTAAATGAGGACCACCTTGCCTTTTAAGGGAAGCCAGATATTTTAATATAGAGCATTCCAGAGAAACAGTTTTCTCCCCTATCCTCATCTTCCATCATTCTTTTTGTAGATTCTTTGTGTCTGGATTTGTTGGTTTAAAGAGCATCAAGGAAAGACCCTGACTCCATCCTCAAGTGAAAGTTCGCTTGATTGCCTATTAGCTGCAGCAGAGCATTAAATGCCAGGCCCTGCTAAAGACCTCTGGGATGTGTAAGATGTTAATTATGGACAGAAAGCCTTTTTTCTCCTCCTCCTCCTCCTCCTTCTCTGCTGCATTCAGAACAGTGTCCTTGGGGTGGAATAAAGAACACAAGATGAGTTTCTGCAGACTCCTGAAGCGTTCTGTGCGTGATGGATGTGAAGGAGCCTTTTCATTCAGTAATAAGAAAAAGGAAAAAAATAATAATTCAATACCGGAGGAAGCTGTGGGTATAGAAGGAAGAAAATATAATGGCGTCATGCAGTCAAACATAAAGTATGCTGGGCCCGCTTTGATGTCTCTGATCATGGTCAACATCGATATCAGAGAAAGAGCAATGACATAGTTTCATGGTTGTCCATTACCTTCATCATTCATCTTAGATGATAAAGCATTTTATGAGGAGTTTATCCAAAGCTCCCTGACATGCTCAAGGCTTTTATAACTCCCTGTTTTTAAGAACTGTTTTGCTTCCAGTGTGAGGGATTGGGGCACTCACTTTAAAAGCCTATTGTAGCAGTAATTCATAATACTTTTCTCTAGCATTTTCATGCTCAAAGTATTTTATCATCAAAGTCCCTCAAAATAACCGATTGATATGCCCTGCATTGCAGAAGGAAGAAACTCAAGCTGAGAGGGAGTGATTTGTGAGCGTTACCTTGTGAGATCGTAAAAGACGCAGACACTATCGGTAGGGTGGCCAGCTCTCACTCCCCTGCACGATTGGACTTGACATTCGCAGGCACTTTGCTTGATTTTTCTACTTTCAGACTCTAATGAACCTTGATGAAGGTTCAGTAGAATTGGCAGCGGATCAGGGACGGGACTAGGAAGAAATGAATACGAACTTAGTTGTCATTCGATAGACAGCCCTCATTATATTCTACTGTAGTCTGAAAGATCCAAGAACCAGAGTTGATAAGAAATCGAGATTGATTGCAGCATGATGTGAATTAGGTTCTTGGAAAGATCGACATGACCTCATGTATATCTGAGCCTTATGATATTCAGGGATTGGTTGATTGAGTAGAGGGAATATTTGAAACCTCTTTGAGAGGACTGGATGATGTCTACAGCTCTGAAGTTACCTTGAAGTTTATGGGTAGCTGTGATCCTGTCATAATTATACTGTTTGAAGAGATGCTTCAAGATAGTACCCCAAATAACCCAATGTTTCTCAATTAATGCCATGCAGAAGGAGTCTAGCAAGGTGCAGGCATACTTGCCAACTAGAGCAGAATGAGAGAGGAGGTTTCAGTCTGGTTGGAAGAGACTGCAATATTTCAGATTCTGAGAAAGAGAGAAGCTGATTCTGAAAATGCTTGTCCTTGTGAGGGGAAAGATAAAAATTATTGATTAGTCAGCAGAGAAGAGCAGCAGAGAAGACCCAACATACATGAAGCTCCTTGTATTAAGCATTGACCATATAAGCATTAGCTAGACAGATTGGATAGCTCAGGTTTTTTGATAGCTTAGTCTGCCTGGATGCTTTTCCTGCCCTTCTTTAGTGAAAACTTCACTTCTACAGCATTTTAAAAGTTTCTTTTCATTTCTGCCCTAGGAGCTCTGTTGAATTTTTTTGAACAAAAGACAGCTATGACTTTGACAGAGGACAAGTCCTACAAGAAATCTATCTGGGATCATCAGAGTGCCCATGAAAATAGTCTGTGACTTTTCTTTTTTGGTTTTTGGTTTGGCATACACATATTTCTCAAACGTTTCCACAGTTGTTGACCACCAAATAAAATGCAATGACTACTCAGTCAAGCAAAACATCCTCTCTCCACTTTTTATGAGCATAGGAGTCATAGTTCAAGGTATATGCCTTATCATCCTCTTCATTTTTCTTTTTCAACTATTTTTTGTTGCAAATTTTTAACTATTTCTTTACCACTTTATCAACCCAGGCCTTTACAATAACTCTTAGCACACACCTGCTGCTCAAGAGCATAATAGAATAAGACTACTATTAAAGAGTTCTCCTAAAGAGCTGCAGACAAGACAGTCTCCAACCCATGAAGCTCCATACGTTGTGATATTTCCGCTTTCCTTTGAAGGTGGTTTGTGCAAAAACACAGTTTCACTTAGCATAGACATGTGGATTTACAGTTGATGATTGTGACATATTTGCTCACAATGGCCAGGTTTTTGAATTCTAATACTCCTGTTATTCCTGGTATTACTACTTTAGTGAAACAAGGATTCGTTGTCCTGAAGCAGCTAACTGGTGTTGACCATGGGGAGGCAGGGGCTGAGATGGTGAATATGACTCTGGTTTGGCCAGATAACTGGCAGTAAACATGGAGACGTTGCAGCGGATCAGCACAGACCAATAATAGACTACTGTACAGGTGAGCCCTGGTGGTTAAAATGCAATACTGCAGGCCTGGACTTGGGGCTCCAGATGACTCAGCCTTCCATCTTTCCAAGGTCAATAAAATGAGGATCCAGGTATAGAAGTCTAAATGCTATTGCTATCATTGACTTGTAGCTTGTTGGAAAATATGTCTAATGACAAATCAACAAGCTGAAGAGAGTTAATACAGGTAGTCCTCAACATATGACCACAATTGAGCCTAAAATTTCTGCTGCTAAGTGAGACACTAGTTAAGTGAGTTTTGCCCCATTTTATGACCTTTCCTGCCAGAGTTGTTAAGTGAATCACTGCAGTTGTTAATTTAGTAACATGGTTTTCTCATTGACTTTGCTTGTCAGAAGATCACAAAAGGAGATCACAATGACCCTAAGGCACTGCAACTGTCATAAATATGAACCAGTTTCCATGTGTCCATGTGAATTTTGATCACGTGACCACAGCGATGCTGCAATGGTCGTAAATGTGAAGAAGTCATAAGTCACTTTTTTCAGTGCAGTTGTAACTTCAAACGGTCACTAAACAAACTGTTGTAAGTAGAGGACTACCTGTAAATGCACCTGTATTCAATGAAAGAAGATATTTGTTGGACATATCTCCAGAGTAAAAGCAAGAAAAGAATATATTTCCCGTACCCATCCTGAAAGTGATTTTCATGTAAATTAATAAAAATAATCAAGCAAGGTTACACCATAAATGTGTACATTTGTTTTTCAAGAAGATTTCTTACATCTTCATATTGCATAAACATTTTTATGTTGAGAGCAGATAATGCCTGGTTTTGATCAGACAAAGACTAAGATAATCGTGCCGGCTTACTTGGTGCAGCTAGACTTACTTCAAGATACTTCTTGATGGCTATCACGTTCTGCTGCTGTCTGCATAATTTGCTTCTACATCTTTTCCTTTTTCTTAATCAAGCTGTCTCCACCAGTCTTATTATATTAGTGTGGAAAATGTGGTGGTGGGGGAAAATCAGAGCTTGAGAGCTATAAAACATTCTCTTCTACCTGTCTGAGGCTGTGGAGTTGCCCAAATAAAATAGACGAATTAATAATGCCTGGAGCAGATGAACTTCTAGGCTGGAAAGCTAGTAGTCTTGGAGGACTTCTCCTAGAAGACGTTCTTGGGATCTCTTCAACCCATGTTCAGAAAAGAACTGCTTTTTTTTTAAACTAAGACACTCTTCATCCTTCAGGGAAAATGGAAATTATCATTTATGCTGCTGTCTCTGTATTGGGATAAATGTTAATAAGCAAGTATTAAGAAATAAAGCTGGCAAACATCACAGCATTCTTTGTTCTTTTGCCATGCTGTGTGCCTTTTATTCATATTTCTTTTTCCCATTTTTTTAAGATTCTGGCACATTGAATTTGCAGTATCCAGCAGAATACAGAAGATTCATTTTTATATATCAGGACAAGGGCAGCAGAAGCACCACACATGTTGGTTCTTAGTCAAGAGAGCAATCACTTCTTCTTTAAACATCAAAGAGACAGAGGGAAATTGGATTCTGGTTTCCTGCCTAAACACCATTGCTTGTTTATATTCTGAGGGTCCCCTATTTATTCTGTAATTGGGCATTTCCTTCAAGAAAGGTGTTTGAAGTTCATTCGCTTGTGAAGAAACAGCCCCCTCTATGTGGCCTCAGTTCTTGAGCATGGAGTGATTCATTTAATTATAACTTAGGGAAATATTTGAAAAGTTTCTCTCCAGGCCTGAATGCCCAACACTAGCTGTGTTGTAAATGTGCTCTTGTTTCTTTTTTAAAAACTTGTGCAAAGGTTTTATAGTGCAAAAAGATGCTTGATTTTTGTCAACTGGATAGATTGTTAGGAAACGGTGGAGCTGTAAGAGTAGAATCCATGTTGGATCATCCCCTGAGCAGATCTATCTAATCTGGAAACCATTTTCAAACAGTGAAAAGCCCAGCCTAAAGCAGAGTAGGTAGACAACAACTTTCTGTCATCTTTGCTCTGCCTCTCTGGCATTTGAAGGAATGCTGCCTCTATATCTATAGATCAGGGGTGTCAAACTCAATTTCATTGAGGGCCGCATCAGCATTGCAGTTGCCCTCAGGGGGCTGGGTGGGTATGGCCAGGGTGGGCGTGGCCTACTGGGTGGGCGTGGCTAGAGTGTGTATAGCCTACTGGGTGGGCATGGCCAACTCTACATCATTTGCATCAAGGGTGCCTATGGGAGCCTGGGCAGTAGTGGGACAGATCTGAGGGTCTCTGGCAGAAGGAGGGTCTCTGGGCCAGGGCCAAGGCAGTGGGGGCCGTTCCCTCACTGTTTCCAGGATGGCTTCGCGGGCCACATGAAACCACTTCACGGGCCGGATCCGGCCCCCGGGCCTTGTGTTTGACATGTCTGCTATAGATGTTCAGTTGTAGCTAGTATTTTTGCTAGACTGCTTTCCTGTGTTAAGAGATCCACTTTGGTGTAGGAGTTAAGGTACCAGGCTTAAGACTGAGAGACTGTGAGTTCTAGCCCTGCTTTAAGTATGAAGTCAGCTGGGTGATCTTAGGCCAGCCTCTGTCAGCCTTAGGAAGGAGACAACGGTAAACCATTTGGCAAATCTTGCCAAGAAAAATGCAGGCAGCCACCAGGAATCAATACGGACTCGAAGGAACACACAGGCACACAGGCACATGAGCACCTGCCATTCAACATACTTCCTAACCCAAACTTTATTGCTGATTATTTAGTCATTTATTCAGCAAGCTAAACAAATCCACACAAAGTGAAATAAGGGTGTGAATGAGGTGTAATTTATTTTCTTTTGCATGGAGTGAGGGAATTGGGATATAGAGAAATGAGTTTTGCTTCCTGTTAGCAAGTCAAGGTCATCAAATGTTGATGCTCTGGGGAGCAGGAATGGTAGATCCATAATAGCAACTCTACACAAAGAAATGCAAACTAATGACAGTTTAAAAGAGCCTTCCCATCTATTTCTCTCCTTTATAAAGTTGTGGATCTACTTTCCTCATGGGTTCCATGGCATTTTAGCCTGGTGATAGCCATTCTCATTGGCAGCCCCTGTTCATAGAAAAGTTTACTCCAGAGATATTGAAGGCCCTACCTTACAGGCATTTCAAAACAGGTCAAAATAGCATTTTCCCAGGAGTTTAGTGAATTGTGCCTTGGATGTACCAGATAGGTTTATTTTTGATATTATTTCCTGCCTAGAGTCCGTTAGGACTGTGGCAGGCTATAAATATAAAACAGTGAAATGAATATTATTTCTGAATGTAGCCTGGTTTATTTCTTTGTTATTTCATTTAGCTTAATTTACAGGAAACCAGAATAGATGTACTCCATTCAAAGACATGTGGAAACGCATTTAGGCAAGAGGAAGAAAGGAACCATGTAGCGTCTCTGAAATACAGCTTAATTTTATCTTTCTGCGACACTTGGCCGGTCCTACAATATGTGGCCTGTATGTATTTCTTCTCCATTGAGAGAGATCGTATCTTTATCTGAGTTCAGTTCCCACAGGGAGGTGGGCTAATTCCTTTTATTTGCTGATCTAGACAAGATACCTGCTAATTTGTCTTTTTTTATGAGTACTAGAAAAAGTGCAGCAATTTCTAAAGGGCATAATGGAGCCTTTGGGACCAATAAGGAATAACCAAGTACTGTCTTCCTTTTTCAAGCTGTAGCTGTAGCTGTAGCTATTCCATTCTTATTCAGAGCCCCTCTCTTCTGTTTGTATTGGTACTTTTTAAATAAATAAATAAATCCCAGAACCAGGAAAACAGCATAGCATTGAAACATATCAGCAGCTCTGTTCTATTTTTCAAAAGGATTCTGCAGCTTTTATGATCCAAAGCAACATTTGAATTAAGATTTGAATTTAAGCTGGGGGGAAAAATGGTTCAGAAGTAAATGTTTAATCAGTAGCAGAGTATTTAATAGCAACTAATGGTTGCTCTATTATGCTAAGCCATGGTTGGCTTAACCATAATTTTTGAAATAAACTAGAATCAGTTAATTGGAACAAACTCAGGGAGACAGTGGAGGACAGGGGAATTCAGTGTGCTATGGTCCATGGGGTCGTGAAGAGTTGGACAGGACTTAGCGACTGCAATGGATGGAAACTAATCAGCAACGGATGGAAACTAATCAGCAACGGATGGAAACTAATCAAGGAGAGAAGCAACCTAGAACTAAGGAGAAACTTCCTGACAGTTAGAACAATTAACCAGTGGAACAACCTGCTTCCAGAAGCTGTGAATGCTCCAACACTGGAAGTTTTTAAGAAGAGACTGGACAGCCATTTGTCTGAAATGGTATAGGGTTTCCTGCCTGAGCAGGGTGTTGGACTAGATGACCTCCAAGGTCCCTTCCAACTTTACTATTATGATTATGATTATGACTGAACAACAAAAACAATTGGTTAGATTCATACCTGGCCTATAAGAGCTGAATTCAAATGTCACTCTGAGTCAAAATCAAGCATGTTACAGTTTAGCACAGAGCTGAAGAGCTTTTAAAAATATTTTATTAAATTATTTCAAGATAACAGTTAAACATGGCTCAGTGGGTTAGGACGCTGAGCTTATCGATCAGAAGGTCGGCAGTTTGGCGGGTCGAATCCCGAGTGCCGCATAACAAACTGAGCGCCTGTTACTTGTCCCAGCTTCTGCCAACCTAGCAGTTCGAAAGCACGTAAAAATGCAAGTAGAAAAATAGGGACCACTACGGTGGGAAGGTAACAGTGTTCCGTGCGCCTTTGGCGTCTAGTCATGCCGGCCACATGACCACGGAGATGTCCTGGGACAAGCGCTGGCTCTTTGGTTTTGAAACGGAGATGAGCACCGGCCCCTAGAGTCGGAAATGACTAGCACACATGTGCGGGGGAACCTTTACCTTTTAATATAAGATTAAAGAAAAAAAGTGATGAAAAGTGAAAAAAGGAAGAAAAGTATGAAAGGGGATATAAAGGGAAGAAAGAAAAGAAACCTATCTATACTTTGGGATTATTATAGATCAGTTCTCCCACACTCATTCCTTCAGATATTTGGTTTTACAAGCTAAATAGTTTCTGACCATTGGTCATGAGCTGATGGGATTGGCAGTCAAAACTTCTAGAAGGATCCAGTTTGGGAAAGGGCTGCTGAAGTGTTTGGATTTTTGTTAAGGATTGTTGTGCAGAGGTCTCCTTGTGCTACCAAAGAGTTGCACAGACAAGGAAGGGTACTGAGAGCAGTAAGAGTCACACAGTAACCACAAGAGTACACTGAGTTGTGAAAACAAAAAGTATTTTACTTTTGAGGTGGTGTAAGAACAAAAATGCACGGTCAAAAATAAACAGTCCAGGTCATACACAATAGCAACAGTCCAAGGAGTAATCCAAAATGCAAAGTCTTCTTACCGGTCCAGAGGTCAAATACACAGTTCAGGTTTATCACAGTAGTAAACCAACAGTACAGCAAAACAGAGCAAAAACAGTAATAGTAGAGAGCAGTGAATTCAGAGAGAGAGAAGCTACATTCCTAGCTCCCTCTTATGGCCATGAGAACACTTACACACCCATTGGCCAATTAACATCTTAAAGTCACAACATCATGGTTTATATATTTTCAACCCAACTATGTAGGCTATCACCATATGCCTAACAATCTCCCCTTTGGGTAGAATAATATATAACCTCTTACAATCTTATGCCAATTGTTTCACAGCTACCATTGTGTTTCACAGAACTTTGGACTTTAGTGAAATGATCTGTCACGTTCACATCAGATGAACAATATTCCAGTTGTATTAATTTGTCTTTGACACGCTGTCTTACATTCAAGTAACGAAGATCTGTATGTTTGGATCTTGTTCTGACTGCAGCATTGTTTGCCATCTTTATCGCAGCTTGATTGTCCTCATATACAGTAAATGGATCATTTACATATCCAACAGTAATTGTTTGTACACTAGCAGTTCTGTACATAACACTGATAGACATGAGAATTCAGCCTCCATTGTAGACAGGCTTATGTGTTTTTGTCTAATGATTTTCCATCCAATCAAAGAATCACCCAACATTATAGCCAACCCTGAAGTTGATTTACGAGTGCTTGTCTCAGAGGCAAAACTCGCATCTGCATATGGTGTAAGAATTAACTCACGATTTGGCTCTAAATATAAAGAGTAGACTGCTTCAAATACCTCAATACTCGTTTAGCTGCTTGCCAGTGTCTAACAGTTGGTTCATTATTGTATCTGGCTAATTGGTTGACACTATAAGAGATGTCAGGTCTAGTCCAATTGCTTAGATACATTAGACTACCAATTAAAGACTGGTACATAGTCCTATCAAATACAGGACTCTCAACATTAGTGTCCTTAAATCCATAGCCATCGGAGTTTTTGCTGGTTTACATAGTTCCGTATTGTATCTCTTTAATAACTGAGATATTTTACTGGCTTGCGAAATCTTAAAATCCCTATTCGTTTTCACAATATCTAACCCCAAATAGTGGCTTATTTCTCCAAGGTTTCTAATAGTGAATTTGTTTTGCAATCTTGAAATGATGTCCTTAGCTTCTAGCTCAGTTTTTGTTATGATTGCAATATCATCAGTAAACAATAGAAGAAAAGATAATACTCCATTGTGCTTTCTCCTAAACATGGATGGATCAGCATTACTGGCTACAAAACCTATCGCATGCAACTCGTTAACTATACATTTATTCCACTCATAACCAGATTGTTTTAATCCATAAAGGTTTTTCTTTAATTTCCAACAATCATGGTCTCTATCATTGGTCAATCCTGGTGGTGTTTTTAAATAAATGGTGTGTTGTAATGGAGCATGTAGGTATGCAGTTTCCACATCTACATGGTTTACTGTATATTGGTTTTTAGCCGGCCACACTAAAGCTGCTCTTAAAGTAGTTGCCCTCAGACTGGGTGCAAACACCTCATCATAATCCTCAGTAGTTTGGGCAAAACCTTGTGCAACCAAACGTGCCTTATGGGTTACAGTTCCATCTACTCCTTTCTTTATTTTATAAACCCATTTACATCCTATAGCTTGCTCACCAGGTGGCAGCTTTGCTTTCTCATAGACCTTAAGATCCTGCAAAGATCATTGTTCATTGCAGCTTTCCATGATGCCTGTTCCTTTTCAGGATACATCCTGATCTCATCATAGTTAGAAGGCTCTAAATCAACTTGGCATATTACACTGGCTTCATAACGATCTGGTGGCCGTCTTTCGCGCGTTGAACACCTAGGACAGGGGTCAGCAACCCAAAACAGCAAAAGAGCCACTCAGAACCGGTTCCGTCATACACACAAAAAAGTGGGAGCCGCAAAATGTACGCGCGCATGTAGGCATGCACGTGGGCACGCACGCGCATGCGCAGAACAAGCAAAAACATACACCACCCCTACACCCGCACCGCATCCTGAGCCGCATGCACCTGTCACTGCCCAGTGCCGCCAGCTTACACGGGGGGTGGGGGGAGGGACGGACTCGCAGGCGACGGGCACTAGGTTGCTGCGGCGCCTTCAGCCCGGGCGCCGCCGGAGCCACCCGAATGCCCTGCCCCTCTCCCGGGACCTCCAAACCTCTGCGTTTGATGAATGCAGCAGCTCTCCAAACTGCCGCCGCCCCATTTGCAGAGCTGCTGCATTCCTCCGTGTTTGAAAGAAACTGAAAGAAACACGGACGAACTCAGCAGCTGTGCAAAGAGGACGGTAGCAGTTTGGAGAGGTGCGCGTGCACTCTCCAAACCGCTGCTGTCCCGTTCGGAGGTCTGCCACGCTCATCAAACATGAACGAACGCGGCAGCTGTGCAAACGGGACAGCGGCGGTTTGGAGAGTGCGCACGCACTCTCTCTCTCTCTCTTCCCGTCAGCCAGCTTTGGTGGGGCTGCCTGCCATCCTCTCTTTGCTCAGCTCCGCTCTGCCCTGCTCGCCTCCGCCTCCCTCGCCCGCCATTACCTCAGGCAACATCCTCGCTAGTCCGGAGGCGGCCACTGGAAGCGGGGATTTTAACGCCTCACCCCCTCCCTTATCCTTCTCTCTCTCTTCCCCGCCGCCGCCAAAGAGAGAAAGAGAGAGAGAGAACTTCAATCTGCGCGTGCCACTTCTTCCCTGTCCCGCCAAAAGCGCCCGAGCAGAGCGACGGCGCTCCGTCCCAACCACCCCAGGACTAGCGCTCGCGGAGATTCCCGCAGCGCCTCACTTGCTCCTCCGCAGACTGAGGAGGGCCTGACTAGGTGCTTCCTGCCCAGAGCGGAGCGGAGGCGGCCATGGCAGGGATTTTAGCGCTGGGGTCCAAGCAGTCCCACGCTGGTCCAAACAGCGAAGGGAGAGGCGAGACGTGGCAGCAGCAGCCCCCGTGAGCTCCTGCCGCCTCCCCTCATAGGAAGGGGAGGGTAAATCGCTGCTAGCCGCGGCAAGGAGAAGGGGGGGAAATCGCCCTTTCCTTCTCCCTGCCGAGGCTGCTAGCCGCGGCAAGGAGAAGGGGGGGGGAAATCGCCCTTTCCTTCTCCCTGCTGAGGCTGCTAGCCGCGGCAAGGAGAAGGGGGGGGAAATCGCCCTTTCCTTCTCCCTGCCGAGGCTGCTAGCCGCGGCAAGGAGAAGGGGGGGGAAATCGCCCTTTCCTTCTCCCTGCCGAGGCTGCTAGCCGCGGCAAGGAGAAGGGGGGGGAAATCGCCCTTTCCTTCTCCCTGCCGAGGCTGCTAGCCGCGGCAAGGAGAAGGGGGGTAAATCGCCCTTTCCTTCTCCCTGCCGAGGCTGCTAGCCGCGGCAAGGAGAAGGGGGGGGAAATCGCCCTTTCCTTCTTCCTGCCGAGGCTGCTAGCCGCGGCAAGGAGAAGGGGGGGGAAATCGCCCTTTCCTTCTCCCTGCCGAGGCTGCTAGCCGCGGCAAGGAGAAGGGGGGGGGAAATCGCCCTTTCCTTCTCCCTGCCGAGGCTGCTAGCCGCGGCAAGGAGAAGGGGGGGGGAAATCGCCCTTTCCTTCTCCCTGCCGAGGCTGCTAGCCGCGGCAAGGAGAAGGGGGGGAAATCGCCCTTTCCTTCTCCCTGCCGAGGCTGCTAGCCGCAGCAAGGAGAAAGGGAGGGGAAACACGCCTTCTCCCACAGCGAGGAGAAGGAAGGGGGGGAAGGCACCTTCTCCCCGCCGGGGCTGCTAGCCTCGGCGAGGAGAAGGGGGCAACCTTAACCCTAACCTCCCCCACCACAAACGAAGGGGTGGCGAAGGCAGCAGATCTGCAAGCCTCCGCCACCCCACCCTGCTCACCTTTTTACTTCTTCCTCTCTTCCTCCACTCTGCCAAGTACAGTTAAAAAAAGAGGTTTGTGGGTAGTCCCACAAACGGTTTGTGGGCGGTCCCACAAACCAACCAATCAATTTAAACTTTTCAAGTTTTTTTGTGAGAAGTTTAAATTGATTTTTTTTTTTTGAAAAGTAAACATGGCAGAGGGAGGAGGCCTGGGAGCCGCATGGGACAGCTCAAAGAGCCGCATGCGGCTCCGGAGCCGCAGGTTGCCGACCTGTGACCTAGGAAGTACAGGGCTTTGTACTGGTGTTTCCTCTGTTTCCTCCTTTATCTCCCCTATTGCATCTTCCTCTTTTAAAGGTACAGAAGATGTCTTATTATTTCTAGCTATGTCATCAGAGAAGTCCTCAAACACTAGAGGATCTGTGTTAACAGTTTCTTGTTCTAACCTATCCCAACCAACGTGCTCAAGGAATTTGGCACTTACAATATTATATACATTAGTTGTGCCTTGTTCCCAGAAACAATAGGATCTATGATTAGCTTCATAACCTACAAAGTATAATTGTCTAGCCCTATGTTGGCCTTTACTTCTGAGTTGTGCAGGAATGTGGACCCATGCTGGGGTGCCAAACGTGTGCAGATAATCAAGGTTTGGTTTTCTACCATGCCATATTGTGTATGGTATTTTACCGGTAGAAGAATTAACCACTATATTCAGAATATGGTTTGCACATTTTGCTGCCTCCCCCCACAGTCTATCTGTTAAGCCAGAATCTTTTAACATGGTTCTCATCATGGCTTGTAATGTTTGCCCATGTCTCTCAACAAATGCATTATGTTGAGGCCTATAAGGGGCTGAACGTTTATGCTCAATGCCAGCTGATTCTAGCATATCAACAAAGCGTTTGTTTGTAAATTCAGTGCCATTATCAGTTATTATGCACTGAACTTTTCTCTTTGTTTTCCTCTCGACAAACTTAAGCCAGTTTGAGAATTGTTGGAAAGTGTCTGCCTTTGACTTAAGCAGATAACAAAATCCATAACGAGAGTTATGGTCAAGTATACTTAAAATATAACATGATCCTCCTAAACTTGGTTTCATGGGTCCAATTAAATCAGCAAACACAACTTCCAAAGGTACAATTGTTTTGAAACCGTTTAACCAGTTTGCAGGAGTTGCCTTACTCTTTTCCTGATTGCAGGCATTGCAATTCAAATACTTACTACATGGCTTCAGTTTTATGCCTTGTACTAACTCAACTGTTTTATGTAGTGAGTTAAAGTTTATATGCCCTAACCGCCTATGCAGTAAATGTATACATTCGTCATGTGGCTTCTTGTTCTCACATATCGAGTTAGCTTTAACTGTACTAACCGGGTTACCAGTGAGAACAAATAAACCATTTTTTTAGATTAGCAATTACACAGGTTCCATTCCTTTCAATAGTGCATTGCTCCCCTCTGAATGTTACCACAAACCCAACTTTAACCAATTCCCTTACAGATAACAGGTTGAATCTTAGTTTAGGTATATATAACATAGGTAACTGTTCATCAATGCATGCACAATAGAAATTACCTTCACCAGAGGCCTTTATCTTCCAACCATTGGCTAGTGAAACATGTTGATTGCTGTTTTTCATATTAATAAACCTCTCTTTCACTTTGGTGATACATTGTGAAGCCCCACTATCAACAACCCACAATTCATTATTTCTGGATATTGGTTCACCAGAAACAGCCAAACCAACACCCTTCTTTGCCTTCCCACCGCTATTTACATTCTGTTTTCTTCCCTTTCTACAGAATTTGGCTATATGCCCTCTAGCCCCACAAGAATAACATTTCTTGATGTTGTAAGCAGTGGTGAATCGCTGCTCCTCTTGTGGCTGTGTCTCTCTCAGCTGGTCTCTGTCACGCCTTCTTCTGGACTCTTCCAGCAGTCTTCAGTAATGTTAGTCAAAGTCAGTTCTTCTCTGGTCAGGACTTCCAAAAAAGAAACATACTCGTCATAGCTTTCATTCAAAGAGGACAAAATAATGTAGACCTGATGCAACTTTGAAAAAATCAGCTCCTTTTCATGAAGCTCTTGAATAGTTGTCTTCATGTAGTTCAAATGGGTCAGCATATCTCCATTCTTTTGCAGACGAATTCTAAACAGCTTACGTGTAAGGTGTATATGTGCACCCACACTGTCTCGAACATAAAGCCTTCGCAAAATGTCCCAACACCTAGCAGCAGACTCCTCACCACAAATATGGACAAGCTGCTGGTCACTCAGTGTTAGTCCAATAATGCAAAGTGCCTTTTCATTGTTACGTTTAAACTCGTCTATCTTTTTTGCATCGTCTTCGTCATCTGGATCCCAAGCAGTAGTATCAGGTGGGTTATTAACTACAGTCCATAGTCCTTCCTTGCGCAAAAGCAAGCTACATTTTGTGCACCAGGAAACATAGTTTGTCCCATCCAACCGGGTTATCCAGGAGATGCCAGTTGACTGTTCTTGTGCCATTTTACACCAGATAGCTAACACAAACTCAGCTATGATACTGTGTGTACTAACTCTCAGTACAGGTCTGGGCCCATAACCAGTGTTAAGGATTGTTGTGCAGAGGTCTCCTTGTGCTACCAAAGAGTTGCACAGACAAGGAAGGGTACTGAGAGCAGTAAGAGTCACACAGTAACCACAAGAGTACACTGAGTTGTGAAAACAAAAAGTATTTTACTTTTGAGGTGGTGTAAGAACAAAAATGCACGGTCAAAAATAAACAGTCCAGGTCATACACAATAGCAACAGTCCAAGGAGTAATCCAAAATGCAAAGTCTTCTTACCGGTCCAGAGGTCAAATACACAGTTCAGGTTTATCACAGTAGTAAACCAACAGTACAGCAAAACAGAGCAAAAACAGTAATAGTAGAGAGCAGTGAATTCAGAGAGAGAGACGCTACGTTCCTAGCTCCCTCTTATGGCCATGAGAACACTTACACACCCACTGGCCAATTAACATCTTAAAGTCACAACATCATGGTTTATATATTTTCAACCCAACTATGTAGGCTATCACCATATGCCTAACAATTTTATGTATAATTTATCTTATGTGAATCAGAATTTAACTTACTAGCTTTGTTTCTTGAATTATTTCTGATTTCTTAATGACTTAAACTGGATCTCAATAAGAATGACTTTGGGTGCAGCTTAATGTAAAAGATGCCTTTTCGAATCTTCTCCATCCAACCTGGTATTACAGACTACAGCATCAAAATCTGTGCTCTAGTATTGAAATATTTTGGTCATAGTTATGTGCCTTTTTGTAGAATTGTAATAAACCCACTTTTGCCCTTGCTGTCAAAATGCTTTTGAGTTCTATTTGAAGTAGTATTTGAAGATCAGTATCATTCTGTAAGTGTTCCTGTGACACAAGAAAATGTAAATGATATCTCGTGGTCTTCTTACAATCTGCCAAAGTAGGGACAGGTTACTAACAGTATAGTTCCTAGGAAATTGGAATAGAGTTTTGGGCTGCTTTGATTTGGAACATGATATACAATTTTGTAGATACCAATTTCATTTGGTATTACTTGTACTACTGAGTCCAAGTTCCTGCTGTGTGAAAAATAAAATTAAAGCACCTTCAGGTGATGACTATGTCTATTGGAGTACCTGCAAGGATGAGGAACGTACTTTTTCAGGAAGAGTATAGTTTAAGAACTCTTTTTAAAAAACATGTTTTATTGGTTTTTCAGTTAAAATCTACATATTTAGAAAACATCATGATGACTGGGTAATCAGAGATTCAGTAACAGAGTTTTCAGTACATAATTCAGGTTACATTATCAAAACATCCTTCTCAATTTCCCTTAACATTTCATACAACCAGTTTAAACTAATAAATTTCTAGAGATAGCATGGTCAGTTGAAAAATTTGTCAATTCAATTTCATTGAGATATATCTATGTCCTGTTATTAAAGTCTACCTAATTTTAATTTTAATTATATTATTCAAATTTAGCCTTTAACATCCCAAATAATATTCACAACCCAAATTTCCCTTATTTCATTACAGCAAATACTATAGCATCTAACATGTACACAGTGGCTGAGTAGCTATGTTCTACCTAATAAACATCGCCTGTTTCACATCCTAATACATCACACATTACTGACAGGACCACAGCCTATGTTTATCAATCTAGAACTATTTGTACACAACCAGATTCTGTTTTAAATTTTAGCTAATTCTTAATTATTGAATAGAATAATCAAACATCTTTTAACATCAAACGTGGGATCTATAAACCAAATTTCCATTATGTCAGTGCACAAATTATAATATCTAAAATAAGCCTAATAAATACATAAACACATTCTAGTTCTATCTTATAAACATTTTCTATTTTAGATCCTGATAGATTACTAATTACTAAAAGGATAACCTTTAATGGTTCTCTAAGAACTCACTTTTTAAATCTAACTCGGGCTTTCTTTTTTTGCCAATCAGGTTTCCAGACCAAGGCCTTTGAATTGCCAGATAGGTCTCCCTTCGCTCCAATACATATTATTTGAATCGAAGGAGGCCATCTAGCCATCAGTGGTCCACAAAAACCAAACCATTTGTAATCATTATGTTGTTTCCCTGTTAGTTCTAGTCTCTGTATTTGCTCTAAAAACTTTATCTTCAGTTCGGTCCGGATTCCTCTTCCGTCTGGGTTCATCTGCTTTAAATAGAGAGTCTTATCCAATTTTGTAATTAATGCTTGGCTATCCAGGCTTTCAGGAAACTGTCTTTGTTGATCTTTCACGTCCTCTATGTTAACATCACTATCTTGCACATTAAGTTTTCCCATAGTATGTTGTTGGTCCTTAAGGTTATTTGCCATAGTGATAGTTCCTTGTACTTTTAAAGTTGTCGGTTCTTTGGATAGTTGTTGCCTATATTCCTCTGTCTCAATAGTAATATCTTCCAATTTTATTATATTCTGAAGTGTAAATTCTTTAGTTGCAGACTGGGTTTCAATTTGTGACTTAAGGTTGGCATGTAAATTATTAAATCTGGAGATAGACATCTCAGTGACTCTGTAGATTGTTTCAAGTATGAGGTTATAATCAAGCAAGATTTGTGGCTGATCCTTCTCCATTTTGTAATAATTATAAATAGTCCTTGGTGGAGGCTGTTTTTCAAAAAAAAAAATCAGTAAGAGTTCACCTCCACAAGTCTAAGCCAAATTCATCTCCAGCTGTTTCAGGTTTTTATCTTAATGCCAAGGTCAGTCCAAAATGTAAGCAAGCTTGTTTGCCAATAGTATTCACTAAATATCCTCAGAGTACTTCAAAAGACAGTATCTTTTTATTTATTTCTTTTTTTGTCCCCTTTTTTAGACTAATAGGTAGAATAGTCCATTTCTGTAAATATAGGAACTTTGGGCCAAAAGTAGAAAGGCAGTAAGTCCAATAAATCAGTATAATTTGGTAGAAGGCTTTTTCTTTTCTCTCCCAATGTAGACAAAGGCTGCTTTTAAGGAGGGTGGGGAAAAAATGCCTTCCCTCTCTCCTCGCAGGGGGAAGCAAATTCAAGAAGCTTTTGACAGGGAAAGTAGACAATTAGGAAAACAAGAAGGCAATTCTCACCCAGTTTTCAAGTGCTTTCAAGTGCTTTGTTGTGCTTTTGGCTTCGGCAGGAAACGGCTAAATGATGGGCCATGGGAGTGGCCTATCCTTTCTTCTTTGGTTCGGAGAGTAGCTCCAAGCCGACGGGAGGGCCGCCGCCCTTCTACCACCGATTGGAGAGACCTCTCCCCCACTCATCGCCTCTCCAGGGCGACTTTGGACCCCTTTACAGGGGGCCCCCAATGAAGAAATCCAGGCAACACGAGGAGCAAATCCCTTGCACGTCTGGGAGCACCGAAATTCTGGAACCGGAAGCCTATAGTTTAAGAACTCTTAATTCTTGTTCCAGGGCAGTGTCACTTCAATCACATATGACTCACCCTTATCAAGTACAAATCAAATCAGTAACAGTTGTAAATCTCTTAATGGGTTTTCTATTTTTGCTAACTGCTAGTCATTTTGTTGAGTCATGCTCAAGAGTATTTTTTATTTTTAAAAAATCACTTGGTACTATTAGCCTGGTTTGCAATAATTAAAACAGACAGTTTGTGCATAATGCCATTGCTGCATGAATGAGAATGGTTGGAAACAGAAGCTCTAAGGGAAAAGCTTCTAATTAAATTTACAAGGAATTTTTAACCAGGGGCTTATTTCTGAAAAAAACATTAAAGAAGATAGTTTGGGGACAGTATCACCTGATAATGTACTTCTATATTAAGTGCTGTATGTACGCAGAAAAGAGGTACTTCAACTTTACTACAGATCCTTACGTGGAAGCAACTTTAACATTTTTCTGAGCAGGAAAGTTTAAAGTGGGGAACAGTACTGTTTTCCAGTGGTAGGCACCCTAAAATAGTTTATAAATCATTTAAGTGGCCAGCCTCCTCAACATTTTATCTTCATGCTTGAACACTGAAATCATTTGAGATTCCAACCTTGCTCAGTTTTAAGATTTAAGGTTTTTGGTTTTTTTAATGGTATATACTATAGAATCTCCAGCTTGAGCAGTGGGCTTGGACTAGAAGACTTCCAAGGTCCTTTCCAGCAGTGTTATTCTGTTATTCTTATTTGGGGATGTTGCAGAAGCCACTTACGTGGGTTGCAGGGATTGTGTTGTTACTTGCCATAAAGTGAGGAGGCAGACAAGTAAGAGCCGTTTCTTTAAAACACAAGTAACTAACAAAAGGTACCAACCAAGAATGAATGTTCAGAGAAAAGCCCCACGGTGACTCTGTCCCAATGGGCATTTTGTTCTCTATCCCAAAATTCTTGTGGGCTTCCAGGATTACTTTTGCATCATCCCAGTATATCATCCCATTGTGCTGCCCATTTCTCATCCTCATTGGGTTACAATATAATTGTGAAGTGTTACAGAGCATATGCCTTGTGAAATTCCAAACGGCTGGACTTCCAACCACTCTCTAGACCCCGTCTCCGACGCTTCATCTCCTGGAGCTCCGCAGAAAACCATGGAGCCCAATGGGATCTGCGCCGGGTCAGAGGTCGCAAGGGTACAACACAGTTGAGTGCCTCAGTGGCCGCCCTTTCCCAGGCATCCACCAAGGCATCAGCTGGGCTGTGAGTGAGGGCGATAGGTATAGACCCAAGTGCCATCTGGAACCATTCAGGGTCCATTAGGCGCCTGGGGCGGAATCATCTAGTTGGTTCCGCCGCCCAGCAGCAGGGGGTGGCATAACGGTGGCATATTTATTTATTTTTATTTTATTTTAGTTACATTTATATACCGCCCTATTCCCTGAGGACTCAGGGCGGTTTACAGGAAATTAAAAAACCACCATACAAAAGTTAAAAAACCAAATTAAAAAATATTAAATTGACCCTGTATACTTAAAACCCCAATTAAAATTTCTCCTCAGCCTGGGCCCGAGAGCTCAAAGAGCCAGGTCTTCAGGCCCCGGCGGAATGATCGGAGGTCGGGAGCAGTCCTGAGCTCCACCGGCAGCTGGTTCCAGAGGGCAGGCGCTCCCACTGAGAAGGCCCTATCCCTGGGTGTCACCCGCCGGCAATCTCTCACCGGCGGCACCCTGAGCAGACCCTCCCTGTGGGAGCGCACTGGGCGAAGGGCGTTTGATGCCGGCAGCAGGTGTTCCCTCAAATAGCCCGGACCCAGGCCATGTCTTTTCGAGAATGTATTCACGGGATCCATGAATCATTTCTCTTTCATTTAGTTGCAGTCTGATTGACAAGTTTCTAATTTCCACTTCTCCAAATGTCAGTTGAGTATTTACATCTTCAGGCCAATGTTTTTGATCAAGTACGCGAGACCAATACGCCAACTCATCGTCTTTGCTATCAAGCAATCTTTTTTCAGTTGACTCTTTCAATTTTGTATAAAATATACTTGGGTCAATGGGGGGATCCTTTCTTGAATCTCTTTCATGAAGTAAAACTCTATGAAAGCGAAGATCACTTACAACAGCAACAGCACATTTATAATAGGGCCCAAAGTTCTGTCTTCTTTCTTCAAAAACTTGAACCAGTATTTTTATTTTCTTATTTGCCTTATATAGGTCCATGTTGCGGTCCTGTAGATCCAAACTTAAATTTGACAATTCTTGGAGAGTGTCACACATCAATCCTAGGTCCAATAAAAATTCTGTAGATGTTATTTTTCTTTTCAAGCCATCATAAGTGCATTTATCATTTGTATCTCTTGTAGGATCATGCATTGAATGTTCAAAATGATGCACAATGGATTCAAAATTATTCCATACAGCCAAAACTGTAGGCAAGTTAGATGACACCTATCGGGTACTTAACATTCTTCCAATTTTCAGCAGCTCAGCCCCCAGTAATTCTGCACATGAATACAACTCTCTACTATTCTTTGCTGAAGCATGGTATACTGTATGACATACAGTTTATCAATAAATGATTGGAATCTATTCCTGAAGTTTCCTTGACAGCACCACCTACTGATAATTCTAGTCTGTGATTAGCACAATGCCAAACTATAATAGAAAGAAAACGTTCTGACAGCAATTTTTTCACTCCACTTTTACATCCCATCATCACAGCGGTGCCATTGCATGCCAGCAGCTACATGATGGGGGCCACGGCGGTGCCCTGCAACAGCCTGGTCTACAGCATGCCAAGCCCCCTGCCTTTGCCACCATGCCAAGGAAGCTGGACACTAGCCTTCAGCACCCACTGGGGGACTTCCCAGACATTGTGGCTATTTATGGGCTGCAGGGCTGTGAGGTGTCTGACGCAGCCACCCCAGGCTGCCTCCCCGAGCCCCCCTCTAGCAACGATGCCAGCTGCAGCTCCGTGTCTGGATTTCATCAGGCAAGGAAGGCATAGCCGGGAAAGACCAACGTGGATGTAGTTTGCAGACGCACGCTAACCACCCCCCAGGTCCAGCACCGGGTAGGCCACCAGCCTGGCTGACACGGGTGAGCACAAGGAAGGACTGCACATGCATTCCGCAGAACCCACCTCCCACTCCTTGCCCTCTCTTACTTAACTAGTTGAGATGGTGTAGTTGGGCAGCAGGGAGAGGTGCAAAGTTCCTGACAACTAGCCTTCACTGCAGACAACTTGCCTGTGCAATGTTTTTTGGCTGGAACTTTTGGCGGGCTCAGCAGCAATTCCTATTGGCTTTCAAAAGCCAATAGAGGGAGTAGCACAACTTGTGCAAAAGCTTTTTTTTTGGTGCAAAAAAGTGCCAGAACGCTGTTCTGAGCGTTCTATGAGGAAAAAAGTCCTGCATCTATTTGTCCAACTTGCAAAGGGAAATCAGCAACTTGGGGGAAATGAACCTTGCAGTTTTTAGATTTGAATAAACTCTAAACTATGTCCATGGAGCAAAATGTGTATTTTGCAACAACTGCACTTAGTGAATTTAAGAAACTTGAACTGCACCATGTTCAAGTGATAAACACAAATGAATGAGTCACCCAACTTTCTAAAACCTTTCTACATTTGCGGTTGGATCATATCCTGGTTAGATTGTCTTTTAAATACACCTGGAGGAGGGCTTTTATATTTTTCAGATGCAGAGGTTGGTCTGGTGGCATATATTAATGAATCTATTGGAGTATCTGTGATGTAATCCTACAGAAATAATTTGACTGCAAAGGCAGATTGTAATCACTTTAAACTTCCCACATACTTTTGCTGCTGCTGTGTATCAAAAACCCTGATATCAAAAATAATAAGCAGATTCTGCAATGGATTTGTTAATAGACCCAGTATAATAACCATTGCAGTTATACTTCAGAAATGAAAGCAGCTGTGAGATAATCTTGTCCTAGTTTAATAATTATACTGATTACCTTCTGTGTGTTGGGTTAAAGTCTTTCAGTATGTTACCACTTGGAGGCACTAAAACACTTGACATATGGGGTAGCAACTATTTCTTTTTTGAAACAATTGTTCTTGAAAGTTTTAAGAGCAATAAGAACCAATACACACTAAAATAGAATGGAGAAAGTGAAGAGAAGAAAAAAAAGCTAAAAGTGGAATAAGAAAAATAAGTAGAAAAAAGGTAAAAAATTTATAAAGATAAGACTTCTGATATTCTTGACAGCAGTTATAAATACAATTATACTTTAACCTCTCTCTTCAAAGTTGCATATCTTTTTCTATAATATAATCTTTCTGTATAATCTTCCTATCATCAAAGCCATAAATCACAAGTTCATTTTTTTTATTTTTACAGAAAAAATCTATAAGAGGTTTCCAGTCATCTTCCTTTCTCTAATCAAAGAAGTCAGTTTGACTACACCCTAATCTTCGTATGAATTGGTAAATGCCAGATTAGTTTGTTGGCAAGCTGACAGTAATATTCAGCTTCTTGCTCGTATAAGATAAGTGATGGTAACATAACAAAGCTATAGGTGAGAATGCCAGTTAGAGTTTAATAAGACCGTGTGACTCAAGGAGAAATCCAGTTCTGAATTAGTCCCATTTTACAAGTTTGAGCTTTTTCTCTGTCTGTTGAGTAACTGCAATACTTGGAAAATGCAGATCAAGTTTTCACTATGTTAAAAAAAATCTCGCTGTGTTCTGTGGTTGCAGAAAAGAGACTCCTGTGTTTCTGGAGGGACTTTCTTAAGGCTACTATATCTGAATTGGAGAAATGCAGAATGGCCACTAGAGGTATTAGAGTGGGGTACAAAAAAAACACCTAACTTGTTGCTGCCATCGGGTGACTTCTGGATATGTGTGGCCTTTTTCTTCCCAATCTTGTAGAACTGGGCTTGTTAGATCCTCCGTGACTTTTAACTTTCTAAAGGAATAAATTTATTCTGCTAAATACTAAATTAAGGCATTTATAAACCACTTCAACCCCATCGGAGTCTAAGCAATTTATAATGTATATAACAAAATGCAGTAATAATTATACAGTGTGTATTATGTTATTGTTACATATTATACAATTATTATATTATACATATGTGTGTGTTATATAAGTCATATGTAATTTATATAATAAAAAGAATCATCCCAATAATAAAGCAATAGAAAATAAAAACTAAAAATAAACTTACATTCTAGAAGATGGAGTAATAAAAAATATATAAGCTTACCTAAACTCACCTGAAAGATAGAGTGTGATGGTGCTGAGGGGCGGGGGGGGGGGGGGGAGGTGGTCAGGAGGAAAAAGAAATCACTTTGCAACCCACCTTAAGCTTTCATGAGCAAGGGTTCTTTTCTGATGCGCTGCAGATAGGTGAGAACAGAGCAAGCCACAAACATGGTAAGAAAAGGCGATGGATAAAAGGCATATATTCTTAGTTTTGACTTAGTGTGGGTTTTAGTAAAGTCAGTCGAAAAAATCAGAAGGTCTTACAAATGACTAAAGTCTTCACACCCCTCTGACTCCTTAGCCTGGATTCTGTATAGATTGCACCAAGACTTGCTTGCTTGCTTTCTTTCCTTCCAGGCAAAGTGTATACCTGAAAAAAAACAATACTCTGTTTTTTGTTACACTACCGGTATACTACAAGTGACCAGTACTAAGCAGAAATGACTTTCTTTTTTGCCTCTGGAGTACAGCTGGTTAATTAGGGAGTTCTGAGACAGCCAGCAAAGAATCATCACAGGATGCACTGCCAGATACTGATGGAAATTAACATTTGCTGGATCAGCAAGCTAAAAATACTCCCTCTCGCTCTGCTGGGCACTTTAGACTATTATAAGAGCAATTGTCAAGGGGTTGGTGGGGGGAATATAAGAACATAAAAGGATTGCTGGCAACTTGCCCTTTCTCTTCACAATATATTGCATCCAGGTACAGATGGGGTTTGCATTACTCTCAGTTACAGGCTGTAGTGGAAGCATCCTGGATAGGCATACGTGTACCCACAAATGGGGATGGAGATTCCCAAGTCTGCTTTAATGTGCCCCAAAATGCATATCTGCAAAGTCACAGAGAATATGAAGAAAATGATAGTCTCATCTAAAAATAAGTTTTCTACTTGTTTTTACCATTCCATCTTGCAAGACATACTTTAGAGTATTGGGCTTCCAGAGAAATAAATGCTTCCTTACTTTAATAGCTAATCTGCTGCTGATAATTATTTTGATGTTAAAATAGGTTTGAAATTTTGCCCTTAATTTGCCCTTAATCCTGCATTTTATCTTGACTTCTAAATCTCTATAGAGTGACCACTGTCTTGACCTCCTTGACTCTACTGTGTTCTAGCTTTATTAGTGGAAGTAAATCTCTTCTGTCCTTCTTCCTTTGTGGGCTTTCTTCTCTACAAAGGGCCTGATGTATCCAGCAATCACAAGTGGAACTAAAAGTGCAAGTCATTGTACACAATCTCAGTCCTTGCTCCAGGATCCTTAGCAACAACCAGAGAAAATACTGCACTGGGAGGTGCTTCCTAGAATAGGAAGAGCACAATTCTGTAAAGCTTGGGGTCACTCTTGGCCTTTGGATGCTGAGATGAACCATAAAAAGGCGATGGGGCCAGTACAGGAATTCCATTCAATTTATATTTACTTGTGATTAAATTTAATTATATTTCAACCCAGGCTTAACTTTTATAATTGTCCTGTTCAGAAATATTTTAAAAAATAAAATTCAGTAGCAACTTTTGGAAATCTCTGAGAGTTACATCAAAAGCTTTGGATGCTGTGTATGATCCGGGGAGAAGCTAGTGGTAAATCTGTGCTTTAAGATCTTTAGACTGGGAGATGATGAGTGTGTTCATGGAGGTAAATCCATATGGACAGATATGTACACACGCCCCCAAGCAACAAGAAGGTGTGTGTAAAGGTTTGGCCTTACCTTATATAGTGCATTTCTATTACAGATCCTTGGGTATATACAAATTTGAATTTCAAGTCAGAATGTTTCATATAGTTGCAAAAGAAGGGCTGTTACTGACCGGCATCCTTCACAATATTATATTATCTTTGATTTGTTGAGAATAAGTCAAAAGACAGGTGGGAGAAAAGGCATCCCAGAAAGAGTACTTCAAAGAACAGTTCATTTGGAAGATCTCTTCCAACTCTGTTATACTGTTATTCTGAGTACAGAGGACTGGGTACTGGAAATATATTTATGTGGCAACATCACCTTGTAAAGTCCTAGAAAGGTGGAATTGACCCAGAGCAATAGCTTATTGCTGGGGAAGGTGTATGCTGCAATAAAATATTGTGTACAGGTTTGCTATGCTATGTTGTGCCAATCAATCAGAATAGAGCTGGAAGGGACCTTGGAGGTCTTCTAGTCCAACCCCCTGCTCAAGCAGAAGACTCTACTATACAAGGGGTGTCAAATTGCTGGCCTGTGGGCTGTATGCATCATGTAGAGGCCGCATCCACCCCAGCTCTGGCAATGCAGAAGGCGTGATACGTCGCAACATGTCACATGACACGGCGAGTTTGACACCCATGCCGTATATCATTTCAGACAAGTGACCATCCCGTCTCTTCTTTAAAATATCCAGTGATAAAGCACCCACAACTTCTGAAGGCAAGCTGTTCCACTGGTTAATTGTTGTCACGATTAGGAAATTTCTTTTTAATTCCAGGTTGTTCCTCTCCTTGATTAGTATCTATCCATTGTTTCTTGTCCTACCCTCTGATGCTTTGGAAAATAAATTGACCCCTTCCTCTTTGTGGCACCATCTCAAATACTGGAATACTGCTATCATGTCACCCCTATTTCTTCTTTTCTCTAGACTAGCCAAATCCAAATCCTGCAACCGTTCTTCATATATTTCAGTCAGCAGGCCTTTAATCTTTGTTGCTCTTCTCTGTACTTTTCCAAAGTCTCAACACCTTTTTTGTAATGTGATGACCAAAACTGGATGCAGTAGTCAAAGTGTGGTATTATTAAGGCTTTATAAAGCAGTACTAATATAGGTAATCCCCGAGTTATGAATGTTCCCTAAGCGAACATTCGAAGTTATGTGACAAGCATTTCCTAGTATTTACGAACAAGTCTGGAAATTACAAATTTTGCAGCACCACAGCAGTCGTTCACCCTTGCGAAGATCTAGAGAGCCTTTGTTTCTTGGCCTATTTCACTGCTTCAGGCCATCGGTGCATTCATAGAGAATGGAGGCCTAAAGTACCGCAAGATCACAAAAGATCAGTAGTGCAAGATCTCACACTACTGATCTTTTGTGATCTCATAGTACTTTAGGCAGTGCTTTTTCTCTAAAAAAAAGGTGCCGGAACACTCATCTTGTTAATCTTTTATTTATAAGGTAAAAGGTAAAGGTAACCCTGCACATGCGTGCTAGTCGTTTCCGACTCTAGGGGCCAGTGGTCATCTCCGTTTCAAAGCCGAAGAGCCAGCGCTTGTCCGAGGACATCTCTGTGGTCATGTGGCCGGCATGACTAGATGCCAAAGGTGCACGGAATGCTGTTACCTTCCCACTGTAGTGGTCCCTATTTTTCTACTTGCATTTTTACGTGCTTTCAAACTGCTAGGTTGGCAGAAGCTGGGACGAGTAACAGGTGCTCACTCTGTTACTTGGCACTTGGGATTCGACCCGCCAAACTGCCGACCTTCTGATCGACAAGCTCAGCGTCCTATACACACACACACACACACACACACATATACACATATACACATACACATACACACATATATAGATATATATTTACTGATTATCTGAATTTTTGTCACTCAGCCTTAGCTGCACAATCACTGGGAAGCGGGATGTATTAAAATATGACACAAATTCCACCCCTTACATCACAACACCAGTACAAAAGGGGGAAGCTTATATTGTGGTAGTTTTATTGTATTGTATTATTACTGTATTCTGGAACTGAGTACTGTAGATTATTTTTGAAAATAGGCAAATCCTTGTCTGAAATAATGCTGTTTTTTTATGGATTCACACATTATGCTGAGCCCTATTGTTTAACTGTAATAAATCACCATTGGCAGGATTCATACATATGGACCCACAGTCTAGGAGGTATACTATATTTATTCATACTTTATATATACTATAAATTATGCATCTAATCTGGATTCGGCAAACATGCTAAAGTGGATCAATCATTTGCTGCTTAAAGTGATGTTTGAATCCAGTCATTGCAAAGCAACATTTATGACACAGTGTATATCCTAAATAAGTTAGTTTGGGGCATAGTCAAGAAACTATGGCCTAATAATATGATGTGTGAACTTATTTAGAATATCCTCCCCTTCTGCTTGCAAGGAAACGCTTTTTTGTCTTGCTTTCTGATGTCTGACGAATCTGCTGATGCGGCTGGGCCGGGCGTCGCTGGTGGAATCCCCTGGAGTTGGAGTGGCTGGTGCTGTGGGAATTGCGGGGCCTGCTCTACACAGGGCTGCATGTGGTGGGTGGTGTTGCTGGTGGGGCAGCTGTAGGCAGGGGCGCGGGGGATGGTGGCAGTGGGCTGCCCCCTGAGACCAGAGTCAGGTGGCGGGGCGGGCAGCTGAGGTAGCGGCAGGTGTCCAGCACCGGGTAGGCCACCATCTGGCATGGCCTGTGGAAGGTCAGCCACCTGCAGTGCCCCACTTCCGTCACCTCCACGCCCAGCACCCGCAGCCACCCCACCAGCGCTGCCTACCCCACTGTGTAGAGCGGGCCCTGCGGCTGCCACAATACTAGTTGCTCTGGTGCTGACTCTGGCCTTGGGGGGCAGCCCACCACCGCCACCCTCCGCGCCTCCGCCCGCAGCCAGCCTGGCAGCGACGCCCCCGCCCCCCCGCAGCCTTGTGTAGAGCGGGCCCCGCGGCTCCCACAGCACCAGCCGCTTCAACCCCAGGGGGCATCCCGCCAACAACACCCCCCGTGCCCCTGCCCCCAACAGTGCCACCACCCCTGCCTCCTGGTCCCCACTTACTTAGTTGAGATGGTGAAAGTTGGGGAGCAGGGAGGGGTGCAAAGTTCCTGCCACCTTGCTTTCTCTGTAGACAACTTGCCTGTGCAACGTTTGCCGGCTGGGTCTTTTGGCCCACTCAGCAGCAATTCCTATAGAGGTAGTAGCACAGCTTGTGCAAAAGCTTTTTCCCCCCTTTTTTGTGTGCAAAAAAAGGAATTTTTGTGCTGGAATGCCATTCTGAGCGTTCTATGAGAAAAAAAGCCCTGACTTTAAGCCTCTGTTCTCTGAAAATGGAGGCCTGGATAAGAACTGTGACAAAAGGCTTTCCAAATGGAGGGAAGGCCTGAAACATCTAAGCCTTCCCTCCATTTGCAAAGCCTTTTGCCATCTTTGCAAAAAAGGCTTTGCCAATGAAAACGGAGCCCCAGAATGATGTGTGCATTGCTTATGGCCTCTGTTTTTGTTGGCAAAGGCCTTTCTTCAAGCGCATTTTGTGTGGCGACTGGAAGACTGAAGTCAAGTGATATCACGCCCCCCCGCCCCCCCCTCGAGGAACTTCCAGTCTCAGCACCCAAAGTGTTTGCAAGCTGGCCGGATGCTTTGAGTCAAAGCCTCCCATCAGCTTGCAAACACTTCGCGCAGAGAGTTCTGGGCACCGTGATCTTGTGCAGCAGAGTGACTGGAGAGGAGACAGCTTGCTAAATTTTCACAAGGTAAGTGGCCTGGCATGGCAGAATGGGGTTGGGGTTGGGAAAGCAATTGTGAGGAGAATGAGGTATCTCAGTGGGTCAGGGGAGACTTTGGGTGGTCTGAATTAGGTGGCTGGTTCCATCACTAGGCTCCCTTTGGCCTTCCCCACCCTGGAATACCTCATGTGCACTTAACAAACTGCGCATTCGATTAGCAAATGCGTGGGTGAAAGGGGTGATCACATTCAAGGTATGCCATTCACTCGTACAAATTCTCGAATTACGAATGGAATGGGCAGGATCCATTACGTTTGTAACTCGAGAGCTACCTGTACTTCATGTGGTTTTGATTCTCTTTATACAACCAAGGATTGTATTTCTGTCTAGTTCTTGGAAAACAGCCCTTATGGGTAGAAGTTATGTTATGATGGTGCAGTGCTGTTTTTGTCATTTTACCTGATCCTACCTGCATACTGAATTGCAGAATTCAGGGAAAAAAACCAAGGCTAATTGTGCTTTGGGTCATAATGCAGTGCATATTGATAGCTTTTGGGAGGTCTCATCTGTCGTATGTCTAGGCTGTACAGGTAGTCCTTGACTTACAGTCACAATTGAGCCCAAAATTTCTGTTTTTAAATGGTACATTTGGTTTTGCCCCATTTTGTGACCTTTCTTGCCACAGTTGTTAAGTGAGTCATTGCAGTTGTTAAGTTAGTAACATAGTTGTTAAATGAATTGGGCTTCCCCATTGATTTTGCTCATCAAAAGCTTGCAAAAAGTGATGACATAACCCCGGGACACCGTCATAAATATGAGTTATCAAGCTGATCTGAATTTTGATCACATGACCATAGAGATGCTGCAATGGTCGTAAGAGTCAAAAATGATCATAAGTCACTTTTTTCAGTGCCGTTGTAACTTCAAACAATTGCTAAACAAACTGTTGTAAGTTGAGGACTACCTGTATTGCTTATGCGTGAAGGTTAATTTATTCGCTACAGTTCAAATCTCATTGTCTGACTTATATTCCAACATCTAAACCTTGTATTTCCTCTTGTGTTCTGTTTAGTTTCCATATGCAGCGCCTCCACCCCAGGAGCCAGTGAAAACTTTGAGGAGCCTGATCAACATCCGCAAAGACACACTGCGTTTAGTCAAGTAAGTCGGTGATTTCAGAACAGGGATTTGTTCTGCACTTTGAACCTTTAACTCAATCAAAGCAGGAAAGAGTACCCCAACAAAGAAGAATGCCTAGCATTAAAATGACTTAGTGAATGGGACTTCCTGTGGCTTAAGGCTTTTTGAAGGGAACTTGTTTGCTTGAGTGGGTTTGCCTAGGAGCTGTAAAAGAGAATACAAAGTTAGACCAGACAGGGCTGTGATGTGGTAACTACAGATTTGCTACTTTCCAGTCCAGCCTTTCTCAACCTTGTTTTTTCCAGATGTAAATCCCATAATTCCAAGCCACCTTGGTTGTGCTAGCTGGGAATTCAAAGAATTATCATCTCCGTACTTTTCAAAGGCCCAAGCTGGAAAAGCTAATCCAGGTCAAGATTGGCTTTGCAAGGATTTTATCTTCCTAACTCAGCTTTCTATAGCCTCTGTGGGTAGAATCACAAGGAAATGACCTGGGACCTTCTACAGGAAAAGCAGAACATAAATTGGCAAATATTTCTTGGCCTAATTAACTGGAAACTTTGATATATGTATAAATGTAAATACATTGTGGACCAAATTCCCTTGTCTAGTACAATAGCATGGATGGTGCATAGTATATGGCATGCTGTTTTAGCTATTTCTCTGGAACAGTGCTGCTCCTCCCCTATTTAGATGACTTGGGGATATTTTTATTTTCCAAATTTGGGTTAAGACAAAAACCTCGGGTGTTTTGGAGAATAAATCAGTTCCCTCTTCCCTGTTACAAGCCTTCAACTAAATGTCTATCATGTCACCTCAAAGCCTTGTCTTTGTTAAGCTAGGTAAAGGTTCCCCCGCACACGCATGCTAGTCGTTTCCAACTCTAGGGGCCGGTGCTCATCTCCGTTTCAAAGCCAAAGAGCCAGCGCTTGTCCGAGGACAACTCCGTGGTCATGTGGCCGGCATGACTAGACGCCAAAGGTGCACGGAACGCTGTTACCTTCCCACCGTAGTGGTCCCTATTTTTCTACTTGCATTTTTACGTGCTTTCGAACTGCTAGGTTGGCAGAAGCTGGGACGAGTAACAGGCGCTCACTCTGCTACGCGGCACTTGGGATTCGATCCGCCAAACTGCTGACCATATGATCGACAAGCTCAGCATCCTAACCCACTGAGCCACCGCGTATCTAATTCCCTCAGATGTTCATTGTATGATTTAAATTTAATTTAATTTAATTTAATTTATTAATATTTGTATACCGCCCTTCTCCCGAAGGACTCAGGGCGGTGTACAGGGCAAGAATAAAACACGAAGCTACAAAAATTAAAAAGTAATTAAATACATGCCCAACAATAAATACATTAATAAAACCCCAATAAAGTGATAGTAAAAACCCCACCAATCCCCCCTCAGGCCAGGCCGGCTTGTTCGAACAGGTATGTTTTCAGATCGCGTTTAAACCCCACATCCTCTTCTCATCTTTGTTGCTCTTTTCTGTACCCCCCCCCCTTTTTTTTGATTGTGGTGACCAGAACTGGATGAAGTATTCCAAGTGTGCCCTTATTAGTGCAATATAGAGCAGTACTGCCACTTTTTGTCATCTTGATGCTAACCTTCTGTTGATGAAGTCTAGGATTGTGTTGTCTTTTTTGCCAGCTGCATCACACTGTTGGCTCATACTTAAGTGGTGGTCCTCTAGGACACGTAGATCCCTCTCACAGGTACTACTGTTGAGCCAAGTATTGCCTATTTTGTACCTGTGTGTTTGGTTTTTCCAGCCTAAGTACAGGATCTTACTTTTCTCACCACTGAATAGCATTTTGTTGGATAGGACCCAATACTCAAATATGTCAAGATCCTTCTGAATCTTGACTCATCTTCCAAAGTGTTAGTAATTTCCCCCAGCTTGATGCCATCTGCAAATTTGATGAACACCCCTTCAATCCCTTCATTTTGGTCATTTATGAAAATGTTGAAGAGCACTGAGCCGAAGGCAGAACCTTGAGCTACGCCACTGCATGCTTCCTTCCATGAGCTGTAGTTCCATTGAGGACTTTACATTGAGTGCAGTTGGTGAGCCAACTGCAAATTCATCTACTGGTGGTACTGTGTATGCCACTTTGTTCTATCTAAGAAGTACACTATGATCGACTTTATCATATGCCTTACTGAAGTCTAAGTATACTGTATCCACAGCATTTCCTTGGTCCACTAATTTAATCACTTTATCAAAGAAGGCAGTAACGTTTGTTTGGCATGATATGCTTTTAACCAACCCATGCTGGCTTCTAGTAATCACCTTATTTATTTCTAGTTCTTTCTTGCCCTGTTCATCCACTGCTTGATTATCTTTTCCAGGATTTTTCCAGGTGTTGATGTCAAGCTGATTGGTCTATAGTTTCCTGGATCCACTCCCCCCACCCCTTTTTGGAATATTGGGACCACAACTTTTCCAGTCCTTTGGCAGTTTCCCAAGAGTCTGAATTTGTTCAGTTGCCTATGCCAGCATCATGGTGAATTCTAGTATGCTGTGGTCACTCTACCCCAAAGTTCCTACAACTCTACAACTTCATCCCTATTAATAAGAATTAACTCTAATATAGCTGACCCTCTAGTTCCCTCCTCCACCTTTTGGATGACAAAGTTGTCAGCTAACATTTCAGGAACCTCTTTGATCTCCCACTCGCTTCTGCAGAGCTTGTTTGATATCAAGATAGTTAAAGTCCCCCATTACGACAGTGGTGTGTTGCTTGCATATTTAGCCAACTGTAGTATATACTTACAGCAATGTCATTTTTTTCCTCCCAATATTTCCTCAAATATTTTCAAGAAGCCTTTCATCCTTGGTATTGTGTATTACTCTAGAAATATAGTAATTCTTTACATGCAATGCAGCAACAACATGTTTGCAGCTTTTAGATTGCGCAAAACACAAATATATCAGAAGAGGCAAGCTTCCCTCTGCAAATATAATTCCCTCTGACATGTATTTATGTGAAGCAGTTCTTGTCCCCTTCTGATTGTATTTGTGATTTAAATGTTGACGCTTCCTAGCTCTCATCAGACATGAAAATCAATCACCAGAAGTCCCCATCTTTATGGATTCCTTTAATTGGGAGGTCTAACTATTCAATCTCATAGGCCAGCTGCTTATTGACAGTGTCATGTCCTCTAGGACTCTTGAAAGCTGGGTGGTATTTTTTTTTGAACTTGACTTCAGAGGGTAAAGTGAGAATTAGCTCCGAAGAACGATTATGTACAGATGTTGCCTGTTGGAAACAGTCCATCCGCCCTTGTGCAGCAGGGCGTATCCGTGTGCAGCTCCTCAAGATTAACACGGAGATTAAGTGTGAACAATTCTGGGGAAGAATTTCTGCAAGTGTTGTGTAAGATGATTTGATCAGTTTCTGTCTCTTTTTGGTCTTTATCTTCCCCGTCTGGCTTTCAGGATAACTACAGGTGACAATAGGATTTAAATAAAGTTAAATTCATTTTTGTTGCTAGGCTGGGATAAGAGGGGAATCAGTGCTAACAGTTTAGTTCTGTGTGGAGGAGGGGAGAACTTCCTTAGTGGCCCATGCCCCTTTCTTCAGTCCTGAGAACTGAATTGTTGGATTCTGGATGGCATAACAGCAATTATGAACAGGTCTCAGTATAAGATACCATATTTTTTACCAAGTTAATAAGCCTTGAATTTTATTGCTAACTGCTCTCTACAACCTTCCCCCCCCCCCGATCTAGAACTTGCATATGGTTCTACAAGCGCGTTCAGAAATTAAGTGTGGCTTAAAACAGACATCCTTGCAATGGAAGCTATTTATAATGGTTCTCTGTAAATGCGCTGCCATGTATTCCTTTGGGTTTGCTCTGTTTTTGTAAAGGTAACAAGTCTGTGTTTGTCTCCAGAGAATCCAAACAATAGGTAAAGATGTAAAACATGCAAGCAGGGCCTTAGTTGGTACTTGTTGTTTTCATCCTGCAATTCAGCAATGTCAGTTTTCATTAAATCAGGTAGATAATCTTCAATTGCCACTTTCTCGGCAACGACCTGGAAGAATTTTATTATGCTAATGGACTAGCTTTCTGGTGTCATATTCTTATCCTTTATCTCTTCTGTTCTCATACTCGTACTCAGAGTCAGTGATTCTGGGCAAAAGCTCTGCTCTCCCTGTAATAACCGGAGGCTTGAATGCTTTTGCAGAATTGGTTGAGTACTTACAGTCTTATTCCATTCCCTTATAATCATTGGTGGCAATATGAAAAGTCTGGCTGAAGGTAGTTCAGTCTTTACGGAAAATGACTAATGTGTTGATGTTCCTCACTCCCACCTACCCTAATCACAGTAGAGCCCAGCATGGAAGGAGATCATATATTGTTGTCCTAAAGAGAAGAAAGGGAAATTTGGAAAACTACTGGCAGATAAATAGGTAATAATAGGTAACGCTGGTGTTCTCTCATACCGACAAATAGCGGATTAATGTGTATATAAGAAATATATCATACAAATATTTGGATTATTTATTGAGAAGAAATATTGGAAAAAAATGGAAAAGGGATGCATACTTCGCTAGAAGGCAGAGGGCCATAAAAGCTGGCTGGGTGACTTTGGGCCAATCATTCTCTCTCAGCCCAATCCATCTGACAAGATTGTAGTTGTAGGGAAAAGAGAAGGAGAAAAGAGTACTAGGTATATTTGCCACCTTGAATTATTTATAAAAATAATAATAAGCCATAACGACACATTTTCCTACCAAATCTCAATATTTTAACACCGAAGTATGGAATATTAAAGGCCTCCTTATATTTGCAACAATTACAGGCCCACCAAGCTCTTTTCAGTGTTTATTAGGAGGCTTCTTAAGTCTACGGGCAGATATTTTGGTTGCATTTCAAGGGCTTGCTGTTTGCATTGAACGTTTGGATGAGAGAGTGGAAGAACTTAGCCAAAATAATATGAGATTAGATGCCAAAATGATGGATGCTGAAACTGTGATGGATAAGATTGATGATGATTTAATATTGGTGCAGTACCGCGAGATGGAGTTCGCTGTGAGAATCAGAGGTTTGAAAGAAGATCCTAAGGAAAATTTGAAAAAAGTACTCTCAGAAGCTCTTGAACAGATTCTGGGGCGTTCAGCAGAAGATATTATGGTGGATATAGATAAAATATTCCGTGTTAATTCCTGGATTGCAAGACAAAGGAAGCTACCTAGAGATGTGGTGGTTTATTTTACGAAAAGAGCAATTAGAAATGAGGTTATTCAAGCTTTTTATAATACCAAATTTACAGTTGCAGAGCAAGAAGTTTTAATTTTGAAAGAGATCCCTCCAAGAATTTTAAGGAGAAGGAAAGAATTTGCTTTTTTGGCAGAAGAATTAAGGAAACGGGATATCCAGTTCAGATGGGAGATTCCAGTAGGCATGGTGGTGATGCACGCAGGCACGAGATACCGCCTTAACACAGTTTTACAGGCACGAGATTTTTATGCTAATATTTTGAAGGCAGGCCCCCCACCATCCATGGAATTTAAAAGGAGGAATGGTGAAGGAGAGCGTCAGCTACGAAGGGAGAGTATACAAGGTGCTGAAGGAGCTACGCAGCTGAAAGATGGAGAATCCCAGCAAACTACAGGAGTGGATCAGATTTCAGTAACAATGGAGGAGGTCAGAGACCAAAGAATGACACGCGCTGCAGCCAGACGAATGAGACAAGAGCAAGAACAACAGAGAGTCATGACTACATCTCAAAAACTTACTTATAGTGAAGCAGTGGGAGAAGCGAAGCCGAAGAGAGTGCAGGTGATTTTGGAAGAGGTGCTCCAAAAGCTTCAGGTCTCAAAAGATGGCGACAAAGCTTCTAACCTGGAATGTTAATGGCTTAAATTCACCACATAAAAGAAAGAAAGTATTTCAATATCTAAAGCAATTTAAAAATGATGTTATTTGCTTACAGGAAACACATATTCGAGCAGCTGATCAAAAGTACCTGACAAACTTTAGGTTGGGCACGCAGTTTATTGCCTCTGCTCCTGACAAGAAAAACGGAGTTGTTATTTACGTTAAGAATACTTTAACAGCTACTTTACTTGAAGCAGATAAACAAGGAAGATATGTTATAATTGAACTATTAACAGAAGGCAAGAAAATACTGTACTTTTGGTTGGATTATATGCTCCTAACCAACAGCAAGGAGATTTTTACAAATTATTACACAGTAAGATTATCCAGTGGGATTACAAATCTTGTATTTTATGGGAGATTGGAATGGCGTTTTGGATGTACAAATGGATAAAAGAGGCTTTTTTAGAAGTACGCCAAGTCATGCTAGACTGCCTAAATCATTTTTTGAAATGAAGGATGACTTGGAATTGAGAGATGTGTGGAGAGAAAGGAACTTGCAAGAAAAAGACTTTACTTTTTTCTCTGATAGGCATCAATCTTTTTCAAGGATTGATTTTGTATTAATTACTAATGACTTTTTTTCTAGGATTAAGAAGATCAAGATTTGTCCAAGAACTATGTCTGATCATAGTCCAGTATGGTTGGAGATAGAAAAAGATAATGGAGACAGACGGTCTTGGCGATTAAATGAAAACTTGTTTAGATATCAGGAAAATGTGGAAGAGTGTAAAAAACAGATGAAAGAATTTTTTAAAATTAATATGCATAAAGGTACTCCTATGGAGATGGTTTGGGATGCAAGTAAAGCTTATATGAGAGGAGTGTTAATATATTTGAACAATAAACATAGACGTAAATTGGAATTTAGGAGGAAAGAATTAGAGGAGGAAATTAAGAAAAAAGAAAAGGCTTTAATTCTGAATCCATCTGATGGGAAGACTAAAGAGGTAATTACTTTACTAAGAGGTCAGTTTGATATGTTGATGGCAGATCAAGTGGCAACTAACTTACGGTATGCTAGACATAATACTTTTTGTAATGCTAATAAACCGGGTAGGTTGTTAGCTTATTTGTTAAGGAAGAAACAGAGAGCATGCAATATAGATAGAATAGAATACAAGGGTAAAGTAGTGTACCAGCAGAATCTTATTAAAAAGGCTTTTGTTGATTTTTATTCTAAGTTGTATGTTAGAGATAAGATTCGAGATGCAGACATAGATGGATATTTGCAGGAAGCTAATATCCTTGTTCTTACACAAGAACAAAAGGAAGGGTTGAATCAATTGATAAGTGATGAAGAATTTTTTTTAGCAATTAAGCAATTAAAGGTGGGTAAGGCACTGGGAACTGACGGTTTGACTGCCGTCTATTATAAAAATTTACAGTCAGAAATGGTGGAACCTTTAAGAGAATTGTTTAGGACAATTCAATTGGGAGGAGAAGTGCCTCCATCGTGGAAAACAGCTTTTATTTTGTTGATTCCGAAGGAAGATCAAGATGTTACCCAAGCCAAAAACTATAGACCAATATCGCTTTTAAATACTGATTATAAGATATTTGCAAAAATTTTAGCTAATGGCTTAATGAAGGTAATGCAGCAAGTGATTCATAGTGATCAAACTGGATTTATAAGCGGTAGACAAATGAAGAATAATGTGAGACATATTGTAGATTTACTGGAATTCTTGGAAAGGAATAATCAGGTCTCCGCAGCGCTGATTTTTTTGGATGCTGAAAAAGCCTTTGATCAATTGGATTGGAAATTTTTGGTGAAAGTATTGGAGAAAATGGAGTTTGGGGAAAAATTCTTACAACCTATTAGGGCAATATATCAGAAGCAAACAGCTCGTATAATAGTTAATAGTAGTTTGACAGAAACATGTAATATTGAAAAGGGTACAAGACAGGGGTGTCTGTTATCACCCTTACTGTTTGTGTTAACATTGGAAATATTATTGATTAAAATACGAGATTCAAATAAAATTAAGGGAATTAAAATAAGAGATCAAGATTATAGATTGAGAGCGTTTGCCGACGACCTGGTTATTACAGTAAGTCAACCGACTTACTCAGTTGTAGAGTTGATGGAGATAATAATGTTATATGGGAAAGTTTCTGGATTTAAGATAAATACACAAAAAATTTAAATACTGTCTAAGAACATGACTATAGAACAAAAGGTTGTTCTAGAAGAGTTAACGGGATTTGAAATAGTTAAAAAGACTAAATATTTGGGGGTTTATTTGTCAGCTTCAAATGTGAAGTTATATAAGAATAATTATGAACTGTTATGGGCAAAAACACAAAAAGAATTAGATAATTGGAAAAAATTACAATTATCTTTACTGGGAAGAATTGCAGCAGTGAAAATGAATGTTTTGCCAAAGTTTTTATTTTTGTTTCAAATGATACCTATACTTAAAAAGGATTTAAATTTGGAGGAATGGCAAAAAGGCATTAATAAATTTGTTTGGGCAGGGAAAAAGCCACGAGTTAAATTTAAGATAATGCAAGACACGTGCACAAGAGGTGGTCTTAAAATGCCTAATTTTAAATTATATTATGAGGCTGCTGCTTTATCATCGATAAGTGACTGGTTTAATTTAACACAAGGGAGATTATTAAATCTTGAGGGTTATGACTTGTTATTTGGCTGGCATGCATATCTATTGTATGACAAGAAGGTGGATAATGTGTTTAAGATACATATATTAAGGTATGCTCTGTTGCGAGTTTGGAAAAAATATAGACATAAGTTAAATTATAAGATACCAATTTGGACAATACCTAAACATGCAATAGAAAATATAAACGCTAGATTTAAACATGATGAGACTACGTATAAGGAAATTTTAAGGTTAGAAAGGAATGTGTGGCAATTAAAGCCATATAATATTTTAAAAGAAGAAAAGATTGTACAAACTTGGTTCCAGTATGGGCAGTTACAGGCAAGATGGAAAGAGGATCAGAAAGTTGGTTTCTCGATAACCGATAAAAATTTGGTAAAACAAATTTGAGATCAAGGTCAAGCACATATAAGAAGGATATATAACGCATTGATAGAAATTGACTCAGAAACGGAACTTGTTAAAGATTGTATGATAAAGTGGGCCCAGAATTTTCAGGAGGTTATAACAATGGATACTTGGGAAAAGATTTGGGTTAGAAATGTAAAATTTACACAGGCCAAAAATTTAAGAGAGAATTTTTATAAAATGTTTTATAGGTGGCATTTAGATCCTAAAAAACTAGCAAGTATGTACCTGAACTGTCAGCCCAAATGCTGGAGGTGTGGTTGTGAGGACACAACGTATTTTCATATATGGTGGACTTGTAAAAAAGTCAAAGCTTTTTGGATTAAAATCTGGTGGAATATGCAAAAGATATTTAAGAAAAGGATAAAGTTTTCTCCGCAGTTGTTTTTGTTGGGTATTATTACAGATACTACTGTTATAGACACTAAATTGATGTTGAATCTAATCATGGCAGCGAGACTTTTAGTAGCGCAATATTGGAAGAAGGAGGAACTGCCGACTATAGAAGAGTGGACTTTGAAAGTTTCTAACTTGGCGGAAATGGCAAAGATTTCAGCATATTTGAAAGAACAATCGCAACAGAGATATATTGTGGAATGGAGAAGATGGAATGAATATATTCAGAATAAATATGGGACTAAAAAGTTTCATTTAGTATTTGAATAAGTAGTGGTTTTATATGATGTATAATTAGTTATTTGTTATTTGTTAGCAATATGATGACTATGGAGAGTTAAAGTGCGACAGAATTTAATGTTTTATTTTTGGGTTGTTAGCATATTTTAGCTTATGTTTGTAATACTATACCCTGTATTCAGCTCTGGGAAGTCGGGGAGGGGGGAGGGTTGGGTAGGGGTGGGTTGGGGAGAGGGGAGGGAGAAGAGGGGTTTTTTCTTTTTTGTTTCTTTTTTTATCTTAAAAATGTATTGTAAAACTTTTCAATTAAAAAAAAGTCTACTAGGAGATGCTGAACTGTACTTTCTGCATACAAGATAATATGCTCTGCTGCTGATCTGTGAGCTCACGGTCAGAGAACAGCCTCTTAACCTGCCACTAGACATTTCTTCTGTAATAAAAAAAATGGAGAAATTCTGTTATGTTTATTGGGGGAAGTCCCTACAAAAGCTTCGGGTACAGAAACTCTTGGTGTAGTCACCCAAAACCTGTGCGAATCCTGGATTTAAGAACCCGTTATTCTGTCCCAGTGAAGATAGTGAAACAGTACAAGAAAAGGCAATACCTTTTCTTATGTTTATGTTCTAGAGCAGAGGTCCCCAACCTTTTGGGCACCAGGGGCCAGTTCCGTGGAGAGAGGTTTTTCTGTGGACCGGAGAGTGCATGGGTTTGTGTGCTGCCTGTATACCATGGATGGTGCTTTGCTTCTTTGTGTGGACTGGTTGCTGGCATGCCACGGCCCATGGACCGGGGGTTGGGGACCCCTAGTCTAGAGCCAGGGTTAAGACAGTTTCACGACATGGAACTTGTAGCTCTAGTTAGGGAAAATTGGCTAGATTTGAATGAACCTCAGTCTCTCACGGAACCTCATCAAGTTCTCATGGGTTCCAAGGAACATAGTTGTAAAAAATGCTGGTCTAGAATTTTTAAGAAACCAAAGGTAATTGTTGACAGTAGCAATAGCACTTATATAACACTTCAGAGTGCTTTATAGCTGTCTCTAAGTGGTTTACGGAGTCAGCATATTGCCCCCAACAATCTGCGTCCTCATTTTACCGATCTGAGAAGGATGGAAGGCTGAGTCAACCGTGAGCCGGTGAGATTGCCATACAGCTGGCAGTTGGCAGTCAGCAGAATTAGCCTGTAATACTGCATTCTAACATGCAAAATCATACCATAGAAACTTCCAAGCTGGCACCTTCCAGATTTATTGGGATGTCTACTCCCAGAAGTCCCCAATTAAAAAGTTGGATCTCCAGCATTTGTACAAAACTTACTATTACTGTCTTCTGCTCTGTTAGATGCACAGAGGAAGTGAAGACTCCAGGTGAAGAAGTCAGCAAAGCGAAAGTCCAGTACAACGTGGAGTTCACATTTGATACAGATGCACGGGTGGCCATAACCATTTATTATCAAGCCACTGAAGAATTTCAGAATGGAGTAGTGAGGTAAATTAAAGGAGAGCTGGGGAAAGGGATGACCTGATTGCTATTTTGCTCATTGTTAGGAGGAAAAGTGGACAGGGCTGTCTGTTCATGGAACTGCAGATTTGTAACCTTTATATCCAGTAAGTTGAGGGTTAGAGTTTCTATTGTAGGAATCCAGGTAACTCCACAGCTGATTGCCTCCTAGCAGCAAGTTATAGGAAAGGTGGGGATAGAGGGTACCAGATTAAAATTTCATTGGATATAAGGAAGGACTGTACCCTTGTGTTGATTGAGGGCAATTAGCTGCTTCAAGCAGCTTCCTCCTAATATGCAATAGAATTTGATCACACCTGTTGGGTTCACCGTCTAGGTAGCTTTCCACCAAATTCAGCTCAAGGAGATTGAGATATGTGAGGTAAGAAGCCTGGTCCCATTAACTCCCATTTTGATGTGTAATATTTGAAAAGACTATCTTACGTGTAATCACAACATGTTTTTTTCTTTTGACCATATTTATAGGGAAAGTCTAGGTTCAGAAATTGTGTTGAATGAATGGAGTTTGAAAAATGTAAAAATTGGCAACAGAATGGATTGGCACTATCATCCTCTTAAATGTATGCACTGGCTAAATGCATGGAAGTAGCTTGAACACTCCTTGTCTTTAATCCCTTTGAAGAATATTCTCTTATAGAGTTTGGAGAAGTAAGTTCTCTCTAGTCTGCTGATCATTGGGGAAAAAAGCCTTGCTTTAATATAACATAAAATTATAGGTGTCAGTGGAATCTGTCACTCTATGAAGCCTAGCACTTCCAATCACAATGATGGCATCATCTTGTAAAGAAATTACATTTTTCCCAGCACTAAAATACTGCAGATTGAGTAAAAGTGAAAACGATATTATTTTCCAAGAGCATTCCTTTGAGAAACACATTTTAACTCACGACAAGTAACTCAGCATTAGGTAAAATGAATCCATGTGCCAAGAACCAGACTACAGAAGGTTTAAAAATTTCCCAATATGTTTTGAATATATGGTATATACTATAAAGCAGTTCTATAATATCTTAAATCAACAATTATATATAGAAAATTAAAATTAACTTTACCTAATCTGAGTGGCAAGTGTGCGTTTACTTGTGAGTATCTGTGCACATACCTATACGTACATGTAATATGCACACCACGTATATCATAAAGAAAAATGAAAATAATTTCAGAAGGAAAATTACCGTATATTTTTAAGAAAACTCATCCTCCCGAAAGCTACTGAAAATTACAATGTGAAAAATGAAGGCAGTGATAGCATACAAAATCCTGTGTACAGTAACCAAAACATTCTACCACTGGTAAGTTAATTACCACTTGCATAAAGCTGGTAGGTAACTGTCTAACAAGGCTTGGGGCATTAACGCTGTGTTCCAGTATTGAGTGAAGAAATGAAATAAGGGAGAGAAGGAGGCTAGGAAGTCCAGCCTCAAAAAGACTTCATACTGTATTTAGATTTGTCTTTAAAAAAAAATCCTACAAAAAAATTAAGTCAGTTTATCTCTCTCTTTTTTTGTTCTATATTGTGTTTTTCTGTGTTGTTACTTGTTACTTTTACTATAATTAAGGGCTTTAGCAAGGGACTTGGTACCACCCTCCTTGGATCTTGGATAGGTAACTGGACAGAAAATTCACACAATGACTCACTTGGACAGCTGAGTCCATGTAGAAAGGGGAGACAGGCATCAGTCTCAGACATAGAAAAGATTATACAGCTGAAGGGACAACTGCAGATACCCTAGTTATTGCTTATTGTCTATCTCTTTGGAATGTTTGAATGTTGGAGAAGAAATCAGCTAAGCAGAGGTTAATGACCCTATTTGAAAAGGTGATCTCCAAGGTTCTTGCAACAAATACGTGCCTGAATCGTAGCTTCATGCTTTCCTGACTTGTGGCATGGCAGAATTTAGCCTAGAATGGCTTTTGAGGGCCATATGCACCGTGAATTGGTTTGTGATATATCCCTGCAGATTCTAAAAACAGTACTATTGTGGAAGTGTTCATGAAAGCCAGCTTAAACTGAAATACGCTGATGTTACAAAGATGCAAATAAGGGCCTCCTAATCAATCAGCATAGCTGGAAATGAATGAATGCTGCAGGTTGGGTGGCTCTGAAAATAGGACCTCTGATTTCTGTTTTTCATTTGAGAAATTGATATTCCAGTAAACAGGATAGTAGCAGGGGGAGTAACACAAAAATGAAAATGTAATATGATAAGAAAGAAGAGCTCTTTTCTGGGTGATATCTGCATTAGTTATATTGGTTTAGGAGAACCAGTTCGGTGGAGTGCTGGTTAGAAATTATACGTCTGTGAGTTCTAATCTCATTTTAGGCCCAGAAGACAGCTTGGTGTCTTTGGGCCAGTCATTCTCTCTCAGCACTACCAAGAAAGAATTGGCAAGCCATTTTTGAAAATGTTGGTAAGAAAATTCCAGAGACTTGTTTTGGTAACCACCAAGAATCAAGATTAATTCAAAGAATAGTAATTGCTTAGGAGTGAATTTTTTCCACATCTTTCAGGGGCTAAAGGGATTCTTCAGAGCAGCATTGCAATTAAAATGATAAAAATGATAAAACAACTGTATCAATAAAATATATTACAGGCAAGCAGAAATGATATCTAACTTTATTGCTAGAGCAAAAAAAAACTTTGAGGCAGTCAGAAGGTGGCTTTAAAAGCTGCCTGAAGATGATGTTCCATATCTTGGAAGATTCCCTACTAGGTTGGGAAGATAAGACCATAGTGTGGGGTTGTTTATTCTGGGTTATCCATTTTCTTCTTACAGTTATATCCCCAAAGAGAGCAGTTTACACTCTGAGACTATCCATTATAAGCGAGGTGTAAGCCAGCAGTTCTGTTTGCCTTCTCATTGTATTGATCCCTCAGAATGGACTGAAGAAGAGGTAAGGAAGAAGCATGCCTCAAAGAAACTGAAGCATTTTTTGTGCAATTATCATTAATAATAATAATAATAATAATAATAATAATAATAATAATAATAATAATAATAGTAGTAGTAGTAGTAGTAGTAGTAGTAGTAGTAGTAGTAGTTAGTAGTAAGTTGGAAGGGAACTTGGAGGTCATCTAGTCCAACCCCCTGTTCAGGCAGGAAACCCTATACCATTTCAGACAAATGGCTGTCCAGTCTCTTCTTAAAAACTTCCAGTGTTGGAGCATTCACCACTTCTGGAAGCAGGTTGTTCCACTGGTTAATTGTTCTAACTGTCAGGAAGTTTCTCCTTAGTTCTAGGTTGCTTCTCTCCTTGACTAGTTTCCGTCTGTTGCTTCTTGTCCTGCTTTCAGGTGCTTTGGAGAATAGCTTGACTCCCTCTTCTTTGTGGCAGCCCCTGAGATATTGGAACACTGCTGTCATGTCAGCCCTCGCCCTTCTCTTCGTTAAACATTAGATTTATATTTCATCATGGCCTGTGCACCCTGCACATAATAGAGATCTTATCTGGGAACAGAATATACTGTATGTTTGTCTTTTTAAAAAGCAGAGTGTTTCCAGACATTGCTTTCTAAATGAGGATTTCCTAGGTGCCAGCATTTATAGTACTGCATACCTCTGGTAATGCTTGCTTGCCACACGAGTGGATTACTATAATTCTAATGATGTTACCGGTATTTTACTCTCTAAGACCGCTTGCCTTTTATTCTTTGCAGCTGAGCTTTGATCTGGACCGTGAAATTTATCCCATGGTGGTTCTTGCAGTGGTAGATGAGGGAGATGGTAAGGATGTTCTTGTGGTTCATATTCATGCTTTATTTATTTGTTTATTCTATTCAGTATATAGTTTACTTTTCTGTTCAAAGAAATGGTGACAAACAGGTTTTTTTAAAAAAAGTTTTAAATTAAAATTGAAAATGTAATCCTTGAGCTAAAGCCTGATAAAGAAGATACATCTTTACACACTGTCTTAATTTTGAGAGATATTGGAAAGGGATGCATTTCCTATGGATGTATTTCATTGCCTGGGAGCATGGATAAAAAGGCCAAAGAATGCAGTCTTTTATCCCAGAACTTTCTGCCCATTCCTCATGTTCTGGAGGCGCTCCATCTACTAATCTGCCTGTTGCAGCATATGGGATCTCTGCAATCCCTGCAATGGGTCAGAAGATTTGGGGTAGAAGATTTTATACCATTAGAGTACATCCCCCACCCCCATGTGCCAGATAGATGGTCTTCTCTTGAGGGTCTTAATGATGAGAGGATCATTTTGGGCTTTTAAATTTATCACAACTTGTGATAGTTGCATTTGATAAGAAATTGATATTCAGTGGAATTTGTAAAGTATGGGCATGATAGGATTTCTGTATTTTCTGCAGGCTAGCAGTTTAGCTCTTGCACTTGGCATCAATTGCACATTTAGGCATTTTTCAAAGAAAGCCCCCATGCACAGTAGGTTGCAATCATCAGAATAGGAGTCAGTCAAAGCATGTAATAGCATTGCTGAATCTCTGGCTTAAGAAAGATTGTGCTAGCACACTAAACTTGGCTGTGCAAATGTGCTCCCTGCCATAGATATCACCCACAAGTCCAGTGAAGATCAAGAAGTTCTCCCAAACTGTGAACCTACTCTATCAGAGGGCTTGCATTCCTATTAAAAATAGGGTGTATCACAATTCCTTATTCAATTTCAAAATTTACCAATAATACCTCCGTTTTGTCTGGATTTAATTTTAGGAGGTTCTCCTTCACCAGCCTGTTACTGAACTGAACCAGCTACCAATTGCTTACTTGGAGTTTGCTGGAAGGAGCAATAGAACTAAGTGTCAAATTATTAAATTTATAAAACTTATATGCTGTCCCTCTCACTGATAAAATGGCTAAGTGTGCTAATGACACCCATTTGTAGAGCTGCAGATGACTTCCTCCGCTGGTTTCATGTATACTGCTGAAAAAAATAAAGGGAACACTTAAACAACACAATGTACTGTCTTTAATAGAAGGATGTCTTATCTTGTGTTCCCTTTATTTTTTTGAGCAGTATAGTTGTTGAATAGGATGGGCTCAAAATTGGATCCTGTAAGATGCTGCCATCCTATCAATCAAAGTACAAGACAATAGACCCTCAGCATCACTTTCTAGATGTGTGCCCACAAGGACTGGAACCATTATAGAGCCCAATCTTCTCTGAAAGTTCAGAAGAATACCATGGTCAATGTATCAAAAATTGGTTACAGATCCAGGAGAATTAATGGGATTACTCTTCTTAGCCTGTTTCAAGTACAGTATAGGCTTTTCATTATGGCGAGCAAAGCAATCTCATTTCCACACTGAAAGCTAAATTGGAATGGGTGCAAATAATCAGCATCCTTCAGATGGTGATCACATTGTGATAGGAAGCTGAATTGACATTTCTTGCAAGTTGCCACTATACACTCTAAAAATTAAATTAAATTGATTCTGTGTCCTGTTGAATATCATTAGTAACTGAAACTCTTAGGAAGGCATCTGTAACGAATCATACGTGTATATTTAATTACCCTGATTATACAGTAATTGTGGTCAATTAAGACTCCTGCTATTAAGGACAACCGCAGGAGAAAAAATATAGCAGTCTGCCTCAATTTCTGCAAAATTATGTATCATCCTGAACCTCAAATTTGATCTTGTCTTGCAGAGCATATGGGTCACTGCCATGTATTGCTGGCAACTTTTGAGAAGGTAAACATTGCGTTCTTGCTGATCCAATGTGCAATATGCATGAACCCAAACTCCCATGTTGAATGTATGCAGGTTGAACTAATGTAATAAATAAATAAAATATATAGCTACAAGGTTAAAAATATATAACAGAGAACAGAAATATAGCAAAACTACAGCAGTCTTTTTTGAGCAGTGGAGTTACGTAGAGTAATGCTGGGTGAGTAAAAATGGTCTGAGTTAAAAGGAGAGTGATCGTTAAATTTCTGAAGCTTAAAACAGGCATGACGTGAATAGGATACATTTTCTTTGTTCTGTGTGGGGTACAGTTGTGTTTTAGGGAGTGAGTTCTGTTTCATCACACCTATCCTCTAGAATTTCTTTTGATGGACTGTGACGTTGAAGAGTCCACCTGAACATTTGTATTTCTTCCTCTCAGCATGCGGATGGCGGCTTTTGTGTGAAACCCCTCAAACAAAAGCAAGTGGTGAGTGTGTGGCAGGGGGGGATCAGGTTCTCTCCTTTTCCGCACATACTACTTCCTGTTACTTTTTAGGAAAAGCTGATTGCTCAATGCCAAGGAATTTGATGGCCATCCAGCCCTTTTCCAAAAGTACTGGTTGCAAAGAGCTTGTAACCAACCACTGGATAAAAAGAAAGGTGGTCACCCATTCACTGTAAGCATGAAGTCACTGTCCTCGTATTATGGAAAAATGCCTGTTCAGGTTAGATAACGTGGTTTTTTCACTGGAAAAAAAACGTTAAGAAGAAAGTTGTTTTTGCAGTCTTTATTTCTGGAGTTTCATATTCCCTTTTGATCCCTACTTTCCCACGTAATTTCAGTGTTGGTGCTTTTTCTAGGTGGATGGAGTGAGCTATCTCCTTCAGGAAATTTATGGGATAGAAAACAAATATAACACACAGGATTCAAAGGTGAGAACTAGAGCTAATGGTGGAGAATAATGTACACATTGTACACAGTCTCAACCAGATTGTCTGGACATTTCTATGTTAAAAACTTCCTTCCTTCCTTCCTTCCTTCCTTCCTTCCTTCCTTCCTTCCTTCCTTCCTTCCTTCCTTCCTTCCTTCCTTCCTTCCTTCCTTCCTTCCTTCCTTCCTTCCTCCCTCTTCAAATTCATTATGGAAATGCACACTCAACCAACCTTCCTTCCTTCCTTCCTCTTCAAATTCACTATGGAAATACACAGACCTTTCCTTCCTTCCTTCCTTCCTTCCTTCCTTCCTTCCTTCCTTCCTTCCTTCCTTCCTTCCTTCCTTCCTCTTCAAATTCATTATGGAAATGTACAGTCTCAACCTTCCTTCCTTCCTTCCTTCCTTCCTTCCTTCCTTCCTTCCTTCCTTCCTTCCTTCCTTCCTTCCATTCACTATGGACACATGTTTGTAAAGACTTGCAGACTAGCAAGCTTTTCTAATCCAGGTGGCAGAGGATGAGGTGAGCGACAATAGTGCAGAGTGTGTAGTCTGCCTTTCCGATGTCCGAGACACCTTGATCTTACCTTGCCGCCATCTCTGTCTCTGCAACACTTGTGCTGACACCTTGCGCTATCAAGCTAACAATTGTCCCATCTGCAGATTGCGTAAGTCCTGATTTTTTAAAAAAACTTTTGAGATTGGGTCCTCTCTGGAAGATCATATGCTTAACTTGTTTGATCCTCTCACTTTGAGAAATGAATAAATGCCTGCACCTAAGATAGGCTAAGTATTTAATTTTTAACAACCAACTATCAGAGGAGAAAGGATAGTAGAGCCAACTGTGATCATATTTTATTTGTATTTTGGTGGTCACAGTCATCTATTACCCTGGTTGGTTTTTAGAGTAATTTCTAGCAGAATTTGAAATTTGTTTTATTTCTTCCTCCGTCCCTCTCTTCCTCATAGCATTTCGGGCCTTGCTACAGATCAGAGCCATGAGGAAAAAAATGGGACCTCTCTCCCCCACCAACTTCAACCCTATCATTGCATCCCAGACATCAGATTCGGAGGAACACTCAGTGAGTATTGGTGGATTGATTGTTCAGATGCTGATCTTACTCTGTCTAGGCTGAGATGGTCTTCTGAATAGAATAGATAGGATAGGATAGGATAGGATAGGATAGGATAGGATAGGATAGGATAGGATAGGATAGGATAGGATAGGATAAGATAGGATAGGATAGGATAGGATAGGATAGGATAGGATAGGATAGGATAGGAGCTGGAAGGGACCTTGGAGGTCTTCTAGTCCAGCTCCCTGCTCAAACAGGAGAACCTATACTATTTCAGATAAGTGACTGTCCAGTCTCTTAAAAACCTCCAGTGATGGAGCACCCATGATTTCTGGGGGCAAGCTGTTCCACTGGTCAATTGTCCTCACTGTCAGGAAGTTTCTCCTTAATTCCAGGTCGCTTCTCTCTTTAGTCACTTTCCAACCATTGTTTCTTGTCCTGCCCTATGGTGCTTTGGAGAATAATTTGACCCCCCTCTTCTTTATGGCAGCCCCTCAAATACTGGAATACTGCTATCATGTCGCTCCTGTTTCTTCTTTTCTTTAAACTAGCCAAACCCAGGTCCTGCAGCCATTCTTCATGTTTTAGTCTACAGACCTTTGATCATCTTAGTTGCTCTTCTCTTGCTCTTCTGGGCTATTCATTCTTTTTGAGAGAAGAGTTGAGCACCACAAGGCTTTCTTTTCACTCCCAACTTTTCTGTAAGGGAGTTATCCAGAAAGAAATGCCACTGACAATGAAGTGGTAATGAAATTAGAGCTGGGAGTGGCAAGCCCAGATCTTATCTAAATCCACTGAAAAACTCTGGAAGACAAGTAAGAGCCAATTCAAGCAGTATTTATTTGGTCCTGCTTGTGTTTGAGAAGAAGGACCATATTTGAATGGACTTTTCTGTATTTTCAGTCCATGTCCATTGCATATGAAAAGTGTGGAAAAGAACAGACTTGGATATTTTCATTGATGATAGCAGTGTTCCAATATCTCAGGAGTTGGCATAAAGAAAAGGAAGTCAAGGTATTTTCCAAAGCACCCGAAGGCAGGACAAGAAGCAACGGATGGAAACTAACCAAGTGGAGAAGCAACCTAGGAATAAGGAGAAAATTCCTTAATCAGTGGAATGACTTGCCTCCAGAAGCTGTGAATGCTCCAGCACTGGAAATTTTTAAAAAGAGATTAGACAACCATTTGTCTAAATGGCATAGGGTTTCCTGCCTGAGTAGGGAGTTGGACTAGAAGACCTCCAAGGACCCTTCCAATTACTTCTTCTTCTTCTTCTTCTTCTTCTTCTTCTTCTTCTTCTTCTTCTTCTTCTTCTTCTTCTTCTTCTTCTTCTTCTTCTTCTTCTTCTTCTTCTTCTTCTTCTTCTTCTTCTTCTTCTTCTTCTTCTTCTTATTATTATTATTATTATTATTATTATTATTATTATTATTTATTACTATTATTATTATTGCTACTGCTATTACTATTACTATTAGTATGAAAAAGAACCAATTGCACACTATCTTATCAAATTAATTATACCAAAGCGAGAAAGAGACGATACAGTGGTAGTAATTTTCAGAGGTATAGTAATTTTCACAACCGCAGAGGAAAAAATAATATGTACTGTGTTTGAACATTTAAATGTACAAGTGTCAAAGAAGAAAGAAGAAGAAAAGATCCTCTTTGGGATTTTTAAAAACAGTGAAAAGGCAAAATATATTTTCTAAAAATTAATATGAAAAATTACCATCTTTCTGCCAGGTTGCTCAGCGAGTATAGCAGTCATTTCCCAAGCAGAATCAGGCAAATAATCATGATGTCTCAGAAGCTGGAAACCAGGAGCTAGAGAACTTGCTGGCATCTTGGCAGACAAGATGATTAAGGCAGTTGCTAGTGCCATATTTTAATGTGCATCCACAGTTAAACATAGATCTAATATGTTTAGGAGAGAAACAGAATAACTCAGTAACTAAGTTGCTGTATTCAAAGCCTGTAAGGCATTTTGAACTATTGTGCTTCATCCTGCAGATGGAAGACCTTATTGTTCAATGATACTCCTTATTTATTGATTAGTCTTTAAACAAATGTGTTCTTAGAAAACGTAATGGTAAGAAAGACAATTTTAACCTAAACTTTTTCAATCTACTTTTTGGAGAATTTATCAAACATTTTTCCTCTCATTTCTACAGAAGTAGCATGTGTCATCTGTAGAAATATGAGTCCAGAATTTCTCTGCAGAAGGAGTGAGCTAAGTCTATTTTTATGATGAAAGTATAGAAGAGTGTAACCACAAAGGTCTTTTCCAGTTATGTCCAGAAAGACTCGCTCTTGGTGTGCACATGTTTTTCTTCATGCTGCTTATTCTTTTTCAGGTCATAAAACCACCATAATTTTCTCTACCAGCTAAAACATTTCAAGCTAAGAAATCCAAATTACTTGGCTTAGAATAAAGAGTTTAACTTAAGCAACTGTTAATTAATTATTACATGCCATGACTAAGGCATAGCTTAAAACAAAACAGTGAAAAAGGTAATAGTTGCAAATCAATTCAGTAAGGCTAGCTCGGGCCCCAGTAACCAGTAATAACACTACCTTAAAACAAACTCTTGGGATAGAGGTGTGTGTGTGTGTGTGTGTGTGTGTGTGTGTGTGTGTGTGTGTACATATTCCAGATATTAACACAGAACTCTCAGATAAAAAAAGGATGTGGAAAAACTGAAGTATGTAGTAACCTAGTTATGCAAAACAAAGGTTTTTAACCTCCCTTTAAGAGCAATCCAATTTCCACAGAGTTGAAGACAACTCTGTTCTAAAGTTGCAAGGCCACTCTTCCATCAAGGGATCCTGGTCTCTCTTTCTTTTTTGTGTGTTCTTTAACAGTTGTTGGAGGTTTCTGTTCTGTCTTGAGCTTCCTGGTAATAGTTCCTGCTGTTTTTAAGAATAACCTCTCTTTTTCATACCTTTCTCTGTTCCTCCAGTCTTCAGAAAACATCCCCCCTGGCTATGAGGTGGTCTCTTTGCTGGAAGCCCTTAATGGGCCTCTCACTCCATCCCCAGCAGCCCTTCCAGTCCGTGTGCTTGGGGACAGCCATGTGTCAGGCATGCTACCCACATATGGCAGTGACAGCCACTTGCCTCCCATCCAGACACTGCCTTCCCTTGAACGCTTATCAGATTGTGGCAATCAAGGACATAAATTAAAGAAGAGCCTGTCCAAGTAAGTGACCTCCTGTCATCTCCCTCTTGCTTGCACAGCAATAGATGCGCTCCAGGCAGTAAATCCTTACGGATGATATCCTGTTCCTTAAGTCTAGTGCCTCTAATACAATCCTTTGGTCAGCAGTCTTTTCAGATTCAGATGATTTTGCTTGGTGTCGTTCAGACAGTTATTTAATTATTACTGCAATTAAAAAATGGCCAGGTCCTCCTAAGAGAACATAGGTCATAAGAATTTCTAGGCATTTCAATTTTCTTAAAGAAGTAATAATTTTGAAAATGGTGAGGACCCATGAACGTCATTGAGTATTGTCATAGGTGCAATTATTACTCACAGGTAGCTGTGAACGCTGTGTCGACCACCAGCTTTCTTAATGTATCTAGCTAGCCCTCAATGGCCACTGGAGTATTCTGTAGCATTTTTGGAGATCCCCATTCCCTCATTCTAATTTGTGTGTTTTCTACAAAGGTGTCAATTTTAGATTGTGTGTTTTCACCAGGTCAATCTCACACAATTCCTCGGTATTACATGAAGAAGAGGATAAGGCTTGTAGTGAATCTGAAGTCAGGATTTCCCGAAGGAAGTCTCCCTGTCCTCATGGAGAGGTGATTGTTTTCAAATTCCTGTTTTGTTTTTTAATATTACATAAGCCTAACTGCTGCTCACATTTTTTCTTCCTGCAGACATACGGCACAGAAGACACATTAGCAAAACAAAGATTTTGCCATTTGCAGATATAGGAGTTAGACATCAGCATTTGCTGGCATGTTAGTGAATTTAGATTTGGAAAAGAATCAGAGGTGTTTGCAAATATCTACCTTGAAAGAGAACTGAACTTTACAAGCTCTGGAATTCCTCTCACCTCAGCTTAAAATTGCTTTGCCAGTTAGAAAATGCTGAATATAATCTTTGGTAGCTAGAAGTGTTGAGGATTTGCTATCTGAAAGTGATAGGACTTTGGTTACCCAAATTCTCTGTACCCACAGGCAATATCACATAACACGCCTCTTAAAATGATCTACTCTAATGAAATGGAATTGAGTTAGTGTGGCATTTTATAAGACTGATCTCGAAAAGGCTACATTTACCAGTGCTTGAGTTGGTTTGGGGAAAATGAATCAAGATCTTCCCAATTTTTTCCCAAGCACGGTTACTGGTGGGACAATATTGGAAGAAGGATAGTTTACCCACTATAGAAGAATGGGTGTTTAAAGTTTCGAATCTTGCAAAAATGTCTAAGATTTCTGCTTATTTGAAAGATCATTCACAGGAAAGATATATTTCAGTTTGGAGGAGATGGATAAATTATATTCAGAACAAATATGGGACTAAAAAGTTCCATTTAGCTTATGAGTAGATTTTAGTGGGATATTGTTATTGGTACGTTGTTTGTAGTTATGTTAAAGGGGAGTTAAAGCACATTATGAATTTGGTTAATTGTATATTATGCATAATTTTTATTTAGAATATGATTATTGTAACTATAATCCTGTATTTAGCTCTGGGAAGTGTGGGGGGGGGAAGTGGGCGGGTTTGGGGTGGGAGGGATTTGGGGATATATTGTAAAATTTTGTTTTTGTAAAACTCTTTAATAATAATAAAAAAAAGATCTTCCCAATTTTCTTTTTATTCTCACATGTTTCTTAATTTAAAGCTATCTTGGGGAAATCAACCATTTCCCCCTTGTCTTTATGCCCTTCACAATTCTCAGGGATGGCCATGTTGGCTGGCTAGTTCTAGAAGAGAAAACCATATATAATGAAGGTATCTAGTTGCATTAGCTAATCCATTGGTCAGACTGAGTGACTGAGTCAGATCCAGTTTCTAATAGTTGCTTCATAATAGTTTTTCATTACAGATTATGGTTTCCCTATTTTTCAGGATTGTGGTGTGACACCTGAGAGTGAAAATCTCACTTTATCCTCCTCAGGAGCAATAGATCCATCTTCATGCACAGGAACACCTCTTTCTTCTACCATTTCTTCTCCAGAAGGTATAGTAGAAAATGAGTTTCTAATCACTTTTCTGCCCTCCAGCTTAATGTAAGTTGAATTTTTGTGCCTTTGACTCACTAGTCCTTGCAGTTTTTTTTTTTTTAGAAAAAAAACAGCTAAAGGACCTGACTTACATCCACTCTATAACCTAGTTCCAAATAAATGATTTTGCATGTGTGCTGGCTATATGTCCTATACTCCAGGATATTATGTTCATTAACTAATGAAAAGCTAAGCTATTGCCTTTGTGAACAAGTTTGCTGGTTTATAGATTCATCACTTAATCTGTACGTTTTGAGCTGGAGAAACTTTTTTATGAACTGTCCAAAGACAATTTACCAGAAGCTAGATATAATATTTGATCTTATTGACTGTATTCTGAGCCCAGCACCGCAAGAAATGTAATTGTTCAGAGTAAAACCACCACTGAAACCTGGGCACTTATAAATACTTTGGCTTGATTGGCTTGTTGTTAAAGTTCATCCCATCCCATCCAGCAAATGATGCTCAAGATTGCACATAGTGAAGTGCAAATACTATTGTAGCAGTGGTCGGACGCAAGGGTGGCTCCTCTAACATCTCTCTCTAACTATGCCTTGTCTGCCACCTCCCTTCTTCCCTTAGATCCTGTTAGTAGCAGTCTGGCTCAGTCAGTCATGTCTATGGCCTCCTCCCAAAGCCAGCACTCCGAAATCAGCACAGATACCATGTCTTCCATGTCAGGTTCCTACGTAGCCCCCGGCACTGAAGAAGATGGAGACATCGCTGCATCCCCTGCTGTTATCAGTGAGGTACCTTCAGAAGGAGATGTAAGTAGATCAAACTCCAGACCAATCAAGGGGCAGGCATCGGCAGAAGCAGGGAGATGATGAGAAAAGTAGCTCCTGATTTGATGCAAGCAAACTTATTCAGGCAGGGGCAGGGTGGTTTTTGGGCACTTGGTCTCTAAAAGGTTCACCATCACTGGTCTAGTACATGTTTTGAATGGAGCTTAAGTGGACACATCTAACATTCAAGACAGTTGCCAAAAAAAGTGTCTGTAGCCACCATGACATTGTCCTGGGAACATCAGAAACTGATTTCTGGCAAATCATCTCTGTATCTTTTCAAATGCCTCCTTTTCATTCAAGGGAGGAAGTAAAGAAGCAAATCAGCATTTCAGAAAGACAAACAATGTTTGGTTATGTTTGGGTTAATACTACTGATGCGATTTGGCAGATGATATTTTGTCCTTTTAGGATACTTGCCCATCAACTTTTTTTCAGTTTTCTCTTCTCTTTTTTAGTCAACCCCCGTTGAGTCTCCCGATGGGAATTTTGTCAGTATCTCAGCAGAGGAGCGAGATGCAGAGGTAAAGTTCTGAATCTGAAAGCTTGTTTAACATATGGGACCCAAGGAAAGTGAGTTCTGGCTCTGAGCCATAGTTTTTATTCGTAAGCAAAATCTTTTTTTAACAAAGTACTACAAGACAAAACACAAAGCAAGTGGAAAGCACAGGGCAAAGTAAAACAGTAAAGCCCAAAAATGTAGATTAGATATCTAGGAGTCATTCTTAGGACCAGGAACCAGAGGTCTAATGATATTCCAGGTTAAAGCAATGAGGAGTTGATATAAGAAATGGCAGTCGTTCACAGAACAACAAGAAGCAGGAAATACTCTGGATCAACAAAAGAGCAGTTTGGCCTGACTCAGCCATTCTCAATTTTCATTCCACCAAAAAATGTTATGGCTACAGTTCTGGGAATTCCCAAGCAGCAGGTCCATTACTGATAATGATTTTAAATTCTGGAAGTTGTCATCTCAGTTCCTTTAGAAGAAGTACATAGCATCCCTCTAGAGATCCAGATGGCCCCTGCTAGCTTTTTATTAGGCATTAAAGACTTGGCTGTTCCCCCAAGCATTTGGGCTGGGAAGTTGTGAACTCTGCTGGCTGATTAGTTATAATTGTTCTGGGAAATGATTTTTACCATCTTGGACATTTGGATTGTTGAAGTAAATTTTTTGTTTTTAATTTTTGTATGCTGCTCAGAGTTGTAGGATGGGCAGCCGTATAAATTGTGTAGGTAAATTAGGAAGCAGGCAGGCAGGCAAGCAAACAAGCTAGTTTGCAAAAACTCAATATACTTAAACTGGATTACTGTGGCTAGAATGATTAGCTGAGCCTGTTATAGAAACATAGAAAACTGATGGCAGAAAAAGACCTAGTGGCCCATCAAATCTGCCCTTTGAGTGTTTTTGTTTCCTTTTTACTATTTATTATTTTTATATTTTATTCATTCAAAGAAGCAAGAGAATTTCTTGTGTGGGGGTCTTTTATTGTAACTGTTCCTTTTGTCCTGGTCTAAATTACTGCAACACACTTCTAAAAGTTTACATTGTGTGCTTTGTGCAAAAAAAAAATATGACTATCTACAGCAGGGGTGTCAAACTGCTGGCCCGCGGGCTGGATGCGTCATAGCAAAACTGCACCCACCCCATTGCCAGCAATGACAAAAAAGTCGCGATACGTCGTGACACGTCACATGACGTCCCGAGTTTAACACCCCTAATCTACAGGCCAGCATTCAGATCTGTGATTCCAAATTTTATAATTTGGAATTGTAAATACGACTCAGAAAATGTCAGTTCTATATGCTTTTTAAAGCAAGCACTTGCCAAAAGATTAGCCAAGTTATAGCTTCCCCAATCATCTTTGGAGGATGGAATGCTGTGGGAATATTAATATCATCCTTACTACATGATGAGTCATTGATTTGTATATTCACACCTTATCTTTTTTTTTGGGCAGGGGAATGATGTCATGGAAGAAGAGGATGCCTCTCCCACACAGGAAGATGGTAACACAGAATACAGCATTGCTTCATGCCCCATGTTGGTTCTCTTTCTCATCTAGCACAGGCCGAGTTCATCATGAGCAAGGAAAGAGCAGGGCTGAGGCACATTGGTTTGGGGCAAGCTCAGTATTGCTAACTGAATTGCTATAATTTGAAGCGTCAGGACTTTCTTAAATGAGCAGGTAGAAGGCATTTGAAAACACGAAAAGTTTAAAGAGATCTGCCAGTTTTCCTTATTTATTTTCAGGAAAAATGGGCAGAAGTTAAACAACTATTAGGCAGTAGGTGGGCAAATTATTTTTGACTCCAAATTGTCTGAGAGTTACAAGGGTTGGAATAATATCCCCATTCAACATTTCATTGCTGAAAAAGATATTTAGAGAGGAATCAAAACTAGGTTTTTTTTTGGGGGGGGGTTTGGCTGACAGGACTTTTATTAGTTGTAGAACCAAGTTCCAGATTCCTGAGCATAATGCTCAGAGTTCTGCAATTCTGACTATATGTTCACTTGAGTTAAAAAAAATTGTATCTGGCTGGCAAGACATTCTATTAAAATGAAAACCTGTAATCCTGAAACATATTACTGATTTTAATATTTATTCTTTCACAGTAATTTTCATTCCCTACATTTCCCCCCCCCCAAAAATATATATATATATATATATATTAAAAAGACAGTTTGTCCCCTGGGAAACAATGGAGTTTGATATTTTAATATTTATTTTTATTTTTATTTTAATTCCATTTATATCCCGCCCTTCTCCAACGACTCAGGGCGGCTTACAAGCTTAGCAGTAGCCTTCATTCTATGTATATGCCTGCTTATTAGGGCATATATATATATTTATGTTCTCTTGACATTGAATGATTTCATGTATTCCATAGTTAAAATTTAGGGATGTGGTCAGTTTCCCTTTTCCAGGGAGCAAACTGAAGGTGTTACAAAGTCTCAGCTTGCTTTTTTGAAATTAAATGGTTAAATTCTCATATTTTCTTGAGACTGTCTAAAAGTTGGGAAAGTTATTGTTGCTGTTAATATTATTAAAAATAATTTTGTGTTTTCTTTTGAGGCAATCCCCTCTGCATGTTTCAGCTTTGATTCTGCAGTCTAAATTAGATCTGAATATTAACAAGAAATACTTTTAGATTATCTAAATTTTTATTAAAATAAATGCTATGGTTGATTAGTTAATTGTTCATTGTCAGCAAAGTCAGAAATGCTTCACATTGATGAATATTATTGGGCACTATACAAATGGCAATTCCCCCTTTTATTTTTTAAATATAGATTTTGTTTTCTTTTAAAAATTTGTCCAAACTTGCAACAGCAGACTGATGTACACAAAATACACCCTTATCATGATTTTTCTTTTTTTCTCTTGGCATCTTGCCCAGAATAATGAAACCCATAGCTTTGGGGAAGTTGTGTGATTTCTCAGAGCCCATTGAGCAAAGCTTCCTAGACTATCTAGGGAATGGATTGTATCTTATCTGGCTCTACCATCTTGTCACAACCAAATCAAGTTTCTACTGTGTTTGGATTGCTGAGAATATTCCATAGATGCCAGCCAGAGACAACTTAAACCATAAAATAGGTGCTTTCCTTGAACTTTCTCTATGGCGCTATGACTGGTTTATTGGATACCTTTATGTTCAAGATCAAATCTCTTCCTACGTGCCATTTATATTTCTGTATTGGCAAGGATAGCTTTGAAACAGGAAGTGAAAATGGAGGTGGTGGAGGAAACCAGCCACAATAGCTTTTGGCCGCTGCATCCCCATCTCTTATTGTCCACTCTCTACCTTAGTCCCCCTTGACCTGAGGTCTTCCAGATATGTAGAGACTTCAGTCCTCAGAATTCCCAACTAGTGGAGACTGTAATTGGGAATTTGGGGATTTGAAATGTCAACAGACCTGGAGGTAGCAGGTTGGAGAAGGCTGTTCTACCTTTTTGGCCACTGTTGAGGTTTTCTTCATTTCTGAAGTGTGTGATGTTTTCTGCTACCTTAAAGAGGAGCAGAGTTAAACCAAAGCCTCACCCCCTCTCTAACTGCATTAACTCCTTTGCAGGCCAAAGGACAGGCGCATACCTAGGTATGGAGTGTGACAATAACAATGACATTGGCAACGCAAGCGTGAAAGTTCTGGACAATAAGGTGTGCTCTGAGGCCCGCTTACCTGGTGAGTGGCTGTCTGCTGAACATGAACTTTGAAGGGAGGTGGGAGGACAGTTTCTTATATATCCCTCCTCTGCTTTAAATCCCGCCACCACCTGAGAGCTGTCAGCCATTAATCACAGTACATACTTATCAGAGTCATGCAGGTTAGGGAAATGGATAGGAAGGAGAATGCTATTTTGTGTGGCATCTTCCTGATACTTGAAACCGCTCTCTGTTGTCTCCCTCCCCTGCCCACCTTGACCTACGTCACACTAGATCATAGAGATAAAAGTCAGATTTCCTAAATATAAAGCAAATTTCTAAGGTGGTTTTCTTCAACCAGTGCTGGTAACTGCAGTTTCAGTACCTTCTAGGAAACTGCTTAGATTACCTTAACCCTTCAGTCTCTAATCTTTGCAGACTGTGGGAGCCATGTTTAACCTAAAGTGCATCATTTGTGGTATCCTTTCTTTACTTTCTGCTATTTGCCTTCCTACATTTCTTTTCTCCTTGCCCTGCTTCCCCCCCCCCCTCACTCTTTTCACAATCATTCTTTTCTCTTAAACTTCTTTAAATCCAAGAAAATAAAAAGGATAATACTGGTAGCACAACTGGTTTGGGATTGAACTATAAACTACTCAGTCTCAGTTTGCCTGGCACTTTCACACAGTTACAGTTTTCAGAGTACTTTGGAGTGAAGCCACAAACTTGGAAGCAATTTAAGTGTGTCGTTTGAAGATGATTATACTCATTTGCTATAAGAGATAGGTTGGGTAGTTAGATCTGAGCCCAAACCTGATCAAAGTCAAGATTCTTCCCAACAGTGTTAAAGGCTAAAGGTTAAAGTATAAGAAGCAACATCTAGGAATTTCTAGCCTATAGAAATAAAAGGCAAAGTCTTCTACGGGCAAATAGTTTCAGTAGGTAGAAAAGGAACTTCTTGGGTTCTTATTCTAGAACAGGGGTCTTCAAACTTGGCCCTTTTATGACTTGTGGACTTCAACTCCCAGAATTCCTCGGCCAGCATGCCTGGCTGAGGAATTCTGGGAGTTGAGGTCCACAAGTCAAAAAAGGGCCAAGTTTGAAGACCCCTGTTCTAGAAGATCTAGTTCAGCTTTCCCATCCTGGAATCCTTTGGAAGTAATTTCAGCTCCTGTAATTCCCAGGCCATAACCATGCCAGCTAGGGAATTATAGATGAACACATCTGAAGACAAGGGAAATCCATTTGACAATAAATTAATAATAATAATAATAATAATAATAATAATAATAATAATAATAATAATAATAATAATAATAATAATAATAATAAGTTGGAAGGGACCTTGGAGGTCATCTAGTCCAACCCCCTGCTAAGGCAGGAAACCCTATACCATTTCAGACAAATGGCTGTCCAGTCTCTTCTTAAAAACTTCCAGTGTTGGAGCATTCACCACCTCTGGAGGCAGGTTGTTCCACTGATTAATTGTTCTAACTGTCAGGAAGTTTCTCCTTAGTTCTAGGTTTCATATAGTTCATATAGTTTCATATAGTTTCATATAGTTCTATATTTCATTCAGTCAGTGAAATGACCAATTCTTAATTTCCTAGCATAATAAGAACTGATTATTGCCACCTGCCCAGCTTATTTTATGTCTGTCTAGAAGTCCTTAGATTTTTTTTAATCCTTACACATAGGAAACTCAATAATGACAGATAATGACCAAGCATGAGTATATTTTTCACAGAAACATGTTTGGTATCCTTTGATGACGCCCCAATATCACAATACCAACTTTAGTTGGTTATTAATTCTGGGTATGTTTTGTTTCTTCTCTTTGCTCTTTCATTGATTCCCCCGCCCCAGATTTCATCAGTATGAAAGTTCATGTTCGCTCTGTGCCAACACACTACCTGCTTTTGTTTTTCCTTAGCCCTTGCTCTCATCCCTTCATTTTCTCTATGTTGTTGAATGATTATAAACTTTACTGACTGTCCTTTTATGGGTCTGAAGGAAACTGAAATGTGGATTGAATTGATGTGCAAATTAACAACATCACTGTCAAGGACTGGTTAGATTTTTTTTTTAAAAAAGCATTTTTGGTTTTTAACACTGCCCAATTTTGCATTTGTAACTCCCTTAGATTTCTGTTAGATAAATATACCTCACTTTCTTTGGTGTGTACCTCACATTTTTAAAACAGAGGTGCACCAGACCCTTTCAATCAGGTCAGTAAAATTGCCATCATTTCAAAAACCATGGCAACCTATTCCTTGCTTATTTCACCTTCCCCAAAGTTTCAAGGCTGCCTCTTTCATGGTTGGTATAATAATTCAATGCAGTTGAAAGGAGTGCTTTTTTCATCCTTGATTTCCTTACATAGCTACGAGCAAGCTAAATCAGTTCTCCTATTGTCATCTTGTCTCTTTTACTAATTTATTCCATTTGGGAAACTTTGGGTAATCCAAGCTTTGCTGTGCCAACTACATATGTGCCAGCTGATAAGCTGACCTGCAGCAATAGTAACAATATCATTTCTACTAGAGCAGGAATCGTTTAAACACAGGCATGCTAGATCATTTCAGTTTCAAGATGAAAAAAAGATGTTCTTTGGAATATTACCTCTATAGATATATTAATTGCATACCTGCATACTTAGCCACACACATACACACACATACTTTCTCTCACACACACACATTCATTCACACTCACTCACACATACACAAACTTGTAAAAGTTCAGAACTGGGTAAATTCTAACCAAATGTCATGGTAAATACAATTTAAGATGAACTTATGACCCTTTCCAGTTGTAATCTTTGAAACTGGTTGTAATCCTGCTCGAGTTGGACAGATAGCTCAGCAGATTAATATCAGCTATTAATTATCAGTAATAAAGTACTTGGCTTTTCAAAGACTATCTCCAAACCAAATTTACTGGAAAACAGATGAAAAAAAATTGCTTATTACAGTTTTTTAAAGGTCTTGAAGAGGCCAAAAGAAATCTGGATGCTAGAGGGAAAAGTGCGTTGTATTTTGTGTTTCTTTTCTGTTTTATTCAATAATATCATCAGATTAAATCCTCTTGATATTAGTTTCCCGAGATGAAAACTCTATACTAGACACACAAGATAACTCCTCTGAAATAAAATTTGAAATGCTTAACCATGATCTATAAAAGAATGGGTGAAAAACAGTGATCACTAAGCTCATAAGTCTTATTTCACAAAATATGGCAGTGGATCCATGGACAGCTGGCCAACCAGCACACTGAACAAATAAGGATGGAGAACAACAGTTTGTCACTTTGTTTTGAGCAAACTGATTAAAAAAGCAATTGTGCTTTCAACTGGAGGAAAAGAGAATTCTGGAATTATGAACAAACCTTCCAAATAGCATTTGAGACAATCCTATCTTTGTCAAAAATCTAAAGAAAAATTCTCATCTAATTATTTAATTATTTCAATCTACAATTGTGGATACATATTCCTAACACTGAATGTCAGGGCTTTTTTTCCTCCCACAAAAGCCAAACAAGATCCCTGACAATAATCAGAAATGCCAAACGTGGGTCTCTGAGTGCTTTGTGTGTGACCAACTAAATATATTGGGTTCATGTTTCCATCAAATATTACTGATCCTTTCTTTCCTCAGAGGACCCTAGAAATGAGAAAGCGAGTGGAGGGATTTTCTGAAAAACATGAATTTCCTTATTCCTTTGCACAGTTGACCTTAGTCAGAGCTTGAAATAGGACCTTAACTTGGGAACTGTAGCGGATAAGGATCACGTCCATCTCTCATATTATCCAGGTTGTACCAGTAGGTACTTTAAATGTTTCTTCTGCAATATCACCTGAAGTATTTGTGGTGATTCAAAAAGGGAGGCTTGGACCTTGGGACCTTGTGGAATAAATTTAATAACGACTCTGCTGCCACAAGAAGCAGCTTCAGTTTTTCTGGCTTACATACCATTGGGTGGCTTTGCTGCTTGCAAGATTCTTCTGCTGATCCCTTCCCCTCACTGTCTGTGTACAGAGCCAAATGTTCTATCCCCTGCCGCCTGCTGACTGACTGTGAATCTTTGAGCAAAGCTATGCTGCTGCTTCACAGCTGCTCAAGAAACAACATGGACTTGTTTCAGAGTCACAGAAGTTACACTCAAGCGGAACTTAGAATGGCTTTTTGATCTGCTGTGCAGAGATGCATGTGGCTTTAAGCCCTTTAGCACGTGGTTTGAAGATGGTTGTGCTGATCTGTTGGCAAAGGAGAGGTTCTGAAGTTGTCCTTGAGTTTCCCTCACACTCCATTTTCTTCACTCCGAAGTTTGAACTCCTATTCCAGTTAACATCTTCTGGGTAAACTTCACGCCTTGGCTTATGGGTTTTTTAGTCTCTGGATCCTCTTCCTTTTTTTTAAGAGCAGATACAGGTAAGTGCTGCTAACATCCGAGTAGAATGTTGGAGATAGGAAGGTCCACTTAGAAAGAAGATGGATGGGAAGAAAAAAACAAACACTTCTCTCTCAGGTGTACATGCTATAGAACAGAATACATAAGCATATGTGATAGTGGATAGTGGAAGTTGTGTATATGTTGAAGTCTACAAGATCTATTTAATTCTCAGGTTTCCCATCTTTGCCTATCTAAATTAAAAAAAGTAGCAAGAAGAGGATCCTTAATGGCAATTTGCAAAGTGGTTTTTATGGAAAGTGAAATGGTTTAGTGCCACAAGTAGTTATCAATCTGGCAGTTTTAATTAAACAAGGATGAATGAATGCTGTATTCATGTACTAACTAACTACGGGTCATTTCAAGCAATAACTTTGCTTTCCTGAGTTATTATCTCCCAACCAGAAGTATAGGAAACCTTGTGGGATTTTGCACTGCTGTTTGAGATGTAACATGTTCAGATACCTTTTCACATGATACTTTATTAAGGTATACAGTATTTTCTACTTTAGTATTTCTGAAGTGAGTCTGTGTTTTATAATGACAGAGAGAGACTCTAGACCAGGGGTGTCAAACTCATTGTATTGTGGGCTGTATCGTGATGTATTGGGATTTTTTTTGCCCTTGCGGGGCCGGGATAGATGTGGCCTGCATGTGCTGTGGATTTGACATGCCTGCTCTAGACATTACTTCATACCATAAATTTAATATACGTGTAAAATTGTATCCAATTTAAGAAGTAAAAGTACGGTAACCTACGTTTCTAGCCTCTATTTTTGCTGGGTTTTCTGGATAAAGCCAAAAAGTTAGTTTCTTAAACCTTGGTAATGTTTTCAGTTGTGCTTTTATTGTGGGATAGTTTGCACATTTCTGTTGAAATTGGGATAATTTAATTAAAAAGGCTGAGAAGCTTAGGGCGAACTTTAGGCCCCATGGCTTCTGTGTTTCAATATTTCAGTTCAGCCCTTCACTAGAGAGAAAGTAGTCTGGCCCATCCTATAGGACTTCATGACACATCCCATACATTCTAGTGAATTCTTGCCACAGAATGGATCACAATGTTTTATAGTAACATAAAGAAATGGCAAAGACCAGACTACAGTACTAAGCTAGGAATCTTTCATGTGGAGCTGCTGCCTTCAAATTTAGGAAGGTAAAACAATCCAGGCATGAATCCTGCTGAAACAAATTTAAATTTGGTGCTTCCAATATTAGCAGGAATGGACCGTCTAGGGCAGTGGTAGGGAACCTTAGCGCTTTTATGACTTGTGGACTTCAATACCCAGAATTCCTGAACCAGCCATGCCGACTCAGGAATTTTGGGAATTGAAATCCACAAGTCATAAAAGAGCCAATGTTCCCTACCCCTGCGTCTAGGGTCCTTCATCCCTGTTTTGAAAACAGGTTTTTTGAAATGTATGAAGAGGCTCTTACAATAAGGTGGACGCTACTATATTTTGTAGCACTAGTGGGAAACAGCCACTCTAGACACAGAAGAGGCATTTTTGCTGGTAGAAAAAAAATAAAAAAATCTAGAATCCATCTACATTGTATACATTTTCAAAAAATAGGACTGAATCTCTTGCCCTTTTTGGGTAAATGGAATGGCCATTGTTTTTCTCTGTATTTTTTAAAAATAAAATCGGAAGACAAATCTGCCCTGAAAAATGGACAGTAAAGCAGATTGGATTTACACCGATTGGCACATTTCCAAGTTGGAATGTTATTGCCCAGAGGCATCATGCAAATGATCTTTAAAAATTCTTGGGGGGGGGCAATAAATGTGATGCAGGAAGCTTTTGTTGTTTCATTCTCTTTCCCTCTCTTTTCTTGACCCCCTCCTCCCCTGCATTGTATGTCTGTGCATTTGTGTGGTCTGTCTGTTCTCTGGTTTACCATTTGCTTTTGGTCTTTCTTTTTTACTGAACAGCTGCAGCTCCGGAATCCTGTCCCATAAACATTGAGGAATAGGTATGAGATATATAAAGTCCTTTGCTGTTCACACCTGGAAAACATACAGCTCTCATTCTGCAATATAGGGTTCTTTCTCTTTTTAAGGCTTCTCATCACAGGCACAGTTTTTTCGGGAGGCGGGGGGAAACACCAAAGGTCGTTTCTCTCCAGGGTCAAGAAGTTGCTTTTATCACTTGGATAGAAATGTGCCTAGAGAACCCTCATTGTATTCAGTGATGTAAAGAACATAGGAAAAGGAATATAGGAACTGCTGCTGTGGTTCAGAGATATTATTTTCGCTTGCAGCCATGATCCAAAAGCCAGTAGAACAGGGTTAGTTAAGGTCACAGTCGAATTTTAACTTTCAAACCACACTTGCTTTAGACATCAGTCTACATCCTTATGATAGATTACTTTTTCTGTATAAGGGAAATACGCCATTGCAGAACCCAAAGCACTGGGAGAAGACATCTCAGCTGTGCAGGGAAACCATTTTTCAGGACAATCCTGACCTTATTTTACTGAGAAGTTACTGCTGTCTGCCCAAAAGAGCTGGCTCAGGAAATGGCACATTTTGCAAATAAAAAGAAATGCAGACTGAAGATAGAGGCCTATCCATGTAAGTAAGATGGCAGACGAAAATATAAACATGCTATCAAAGAGTTCGCTATCACAGCTTGTCCCAGAGATAAAAGGGACATTTAGAAGATCTGTCTGGTGGATTGTTCAGCCATATGGGATGAGAAGGAGGACAATGGAATGAAAATTGACCAAAGCTAAGGTGATTATGTTTTTATTCATCTAAAACATGGGTAGATTTAAAGGAGCATTAGAATGAATCCATAATGTGCATTAAACGATTTTTTCTGGCCGTGGGAAGTGTTTCCCAAATAGAATGCATTGAAAGGGAGATGGCTAAAAACATTAAAAAAAATAGGAATCTGGGTTCTTTGAGTTTGGGAATAAAAAGCACTGATTGTCAAAAAGCCTTGTCCCTGCCCCCAGTGGATTTTTTTTCCTGCGATAAAATTGTGGGAACTCAGAGGAGTATAAAAAACATGAAGTAATACTGAAAGTACCATCAGACAGTAGTTTTTTTTGCACGGATAATTTACTGGGTGAAACAAAATTATTATCCAAAAAATGCAGCATTACAGAAAATTAAATTTGGGGAAATAAAGATACGGATGAGATCAGATGCTGTTTCCTCTGGATAAAGCAGGTCAGAAATAGCAGCGCACTTCTACAAGAATTATAGAAGACATCAGATTGACTAAAAGTGGTTTGGCCAGGTTCCTTTTTACATTCCTCATGTGTTCTTAGTGGGCTGTCATCAGTGTAATGTGATTTATTTTTTAATTTTCAGAATTTGATAGTTGTACATTACTTGACTGTAATAGCTACTTGGTTAGTATTTCTTGGCAACTTCTTTTAAGCATTTTTTCCCTAGAAGGCTTTATTGGTGTTCATCCCCTTGTCCCCAGTCTTCCTTGTCATTAAGCATTGCATCAATTGCCAGGAATCCATATAACGTAAAACTCTTATAAGTAGTATTACTTGTATATAAGTATGTTTTCCAAGATATATTCTTTAATTGAAAGGATGAATATGTACTATACGTCAGAGATCAAAATTTTAAAAAACCCAAAATTTAATCCATGATGGAATGTAATGGCCATACTTTTATGCTGCAACAAACATATTTCCTGAAAAGTGTGTGAGACTGAGAACATTTTTTGCAGAATTGTCTCATTATTACATGGGAAACATGTAGAAATGCAGGATATTTTTTTCTAGTTTTGGGGGATAAAAATTGAACACCTCAAACATAAACTAATACACATAGAAGACAACCTTAGTTGCTTCTTGTATTCAGTGAAGAACCAAATTTATATCTTGCAGCGTATAACCCTGGGTTTTATTCAAACTAACTTGTGTAAACAATTTTTTATGTACCATGTTAGTAGCAAAATAGCTGTCATAAGCTTAACAGTAATCATTTTTGTGCTTGAAATATCTCAGGTTTATGTTCTTGCAGAAAATGTTGGCTGTTTTATTATCAAATTCTCAAGTCTTGTCTATCTGCTATTGTGTAAATTGGTATCAATCTATATAGCTGCTGCTGTGCTGTTTTTATTTGGGTTATTCAGCTAGCTCATCTTTCCCTGACTGGTGTAATCTCAATATGACACAGATACAGTTCCCCACATTCCAAGCCAGTATCCTGGTAATCTTTGGTAGAATTACTAGAAGTTTTGATTCCAGCTAGAGTCTAAGTTGGAAAGGGCTAAATTAGTGAGTCCTATCAAGGATCTGCAACAGTATTCCTCTTCTCCAAAGCAGAAGCAAAGTTCTGCCTCTTAGGAATGGCTGCAGCAAATGAGATTTAGCCAGAATAGATAAATATCCTTTTCCACCTATTTTGCTTGGAAACACTTTGTACAGGATATTTGGGCATGAATATCTGCAAGCACTTTATTTTCCTCGGAATAATAGCAGCTTCCACTTTCACATCTAATAACTCCTCTGTATTAGTTAAGTAACTTGTATAAACCATAGCAAAGTTCCTAAAACCAGCTACCGTATTTTATGTTGGCATACCTGTCAATATGTCTTGGTAAGCATGACCAAGTGGAAGGCTTGAAAGCATGTTAGGCTGTTTACTCTTTTTTAAAATGGAAGATTAGCAGTTGGTCCTAGGGGTAGTAAAATGTAAGTGTGCCTTTTAAAAAGCATTTGATTTAATAGAATGTTTTGTAATAAGTGCCAACATAAGAAGGGGAATGTAGAATCCTACAAAAACCTAAACAAAGTTATATAAGCAATGTAATATTTTACAGAGTGATACTAATCTTACTGGCAGTACTAAATAATGTAATTGACCTGATATTTGTTGAGATTTAAGGTGTAAATATGGATATTGCCTCTTCTGGAATGCTGATACGCTATTTCTGAACTTGGCTGAGCTCACATCCACAATATTTTCCACTGCTTTTTTTGTCATAGATCTTCCATCATCAGCTGACAACTGTCAGAACCATGGCCAAACGCTGAGACGCCCCTTCTCTGATAATGCTGAAAGGGATTTTGCTGAAGATATGCAGTGTATGTTGGGACCTCTTTGTCCTTGATATCACATTGTTTCAAAGGGAGAATAATGATATTAAACACATCTTCACAATAACATAAAGAAGAGCAGCAAAGCTGTGGGTATAAACTTCATCAAGTACCGCAGATCATACGATACCTATTTTAAATATATACATAATACTAAGCATACACAATCACTAATTCAATGGTTTGTGATGATGGTTTGTGTTAAAATGAACTTGCAGTGAGGATGGATGAATGAACTTGAGATGAATGAGTTTGAGATGGATTTGATGATTGGTGCCTCCATAAATTCTCTCTCCCTCTCCTATTTTTATCTTGCCAACTCAACCCGCTTTGTAATCATTGTTTTCTTTTATGCTTTTAATCTAACACTTGTTTGGTGATTGTCATGACACTGGGTTCCTTCTGCTAGCTATGAATTAATGCCAGATTATCTGTTAAATTCTTAGCATGTACATACTGAATGTGTGATTGTGAAAATGTAATGTATGCAGAAACAAATTCACACCTCCAAACCTATGCATTGGCAGAGCACCGTGTTTTCTCCACCTGGAATGATAAAATGCATTTGATATCACCTAATGCCTACTGACTTGAGAAGAAACATAATGATCTGCCTTTTTATCTATTCCAGTTTCATCCTGTAGCCTTTTAGTTACCTTTCAAACATTCTCAGCTAGCTGCTCTGAGCCACATCTGAGGGGTTAATGCCAAAGATTATAGATTATTCAAGATCTGGGCTGAATTGTGGGCTGTAACACAGAGACACAATGCTGTTTCAGGGGAATTAACATGCTCAGTACAAACAATACTTTGGTAAAGAAATACCGTAAGTGGTGTCTAGCAGCTCTCTCCAAGTGGATAAATAGGTAGTGTAGCTAGCTCTAATTGAAACTTTTCAATAGGGAGATTTCTCTGTATGAAAATTCACACAGATGTCCCTCTCCTTGAGGAAAAGAAAATGAACTATATGTGAAAATGTGGCTAGGGAAAATAAAAAGAACTGGCATAAAATAGCAATTTATTGAGAGATATATTAAATGCATTATTTGTATGGTGATGTCACTTGAATTTCATGCATGTTGTTAAAAGTCTGTTTATAAGGGTAAAAACCCTTTAAAGGTGTCTTTCATTATGCATTTGTTAATTAACATGTTAACATGTTTCCCTTGGTGACGAATATATGAAAATCATACCAAAGCAGCAATGTGATTTCTTTTACTTGTTTATGTAATGATCATGCTGCAATTCCCTTTCCTCCCTCCCCAACATATTACTAGCAACCTGGTGAATCTCCAGTATCTTGGGGCCTACAGTTTTTGAATATATTTATTTTTGAATATATGCATTAAAACTAATGGAAGTTTTACAGTTTTTGAGATAGGATCTCTACTGGACTACTGAAACTATGGACATAAATGGCATTCAAGCAATTTTTGAAGACGTGGCAGGAGCAAGACTACTAACTGTAGATGTTTAGGGTTTTTTTCTTTTTAAAGCTGCTTTACCTATCTTTGGGTGCCTACCTATAGGAGATTAACCATAAAATAACCATAAAGTCCTACAGCTAGACAATCTAGTTCCATTAATAATTCAGTGAGAAGGATTCATTTATAATTTCCATAGGAATAATGGTGGTGGACTGCTTCGTTTTACATTGAATCCTTGCTTCCAGGTCTTTTGTTAATAAGCTATAGTAACTGACAATTCTTCATAGGGACATAGTTATTTTCCAAGAGAGACTTTCTGGATGATGATCTTGCATAGCCTCCAAGGGAAGGAGACAAAGTGTACATCGTCACATTCTGCATCATTCCTCATCCTCTTTTCAAGGTTAAAAATGAAAATCTGCTCAGGTACTATCATACCTTACTTTGCGTAGTCACATAAGAACCAATGTGTGCATTGCTACATGGACAGCATTTCCACTGCATCCTTGGAAGACTTAATGAAAAAATACCTAATTGAGTTTAAATACGTATTAACTAAACAATAAAAAGAAAAAAATGGTAAAAGGAAACAAAAGCAAAACTACTCAGCTCTTATTTTGACTAAATCTTCTCCAACAAGGAGATGTTACAAAAGCAATTGTGAAGAACAGAATAAAGTGACAGGATTGAGGTTTGAGAGCAAAAGAAACATTCTTATTTTTGAATAAGAAAACTAATCCAGTATCAGTTGAATTTTATCCTTGGATACCAAAGGAACTGGTTGATGATACTGCATAATCTTTGAAAAATCTTGGGGATCAGATAATGTGCAACCCAGAGGAAAATAAATGTTTGCCTCTTCAAAAAGAAGAAGAAAGAAGAACCCAGAGAACTAGAGGTCAATCTAGTATCTGAGAAGATTCTACAACAGATTGTAAAATGACTGATCCAGTAATTACCTTGTTTTCAAAATGCTTCCAGAAGCCAGCTTGGATTTGTCAAGAAGTCTAACGTAGCAACCTTGCTACAACATGAAATGCCACAGATGTAGTTTAGTATTCTTTATTTCAGTAAAGAATTTGAAAAAAAGTACCCCATGACATTTTGATTAGCCAACTGGTTAGTTGTGGATTTAATTGTATAATAATTAAACAGTTGATTTTAAAATCATGTTTAAGAGTATCCAGCAATAATTCCACATCAAATCAAATGAATTTTTGTAAATGACTGGAACGAGAAGTGGAAATTTTATTAGAATTCTTTATTAGCCAAGTGTGATTGGACATACAATGCTTCTCAGATTTACTGACATCTTCAAAGATAGAAATAAGACTTAGAACCATCTTGATGGATTACAGAAATGAATAAAAAATAATAGATAATAAGAAAGTAAGAAAAATAATGGATCACAAAATAATAGAATGAAATTTAATATTGTTGTCACAAATTTTATGCAGCAGGTGATGTTGCTGCAAAAAAGGCAACATAAATTTTAGATTTTATGTAAGTATAAGTATCAAATTGTTAAACTGCAGGAAGTAATTGTTCCATTTTATTATAGTCAGATCTTATCTTGACTATCAATTCCAGTTCTTGATACCGAACATTTAAATGATTAAAATAAAATGCAATAAGTTCAGAGAAAGCCATGAGAATGACCAGGAAGCTGGAAATGAAGAGCTGTGAAAAGAGGAATAGAGAATGATTGACCTTGAGAACAGATAACTAGGAGGACAAGAGCATCCTCAAAGGCCTGAAAGGATGTCCCAGAAGAAGATTTCTGTTCTTTATCCTTTTAGAATACAGAACTTGTAATTATGAACATTAGGAAAAGCTTGGAAGAAGTGGTGGGTTCCCCTTTACTGCATGTGCAAAGTGGATGCCAGACAGCCATCTTGTCAAGAACTCCTGCAATGAGCAGGAGGTTGGATTTGATGGACTCAGTGGCCCCTCCTAGTTCTTTGATTTTTATGAACAATATTGATAGTATTTTGAAAGTCCCACAACAGCAGCAACAAACTAACATAAAACCTTGGATAATTATTTTCAGCTTGAATGAGCTTCAGGGGCATTCAGAATAGTGTCCCTTGAAATGACTAAGTGGATCATGGTTTGGTGCAGCTGGTGAACACCCATAAAAGTATTCTGTCCTATGAGCATGACTTTGTCCAACTGTTCGCATTCTTCATTTAGAAAACTAGGCAAAAGTGCATTTTCTCAAGCTTACCTCACCTTTTATGTAGTATGCCAGTAAAATATCCATTTACTGAAACAATGCCTGTGATTAGGACAAATATTGACAAGGATCATGGGGTTGGCTTAGGCGATATGTATATACTTTATTCTGTTCTCACCGATACTCTTGAAATGTGTGGTCAGGCATCTCTCTAAGGACTGTAATAATGGTAATCGAATGGCGGGGAAAGAAGTGGCCCAGCAAGGCCATTTTAAAATGTAGCTTTCTCTTGTAGCCTTTTTCTCTCAGGGACGAAGGCCATGTTTCATGCACCCCTCCTAGCCAGTTTTTGTTTTTGTGAAAACAGAAATTGTCACATGCAGAAATTGAGCCCCTCTGAAATAGGTTGATGAGCAAAGAGTGGAAGCAGATAAGCAAGTGGAACCTCACTCAGGACTGCAGTTATATTTGACTCTGGGCAATGAAGAATGAAGCCCTCTGGATACACTTGTGTGCACCTCAATGACAATGATGCAATATGTATTTAGGATTGCATGACTCTTTTAAAGAGTGAATAAAACTGTTTACAATGGAAAGAAAGCTGTTGAGTGGAATGGTCTGTTTTGAGGAGGGGGCAAGGAAAGTGTTTTACCTTCACGTTTTTTCAGTGTTTTATTTCTCACAGTTGCTCCTATAGCTCAGACTCAGAGGTTTAAAGATTAATGTTAAGCAGATGTATGTTGGTCTCAGGGTACTCTCTATTGCTTCCTGTGTCATGCTTGAAATTTGTTGCCTTTTTTAGCCACACTTTCATGTACTAAGTAAGCATTCTCAAAGAAATGAAAAGTTCTGATAGCTATTGCAAGGCTATTAGCTTGTACTCAGAAAGGAAATCCTGTACATTGATTAATATAGTATTTCAGGAAATGTTAGCTCAAAAAGCTCAAACACTTAAGATTTGGCAGGCTCTCTGAGTTAGAAAGTTCTAAAAAGAAAAAGAATCGAAAAGACATAATGATTCAGACCCAGAACAAACCACCACATCCTGAAAGTTCTGCCAAACTATTTTGGGTTGATCACAGTTCATCAGAAACAAAATCCCAAAGACTTTAGTTCTGTGTTTCAGAAAGAAAGCAAAACTTTTCAAGTAATGTTGCAGGGTAAATAATAACATGAGCCATGTGTGTCAATGCGATCACACCACCTCTCTTAAGCACCTCCCATTATGGCAGTGTCTACTAGCCTACATGGCCCTGATCTTCCCAGCGCTTCCATCTTCCTTTTCTGCCATGCCTTGATCATCCAGAAACTTTCCTCCTCCTCCTCAGCTACAGCCAATATCCCAGCACCACATATACTACTTGCCAGTATGCCCAGTGCTTTTTCTTCTCATTTACCACAGTGTTGCTGCCGTGACTGTTTTCAGCATGTGCCTTTCCTTCTCTTCCCTCCTGTAGCCGTGGTCTCCAATATACTAGATGATCTCAGCAGTAAGGAATACCTGTCCAGTAGACCATGTTTTACTGGCCTACCTGCCCCATATTCTTTCCAACACTTTTCCTGCCTCCCCTCAGCTGCTGCTACACTCCTGGATTTCCCCCCATCTTTACCTTCCCAAATGGTTGGGCATGGAGCAACCAGATTTCAGTCTATATCCTGAGTGAACTAGTTTGGTGGTGTTTGCTGTATAGACCACAGGTCTGCAACCCGCGGCTCCGGAGCCGCATGCGGCTCTTTCAGCCGTCTCCTGCGGCTCCCAGTCCTCTGCCATGCGCAGTCCAAAAAAAAAAGGTGGGACTAAAAAAGTTCAACCAATCAATTTAAATATGCAGGGTAGGTGCATATCTCACCTTGGCTCCACTCTTCAGTCAAACCCTGTTCTGCGCATGTGCCCATGTACGCGCATGTGAACACATTTTTTTGCGGCTCCCAGTTTTTCCTTTCGTGAGGGAACTGGTTCCGAGTGGCTCTTTCACTGTTTCAGGTTGCTGACCCCTGGTATAGACTAAACATTCAAAACACATTTTGGTTCAGGCATACTGTACATCAGTGGCCCCCAACCTTTGGGGCACCAGGGATCGGTTCCGTGGAGAGAGGTTTTTCCACAGACCGGAGAGGGTGTGTTTTTGCATGCTGTCTGCATCCCGTGGATGGGGCTTCGTTTGTTTGCACGGACCAGTTTCTGGCATGAAACGGACCGGGGATTGGGGACCCTTGCTGTAGATTGTTCTTTCATGTCAGGACCAGTTCTTCCCATGTGTGTAATAACTGAGACATTCTAGAATTTCTTGATGAGCTTTGATATAAAGGAGCATATTCCGGAACATTAGAACAGATATGCCCAATCAGAACAAAACCCAGTTTAGTCCAGCATTTTGTTTCTTCACAGTGGCTAACCAGATGCCTCAGGAGTCCTTGCTGGAAAAAGACGCACACACACACACACACATATACACACTGCAGTTGTTCCTTTGCAGGTGATACAGATAGTCCTCGAGTTACAAATGTAATGGAGCCTGCCCATTCCATTTGTAACTCGAGGATTTGTAGGAGTGAATCTCGTATCTTGAATGCAATCACTCCCTGCTTTTGCCCACACATTCACTAATTTAACGCGTGGGCAAATGCGTGACTCGTTAAGTAACCATGAGGTATCTCAGGGTGGGGAAAGCCATGGTAGGGCTAGTAATGGAACATGCCAACTACCCACTGAAATACCTCATTCTCCCTCCCCTGGGATCCCCACAATTGCTCTACCCCCCATCCTGCCATGCTGGGTCACTGACCTTGTGAAGATCTGTCTCCTCTCCAGCCTGTTTCTTTGTCTGCTCCCCGTGAGAGGAGAGGGAGAGCAGGATGAGCCTGCCCTGCTCGGCTTCTCTGACTCACTGGGCTGACTTCTGGAGTGGCGGGCAGCCTTGATGAGTCTCCTCCAAAGGCTTCCAGGCTCAGCACAGAAACCGTTTGCACATTGAAGGGAGGTTTGGGTCAATGAAATCATGTTGCTTCAAACCTGTTGGTGTGCAAACACTTTTCAAATACAGCCTGAAAGGTTCTGGATGCCCTGATCTCGTGGGGAGTCAGGTACCCATTCTCTGCAATAGCAGATAGGTACCTAAGCATGAGATCATGGCCCCCAGAAGCTTTTGTCCACTGGCCCCAAAGTGCTTATTCTTTTAAGAGGCTTCCACTGCCAAGAACAGACCTCTGGAGCCTGCAGCCACCACTCCCAACCTCCATTCTGGGTGGCAGAGGCCTCTCCTAAAGGCCTCTGCTAGCAAAATGGAGGCCAGGGGTGACACATGCGTCAACCCAGAGCTCTATACGCTGCAGCAGAGGCTTTTTGCAAAGATGGCAAAAGGCTTTGCAAACAGAGGGAAGGTTTCAATGTTTCAGCCCTTACCTCAATTTGCAAAGCCTTTTGCCACAGATCTCGTCCAGGCCTCCATTTACAGAAAACAGAGGCCAAAGTACTCTGAGATCACACACGATCAGTAGCGTGAGATCTCGCACCACTGATCTCACGTGATTTTGCAGTACTGTAGGCTTCCATCCTCTGCGAATGCACCGAAGGCCTGGAGCAGCAAAACAGCCAAGAAAGCGAAGACTAGATCAGGGGTAGGCCACCTTGGCTCTTTTATGACTCATGGACTTCAAGTCCCAGAATTCCTGAGCCAGCATGGCTGGCTCAGGAATTCTGGGAGTTCAAGTGTATGAGTCATAAAAGAGCCAAGGTGGCCTACCCCTGCTCTAGATCTTCGCAAGGTGAGTATCCATAGGCCTAGGGAGACCTGGAGCAGGGGAGGGGGGGGGAAGGGAATAGCCATGGTGAATGTTGCAGTGCCTCTGCGGTCGTTCATAAGGGTGAACAACCGCTGTGGTGCAACATTTTTAATTTGGGGACTTTGTCATAAACTAGGGGTGCTTATCACGTAACTTCAAATGTTTGCTAAGGGAACGTTCGTAACTTGGGGATTACCTCTATGTTGAAGAATGTTATCATCAGTCTTGAAGTAACATCAAATTTAAAGACCAAAAACCTTTGATAGATTATCAATCTCTTTTTAAAGCCATCAGTTAGTAGCTATAACAATGTGTTGACTAATAATTTCCACAAATCATATACACCTCCCTCCCAAGTTGACTTTTTCCCCTAGCTAAAGAGTCCCAAACATTCCAGGTTTTTTTTGTAGAAAAAAGGTGTGCAACTAACCTGAGCATTTTGGTTGAATTCTGTTTCTCTTTCAACTCCATTAATTGCTTTTTCAAACATGGTGACCAGAAAGTATTCAGTAGTCCAGATGTAGGCACACTGTACTATGGATTTGTACATAGGCATTATAATGTTGGTATTTTTATTTCCAGCCCCTTTCAAAATAATCAATAGTGAATAATTTGCTTTTTAAACATGTAATATGTCCACCGATTAACTCATATCTAACATTGGTCTGTCTGTTTCAGTATTTTGGGACATAACTACACTCTTCCAAGCCAGATATTGCCCAACACCAATTGACTTTTCTTTCATGGTTTAGTTTAAAGGTTATTTTACCAGCCTTTGGATGTTATGTATCTGTAAGTTTTTGTTCTAGTAAAGCCCCTCTCTCTAGCACAGGTTTGCTTGACCCAAATCTTTTCCTAGTGCCTAACAAATCTGAATCCTTCCAACTGACATCTTTGCACAGATACCAAGTAATCTGCTTCTCTTTAGGCTAAAACATATAAAGAACGGTTGCTTGAATTGGGTATGTCTAGTTTAATGAAGAGAAGGATGGGGGGGGGGACATGATAACAGTGTTCCAATATCTCAGGGGTTGCCACAAAGAAGAGGGAGTCAAGCTATTCTCCAAAGCATCTGAAGGCAGGACAAGAAGCAATGGATGGAAACTAATCAAGGAGAGAAGCAACCTAGAACTACCAGCAACCGGTCTGCACAAACAAGCAAAGCCCCATCTGTGGGATGCAGGGAGCACACAAAATCATGCATCCTCTGGTCGGCGGAAAAACCTCTCCAGGGAACTGGTCCCTGGTGTCCAAAAGGTTGGGGACCTCTGATTTAGGAGATATAATGCTTGAAAACCAGAAGAGGGCAGGCAAGAGCCAAACGTTGCTACTCCAGAGAAAGAGGTTTGACTTACACAAAAGGCTGCAGAGACAAAAATAAGCTTTTTAAAGATAAAAGATTGTGGGAGGGAGGAGATCCCGTGGTTTATTCAACAACTTTCATTCAAAATGGTACACACTTTCTGCATTTTCAAAATGAAAAGTTCCTTGTTGCTGGCACAGTTGCATGGACATTCAAATGCAAGAGAGAATTGCTGTATTCAGCCCTTTTTCCAATGTCCACCGGACTTTTTAACAAAGATTTGGGGAGCTGCTGCAATGCAGCTTCATATAGGGAACTATTTTGGGGGGATTAATTTAAATTATTTACACAATTCATAAAATGCAACACAGAGACTCGCAGGTCTAAGCTATAATAAAAATAGTTGGACTGCTTCCTTCAGAATCAGAATGTTGCCCTAAGAGAAAAAGCAGTAACATTTGCTCTGAAAACATACTACAAAGCTCCTTCAGAAGAAAAATTGCACAGAATTAGGACAGCAGCAAGGGAGATAAGTTTTTAACAAGTCAGCTTGTTCTCCATAGACTATGGAACTTAAGAGACTGTTCTTATTAGCAGAAAACCTGCTAGGGAATCAAATATGAAGGAACACGTTCAAAACTAAGGTCACACAGAGATTTAAAGGTTAAGAAAAATAAACTCTTAGCCAAATACTTGCCATCTTTTCTTGGAACTTTAGCCTATAGAGAGCAATACGGAAGAGAATTATGCATCCTTAGGCTTATGATATTCTTAGAAAGATACAACAGAGAAGTAAAAAATGCTATTTCATGTGGGTGATGATGACATTTAAAAGCTAGTTGGGCCAAATTTAGGCGTTTCCAATCTATAGGATATGTAAGTTTTTAAAAGCCTTAATTTTCCCCCCAACAATGCCTTGTATTTTTAAATGCTCCCTGCCCACCTCCAGCTGAATTAATCAGTTAACATTACAAATATATTAAGAATTGTGTGTTGTGGTAATTGTCAATCCCTAACAGAAGCAATCCATTTTAGTTGTCTCTAGCCAGCATGGACTATTAAGTGGTACTTTGCAAAGAATGCAGCTTTTCTTTCAGTGTTCTCAGGAAACTTTTTTCCTCATTATACAGGCTTATTTACAATATTTGAGAAGTGGGCGCTTTTTAATCCCTCCAAACTTTGCTAAACTCCAATTCCCAGAAGTCTCTGTCAGCACTGCAAAAGATAAAGGAAACTTGAAGTGATTTCTTTAAAACACTTCTATGCCATTTTTCTATTTTCTTAGTTCCTTCATGCAGCCTTATAATCTAAAAAAATATGAAATGGAAGGAAAAAGGAACAGGGAAAAGGTGGAAAGAATTAGCATCACTTCCTAATTGTAATCCTCAATTATAGTGATTTTTGCACAATTTATTTATTTTATTTATTTTTATTACATTTATATCCCGCCCTTCTCCGAAGACTCAGGGCGGCTTACAAGCTTAGCAGTAGCCTTCATTCTATGTATATGCCTGCTTATTAGGGCTTTCACACACACCCCAAGCGGCATTATTACAAAGTCAGCTTAATTGCCCCCAACAATCTGGGTCCTCATGATTAACTGGGTACAGTTCAGTGACAGGAGTTGTTCTTTCAGCCAGGCCAGTGAAATGTCCCTATTCCCTCCTACTGCAGTTGGGGATAACAGAGAAAAACCAAATGGTATGGTCCTTTTTCCCATCTAATTTCCCCTGCAAGTATAATGCTAAGTTTTAAAAGGAGCACCTCTTACGTTAAGACAGGAAGACCAAAGTCTGAAAAGTTGTAGTGTAAAAGAAAATGAAGAAGGTAATGGTGACGATATCAACTTCACGATTCATAGTTTCCTGACCAAAAAGGAAGCCAAAACATGCAGCCTTCCAGATGAGTGGATCTACAGTTCTCAGCTCTCCCAGTCAACATAGCCAAGAGAGAGGGAGGCTGCTGGGAGATACAAAGTCTTGGGGCTTCACTGGTGTGCCTATGTGTTGCATCATAAAGTCTTCCTGAAGATTGCAAGATAAAGAAGGGGTGAAGTTTAAATCTCAAGTGCATATTTCTCTGACCTAAAATAATGTAGACCAGGGGTGTCCAACCTTGCTTGTTGGGGAGTTCTGGGAGTTGAACACAAGTCTTAAAGTTGCCACGGTTGGACACTCCTGATGTAAACTGCAAGGAAGCAAGGAAGCCAGCACTAATTTTGCTCTCATTTTATGAATAACCATAATTCTGAAAATAAACAGTTTCAATTGCATATTAGCAAGCAGTGCAGCTTAATGATTTAATTCTTATATGCAATATAGATAGTAAAATTAACACTACCACAACATCAAAAGTACAGGTAGTTGACTTGCAACAGTTCGTTTAGTGACTGTTCAAAGTTACAGCGGCACTGAAAAAATTGACTTATGACTGTTTTTCACAGTTACGACCTTTGCAGCATCCCTATGATTAAAATTCAGATGCTTGGCAACTGATTCATATTTATGACCATTGCTGTGTTCCAAGGTCATGTGATCACCTTTTGTGACCTTTCAACAAGCAAAGATTCACTTAACAACTGTGGCAAGAAAGGTCGTAAAATGGGGCAAAACTCACTTAACATGTTTCACTTAACAGAAATTTGGGGCTCAGTCATAAGTCAAGGACTATCAGTACATGCTTTCTTTTTTCCTTTTACCATGCAACCCTAGCTCTGTCTGCAAATTGAACTGTGCTTTATTAATTCAAAAGACAACAAAATTATCAGCATCTGTTTTCTTGCCATTTAAAAAAATCTAGCCTACTATTAAAAAGAATGAGATAGCTACTGCAAAAACTAAATTTTGAAGGGGCACAAAGGGGGAAAAAATGACACCTGAATGAACAGACCTTTGCATCCTCTTTCAGCTAATCTCCTGAAGTGGTCTGAAGGGCGTTAAGCCCATCCCAGTACTGAAATAAAATTCAAGTGCCAATCATTGCCTTTATATAAATGAAATGAAAAGAAGATTCATCTGGCTTGAACCTCAAGCCGTGAATGCCTTAGCATAAGACAGGTTCTAACTGGGAGGCAGTTGAGACAGTGGCTCAGCCGTCTTGGATGCTGAATCCTCTCCCAAGTTTTAACTCCCCAAATTTCCATGAAGTCTGGCCCATGAGAGATGAAACCCACCATTTCTTACAACAACAAAGACCTGAGTCCACATAATTTTCACTTTGAGATGGGGAAGGCAGAAGGGTGAGCTTTCCCTCACATTTTACATCGTTTTTTGGGGGATTGACCAAATGGCAGGGCTGCAACCTTTCTTTACCGGCTGAGCTGGGCCAGCTTCCAAAATGAGTAACCGCCAGAGAGAGGCATTGTCTGAAGTTTTTGTAAGCTGGATGGTATGCAAATGCCAGGAATACTGTAGTGCAGAGAAGTTACATCAGTGCAGGAGGGTGTCTTTGTGTTAGCAGAACCCATACCAGAGGGAAGCCTCCCAATGCTTTGTAATTCTGACTTTTGGATTCATTCCTTATATTTCCTCCAAGAACACAAAAGAGTGCAATTTTCATTTGTATTATTTGTGAGGTAGGTTCGGTTGAGAAAGAACATCTAGGACAGGGCTTTTCAACCTTTTCGCCCACTGTACCACTTTTAGGATATGGTAACATCCGAGTACCACCAGTCGCCTAGCAAGGTGTGAAAACCTGATGACCAAAAAAAAAAGAAAAAGAAAAAAGTGATGAAGTACAGGTAGTCTTCGACTTACAACAGTTCGCTTAGTGACGGTTCAAAGTTACAATGGCACTGAAAAAAATTCCCCCCAAGCCACAACCGAGCAAGACAACTGCCCACCTGCCCGGCGGTGCTCTTCCTCCTGTCCGAGGTTTTCATTGTTGTGAGCATTTCTGTTGAGGATTGGCAGCAGGGGTGGGGTGCAGGGGTGTTTGGTTTTTATTCCCCCCCCCTTCCCGCTAGGTGGTTGCAGCAGGTTTTGGTCACTTCACATGACCCTGGGACACTGTGACCATCATAAATATGAATCAGTCACCAAGCATCTGAATGTAAATCACAAGACCCTGGAGATGCTGCAACATTCCAGCTGATTGGCGTTTCTTCTAGGCTCAGAAGCACCAAGATCAAAGCCGAGCTCCAGCTGGAGCCTGGCGCTGATCCTGGTGCTTCCACTGAGCCCTGATAGCCCCGAAAAAGCACTAATCCTGGTGCTTTCACTGAGCCCTGACAGCCCTGCAGCTCCAGCCATCTCTCGCTCAGGCTTGTGCGGTGCTGCCACCGGTTCAGCTCATCCCCCCCCCCCCGCTATCACTTTTCTAGGATGGCCACATACCACCTGCCAGGTGCCAATGTACCACAGGTGGTACCTGTACCACTGGTTGAAAAGCCCTGATCTAGGAATTTGACCCTGGGCTCCCCTGACTTTTGTTTGAATCACAACTACTGTATACTTATAGTGCCCCAATTCATATTTTGGTAATCGGAAGCCAAGAAAGATTTTGCTAAGATGCAAGCTAGAAATTGGAAGACCTCGAGGCCTCACTAAGGCTTGCCTTAGGCATGAAAACCAGCTGGGTGATTCTGGACCAGTCCCTCTCTCTCTCAATCTAACCCTCCTCACAGGACTGTTGTTGTGGGGAAAATAGGAGGAAGAAGGAGTATTATGTATATATGCCACCTTAACGAAAAATAAAGGTGAGATAAAAACCTAATAATAAAAAAGGAGTTCTCGTTTTCATTATTTTGTTACCCAGAAGGACTGCTTCTGTTTCTCCATTTCCCATCCTTATGCCAATACAGAGTTTTCAAAGAATGCAAAAGAGGTGACTGATTAACAGAAGTGCCTGGATCCCACTAGTTGGATTTCATGATGTCACCACTGTCTCTTTCTGCACAAAAAGGCCCTTCATCATCAAAAACTCATCACAGCAACAGGTAACCTGGAAAAGGTAAGTTCATTCTTCCCTTTGTAGAGCAATGTCTCTTGCAGGAATGTGTTTTGACAATGCATTTGCATCAAAGGCAGCCTGTGTGACTAAACAAGAATTGAGGGACAGGAAAAGTAGAAGAGTGTTGTAGAAGCAGTGCTGGAAAGGCTGCTCCAGCAGAGAACTTTCTTCCTTAGCTAGGGAAGTTGGGAGAATAAAATGGCCTGGTGCTAGAAGCTGACCGCAGTTTCTTGAAGAACATGATAAATATCTAATATACTTCTTGATTATGCTTTCTTTCAAAGGAGAGAAAGGTGATGGGGGGGGAAGGAGAGAGAGACAAAGAAGGAGCCCCCAGAGAAGGATTTCTACCCCTGCCTCTTAATTAAAAAGGGGGAAAGATGCTGCAATCTTTCTGATTGAGGGCCTGTCATTTCCCTCCCCCAATTCTACCTGAGCTCTGGTTTCACCTCTCCCCCTCCCCACCGATCAGGTTACACAAAGGTCAGGCAGGCAGTTGCAGGTCCAACTCAGTGGTCTGAAAGGAGACAGGAGGCTGGCTTAGTCCTCCCTCCCCCATGGTTCTGCCCCAGGGCATGAGTGCCCCTTAACTGCACGAGGTCTAGGCAGGGGAAGAATTTGGTCCCTGGAATCATGAAAAGCTAACTGTCAAAGCAGCTGTGGGAAGAGTTCAAGAGCAGGAGAAACCTTTGCCCCTGAATGTCCTCTCCCTTTCCTACAGTGCCTCTTCTGGAAAAGACAACTTCCAAGACTCAGGGGTCATCAAACTTGGCCCTTTTATGACTTGTGGACTTCAACTCCCAGAATTCCTCAGCCAGCATGGCTGGCTGAGGAATTCTGGGAGTTGAAGTCCACAAGTCATAAAAGGGCCAAGTTTGAAGACCCCCGGTCTAGTTAGTAGATCGTGGTGGTGGTGACGGTGACGATGAGGATGATTTAAATAAATAAACAAGCAAACCAAGCGAGAAGCCACAGCAGTCCGTTCCTGAGGAGGCTGAGCAAAGCAACAGCTAGTTAAGAGGCTGGGATTGCCAAGTTTTGAGAGGAAGGAACAGGCGATTTAAATGGTTCCCTTTCTTTTCAAGGCATGGATCTTGCTGGTTGTTGGGCTGTTTGTTCTTGGCAGACGGGCCCCTTCACCACCGCCACCCAAAGAACAATGGGCATCTGGGAGCCGTTTCAAGTGGACTTTAATTTGTCTTCATGAAACTCACAGCAGTAAGCTCCAAGCGCCCCCCCCCCCTTTTCTCGGCGTAGTTACCACAGACTAATCCCTCGCTCTCAGCAAGGGAACGAACGAACGAACGAACGCACGCCTCCGCCTTGTCGAGCGCGTCCAAACGGGGAGCGACATTCACGTGTCAGGGTAACGTGTGACCCCGGGCAAACTCAGGTCTCCGGGTTTTCGTAGTCCGGCCCTCTTCCCCCACCTGCAACTAAAAATTAACCGGCAGCCAAAAAAAATAAAAAGTGAGAAAGGGAAGATTTACGGGGGATCAAAAGTTGGTGCAAAGTCGTAGAACCGAGCAGAAAAACGGGAGGGGGGGGGCTGTCAATGATTGCGCTCTCCATGGAGACCCGAGGACCAATGAGAAGGGCAGAAGCTGTTTATAGAGGCGGAGCGTCTCCATGGCATCCAGAGAAGCCTTTTCGAGCAGCTACTTATTGACAGTCATTCTGTTGCTTACAAATCACAGTACCTTTGGGATAAAAGGGCTCTGGCAGCTTTAATAATTTATCCGACGAGAGAATAGTAGAAATCCCCCTCTCCCCCTCCCTTTTTTCTTCGTTACCCCACCGAAGAGCCCCCCCCCTCGTTTAGCTGTAAACGTTTGGCAGCAGTGGGGTTTCTTCATAGGAGCAGGTAAGATGACGGGATTATTTATTTATTAGGCTGGCTAAGAAGAGGGACGTTTAGGTTTCTATCTCCCATTATATTGGGAAAGCCTTATTCTCCTTCCCACATCCACCGCATCAAACTGTGATCGCGGGTTCCCAGTTATCATATAGAAAAACTTTCATTTCAAGGGAGTGGATGAGACATTAATTTTAAGGTAACGATCTTGGTAGTGTATTTGGGGGTTGGGTTTGTATGTCTTTAACACGGAGGTGTTTGGCATGGTTTTCATTTCTTCGTTCTGGACACTGGACACCTAAATACAAGTATTTATCGCTCTTATATGTTGTTGATCCTCCCAGTTTATTGTATGATTGTAACCTATATCAGTACTCCCTTAAAATTGCCCAGAAAATCTATAAGAATCTGTAAGCCAACTAAGATGATTTAGTTTGTTTAAATTGTCTAGCTTCATATCATCGGTGGAAATAATTTTCAGTCTGTTCAACAGACTGTTCTGCATTGAGGTACTTTCAGCAACAACAAAACTTCCCATATGAATATGTATGCCCAGGATAGGATTGGCAGTTCTAGCCATTGTGAAAAGAATTTATACACCCAGTACATATTAATTTGGATAGTGGAAGATATGTTCATCAATTATTACTGTTATTGTAGTGTAGTCCTGGTCATATCTACTTAGAAATAGATATCTCAGCATTTAATAGGGCTTGTACCCAGGTAAGTGTATCTAGAATTGCTGTCTTAAATATATGTATTCATATCTCAATCCAATTTATATATATATAATAAAGATTTGTCCCATGTTTGGGGCCTAGCAAGGTAATCTAAATAGTTAACAAAACAAGCTGCTATAGTTGAGAAGAATGATTTGATTTGATTTGATTTGAGAGATGTGACTCCATTCTCTAGGGTTACATCCAGGATATATTTGGCTGCTGTGCTTTTTAATGTTTGGTTGGGAAGTAACTTGCTCAAGGGTACATCTGTGTGCTGCGTAGTGGTTAGGGACCTTGAACGTCTTCATGTTATTGTTTCAGGATTGTTCCCTTACCCATCCTCCCCATTCTTTTCCAATCCCCCCCTTCCTGCTCTCCCACAATTCCTGAATGTTGGACCTGCCTATTTTGGCTTCCACTGGCATGACTGACAGCTGGCTAAATATGCAGTCAGAGGAAGAAAAAAGTCAGGACAATAGCATAATGGATTCGGGCAACCTGGACGACAGCTTGACCAGCCTACAGTGGCTTCAGGAATTCTCCATCATCAATGCAAACATGGGCAAGTCATCCTCTTCCCTATGCAGTACAGATCCTCATGGTTATCACAAAATACCTGGCTCGGCTGCACCATGTTCCCCCCTTGCTGGTGATCCAGCATGCATGGGAATGCCCCATACCCCTGGCAAGCCAATTTCCTCCTCCACATCCAGGACTGCACATCTACAAGGCCAGCCACTAGAAAACATAGATTACAAGACCAACCCTCATGTGAAGCCTCCTTACTCTTATGCTACCCTCATCTGTATGGCAATGGAAGCAAGCAAGAAAACAAAGATCACCCTCTCAGACATCTATAAATGGATTACTGATAATTTCTGCTATTTCCGGCATGCTGACCCTACATGGCAGGTAGGTAACTAGGAAAATTCCTGTTTTGGCAACTGTTGAGTAAGGAACCTAATTATGTATGGGAAGTTATAGTGCCTGCATACTTATATCAGTTTTGAATTGATGACTAGCTTTTCACTCAAAATGCATCCAACAGCAGTAATGGCTTATTATAATTCTTTTGACAATTTCTCTGTGACTTTCAGTGTAATTCCTTTGCATGCTAGATAAATCAGGTTAACATTTTATGGGGCTTAAGAATAACTTCTAAAATTACATGTCCAGAGATTTCAGAAACAGCTATGGTAGACCTATAGGCAGTTTATTTTTTGGATCAAGTTTCCTCAAAAAGTAACATCTTTCTTTTTTCCGGTTTTGCCATTTTATATGAGAACCATGTTGCTAAGTTTTCTGGCTGTAGGACACTCTTCTGAGAGAAGAATAGATTTGTTGACAACCCACCATGACATTAGAAAGCAACCAATGGCACTTAGTGTTCGTGCTGAACCTTTCTCTGCTTCCTTCTCCCTTGAGTACAATTACTGTACTTGGTGTGTTTCCTATTGAAGTGTTTTGCTTGGAGTAAGCACTTAGTAGCACAAGAGATTGGTGTAAATGAGAAAACAGAACAATGTAAACAGGCATGTTCTTCCTTTAAAGGTTATCTACTATCTTTCCACTAAAGGACAAACACTGTGGATTATTCAGAAGCTAATTGTTGTAGTTATAGAAAACAGAATCACAATTAGAATGCCAGTGTAAAAATTGTGTTCAAGTACAACCTTCCCCAAGTTGTCCACACGTTTGAACTACAACTCCCATAATCCACAATCTACTTGGGAAGGCTGTTGTAGGAAGTATACAAAATGTATGGGGAAAATGTGTAAGAGAAAATAAGGAGGGATGAATAGAAAAAAAATGGAAAGATGAAATGTAGTGGACAAGACAAAAGTTAAGTAGATTAAATATGGTTTATTTAAAAAAAATTACAAAAGGCTAAGGAATTAGATAATCTTCACAGTGGCCAGATCTATTTATAGTATGGGCCAGTATGTCTTAGACTCCATCCACCTATTGAGCTACCATTGGGTACAAAAAATGTGGCCCATCACCCTTCCTTCTATGGGCCCGAAAGCAGGTGGGATCCCAAAAAAATAGGACCTTTTTTGCATGTTTTGAATTTTGGGATAGGAGGCAAACCAAGATTTTAAGTCTTGCAAATATTAATAGCATTAGTTTCAAAATTTGAACACTTCAGTTCTGATTCCCTTTCTGTTGGAATGCATTCAAACTAGATGCAAAGACTGGAGCAGGTCTTAAGCCAATGGAACAGTTCTTGGGGACCTTGTGGATTTCTTCTCCAATTGTCTTTGATTAGTAGACAAAGTACAGCTTACTGGAGACATGCTAGATATTGCACCATAAATTATTATTTATAGCCATGTTGGCCACGTACACACAATACGCTGAACCCCAAACCTACATATTATAGCTTAGAACAACATATCAACCTGATCAAAGATACTGTGCATCTAAAAATTGCTTGGAGGCTATTTATTTATTTATTTATTTATTTATTAGTTTTTATAAACCGCCCTTCTCCCGAGGGACTCGGGGCGGTGTACAGAGGAAGGAATTACCTCTCTGTCATACACTGGATGGCTCTAATTCATTCAGTCACAAATATAGATCCAAAAGATAAGAGAATTATCTACAGAGAAAAGAGGCCAGTTTCCAGAGGTATTTATATTTTTTATGGAGGGTTATTGAACCATAATGTTAACTAAAATGCTTTTAGAGCCTTTAGGCTTTTGAATGCTGATACTACACTGGCCCAAAGAGAAGGCTGTGAGCTTTGCCATTAACATACTGCTTTATCTTGAAATATCTTGATTCTCCATAAGAATCTGGAAGTGGCAATTTGTTATGGAAAGCAGTCCCTATTCAGGTTCTAATGCTCAATTCCTATACTCCAGATTTTGGTTTGTCATAAACAGAAGAAACCAGGTTAATGCCTCTGTAGTCAAGAAAGCTTTAAAGCAACCATTCTTTACCGGTTATGGAGTGGGATGGAACAGGCGAAAGGAAAGGACACATTAACTGGTAACCTGACCTAAGGAAGATTCTTTTTCATACACCCCCCCTCTCTGCTTCCTTTAATCCATTGGAAAGGGAAGATCAAAAGCTCTGGCTATATCAGTTATATACAAGGCAAAGAGCTGGATGCCATCTGGTGTTCCACAGGACTGAAGATGAAGAAAGATGTGAAAGAATTAGCAATAAGCAAGTGAGAAAAGATACTGGGAGAAAAGAAACGAACAGAAGTGACGGGCTATTTTATTAGACACAAGAACAGCCCAAAATGGTTTGCTTCCTGAAGCAGAAAACAAGATGGCACCCTCCCTCATTCCATGTAGAAGCCAACTGAACTTACAGTTGAATCTTATGTCAGTACTGATCATAGCAACTTCCATTAAAGAGCCAGTAATTAGGAGTGCTCAGAAGGAACAGACAGGAATCTGCCATATTCTTTTTGAATCTACTACCATAGCTGGCACACCTAATACTGTATTTGGCTCTATGTGATTTATTAAAATATATTTGAGCCAAAGATTGAAGTGAATAGGAAAACCAGGGGAGATCAAGTAAGGGGTAATCACTAGGTCTTTTCTAATGCACTTATTCAATTTTGGCTGAGTGCTGTATAAGGAGAAATGGTACATTTCATGATGTTTATTTGTAATTTCAATGCTTGTAAAAGTGTAGATTGTTTCAAGCATCACACTAAACTCACTGTTTGTTGAATAAGTCATTATGGATTTACACATTACTTTAAAACATAATTTATAAATCCGAGCCGCTAAGTTCAAACAATGCACAGCAAAGCCAAACAAATGATAATACCGTATAAATTAGTTTAGTGTATATGATCTCTGCCTGTGATTTGCCCACATTTCCCAGTTGAAGTAGGATACTTAAAAGCCAACATCATACAAGCAAAAAAATTTTTAATACCATCCCCAATTAATCTCAACCAAAAGAAAATGTGTTTCATTCAGGCATTCTTGTTTCTGATTTCCCTTGTGTTTGTAAAATTACAGATTAGGATGTAATGTTAAATCTCAGAGATTAAATGCCATTGAAGCATAGCAGAGAATCTCAGAAAAACCCTAACATTTTCTTTTTGTAACTGATTAGTAGTAAGTCAGTTTCTAGATATTATAGTGAAGATATCAAAGTTAAGTAATACAATTTCATTGCCTGTCCAAAGATACCAACACAGCACTTGAAATTCACCCCAACCCCCTCACAGAAGTTGAAAATCAACCCAATTTCTGAAGTGCTAACAACTGACTATAGTCAGTCTTTATTCCATGGTTGCTCCTATGCTTCCAGTAGTGACCTCATTGTAATGTACTGAATAATTCCTGCCCTGATCACAAAATAACTATTTCATATATGCACTTGTTTTCCTTCATGTTATAATTCCCACTAGGGAGGAAGGATGTAGAGAGTCCTCATATAAAACATTTATGTCAGTAAATTGTTCTTATTCAGTGATATTACTGGGATATATGTTCCTGTAAGTTTGTTTTAGAAGATAAATCTATGATAATTTATTTGTTTTATCTATCTACTTATACAGGAATGTCATGTCTTGGGCTGATTGACATTACTTCAGATCTATTGAAAGGATGCATTTCTTTGAGAAAGTTTTAAAAACAACTTTCTGCTCATTCATCTCTGTGTCCCTTTATATCCTGATATGTCCATAAGCAGCTTCCTATTACTGTCATTTGGATCATACATGCAAACATATATACTTATCTAATACTAGGTATAGTGTTGTCTCAACAAAATATACCATTATCAAATGAAGTATGATCTCTTGAGTACAGAGGTTCTTACTTCTTACATCTTACATCTTACAGCCAACATCCAGATTATGTTGGCCCTCCTCCACATTTGGCTCCCCTAACCCTTTGGTCCCAAAGTCTAGAGTATACCAGTTCCCCATTATTTGTCCTAAATTAAACCTAAATTAAATTAAATATGAACAGATGCTATATATCTTTAAATGATAAAAATGTTAATCTGATGAAATTTCTGGAGTCACATAATTTGGTTTTTCAGTAATTTGTTGGAAAACTACAATAAATGCTGTGGATAAATAAATAAAACTACAATAAATGCATTTTTAGGGTTAGAGGAAATCTGGTGTATTCTTGAAAAAGCCTTTTCATAATATTACAGTTTTGAATATTTAAAGTAACACTTCCATGTAACACATAATAAGTATTATTAATTGCTGTTTTAGCTTTGTTATATGTTGCCCATAGTCACTTTTGGCGTGTTAGTTGGCTGTGTAAATTAGATGATGATAGATAGACAGATAGACAGACAGACAGACAGACAGACAGACAGACAGACAGACAGATAGATAGATAATAGACACATACATACATACATACATACAGTGCAGTATAACTGCAGTATAAACAGTTATTTTATTCTGTCTTACACTCACATTCTTTGTTTTAAAATTAACAATATTCTAATATCATTTTGATAATGTGTTAATTTCATTGCCCATCATGGTTAGGAATGCAAAAAAAAGGAATTTTAAAAGATTAGGATGTTCAAGGACCTTATTACTCCAAAATATTTTTCATCCCACTCTGTTGAAGCAACAGAGTTATACAGAATTTAACCTGTTTTCTCTCACAACCAGCAATGCCACATATGAATTAATTCTAAAATATCTTTGAAAATAATTTTTTTCTTATACTTTTCTGAAGTATAAGACAACATCTTTTGGACATTTCATTGGTATTGCTCCTAGGTAACACAGTAAGCCTCAATTCAAGACCCAAAAGTGCTTTTCCAAAAGACAAATGAACTTTCTTGCGTTTTTTCCCTTGAAAACGTTTTGCTTCTCATCCAAGAAGTTTCTTCAGTTCTAAAAGCTTCTTGGATGAGAAGTGAGACATTTTCAAAAACAAAAACAAAAAAACCCCAAGAAAGTCCAGTTGCCTTTTGGAAAAGCACCTTTGGGACAAATGACCTGAATGATTGAGAATATGCATAGATACTTCAATTCAAGAAGCACCATTAATATGCTTGCAGCAAGGGAATATGCAGTTGCAGTATTCCAAAATTATTTAATTGATGCCAACAGTTTAATTTAAAAATAAATATATGTAGAGAACTGGAAGTCAACCTATAAAGTAGCTATGAACTCAGCAGAATGAAATCATAATAATGCAAACCTCCTCTAAAGCACCCATAGTTATTACGTGTGTGACTAAATGAGGGACTCAGATTTTTGTTAATGGCTGACCCAAGTTTTCAGAATCAAAATTGAGAATAATGGATTTATATTCTGTTTACACAGCAACTACAGCCAGAATATCAGTAAAGGGTGCAAAGCTAAAAATTAATGAATATGAAGTTACAGTACCAAGTTTTTGAGCATATTGCCAGATGTTTAAATTTCCTAGCTCCCCATGAGATTGTCATAGAACAAAGAGATGCTATGTTTTTTTTAGAATAAACAAAGTAAGTGAGCTCTAAGAGCGCTAAGAGAGAAGGGAAAGAAAAGCTTGATTTTATGGGTATGTGCAACCTGTTAGATTAGACACCTGTTTCTCTCTCTTTCCTTCCTTTCAGATAACATTCGGTATCTCTTTGCAAAGATGCAGGTGGTTTGGCTGATAGTTGCATGGAAAATTATAAAAATATTAATTAGCTGTGGCACAAGCAGCTGCCAACGGCCCAGCAGATTTGAAATGACTCTAAGGCAGGGGAAGGGAGTATTCATTGACCCTTATAAGATTTCATTATACAATAAATTCTAACTCATCCAAAATAAGTTTGTATGCAAGAATATCTCTCTCTCTCTCTCTCCCTCCCTCCCTCCCTCCCTCCCTTCCTCCACTGGTGTCCACATTCTCACCCGTCTCACTAGCTCCCATTCCTGTAAATACAGACTCCAAGTAAAATGTCAGGCCTCCCATAAGCAGGGCAGGGGGGAAGATGGAAGGAGATTCCTGTGGGAGTCAGTTGTATGTTTTGGAAAAGAGCCAAGATACCCAGGGAATTCAGCCTGGAGGAATAGGTTTTTATTTAGCCCTCCAGGGATTCAAGTCCTGCTTTTGCTCTTTGGCAATAAGGATTATGGATGAATAAGCATAAAGATATCTAGGCAACATTTAAAAAAAATCCACACACAATCCTTCACCATATCCAATCTCTTAACACCCTCCTGGCTTTGTGTACTGAAAGACCAAGTTATTTACTGAATAACTGAATTTCTTTGGGGATTGGGCTCCACCACTCTGGACACATTCTTTCTTTTGTAAAATTAGAAATGTCTCGTTTGAGGATCGGTCTCTCCATCGATGTTCTTGATCATTATGATTTTTCATTTTGATTGTGAACGAGAACACCATTTTGTGCAAAGCTCAACAAAATGATCAGATGATATCTGGATGTCTGAGATGAAGCACAGAGGGGTGCAGATATAATTCAATAGGCAAGCAAGGGGTAAAGTAAGTGTTTTTTACGTGGGCCCATCTGTATCTGTCTGGGATTAAAGTGAATTCAACAGTACTTAGTTCTTATATGTAGTGCCACAGCCACAGCCCAGATGTATTTTGGGGTGGGGGCAGAATCAGCTAAAGCCAGCTTTCTGGCTATCGTGGAATTGTAATGGATATTTGGCTAGTCTTTCTACTCTCTAGCACTGTGATAAGAGCAAGGAAGTCGCTTTTTGCCAGAGCTGAAGGTATGGAATGAAGGTTATGTTTTCCATTCCATTGTAAATTGCTATGATTATACATACCTAAAATCAATGAAACAGGAACCGTGAATTCATTAGTGACTCCAGAAAACAGACAGCCCTTACTCATACAGGGCCCATCTGTATCTGTCTGGGATTAAAGTGAATTCAACAGTACTTAGTTCTTATATGTAGTGCCACAGACACAGCCCAGATGTATTTTGGGGTGGGGGCAGAATCAGCTAAAGCCAGCTTTCTGGCTATCGTGGAATTGTAATGGATATTTGGCTAGTCTTTCTACTCTCTAGCACTGTGATAAGAGCAAGGAAGTCGCTTTTTGCCAGAGCTGAAGGTATGGAATGAAGGTTATGTTTTCCATTCCATTGTAAATTGCTATGGTTATACATACCTAAAATCAATGAAACAGGAACCGTGAATTCATTAGTGACTCCAGAAAACAGACAGCCCTTACTCATACAGGGCACTAATCTAAGATTTGTTTTGACTAAAGTAATTTTCTCCCTGGCAATTTACAGCATCTTCTAGGGTCTCCCATTGGGACAAAATAAGGCAAGGACACGCATTATATAACTTCAATCACAGTTGGGTGATGCTATGAAGATGCTTTATGGCACTAGTGAGGAAATAATCGTTATGTGATTTTTATGACTCCACCTTAGAAGATAAAACAAAAACCATAGTTTGTTTTTTCAGCAAAGCTGGTCTTGAAATTGACCGAATTTAACCGTAGCAAGTAATATCTGAAACCCCGGATCCTGTCTTAATTATTTTAATTTTCTGCCCATGTTTCTCATCAAAATAGAGAAGGACGTGGCAGTACGTATTAGCCACCAGAGAAACCCGCTCCTGAAAATAAAGGAAGCCCTCTTGTTTTTCTCCCAAATTTCTCATTCTGTCTGGCAGCCACATTCTCACACATATTGAGAGGTTAAATGAAGAACCACACACAAAACCTCCAGGGACACAAAAGCAAAGAGCTCACTATACAAAAAACAGAAAACACCTCTCACACACAGACTGGCAGACTAGTTCTTTACCGCTGCTGGGAAGTAGAGAAGCATCTGTGTTCTGGCAGAAGAGAAGAAAAGGGAACAAAACAAGAATTGGCCAGGCGAACCAGAATTATTTTACTTCTCTGCCAGATTGGCACTGGCTTATTCAACAAATCGTGGTTTAGTTTTATTTTTGCATGCAATTTTAGGGTCCATTAAAGGAAAAAAAACACTCATTGATGCTTTATTTTCCATAAGTTACAAGATGTAAACACAACCTTGATTTTTTTTTAAAAAAAAATAATACTGGCTGCAATTCCTATGTCTGTGCACTAAATCATTTCTTACTTTTTAGCAAGGAATGAAATATAGGGAGTTTTTTTTTTAAAAAACACACACACACTCTTTTCAATAAAGTCCAGAAACATACAACTGTATAATTATATTTAGAAAATATGAATGTAGGAGTGGGTTATTTAGCTGAAAGTTATATATCTGCCAGTATGAATGATAAGAGAACTAGTGCCAGTCTAATATTAGAAAGATGAGATTGAGAAGAGTGAGATCCTTGTTATGTTTTATAATTCAGTATTTGTCTCAAGTCACTAATTTGAATTTCAATGCTTGTTTAGTTGCTTAATCTTTTTAAACAACTTATAATTTAGTAAGAATGGTTTTCAAAACTCTGGAGAATTAGAGACCTTAGTGAAGGTTTGAAGGTAACTGAAAGAGTTAACTTATAATTCAGGTGGAAAATGTCTTTTCCCCATAGTTCATTACTAACTTGCATTTTAAGAGGATAAATCTGGAAAAGCCATCCTACATGTACAATAGAAAGCAGACAAAGACTAGATCTCAATATTCTGTTTAACTTCTTTTTTGTTTAACATTAAACTTTTCACCAGTTGCTAGTGGTATATCATATACCAAATTATTATAAGGCTTGTAGAAATTTAAATTACAGAAAAGTCAAGTCCATCTGAAAAAAAAAGTCTTAAGCAGAAGAGCAATTCAACAGGGGAGCCATTTCCTCAGAGACATAATGGACTCCCTGTCACACTAGTGTTGAATCAGAGGATAAATAGCTCTGGATCTACCTGAGATGTTTTAATTTCAGCTCCTGCAATATTCAAGAGACTTTACTCAACAGCTAAATGGCCTTTTCTGACTTTACCCTTGTTCACTTGCAGGGCACCCACTAAAAACACAGTTGGTATGAATTTAATGCATTCATTAAAATATATCCTGTGTAATCTTAAAGACAATGATCTTCAGATCCTTATAGTTTGGTACTGTACGAATATTATACCTGTTAATTGATGCACAAGATCTGCCTTTGTTTGTAGACAATTTCAGTGTTCCATCTTTCTTTTGGAACAGAACATAGTAATTCTAACGGGTCTATTCAGCTGCATTCATGTCAGTAGAGAGACTTGCACTACAAATTAACACCCTTTCCAGAGCAACTCATATTAAGCTTTGCCTTTTAAATTTCAGAATTCCATTAGGCACAACCTGTCCTTGAATAAGTGCTTCATCAAGGTACCACGAGAGAAAGATGAACCAGGAAAAGGTGGTTTCTGGAAGATTGATCCTCAGTATGCAGACAGACTGATGAATGGAGCTTTCAAAAAACGCAGGATGCCTCCTGTGCAGATACATCCAGCCTTCACTGGAAGAATCCAGCAGGAGGCAAGTTCCAGTTCTTCAGCTCACCAATCAGCAACTTCTTGGAAAACCAGCAGCATTCTGAAGATCAATGTAGAATCCCAGCAGCTGCTCAAAGAATTTGAAGAAGTGACCAGCGACCAGAACTGGAACCCAGCCGATGGAAAAATGAGCCATAAACGCAAGCAGCCCCTGCCAAAACGAATGTATAAGGCAGCCCGCTTCTCCAGCTCCCCTATGCTTACTCAGGAAGAACAGACAGAGCTTGGCTCTCTCAAAGGTGATTTTGACTGGGAGGCTATCTTTGATACCACCTTAAATGGTGATTTCTCTACCTTTGAGGATCTGGAAATTACTCCTCCAATCAGCCCAATAACCAGGGATGTAGATTTGACAGTGCATGGAAGACATATTGATTGCCCACAGGAGTGGTGCCCAGCTGGGCAAGATTATGTGCTCACAGAATCTAACCAGAGTAGCTTGGACTTTGATGAAACTTTTATTGCCACTTCTTTTCTTCAGCATCCCTGGGATGAAGGGAGAAATGATTACCTCTCAAATTCTGTCAACATGGATCCACTGTTTGAACTCAATGATCCTTCTTTGCAAACAGAAATGAATGACTGGAGCAATGCTGGCTGTCTTTAATGAAAGACAGTTCCCTGATTGGAAGGTTCAAGATTAACCAACTCTAAGAACAAGATGGTCCCAGAGCTGCAGGACTTGACAAAAGGAAGAATCCATGAACAAATGAGACAGCTTTAGTATTGGGACCCACTGTCTCACTGAAAAGTTAGGATGGGGGAAAAAGAAGATCTGGATAATTGGGCTGGATGTATCTAAAAGTAACTCATTTGATATGGGGAACACTACACCCCAACAGATAACAAATAATAATAATACAGTGTCTATTTGTGTTCTTTTAAAGAAATAGAGGTTTTTCTATTTGGGGCTAGAGGGAAATGAAAAGGGGATAATTTCTTTGCGGGAGAAGGGAGGCTATTTGAAGAGGTTGGAAGAGCAGGCCTTTTCTGGTGATTAGGGTATATTAGATCATCTACCGTTTCCTCTTCTTTCTTTCTTTCTTTCCTTTCTTGGGTAAGTGTTTTTCCCAGGGAAGATTTCTAGTAAAAACATGGGACAATTTAACAGGAAAGTACAATTTCCATCTCTGTTCAAGGAGTTGCAACCACCTGTCTACCACACTAGATCAATTTAGATTTTAAAACTTATATGCTCTAAAATAAATCAGTAAGTCAAATTGTTTCAAGCTTTTAAAACAGAAGCTATTATCTATCTATAGACCTGTAATGGAAGTTATATTTTTAGCTACAGAAGGCACAATCAGTAGAGTATTGGGGTGGGGTGGGAGGGAGGGAGGAGTATTTGTAATAATGGAAATTCAGATTGAAGTGTATCAAATGCTTGTTATTCAGAAGGAAATATAATACGTCAGTGGGAACATCTGCCACTAGATTTTTAAAAAAATCTATACACGGGACTTGATTTATTCTAGATGTTCCTTTTTTACTTATTTTTGTATCTAAAATACTTCTTGACTGACTCTGTACGCTGTAATACCTAGACATAAAAGTCAAAGTAGGTAAACCCTCGGATGTTAACGTTTATTTTAAAAATATTATGCCCTTTTATAAGTAGAAGCTTATGCAAGGATTTATGGCATGCTTCAACAACTCAATCGTCAGCTCAGCTGACTGATTATGTAGGACTCTATTTTCTTGTCTTTTGGTCAACCCTCAGAATTGCTAAAACTAATTTCTCTGCTTTAAGTTATGCCTTGTCTTATGTGACTCACCAACCAGTGGCAATGTAGAACTGATTAAGCAAACCAAAACAATTCATAACTGTCATGTTCTTTGGGGTTTCTAGACTAAAGCGGAACACTATAGACCACTATACGTATAGCAGAAAATACAAAAGAAAGAACAACTTAAAACTTCACTCTGATGAAATTACTTTTGCTTTTGATCTAGAACTGAACTTTCTTGTCATCCAACTAGGCACTTTGCACCTAAAATCAGCTGTCATAACAGCCTTTGAATGTATTCAAATAAAGTAAAATGAGGATATTTAGGGTAGTTTTGGAAAATATGTCTTGAAAAGTCATAGCCTTATTAGAGACACCACAATAGTATTTCACAGAGGTTAATTTTTTTTAAAGGAGCTGTTCAATGGGTCCATTCAGGTTAAGGCTCAGTGTCCAAATAGAATTTACAGCACTGAAAAATTCTGCACCATTTTTTTCTTGCCTACATTACTTTAAAGCTGTTAACCTAAGTGCTACAAAATGCATTTTGAAATATTTATATTTTCATACACTTAGTCTGTCCTAACAAACCTCTGGTGTAGAAAGTGTCACATCCTCAGGGCAAAGGTTATGGTGCTACATTACAGCAAATACAATGATTTATGTGTGATAAAAACACTCTTCTGACCAAATCTGTACAGAGAAAGCAAAAACACATGCCCGTTAGATTATGTGAATGAAAGAGCTACATTTGAATATTTCACATGCTCTTAATTTTAGAAATTGCCCACATCATGGATACATGTATTATCTTCTGCAGAAACAGAGAATCTACATTTAGAGCTTTGTGTTGTGCCACAACTCACATTTAATCTGAACTCACATTTAAATCTGCACAGAAAAATGTATTATTATTTTGTAATACCTTCAGCACTACAAAACAATTATTTTCACAGTGATCCCTCTCTCAATGTCTCTCTCTCTAGACATTTCAAGGCCTTTTCAAATCAGCTGGAGAGTAAGTGTGAGTGAGGCATGCATAATAAATGTGCATGTGATTCTCGTTTGTTTTACACAATTTCTCCTGAGGTTTCTGATCATGCAGCATGAAAGTCAGTAGATTGTATTTGGAGGAGATGCAGCATTTTCCTCAATGTGTACTGAGCAATCTAGAAGAAAATGGATGACCAACTGGTAACTTCTAGACTGCATTCATCCTCAGAGATTATTTGATGTAGCCTCCAAGAGTCTGCAGGTTTTTGTGGCCTGCGCTTCTGGGCAAGACCAAATTAGGTCTCTATTTAAAGGAAATAAAGTACATGCTCATGATTCTTCTAGAACAACTTTGAAGCATATGGAAAAAGCTTGGAAATATTTCCTGAAATAAACTTTCCCTGGTTTGTATATGGAATCGGTAGTACAAAAATATATATATATTTTCCTTCACCCTATTCAGCATTACATTTATTCTTTGTAGCTTCCAGTAGCTGACTTTTCGAGATCGTTTGGTCATCAAGGATTATGGCAATTTTAAGAAACTGGCTGTGCCAATTCTAAAATATATTGCTTCCACAGGTCTAAGGAACTGAAAAAGTATGGTCACTGTAGAGTGAAGTGCATTCCTATTATTTCATAACAGATGTGGGATCGCTGATAATAATAGTGTTGGTAAAAACAATTATGCTTCCTGGCATTGAATAAGATCCAGCCCACAATTTTTTTGTTGTGGAAAAATTGGAGGATATTTTAGCATCAGAGGTATCCCCATTATTGGGGCGGGGGGGGACTGATCTGGAATTCAAGCTATTATTTTCAGATTCTAACCCCCATCCTTAATCAAATTTACTCAACTTACTGATAATTAAAATATTGGAATTTTTTAAAAAAAATTAGGGAAGGGGGAATATATGAATGAGAAAGAAGCTTTGCTGTTGTGAACAATATGAGCAGTCTTAACCATATCAGAAGATAATTTTTTAAAAATTAAAAAATGGAATTGCTGGAAAACCTCTATTTTTAGTAAGTGATGGAATAACAGAATTTTAAACTAATGTGAAAATGGAATTTATGTGCAAAAGGGACCATCTGTACAGCATCAGTTTTCAAACAATTGAGGAATAGCATGTCATATTTAAAATTAGGAATATTGTAATTCCATGAATTCAGATTTGAAATTGATTCAATAATAATTGTGATCTATACAGATTTTAGTCTTTTAAAATCCTGTTGGTTTAACTAACTTTTCTACTGATGTCAGTTAATACACATTGGATCTGGCTTGGTCCAGCCCAATGCTTTTTACCATAGGATATGGCACTTCAAAATGCAGGCCCAGCCATGACCACATAAAGCAACTAATTTAATTCATCTGATTAATAGCTTACCTTTCCCTTACCAATAATTGCATAGCAATGTAGTTTAGCAGGATGTTTAAAGCTGCAACTTTATGTACATTTGCTGTCTTTATATTCAAATTAATTGGAGCTTTGCTATTGATTTCTGTAGGTTATATACAATGACTCCAACCTAATTTAGAAGCCTGTGACAGTTGTATATTCTAATTTAAATGCTCTAATTAGGTAATCGAACTAGTGTTTATTTTGTAAATTTAGAATCCTGAATTTGTTTCAGCTCTTTTCAGCAGAAGCAGAGGCCAGTGAAACTGGTCAGTGTTTCTGGAATGACTGTTGCTGAAAAGTCTGCTTCCATTCTTCTTTTTGGAAAGTAATAGTAATAATAAACATGTCAGCATTTTGGACCACCGGCTGCTGTCAAGATTAAGTGAAGTACTATGGAGCAAAGCCAGTTTGCTATTGGAACAAGTTGAGAGCTTTCTCTGAATGGCTATAGTATAAATGTAAAGCCTCTGTAATAATTCAGCCTCTTTAATTCCCAACCAAGGAACTCTAAAAGTTGTAACTCTGAATGGCAGTGAATCTGTCAATTACATCTCTGCACCTGACAGAACTACAATTCCATGAGAATTCTAACAGGATACCGAAGAGTGAAAAAGAGTAATTTCTATGCAGAGGGCTTTTATGCTGTAAACATACTGTTTTCTATAGCAAGTTACACATTGTATTGCATCCAGGATTTCACACTGCAATGGGTAGCATGCTTTCGTTTTAGGCTTTGGGTTCATAAATTTACTACTAAGTTCTGTCAAAACTAATATAGTGTTGACAGAACTTGAGTCTGGTTTCAAATCTGTCCCACTTTGTAGTTATTTCTTCAGTCATCGTTCACTTGTGAAATTGCTCCAGGAGTGGGTTGAACTATCAAATCTGGAAAAGTGCACTGCACATCTCTCAAGAACTTGGAAACTTACTGGCAATTAAATCTTACCATTACTGTATATCAAACCAGACATGGGGAAGGGGGGCGTTGGTTGGTTTTGCTTTTTCTTAACATAATTATTTCCTTTCTGTTCCATTTTAATGGCTTGGATTGGGGTTTGTTCCTACTCATGTTGAAAAACGGCAACAATACGTGTGCAATTTAACTATGGAAAGCTGTTTGCTATTTAAAAAAATAAAAAAAAACTGGTACACTTTGTTTCCTGCTCAATAATATATTAAAAGTTATTTGTTGTTATCAGTGCTCAACAAGGATGGACAAAAGCAAGTATGCACAGCAAAATACAGCATTTCCATTAATAGCACAGAGCAGGGGTGGTGAACCTTTTGGAGACCGAGTGCCCAAACTCCAACCCAGAACCCACTTATGTATCATCAGGTGCCGGGTAGGCATGGCCCATTGGATGGGTGTGGCCCATTGGGTAGGCGTGGCTGTGGTGGTAACGGCAGACTGGGTGGGACTAAAAAGTTCAATCAATTCCAACTTTGCGAGATCTTGTTTTTCCTGCGAGTTTAAATTGATTGATTGATTGAACCTTTTTTTTTTTTTGCACACGGCGGCGGAGGCCTAAAGCAAAAAGGTTTTATAAAACCCAGCTGAAGGCCTAGGACTGCGGCAACAGCGCACGTGCCCACAGAGAGGGCTCTGTGTGCCACCTGTGGCACGCGTGCCATAGGTTCGCCACCACGGGCATAGAGGCCATCAGATTATACTAGGCCTAGTGGTGGGATTTAGCCTGTTTGCACCAGTTCGGTAGAACTGGTAGCTAATTTTTTATTGCCCAGGCCCAGAATGGACTTCTGGAAGGGGCATCCACATAGAGAACCGGTTGTTCACATATTTGAATCCCACCACTGGCTAGGCCTCATATAGTAATTATGCATCATTACACAGAAGCAATCTCATCAGCTGAAGTACATCTGAAGCAATGGTGTCCACTCTATATGGAATCGCATATACTTGTTTGTTCTTGAAATTTGTTTCAGCCTGCAACTTAAAGTTGTTCTTAGTTCTGGAGCAGTTGCAAGATTCTTTGAATAGCCCACTGAGGCTATTCAGCTAATGATATATAGCCAAAGCAATCTGATCTATCAAGAGATTGTTCTGTATTCCTGGGGACCACTACTACTAACTACTCCTAATAGCCACTACTGTCACCAGTACAACTTACTTGTGATTCTATGCACTGCTGTGACCTCCAGTCTTCTATGTGGTGCTCAAATTTATTTTCTCTCTCTCCCACTCTGGCAAAAAATTAAAATGATATGAAATATGCTGCAGCGGACCTCATTTCCCTACAATGCACACAGAAAAGTACCAAGGGAGTGTCTTCTTGGTTTTGCACCACTTCAAGGTCAACTCTGGAAGTTTCTAATCTCATATCGGTGGTTTGGGTGAGCAGAGTCATTCCTAAATCTTCTTCTGTGGAAATTACATCCACGTTGGTTCCCTCCCTCACTACACCTCTGCAGATCTTGAAGGCGTTCCATTTTGTCATTGGTGAGGATTTTCACTTCAATGTGCTTCCTACCTCTTGGGCTTAAATTAACCATTGCTTGATTTCCCTCTGGTAGAGGTTCAGCATCTTGCCCTATAGTTTGTCTCTTCCTGCTTTCATTGTTAGAGCTTATCTTCCCCTTCACTCAATCCAGCGGCTATATCAATATGCAATTGTAGTTGCAGCTACCGGAAAATGTGCCAAGTTGCAAAACTGATGAGATGCTATCATTTCACCTTCACAATTCATAGCTGCTTTTAAATGAAAGAGAGAAATGGGCATAAGGCATTTGGGAAGCTTTCAGAGCCCTTCAGTGCTGTGGTTTACGTATTTTTTATAATCAATTTTACCTCAGATAGCTTCTCTTCATAGCAACCTCTCAAAAGTTTTTAGGAAATGATTAGATAAAGACAAATGCCTCCTATACTAAAAGAGATACTGAATAGGAGATGCTCAGTTGGTTTGTGTGGAATGAAGGAGATATTTGTTATACCATAGCTGATTATAGCTCACGGAGTGGGGCACTGATGATAAGATCCCATTGGTCAAATGGAGAAAAAGAGGGTTTAGCACCAACCGAGTTATAATCTTTTCATCATTTCAAGGTTGGCAAAAGTATAAGTGACAGGGAGTCACTTTGAAATAGCTTTTGGAGGGATGGGGTGATGGAGAAACAGGTGATTGGGAATTGCACGGAGCTTTATCCCAAGCTTATTCACTTCCGCTATTCAGTCACTAATAACCAAATAAATATGTACAAACTGCATTTCTTTGTAATATACATTACAGTCAGCCCAGGGATTTTTGGATTTGAGGATAGTCTCAGCATGTGAAAAATTCAGAAAATGCCAAACTTGAGTCTGCTGGCATGTCTGTCTGTCTGTCTGTCTGTCTGTCTGTCTGTCTGTCTCTCTCTCTCTCTCTCTCTCTCTCTCACACACACACACACACACACACACACAAATAAAAGAGAAACAATTATCTACCTCTCCCCTATCTAGGACACCCTGAACAGCTGCTCTTGGCAGTGCTGAGGTTGGGCCTAATATAGAGTAGAGGCCTCAGCCCAAGCACAACTGTTATTACTCAAAAACGCCACCTTGTGCCATTCCCCAAGGCAATTGCCCCTGCGACTCAGTGCTACCCAGAATCTGCCATGCCATTTACCTTCAGGCAATACTTTCTTTCTGTAGACAGAACCCTGTGGATTACATGAGGCTGCTCTGGGGCTCACAAGGCCTTCAATCTTGAGTTGGCTTTGGAGAATACTCTTCTACAGCCTCTGCAGCTTCCAAAAACCACACAGCAGCATGCCTTGTTCTTGTGTGAGTTTCAAAGGCTCCAGAGACCAGTCAGGAGTACACCCCATTCTCTCATTACCTCTACAGCCTTCAAAAATCACATGAGAACAAGGCATGCTTTCAAGAATAGTTATTGGTGGGTATTGGTGAACACTGGGATGTCACCCCAAAATGCCATGGCATGTCACCTTTGATACACATGACGGGTTCATTATCAGGGCACTAAATCATCCTTCCCTAAGGTGAGTGTATTTAAAGGGGCTGAGGAAGAGAGAACCAGATTTCAAATTACAATATTGTTTTAAAATTACGATTGAAAAATACAACAATGCACATTAAAATCTCAATGTAGAAGCATGACAAGAGAGAAAATTTTAAAAAATTAAAATTGGTAAAAAATCACTGAAATAAGGCATTTATCACATGTGAAAAATTGGATTAAACAACTTCAGGATAATAATAATAATAATAATAATAATAATAATAATAATAATAATAATAATAATAATAATAATAATAATAATAATAATAATAATACTAATAATAATAAGTTGGAAGGGACCTTGGAGGTCATCTAGTCCAACCCCCTGCTCAGGCAGGAAACCCTATACCATTTCAGGCAAATGGCTGTCCAGTCTCTTCTTAAAAACCTCCAGTGTTGGAGCATTCACCACCTCTGGAGGCAGGTTGTTCCACTGGTTAATTGTTCTGTCAGGAGGTTTCTCCTTAGTTCTAGGTTGCTTCTCTCCTTGACTAGTTTCCATCCGTTGCTTCTTGTCCTGCTTTCAGGTGCTTTGGAGAATAGCTTGACTCCCTCTTCTTTGTGGCAGCCCCTGAGATATTGGAACACAGCTATCATGTCACCCCTCACCCTTCTCTTCATTAAACTACATATACCCAATTCCAGCAACCGTTCCCGATAATGTTTTAGCCTCCAGTCCCCCAATCATCTTTGTTGCCCTTCTCTGTACCCTTTCTAGAGTCTCGACATCTTTTTTACATCGTGGTGACCAAAACTGGATGCAGTATTCCAGGTGTGGCCTTACCAAAGCATTGTAAAGTGGTATTAGTACTTCACTTGATCTTGATTCTATCCCTCTGTTAATGCAGCCTAGCACTGTGTTGGCTTTTTTGGCAGCTGCAGCACACTGCTGGCTCATATTGAAGTGATTGTCTACTAGGACTCTGAGATCCCTCTACTATACCTGTGCATTTGATTTTTCCTGCCTAAATGTAGAACCTTACTTTTTTCACCATTGAATTTCATTTTGTAATGAATGTACGGAGTCATTAAAAAGGTTAAGTTTTTCGCTGGCTTAAGAAGGAGCAAGAAACTCACTTCATACAAAAGCTTTACAGATTTTTCTACAAGTCAGTCAAATTCATATGGAAGCAAGTGGTTCCAAGCCATTTAATTCTTTAAAGGTCATAACTAGCATCTTGAGCAAAGCTTTGTATTGTGCCAATACATTTAGAACAAGAATAGAGTGATATGCCAATCAAAACCCTCCCTGGTAACTATAGCAATTGAACCATTTTCAGAATATGACTTATGATGTGTCAACAAGGAATGGATTTGAACCAACCTTTACTTCATATCCCTACTAGCTCATCTATTTATCAAGTCTATTCTACAGCAAGGATACACCATCCTCTATACATACATCCAATGCCTTTCAATTGGAATAGTTCTTACTATCCTTCCAAAGGTATGCTTTGAGCTGTTTGTTTCCTTTGTAGGACATAACTAGCAAAGCAATATGCACTAATATTTGTCTAAGATCAGTTCAATTGCATACATTAAGGTACTGTGAAACCCTTTGTGAGATATATAGAACCACAACATGGAGCAGAAGATTAATAAAAGCTTTATAAGTACGGCAAAACTAAAACTCATGAAATATATCTAGGACACATGTTTAGCAATATAAGCATATCCTTAGAAAATTTATATTTATAAATTTTACCATATATTTTAAAAACAAAACTTCAGCTTTTTTTCATGTCTGATAAGTTTGAGGTTTTCCAAGTAGACTGAAAAATCTCTTATGTCTTCCACCCCCTTTTTTCTTATCTCCCTTACTTCATTTGTTTTGTATTTTACATATAATTTTATTAAGAATCTTTATTACAAGAGTAAAAACAAAAACAAACTAAACTTACAGAAAGAGAACAGAAAATAATAAAAAGTGCAGAGAAAAAGGAAAACAAAGAATAAAAAGTGAAGAAAATAATAAAAAGAAAACAAATATATAAAGAAGTGGCTTTCAACTTTCATCAGAACAAACATAAACAAACTTGGTGACTCTTCACCCCCTATGTGGTTACAAATAGGGATCTCTTCAATCACATATCCCATCCCTTATCTTAACCCATCCCAAATTCATCAAATATCAATATGATGTGCTTTCTTTTCAATTCATCTTTATCCAATCACATAGATTTCTTCAAGGCTTTAACAAGCCTCTTTTTTAAATTCAATGGGAAAAATTTTTCCAGGTCATTTTCTACAAATATCATTTGTATTTCTCTTTTAGTTTTTAAAACTTCAGCCAGTTTCATTTTGCATATCCAGTAAAGCATCCTTATTCAAACCATTCTCTTGGCCTGTCATTTGTAGTTTAACTCTCCCTACTTTCTGTGTGTTGTCAGATATTTGCTCACCATCTGCCTCTGAGCCAAATAAAGCATCTCAGCATCCTTTGCCTTTGGGACAAGGATATAAGAAACGAGGCTCAGGTGCCCACAGTTTGGCTGAATGGTACAAAGGAAAGGAACCAGCGTCAAAGTGCCCTGTGAAAATGGCTTGCCAGCTGTGGGTGAGTGGGTGGGTTGTCAATTTAAAAAGTGACTGCCACACTCAAATATGCTTGCATCTTGAGGAATATGAACACTCTACTCCTTCTGCTGGAATGAGGCCACTTCTGTTGGGGGATTGTTTGCTCTCAGGTCTCACCTTTGCACTATCATTCAACCAAGCCACAAGAGAGGCAGAATAGGCCCACCTGTGCAAGGATCTTGCTCCCAGATCTTCTTTCTCAGTGATATCCGCTGGAGTTAGCTTTAAGTATAGATACCTACACTTGCTTGCTTGTTTCCTTTTCCCTCCTCAGTGCTTCTCCTTCCTGATTACAACCATGTCAATTATCCAGTAATTATTCCACAGAAATTGTGCTGGAAATCCTTCTGTTACTGTAATTCAGGGGTGTCAAACTCAATTTCATTGAGGGCCGCATCAGCATTGCGGTTACCCTCAGGCGGCCAGGTGGGTATGGCCAGGGTGGGCGGTGCCTACTGGGTGGGCGTGGCTAGAGTGCGTATGGCCTACTGGGTGGGCGTGGCCAGCTCTACATCGTCCGCATCAAGGGTGCCTATGGGGGCCCGGGCAGGAGTGGGACAGATCTGAGGGTCTCTGGCAGAAGGAGGGTCTCTGGGCCAGGGCCAAGGCAGTGGCGGCCGTTCCCTCACTGTTTCCAGGATGGCTTCGCGGGTCACATGAAACCACTTCGTGGGCTGGATCCGGCCCCCGGGCCTTGTGTTTGACATGTCTGCTGTAATTAAATAAAGCTAGGGAGATTTCAGCTCACGGCATTTGGCATAACTGGAACAAAAGATCTCTGCAGCTTCTTCCCACTGGTACATTTTCTAAAAAGAGGAACTGGACAGAAGCAGGATTGGATGAAAAAAGGTTAGTTTTTCCAAAAACCTATCAGTAACATCCAGTCCATTTTTCTCTGCAGAGGAAAACACCTGCTTCTTCTGCATTATACAGAGATGGGTGTAAAAGGACAACAAACTGGGTACCCGTATGAATGAAGCACTAGAGCAGACATGTCAAACACAAGGCCCGGGGGCTGCATCCGGCCCGCAAAGTGGTTTCATGTGGCCTGCGAAGCCATCCTGGAAACAGTGAGGGAACGGCCCCCACTGCCTTACCTAGAGACCCTCCTTCTGCCAGAGACCTTCAGATCTGTCCCACTCCTGCCCAGGCCCCCATAGGAGAGCTGGCCATGCCCACCCAGTAGGCCATACGCACTCTAGCCACGCCCACCCAGTAGGCCACGCCCACCCAGGCCATACCCACCCGGCCCCTTGAGGGCAACTGGAATGCTGATGCGGCCCTCAATGAAATTGAGTTTGACACCCCTGCACTAGAGCAAGATTACACAAAAGATGCTAATAAAGAAAACCACCTGAAGTTAATTATGGTCAGAAGCAATTGGTTCTGGGAACTTGGGAGGGGGGAATAGGACATGAAACATTAGTGAGGATGGCCTGCTAATGATGCCTGAAGACATTGGATGAGGAGAGAGAGAGAGAGAGACAGACAGACAGACAGACAGAGACAGAGACAGAGACAGAGACAGAGACAGAGACAGAGAGAGAGAGAGCCAGGACACATGGGGAGATGGTGCTCCATTCCCATAAAAGGCAGGTCTAAATGGGTGACATTCATATGCCATAATTCTTTTCAATCTTCCTTTTGTTTTGACCTAAGCCAGGAAACATCTTCTAAAACAGAGCCTGACACAGGGGACATGGAGCATATGAGAGCTGCATATGCTTCCCCAGGCCCCATTCTGTGCTCCCAGTGCATCCTTAGAATATTTGGATAAAAACATAAAAACAAAGCCACCAATTTTCAACACATTTTGTTTCCTTGTATTGGGGATTAAAATAAGCAAATACAAGTGAAACTCGAAAAATTAGAATATTGTGCAAAAGTTCATTTATTTCAGTAATGCAAATTAAAAGGGGAAACTAATATATGAGATAGACTCATTACATGCAAAGCAAGATAGTTCAAGCCGTGATTTGTCATAATTGTGATGATTATGGCGTACAGCTCATGAAAACCCCAAATCCACAATCTCAGAAATTTAGAATATTACATGCAATCAATAAAACAAGGAGTGTACATAGAACAATATCGGACCTCTGAACAGTATAAGCATGCATATGTACTCAGTACTTGGTTTGGGCCCCTTTTGCAGCAATTACTGCCTCATTGCGGTGTGGCATGGAAGCTATCAGCCTGTGGCACTGCTGAGGTGTTATGGAAGGTCAGGATGCTTCAATAGCGGCCTTCAGCTCTTCTGCATTGTTCAGTCTCATGTCTCTCATCTTTCTCTTGGCAATGCCCCATAGATTCTCTATGGGGTTCAGGTCAGGCGAGTTTTCTGGCCAATCAAGCACAGTAATCCCACAGTCATTGAACCAGGTTTTGGTGCTTTTGGCAGTGTGGGCAGGTGCCAAGTCCTGCTGGAAAATGAAGTCAGCATCCCCATAAAGCTCATCTGTGGAAGGAAGCATGAAGTGCTCCAAAATCTCCTGGTAGACGGCCGCGTTGACCCTGGACTTAATGAAGCACAGTGGACCAACACCAGCAGATGACATGGCTCCCCAAATCAACACAGACTGTGGAAACTTCACACTGGACTTCAAGCATCTTGCAGTGTGTGCCTCTCCATTCTTCCTCCAGACTCTGGGTCCTTGGTTTCCAAATGAGATGCAAAAGTTGCTCTTATCAGAAAAGAGGACTTTGGACCACTGAGCAACAGACCAGGTCTGTTTTTCTTTAGCCCAGGTAAGACGCTTCTGACATTGTTTGTTTTTTCAGGAGCGGCTTGACAAGAGGAATACGACATTTGAAGCCCATGTCCAGGATCCGTCACTGTGTGGTGGCTCTTGATGCACTGACTCCAGCCTCCATCCACTCCTTGTGAAAGTCCCCAACACTTTTGAATGGCCCTTTCCTGACAATCCTCTCCAGGCTGCGGTCATCCCTGCTGCTTGTGCACCTTTTTCTTCCATACTTTTCCCTTTCACATAACTTTCTATTAATGTGCTTTGATACAGCACTTTGGGAACATCCAACTTCTTTTGCAATTACCTTTTGAGGCTTTCCCTCCTTATGGAGGGTGTCAATGATGGTTTTCTGCACAACTGTCAGGTCAGCAGTTTTCCCCATGATTGTGATTCCTACTGAACCAGACTGAGAGAGCATTTAAAGGCTGAAGAACCCTTTGCAGGCGTTATGGCTTAATTAGCTGATTAGAGTGGGACACTTTGAGACTAGAATATTGCACCTTTTCACAATATTCTAATTTTCTGAGATTGTGGATTTGGGGTTTTCATGAGCTGTACGCCATAATCATCACAATTATGACAAATCACGGCTTGAACTATCTTGCTTTGCATGTAATGAGTCTATCTCATATATTAGTTTCCCCTTTTAAGTTGCATTACTGAAATAAATGAACTTTTGCACAATATTCTAATTTTTCGAGTTTCACCTGTACTTTTACAGTTTAATTTCATCCAATCCAAGTGCAGCATAGGAAGAACTGAATATCCATCTTAGGGATAGATTTTCGTGGAGGAAAATCTATCTAAGTGGCCCCCAGCAATTAAAAATATCTTGATGGCACATAATCAATTAGTCATCCTGTTCCACATACGTCAATGCTTTAACCACATGCATATCAAATATGCCATTTCGTGCTTGGAATTTAAATAAAAAGAAAACAAATTGCAAAACAAGCAAACAAACCCAGTGACTCAGTTTTCCAAAAGCTGTATTGATATTAGAAATATATGTCTTTTGTCTGAAAACTCTTAATATAAAACAAAAGGTACAACATAGTTATATCTGCATTGTAAGATGTGCTGTTCAACACCTCTTTATTTGAAGGGAAGGGTCTCAGGTCTGGCGCAAAAAAGGACTTAGGCTCTCCATTTCCAGCATATGTTATGTATTTCATAGGCAGAAAGTTAATTTTCTGAAACTTTGGAAGGCCGCTGCCAGTTAATGTAAGCTTCATGACCTCTAGAGATTTAGGGAAACTTGGGAAACACTTGGGTCTGGGAAAGAATGGATTTTAACCAAAAATATAAAAGACTACCACTTTTTCTGAACACTCAAGATTTATTGCTTTTTTAAAAAAAATAAACATGCATTTATTTTGTGTTCTTTTGGTTGAAGCTGAAGAGAACAATTGTGCATTATCTGGATATCTGGATATCCTTTGCTCTCAAGACTGTGGCATGATGGATAGTTCCATAAATTCGATATGTAAACCTACTAGAAATGGTTGGTGATGCACTTAGCAATGTCAAAATAGCACAACTTCCTCTTCTCTAGATGCCCATAGAATTCTGGGAGCCTAATGTTCTTTCTTCGGCTGGCCAGTTGGCTGTTAAGTTCTGTGTTTGTACCTATATGACTATGGGTACCTGTATAAGGTAAAGGTAAAGGTAAAGGTTCCCCCGCACGCACATGCGTGCTAGTCGATTCCAACTCTAGGTTCCGACTCTAGGGGGCGGTGCTCATCTCCGTTTCAAAGCCGAAGAGCCAGCGCTTGTCCGAGGACGTCTCCGTGGTCATGTGGCCGGCATGACTAGACGCCAAAGGCGCACGGAACGCTGTTACCTTCCCACCATAGTGGTCCCTATTTTTCTACTTGCATTTTTACATGCTTTTGAACTGCTAGGTTGGCAGAAGCTGGGACGAGTAACAGGCGCTCACTCTGCTACGCGGCACTCGGGATTCGACCTGCCAAACTGCCGACCTTCCGATCGACAAGTTCAGCGTCCTAACCCACTGAGCCACCGCGTCCTGTACCTGTATACTCACATATAAATAGATGATTCCAAATCAGTTCAAAGGGGTGCAAAGGCACACACACACACATATGTGTACAAGCACCATGCCAAAATACAATGAATAAAATTCCAACTATTATATATTACAATGCATTAATTAGCTATCTCACATATTTTCAGGCTGGTAAAATACAGTACTTTGAAACCTTTTCTTAAATAGTAAGAATGCATTCATCACCTTCTTGAAGAACATTGTTGTAGATCACTGTATTACTGTTTTTTAAACCATTTCTACACTGCATTTATTGATTTCATATTTATGTACTTTTATTTTTACTAATTATATCAATATTTAAGGGATAAATTATTACCAAGCATTATATTTTAATTGCTAGATAATTTTTATGTTGTTGGGTGGCTGTGAAATTACTGTATTTATTGGTATCTTACTGCTACTTTGATTTTCCTTTTGAAGAAAAAACTAGAGTCAAAATGTTGATGAAACAATTTAACCTAATTGGTGTTTGAACATCTCTCAGTTAAAAGAAAATCAATTGTTTCTGCATTATCACAGAACCACAGAATGTAATGGGTGGAAATGACCTTGTCCATCTCCTTCTTATGATCAGCTGTAGATAAAATAATAGACAAGGAAAGTGGAAATGTCATATAGCAGGTAAATATTCACCAGTGAATAGAATAGAATAGAATAGAATAGAATAGAATAGAATAGAATAGAATAGAATAGAATAGAATAGAATAGAATAGAATAGAATAGAATAGAATAGAACAGAATAGAATAGAATAGAATCTGGAAGGGACCTTGGAGGTCTTCTAGTCCAGCCCCCTGTTCAAGCAGGAGAGTCTGTGCCATTTCAGACAAGTAACTGTCTAGTCTCTTTTTAAAAACCTCCAGTGATGGAGTGCTCACGATTTCTGAAGGCAAGCTGTTCCACTGGTTATCTAGGTGTAGGTCATGTATGCAATTTTTCAGTGGACAATCCTTTATCTGGAGATGAAAGTGTACTTTAAAGATAATGATGTGTAAGAATTGACTTTAGGGGATCTCAAATTTGCGTATTAATGATTAATATTTGCATAACAGGCTGAATGGAAGAACAAGAAATGATTTACTTTCGAAACCAAAAAAAAAACTTCAATGTGATGGTCTCCCTCCACAAACCTCTAAAGTAGCCACGACTAAGCTGCAAACAGAAGTTGTGTTTATGCTTCCTTATGCTCCAAAGTATTTCTTCCAAACTGTTTTTGAAGTACAGTACTGCACACCAGTCTTTTTTCTTTGAAGTTAACTTAATAACAGAGTTGGAAGGGATGTTGGAGGTCTTCTACCCAGGCAGGAAACCCTGTGTCATTTCAGACAAATGGTTGTCCAATCTCTTCTTAAATACCTGCAGTGTTGGAGCAAATGTGTAAAATTGTGCAAATGTGCAACTTCTAGAACAGAGGTGTCAAACTGCTGGCCCGCAGGCCAGACGCATCATCCAGAAGCCGCGCCCACCCCATTGCCGGCAATGGCAAAACAGTCCCGATACTTACAATCAAGTGATGCAGCAGAATGGGGGAAAAATTGAACAGACCAAGAGTAACACAGGGACAAATGCTTCATTCTTTCTCTTGGGTGGTTTCTCAACCAAAAGCAACCTTCTCTACCACCACCACCCAACCTAGAAGTTGCAGTTTGCCCTGCAAGAGGCAGTTTAAGGTATTCTAACATTTTTCATACTGCTGCAAGTAGGAACAGGTTTGAGAAACAATCCAGGAATGAGATAAAGGCCTTTCCTTGATAATGAATTAATGTGCTTTCACTGGTAAAAAGAACAGCCTCCTTTAAGGGATTCCCCCCCCCCCGATTTTAATCTCCATCCAAAAGCTGTTCTCTCAGCTTGCTAATTTCTCATTTTTACAGTTTGAATGCCAGTATTTTCAGGCTAATGATTGGTCATTGTCTGATGAATGACATGGCTAATATACTGTATCCAATCAGCCAGTGTCCAAAGGATTAGGGTTGACCACATCTTCCCAGATGCCCAAGATAGATTTCTGTTCATATCCATATCACCTGATCTATCTCCTTCAATCTGGGTGGTGAAACCCTTTTCATGCTTGTTATATTATTGTTATGATGGAAGGACCCTGTTGGCTTCAGCAAGAAAAAAAACACCATTGCTGTTAAAAGAAGGACAAACATGTTTAAATTCTTGGAAGGAAAATAAGGGCAGTGTCATGTGATCGAGGAAAGGCCTGGAATAGCTGGGGGATGCTGGAGCTACTGCCAATTGAAAGAAAGAGACACAGACTGCTCCATCACTACTACAGTGCCCCAAATCAGCCTTCTTCCTACTACCTTTATATAAAAATAAATGATAAGCTATTCAATATTCTTTGGGGATAGTTCAAAAATGTGGCTTCTGTTCAGCCACTCCATTACTTTCTTCTCCTCCTCCTTCCATAAAACAGAAACCACACACTCCCTTGAACTCCTACGTGTCCAGGAAACATGGAAACTGATGAAAAATATCCTCTGACGTTCAGGCAGCAGAAAGAGTCAGCCAAACCCTGGGAGGGAGAGAGAATAAAAGCAGTGTCATATGAGGCTTGGAAGAAAGAAGAACCCCTTTTGTCCAAATTAAAACTAGCAAACCAATCTTCCCAATGGTGTTCCCCCAGCACACAAGGTTGGGTTTGGCTCTCCCGCTTTCTATATTTATAAAACAGGAACCTCCAAATTGCATATCTGTTGGGGAACAGGAGATATGTGATCATGGAAAGGGGACAAGAAGCTCTTTCACTTCCATCATAACTTTTAAGGCTTTCCAACATCCAAGGAAGGGATTGAGCAAAAGAACGCGAGACAATAAACTTTCTCCCTGGGTTGTAAACTTTGCCCTCCAATGTGAGCTGGGGAGACTATCCTGCCTCTCACAAAGCATGATGTGTACTCAGGAGAAGAAGAAAAAAGAGAAAAAGAGAAAGAGAGAGAGAGAGAGAAATCAATGAGAAAGGCAGGTCATGGCCTCTTGGTTACTGAGCCTGCCCAGGCTTGCCTGGGTAAAGCATGATTTCAAACACCAATACTTGTGAGCAAGACCGCTCCCCACCCCTGGCCTTCTTTGCTTCCCTCCATTCTGGGGGAAATAGCGCGCTTCCCTCCTCCCAAACCATGAGCAAAAGTGTATGGGGAGGGGGGGTGCAAAGGAGGGAGAGAAAGACGTTGTGGAATCTATTTGTTTGTTTAAGCCAGTCAGTTTCACAAAGAGCCCAGCACTATTCTCCTGAGCTGTGGGAGGGAGCAAGGGAGGAATTGTTAAAAAAGGGAGTTTGGCCAACCGCGCAAATGTTTTACCATTGGCGGGGGCTGCTCAAACAGAATTGTGCAACGGTATTATTCAATAGCAATCATGCTGCTGGTCTTTTCTCATAAATCCACACGAGGAGTGAAATCCACCGTTTGGGTTAGGGCAATATGATCTCACAGAAGGAAAGTTAAGAGTCTTTCTAGACAATAGGTTTCTTGCAGATGGCCTCATTCTGGGGGGGGGAAAACCCCAATGCTGGCAATCACGTTATCCCGTGTGTTTCTGTTTAACTGATATTTCAGGCTACAGTAAGAAAGAGAAGAAACGATGGGGAAGCAGAGAGGGTTGTGAATGCAAGATGACAAGATATTTATGAAGGAGGCTGTCAGCCCTATGAGGAAGTTCAGGCAAGGAGAACGCCCCGAAATAGCAACTCCCACTTTAGTATAAGGTTATATTAACTTAATCTTGCAAGTCCAGAAGTATTTATCTCCCCCTATAATTTTAGTGTCCAAGAAACTAGGGTGGGTACCTTCTGAGATGTTTGCCACACCCCTACTCCTTCTGCAGGCTCAGCTGCCTCTTATCTGACTGTCTGCAACTCTTCCTTCTGTCTCCCAAGGTCATTGTCACATACTGTTACATTGGCAGGCCTGTTCCTAATAAATGCCTGTTTGGAAGGACTTCTGTGGCATGGAGTACAAACATCTTATTCTAGGCCAATGCTTAAGCTGAGGAGAAATGGAATTTCTCCCAAATAAATGACAAAATTATTTCCTGCTTGTATCTCTCCAGATATGCTGAATTTGTAATTCTCAGCATTACCAGCCAGGGTAATAGAATCATTTGTCATGCTATGAATTTTATTACCCAAAATGCATGGAGGACCTGAGCTGGTAAAGTCAGTTTTATAATGAGGACGATGCACTTTCATTTCTTCCCTGGATCAGGGTTTAAAATGGGGATCTGCAAGGTTTCATTTGATAAACTCTGATCACACCTTCTTTGACTGGCTCATATGTTCAGCTTTCTCAACCATGGTTTACTGAATAAATCTCAATGGCAAGGCACCCCCAAAAAGTATGAACCAGGATCCCCAGGCTTTTCTCATGCATGAAAAATGACACCATCTATTGTACCTCCCTCAGATCCCCTGGGACAGTTGTGGGATTCAGCCAGTTCGCACCACTTCGGCAGAACCAGTAGCTAATTTTTTGTTGCCCAGGCCCAGATGGACTTCCGAAAGTGGCATCCACACAGAGAACCGGTTGTTCACATATTTGAATCCCACCACTGCCCTGGGATTACTTGATTTACTCCCAGATTTAGCCATGTGAGATACCAACTAAAATACATTGCATATAAAGTTAGAACATAGAATAACAGAGTTGGAGGGACCTTTTAGGTCATCTAGTCCCAATTGTTGTATTTGTGAAATGCTATGAACATCAAGAATCCATCCATGTTAAATTTAACATCAGACAATTTTATATTGTGAATGGTCCAGAGATAACTGTGAGCAGGTAGTAGAAATAAGTAATGAAATTTTGTTCCAAAATGATGGCTTTTCTTGGAAGATCAGATCATTTCCTACATTCAGATATTGACAGAAGTCTCTGAAGTTTGTCCCTAAAATCCTGAGCAGTGACTATACAGCATGGAATCGAAGAGCAAAAGTTCTGCATAATAGAAGTTTGGATCAGTACATTTATGATTTGGTTGGTATTTTTCCTCCCCTCCCCTGCCCAGCTCTCCGACAATCTATCTTCTTTTTCAATTGGGCAAACACGAACACCTCAAAACACTTAACTGACTTGGAGAAAATATAACATAAGCCTTTCTTTTCTCTCTGGTTCTTGCTGTCCTTTTATAGGTTGTTTTTTTCTTTTCTTCACTGAGCATAGAGGCTGGCATCGATCCATCTTGGCAACAATCTGCTTTCACTTGCTAATCATTCTAAATATTGAAAATCAACGCCTAGAATAAACAGCTCTGCAATGGGGCCAGTCTTTGCTCAGTTTGGAAATGCTAATCTAGTAGTCTTTGTTTCCTTCTGTGGATTTGAAGCCTTGCCTTCTGAGCAAGTCACAGCTGATGGATCTCCAGACCTTCCCTCCTCCCACTTCTGTTTACATTTTTTTCCCTCTCATTCTGAAAATCCAGCGCCTTTTTACATTTCTTGCTAGGGTGGGAAAAAAAAAAGTAAGGAATGGTGCAGAGGAGCAGAAGGGGTGGACACATGTCGCATAGTAATGAAGAAACTAGACTCCAAAGTTTAGGAATTCCCAGCTTCTGGCGTGTGAAGAAGGTTCCAGAAGTTCAAATATTCTATGTGCATCTGCTTCCTTATTGTGCATAATGAGACATCACGAGTATGGACTTTTTAAAGTCTGTGTCTGTGTGTGTGTGTATGTAGGAAATGGTTATATTTGTTCTTTTCAGCCAGAAAATCTCAAGACAGTGAGTTTCTTGAGCCACGAGTCTAATCCAGGATCAAACAAGATGTTCAAAGTGTAATAGTCTCATTATCCAATTTTCTTTCTCCAGTGCTGGTATCATTGAATTTTAATTCTGCACCCTAAATAATGTTAGGATTCAGTAGACAGGTTTTGCTTTCCTAATCAAATGGCGAATAGCCATTTCACATATTCACTAGGTTACGAGGTGATAACAAAGAGAGGTTGTTTGGTCATCTGGAATTTTTGCATCATTGATCTGGCAACTCTTCTGTAAGCCAACTTCATATTAATGATATTAAGAAATAACTTTTATGTTGTTCTTTATGCCATGAAACAGCCATGGATAATTTAATTAGCATTTTTTCTGTTCACAACACTGTGAGCCAAAATCTAACCTTATTGATTGGGCTTAATTAATTCAGTTAAGTTAAAAATTACTGGCTAGGTTCAATATGCCATGCAAACCTAGTATACACTTAAAACAAAACTTCTACAGGTCAAAACACAGCAAGTATTGCTGATCCAGTGTTATAGTCCAGGCACCCCACACTGCAGACAATACTTAAGACACAAATAATTGTTCTTTGCAAAGGCAAGCTAAACACCCAGAGGCACTGGCACAGTATGTCTTCAGCAAAATCCCTTGGGATGGAAATTCCCTATCAAGAGACTGTGCTCAGAACTAATGATGTTTAGATGATTGCAGAAGAAGTCTCTATGATAACTCAGCAATGGAAGAAGAGAGTGTCATCTTTTGTGCTCAGGTATATAAGGTTCCCTAAATTGCCAGGCTGAGGTACACTTGAACCTAAACTGCCTTTAATTCAAAAAGTTAATGTGGTTGAAATTGTACCAGTGCAGGTTACTCAGAGAATGAACTGCAAAGATTCAGACATGAATAAGCTATGTTTTTAAAAAATGGCAGTACTCCTTGTGCACAAGACAACTGCACATCCCAAACTTAAAAGGATTATATGTAACAGGTATGTATAACTCTGAAACAGATAAGAGACCTGTTAGGGAACATGGGTTTGACTTTGTATTTGAACGAAGCAAGCAAGAAGGTATAGGAGTAAGTGGAACTGGATTTTGACTAGACTAATAGTTTGCTGTCATTTAAAATCAAATTCCCCAAATTTGACAAACTCAAATTTTAGGTGATCATCGTGATGCAAGAATCCTGCATCTTTTTTGAATGCTGACAATTCATCAGACAAAAAAACCCAATTATTCCTCAACAAATGTCCAGAAAAAGCTAAAATGAAATGTTCTCTTACTGATAACAGTAGTGCCTCCTGGATGTGTTGAATTACAGCACTCCTAATTCACAACCAACTACTCTTGTTGTCAGCCCAAGGCCAATTTTTGTAGGCAGTAATTCCTTGAGAAATACAATTCATTGAAAAACATATCCAACCCCCTTCCCTAGAATGCAGGAGAGGCCTGGAGGGGAGGTTTCTGTCAGATGGAAGGGGGTGGAAGGAACTGGCAGTCTTGCTCCTGAATGACAAACATCAAAATAAGTCAAAACAACAGAGCAAGTAAAGTGTTTCCTTGGCTTGGAGATAAGCATGATGAACCTGCCATTATAGAGCAAGGCACAAAAGGAAAAGCCGGTTGAAACAGAAGAAAAGGTGGCAACACCATGGGGCAGTCAGTATTGCTTTCCAGATGAGCTCATTTGCTCTGAATTGCCAAAGTTTGTTTGAAATTTATGTTCCTACTTGCTTATTGGGTTGCAAGACCACAGGACTGTGAGCTAATATCAGCTTTTTTGAACCTGGTACACTAGGTCTACAGTTCCTATCATTTTCAGCTACTATAGTTACTGTATGGGTATTGTCACTCAACATATTTAGAGAAGGTGAAGACAATGGATATGGTGGACCGAGTCTGGGAGTATAGGAATATCTGTGGAAGAATTACAAACTGTAGTTCAAGTTGGTGTTTACCCATGCATGCAGTCACCAGGAATCAAGGCCTAATTCAATGACACCTAGCCAATTGGTTAGCTAAGATTCAGACAGCATCATTTTGTGGAAAGCTGCCTCACAATATGCATGCTTGTGCTGAAAAAAACACATGTTCATGGAAAGAGTCCCACTTTAGGAAGCCCATCTCCTTTTCCTGTAGTTCCAAGAAATTCCACCACAAGGATTTATCTAAGCAATGTTAGCCTTTCCTTGATACCCTTTTCCTTCCTAGGTGCCTGTTGCACTCCTTTGAACTTTTCCCCCAGGCCTTCCTTTCAGTCCTTCATTTGAGTCCATTTACGAATACTTTGAACGGAATGAACGAAAGGCTCTCTAATGGTAGAGAAATGTTACGAATCCACTCTCAAATCAAAGTGGCCCAAGAATAGTCAAGCTAAGAGAGGTCCTAGCCCCTGGCTGTCCTGTTTAGCACTACTGTAGAGCTGTGCTCTGTGTCCTGCAGAGCAACCTGCCCCGGGGAGCTCTTTACTCGTCTTGCTCTGTAATTACAGTGCCTCCTTCCTTCCGTGCACCCAAGGGAGGCCAGGGAGGTAAACAAATATAAACAACCACCATGGCACCCAGCCGTTACTGGATGACATGCTTCTCAGCTGAGACGAAGAGGTGGCACAATACAGCAGGCAAGCCAAGGCATGCCCATGAAAAGAAGAAGGGGCTTGGGAGAATAGTTGACCAATGACCTCAAATCACAGGTGCAGCCTGTCCTTTTCACATCAAGTTTGCTAGCAAAATAGCCTGTCAAATCCAGTTCTCTCAGCCCACATCCTGGTAAGGGCAAAGAGTAACCAAAGACCTCTGATTTCTCAAAATGGGGATGTGGCCTCTGAAGAAGATCCTTGGAGTTATCTCTAGCTATTAGAACAGGGCTTGTGGTCTGTAAGCATTTTCCCATGGCTACAGGCATGTTATTGATACCACCATACAATAAATCAGAATAAAAGTCAAATGGAGTTTCACTGGGTTTAAAGAAAACAAGAGCTTACAATGGGGAGGGATACAAGCTGCCATCTCTGCTCCAGAGCAGGCTTTCATAAACAGGCACCTTCCAGGTGTTTGTGACTGTAATCACTATCATTTCCAGAAATGGAGGCCTGCAATGAATTGGCAAACACCAGACTGGGGAAAGCAATTCCGCCTGAAAGATCTTGACCAAGACCTCCATCTTCCAGTTTACCCTGATTGCTGCATAAATCTTCGCCTTCAACAAAGGCACTGCATGGGCTACAGAATGAGTAACTTTGTGCCTCTTCATGTCTAATGCATAAATTCCTACTCATCCAATATATGCCGAGTATTGACTCTGTTCAGGGAATGGTAAAGGAGGATTTTCAGAGCACCCCCTTCCCATGCAGTAATTAGCTGACATCCCAGACATTCCATCTCAGTCTCCATCACTACATTGCAGCTAGGTCAGTAGCAAACAGACATAAGATTCCTCATAAAATATGTACCAGTTACATTTCTCAGGATCTTTTGGGGGGATGGATGCAAAGAAATCTCAAAGTGCTAAACTGGGTTGCATAATTAATTGTCCTCCTCTAGAGAAATGTTTCTGAAACACTTTTTTATTGCACTATTTTATTGTACACTTACCAGAACAATGCCTATTTTTCCCCCTGACCTTTTCCACTGAAGAAAAAAGACACACCGTATGTGTGTTGACAACACATATATTCTCCGTTCAAGGATTACTGCCTGAGCTCTCCCCCAGTTACACATTGTTGCAGCCCATGGTGCTGCATTTATTTAATCTACAATGCCCTGTCAAGCACTGGCTTTGAAAATCAGCTTCTCCCCCTCTCTTAATATAGACATACTTCAGATGCTTAACCTTGCAATGGATTGGGTTGTACTTATTAAAGCACAGTAGAATTTAAAAGCATTCTAAATCTTTTCGGTTTGGACAAATGGTAACAGAGAAGAAGGAAGTAAAAATGGTGTAATAACATTTTCTGTTCATGTACAGTTATATACACCAGCATTTTAAAAAAGGTTTTGACTGACCTGAGTGAGGTATGCAGTTGAAAAGGGTAAAAAAAGATGTTAAAAATAATTAAATTAAATACCAACATTACTACTTTTACATCATTATTTAACTTCTTATTTTTAACACAAACTTATGGCCAATGATGATTCCAAGATTTTAAATAAATTTTAAAAGTATAACAAGCCACACACATTCACAGGTACACATCTCATATGCATAAAAGCAGATTTCATATACTAGGATTGTTGGCAGAAGCAAAGAATCTTGGGGGAAATAAGGCTGTGCTGACTTTCCTGTGGTCAATTTGCAGCCTTTTGATATTTGAACATTTTTAGGACTTTTTCCCCTTGCTGTGCTTTTTTAAAAAGTTTAGGGTTTTAATTATAGATTGTGACATTTTGATCCCTTTAAATCACTGTTAATAAGGGAAGAGTAGGTTGGGAATCTTTGATTAAAGAAAAATAGCATAGCTTGTATTCAAAACACTAACTTCTAAAGGCCCAAGAAAGAAAAATGGGATGTCTCATAACTCACACTAATAAAACGAGTCTACTGCATGGATCTCATTCAGAGTCACTTTCAGTGTCCTGGCATCACTATCTCATGCATAGTTGGTGGTCTTCTACTGTCGGTGCCTAGACTGTAGAAATCACCTCCAAAAGAAGATTTCAGCTTGACTCATTTATGAATTTCAAACAAGTTAAGGTAGAAAATCAACAAAAATAGAATCTAGGTCTGCAAAGTGATTTATATGCCATATAGAGAGCTGTAACTTTAGGAATAATTCTAAATTTATTTAAACAGAAAGGAAATGCTTTGTGACTTAGACAAAAAGAGTGCAATAAGTTGATCACATCTGTTCACTTGCTCTGTCTTCCTACCAAGTACTAACTGAAGACAGGTAATTTTCTAGTTCCTAATCTCTTTCCTCATGGTTCTTTAATTTTATTCATCCTTGGTCTGTACAACTTTTCAAACAGAAATGTACTTTTTAAAATTCATTGAGGTGACAGGGGAGTGGGCTGAAATGTTCCTTTTTTTGAATTTCTAAAGACTAAAATAGATGTGTTAAATCTAATCCATACCTGGCCTTTAAAAATTCCAGCATTCACAAGTAGATCCAGAGCCCAAACAGGATAAAAACTTGTAAGAGATTTGGTAAACCATTAGGAGAGACATCTAATGATAAAGGCTGTTCGACAATGGGACAGATTGACTCAGAAGCTAATAGGCTGTCCAATTAGACAGCCATCTGTTGGGCAACTTTCTAAGGTTTGCATCAAAACCAAGATTACACCAGAGACTTTCAAGTTCCTTTTCAACTGATTGTGTTAAAAAGGGAGGTCTTAAAAAGAAAGTTGTCATCCTATTTGACTTTTCCAGAACGAGGGACTGCAGAGGGATTGTATGGATGAGTAGGTGTATCAGTTCCTCTATTCATTAGCAAAGTCAGTAAAGGGTAAGAGTGCAGTAGAAGATCAGAGGGGAATTAGCCAAAGGAATCTGGGAGTCGTGCATGGCTCATTTGCTTGGTTTGCAGGAGGTAGCGCTTTGCTGTGGCAGCTTTCACTATGAGACATATTAACAAGGAAGAATGTATAAATATCCAAAGGTCATTTGGCTCCACTATATAAGAATACAATTAGCAGCAGCTTCAATCATCAGAAATATTGAAAACTTCTGACCATATAAAATCTGGAGTGTGGAGCTATTACAGAAAATCCTACAGAAATCCCATGCAGGGATTTACACTTAATAGTAAATTATAATTTATCAATGACATCATCACTTATTTTAAAGTATTATCAACATAACGTTTCTCTGTCATTTAGAGCAGGGGTCCCCAACCCCTGGTCCGTGGAGCAGGACCAGGCCACGGCATGCCAGCAACCAGTCCACACAGACAAGCAAAGCCCCATCTGCAGGATGCAGGCAGCACACAAACCACGCCTCCTCCGGTCTGTGGAAAAACCTCTCTCCACTTCATCAGTCCCTGGTGCCCAAAAGCTTGGGGACCTCTGACTTAGAGAGGTCTTCTGCTATTCTTTAGTCATTTAGTTAGATTGACTTCCTATTATGCTGGCCCTATATATGCTGAACATTTTAAGTGTTTTGTATTCTTCCATAAAGGGACGCAGTGGCTCAGTGGGTTAGGACGCTGAGCTTGTCGATCAGAAGGTCGGCAGTTTGGCGGGTCGAATCCTGAGTGCCGCATAACAGAGTGAGCGCCTGTTACTCGTCCCAGCTTCTGCCAACCTAGCAGTTCAAAAGCACGTAAAAATGCAAGTAGAAAAATAGGGACCACTGCGGTGGGAAGGTAACAGCGTTCCGTGCGCCTTTGGCGTCTAGTCATGCCAGCCACATGACCACGGAGACATCCTCGGACAAGCGCTGGCTCTTCGGCTTTGAAACGGAGATGAGCACCGGCCCCTAGAGTCGGAAACGACTAGCACGCATGTGCGGGGGAACCTTTACCTTTACTTTTTATTCTTCCATAAGATAATATAAGGGACGCGGTGGCTCAGTGGGTTAGGACGCTGAGCTTGTCGATCAGAAGGTCGGCAGTTTGGTGGGTCGAATCCCGAGTGCCGCGTAACAGAGTGAGCGCCTGTTACTCATCCCAGCTTCTGCCAACCTAGCAGTTCGAAAGCACGTAAAAATGCAAGTAGAAAAATAGGGACCACTACGGTGGGAAGGTAACAGCGTTCCATGTGCCTTTGGCGTCTAGTCATGCCGGCCACATGACCACGGAGACGTCCTCGGACAAGCGCTGGCTCTTCGGCTTTGAAACGGAGATGAGCACCGGCCCCTAGAGTCGGAAACGACTAGCACGCATGTGCGGGGGAACCTTTACCTTTACCTAAGATAATATAAAAGACTGGCATTAGAAATAATATAATGCCTACTATAGTGACCTACAGAACAGTATTACTGTATTTCCCATCCTGCTAGCCATTAGTATTAGTGACTTTGAGTTTGAGATATACAAAATAAAGTGATCTATTTTCAGAATGTTCCATTTTAACATGAAATGTTCCATTTCCCATGCTGACTGGCCCAATCTGAACATTCAGAGAGAGTCCATCTGGAGAGAAATAAAATGTGCTTTTTAGCTAACAATTTTTACATAATATTTTACATAAATCCTATACCTTGTGAAAATAACTGACTGAATTCTTACTCAGCATGAAAGTTTAAGAATTACAAATATCCTATATCTATGTGGCATCAGCTAAAACAGGCTGTCTCAAACCATTAAGAAATACAGACTTCTAATATTTAGAATGCTGCACATAAGGAAGTGAATAATGAATTCCATACTTTAACATATAGCTCACTAGCTATACGCCAACCAATTTCTCAGCCCAAATGACTTCACGAGGATTTTATTATGGGTTAAAACGAGGTAAGCATTTAATTCTGCCTTAGGCATGTAGCCAGCTGGATAACCTTGAGCCAGTCACATTCTCTCAGCCCCAAGAAGGAGGCAAGGACAAACTATTTCTGAAATCTTGCCAAGAAAACTGCAGGAACTTGTTCAGGCAGTCACCAGCAGTCAAAAACTCAAAGGCACACATGTGCGAGCTTGCTATTAGTTCTCAAAGGGGAAAAAAAATCTGTCCTGCTATATCTTTTAGTGGCCTTGTTAAATTGACCATGGTATCTTTCTTGACAGATATTCAGGGAAGGGAGTTGCATATATAGTTGGATGATGGTTATCTTCCTGAAAGGTTGATTTCACAGAATAGTTCTGGAAATATCTGCTCAATTCACACCTATAGGTCTATGGAGTTCCACCAGATTCTATTTTTGCCCATTATATTTAATATATACAGGAAACCACTGGATAAGGCTATCTAGACTTTTGAAATTTAGTGTCACCAATATGGTGATGGATGGCTATGCGACTCTTTGAAATAAATATGCAGATAATATTCTTTTTTTTTCTGACTGAAGGGACACTGTTGTTAGTTAACATAATAGAGTAGATATGCCAATAAAAGAGAATATTTGTAGCTAAGGGTTGAAATGACGGGTCCTTGGTGCTCTGTGATCTTGCTTGTTTTCTCGCAGACGTTTCATTACCCAAACTAGGTAACATCAGCAGCAGCGCTGATGTTACCTAGTTTAGGTAATGAAACGTCTGCAAGAAAACAAGCAAGCTCACAAGCACCAAGGACCCCTCAGAGTAAATATGGGCTAGTAATTCAAACTTCAATAACAGAACAAGTTCACTCTGTAATGAGTATAGTAACACTCTCTTTGAAAACATAGTTATGTAGCTTCAGAGTTATCTAGACCTGATCCCAGAGATTACCTCAGGTAATCAGTAGTAGATAGGACAGGTGCATCAACTATGTTCAGTCTTCCAAAATGCAAATTTTTGCCATGATGACACATGATTAATTATCTTCATGTCTGGATGATCCCAATGTGAATTACTCAAGATTGCCTTTGAAGCTGACTTGCTAAAAGGAATTGCACAAAGCAGCATGTGATTCCTTATTGAAACAGCTGCACTGGCTTCACGTTTGTTTTGGTAAAACTTAAAGTGCCAGTATTGAGGTTTAAAACCTGAGGGGCTTTAGGACCAGAATGTCTGAACAACTATCTTTGTCCATAAAAACTCTTTCTTTTGAGAGCAACCTGAGGAATGTATTTGGTTGCTTTAACAACAACCCTCAAGATCTGTCTACTCTAGATGGTATGATTAAAAGAGCATGTTGACTATCTGCATTGGAGACCTGCTGTTGTTTTAAAAATGTTTAAATGCTGGAGTACTTTTCCCTATCTGCCCTTTAATAATTTCTGAGGGTTTTTTGTGAATATTGTGAGCCACCTAAAACTCTACAGAGAATAGGCAGGGTGTAAATGTTTCAAATTCAGTAAACAAATAAACCAGCAATGGGAGAAAACTGCATCATGTGGATAGGATTCTGAGCCCTGTCTCTCTTTTACACCACTTCGGAGAGAAGAATTGAAATTTTCCAATGTTTTGAAAGCCTTGAACTTATGATTTTCTGGGTAGAGTGTAATCACCCTCAAAGGTGATGGCCGATGTAAGATAAAAAAGATTAGAGTACATGTTGGGAGATGGGAAAGTGGTGCAATTGGCACTCGGAAGCTTGTTCTCACACATTGTTTCATTGTGAAAACATCATAACGTCATACGAAGGGTGGGGGGATTATAAAGGGAGTTCCCAGACTAAAGTGTCCTTGGTTTCAACCAAATAATGAAAATCTTGTAATTTTATGTTAACCCAAACTGCATGTTTATACGTGAGGTTTAAATTGCCCTGGAGACTCTCAGTCATTTGCATTTATAATGCAAATGAGCACCCTGCTCCATAGAGATTTCACCAATTGCAACTCCTGTTTTAAGCCATGTGTATGAAATGGCCCTAAATTATACTGATATGTAAGTGTTTGTGTGTATGTATGATTATCTATCTATGTCTATCTGTCTGTCTGTCTGTCTGTCTGTCTGTCTGTCTATCTATCTATCTATCTATCTATCTATCTATCTATCATCTATCTATCTATCTATCCATCCATCCATCCATCCATCCATCCATCCATCCATCCATCCAACACAGAAAACACTTTCCTTTTCTTCAGATACTTTTGGATAAAAATATTTCCTTCAATAGTATCATTTGATGTGGAACTAAGAGTCTAAATAAACAAAAGGACAGGAACATCATACAAGAAAGTTCATCAAACATTAAAATAAAGTTCAAGAGTCAATTCTGGATAATTCTGCAGAATCTCAGAATCCACCACCCTTAGTGGGTTTGGAGACTTCCAGCTACTCTAGACCAGTCATAGTTGCTTCCCTTTGCAAGGGTTGCATCACTTTGAAATTGACCTTTCATCTCAATGTCTACATGAAACTATGGAGTTCCTGTCAGCCCTTGCAAGCCGATCTGCTTCAAAAATTAAATTAGCTCATCTTCTACTCTCGAAGAAACCCTGAGAAGATACTTTTGCAGTCTTTCCTCTGAAGCTGTGGGATCAATAGTTGTTCACTAGTGGAAAATTCTAATTTCTGGCTCTGGGAATTTCACCTCCTTCATTTGGAAGTCAAGGTGCCATGATAAATTGTTGTCTCTCTTGCCACTATCCTTAACCACAAAACACAGCAAGGTAATTTGGGGGGAGAGGGGGGTAAATTGTTGGCTGGAGTGCTGATTTTTGTGCCTTATCATTGACTCCCTAAAGGTGAGGAAGGGAACATAGGTCAACTAGGCTGTATAGAAGTGCCAAGAATCTGTGAAGCATTATCAGGTAACCTGAAGTCCAAAGGACAGAAATGACTTCATGTGTTTCTTTCACTTCCCTGAACCCCATGCAGTGGAAGGTCGTATGAGGATGATTTATTCATCACACACCATTTTTCCCAGCATTCCTACTCCTGTGAACCCCCTTTGTACAGAGATACATTAGAGCTGGCTTCCTTCGGCAATAATAATAATAATAATAATAATAATAATAATAATAATAATAATAATAATAATAATAAACCTTTATTGTCAAAGTACAACATGTGTACATTGAGATTAGCTGAGCCTCCCCCCGTGCTCTCTCCCCCCAACACACAGTGACAACAAACCCTCCATCCCACCACACTATATGAACCAACTACACCACACACCGGCCTCCCAAGTCAATTCTGCATAAGATTATATCCCATTTAAAAGCCTAACAGCCCACGGATAAAAGCTATTTTTTAGCCTGTTGGTACGGCTGGCTATATTCCTATATCTCCTACCGGATGGTAGGAGAGTAAAGAGATACCGTCCAGGGTGTGAGTCATCCCTGAGAATCTTCCTCACTCTTCCAAGGCAATGAGCCCTGGCGATGTCATCCAGTGGTGTCAGGGAACGGAAAGTGATGCAAAAACCTATGTTTTAAGAAAAATAGGAAGCAAAAGTCATGCATTAAGCCTCTGTTAGGCTATATGCAGGTAATTACTTTTTTAAAACTCCAATTTAAAAAAAAAGGCAGGCCAAACATTTTATCTGCATCATTGTCAAGGAAGTTCTGTGATTATTACTATGTTCTTTGGGACTCTCTAAAAGGCTGCTTGAAAAACAAAATCCTTGGCCAGATTTTCCAACTGCTTGCATCATTATGATGCAAATCAAAAAGGCTTTCCTGGATCTAAACATGGCTTAAATATTAAAACAGCTTTCTAGACCTACTGCAGAACTTGATGGATTCCAGTAAGGCTAATTTCACTTGATGTGGAATTACAAAACTGTGGTTGTGGTAGCAGTAATTAGGGGAGCACCCTAACAATGAAATAACGGAGACCGATGATCTTCTGTGGGTACTAGCAGATCAAGAGGGCTGTGGTGAGCATTTTAAGCTGGAGTAAAGGATCTTGCTGATTCACATCCCAAATCCCATCAATAACTTGAAAAAGCACACATTTGAAAGCCTTGTTTGAACTCAATCTGCGCAATCTGTACCACTCTGTGTTCATCGATCCCACCCGAGTTAATTATCTAGGGGGAAAAAATTAATCTGTAATTATATGTTTTAGTTGATGAATCTTCTAATTATCTTGATTAAATCTTGCAGCCCTAATTTCATTTTGCAGAAAGAAAGAAAGCGCTTAGTTGTGAAGATCAAATGATCATGCCAGCCACATGACCACGGAGACGTCCTTGGACAAGCGCTGGCTCTTCGGCTTTGAAACGGAGATGAGCACCGGCCCCTAGAGTTGGAAACGACTAGCACGCATGTGCGGGGGAACCTTTACTTTACCTTACACATACATTGTCCTGAAACATGTATGTATACTGATATATGCATGAATGCACATATGCATACATGCCCACACATATTCACTAACACACATTTCTGATCCTGCTGTATGCAATTTCAGCTTCCTGAGATAAAAAAAGCAGCAGAACTTCATATCATCCTTTAAACTGTCTATGTAACAAGATGCTACTTCACCATAAGAACTGATGAATTGCATTGAAATGATTTGTTTTTTCCCCTCTGAATAAGAACACTTTCAAAACACGTTTAAAAACCCAAATTTGGTAAAGCAGACTAAACAGTTAAACCAATCCAGTTGAATAAATCAATTCAGTTTCCATTATCCTGTAGGGCATCTTTTGTAAATATTAATTATATATTCTTTTGATTTACTTATAGAGGAGAAGCAGTTGAGAATAGCATTTCTTGAAGTCACAATACTGTGGGAAATAAAAAAAACCCTGTGCTGACCAAATATTTTTTCAACCCAACTATTTAAAATAATCCCCTATGGCATTTTGTTCTCTTCCATGTGCTTTACAAAATTACTCTTGCTAGAACTAGGGCCACTCATCAGGTTGGATTGTTAGCAATAATTGTGTCCTTTTTTTGGATGCTGGAAAGCCATCAAACTTTTAAAAAAAATCTAATCTGAATCCATAGGGTGTTGCCTCCATCCTGGTTCTTCTTGATTCTTAGCAGCTCTTGCTACCTTCTGAACTAGGGGTTTGCTATGTGACTTACTTTTACTAATGTTTACTAAAATTTGCTTTTTTGAAGGGCCAAGCCACACAGTCAACTATACTCACATGTAGACAATTAAACCCAACAATTCCAACATGCATTATCATTTTCCCTCAATGTTCCTGCTATTTCTATTTCCTCGATGAAGACTTCCTATTAATATTAAGTTAACAACAGCTGATCCTATTATGGTTTCTTTTACTTGCTGACAGAGAAAATTGCCAGCAGGATAGGTCATGTTGGTATAATGATATGATTCAAGTTGTGTATTACTGTATATTATTTTTTTAGGTTTTGTATACTACCAACTATTATAATAATGCTCCATCACAACCAATTCATTTTCTTCAGAACTGAGCAACTGCAATATTATATAACAGATTGCAAGTGATAGATGATAAATAGGAGGAAAATTTCAAATCTGGATGCCAACTCTCCCTACTAAAATTCTAATTCAATTTTTTACCAGTGATATTAAGGACTGGGCAGGAGGGGCTTCTGCCCTAATAATTTAACAGCTTCTTGGTATGGCTTTTAGAGGCCATCAGTGGGACAACTAATTTTGTCTCTCCGGTACCCCTCCTTCTCTTCCTTCCAGCTGTGACTTTGTTGCTGGGATTCTGTCTGACAAGAATTTGGCTCTTCACCTTTATCTTGCAGAGTATCTCTTCAAGAAGGAGGAAATGTATAGGAGCTTTTCTTCCCTCCACCTCCATCCTCAGATTTCTCTGGGGGGAAAAAGGTCTTTTTTCTCTTTACCACTCTTGGCCAACCGGGAAAATGTTTCAACAGTAGCAATAACTGCAGCTCTTATTTCTCCACTCTATTCCAGTCCAGTTCACACCCTTTCCAAACACTCAAATGCTTATGGTCAGATAGTAACCAGGAAGTTGTTGCTGCTTCTGAAAGCTTTGAAAAACAGGCAGAGGAAAGCAAGAAATGCAATGCCAGATGTCCCAAAGGTGCTACTCAAAAGGCAATTGGACTTTCTTGGGTTTTTTTCCTTGAAAATGTTTTGCTTCTCATCCAAGAAGTGAACTGAAGAAGCTTCTTGGATGTGAAGCGAAATGTTTGCAAGGAAAAACCCCCAAGAAAGTCCAGTTGCCTTTTCAACTGCATGCAACAACCATGACGTGGATAATTGAGAATCTCCACAGGCAATGCCAGATGAATTGACAGCAGAACCATTCCTCAGATTTACGTGCCCAAGCAAACAATCCCTAGTGAGGAATACAGCACCACAAAAGCAATGAATAATCCCAACAAATGAATAGCTTTTATTTATCAGAGCCACAAGGCAAAGGGAGTTTTCACAGCTATTGTTATCTGACCAGATAAACACAAGCTCTTGTTAGTGATATAAAGCCCATCCACTTTACTGTTATTTTGCCTAGGAAGGCTCTAGAAACTCAAGGAAATTACATCTCCCAGGATGCAGGGAAGAGCCCTAAGGGGGGCTGTTTCAACAGCTTTCCTCTAGATCTGATGGCTCTGTTGGTTGGGAATTATGGGACTGTAGTATAATAGTGTACTGGAGATCTCCTCCAGATTAGAGAAGACTAAGCTGTTATATTATCCCCTTTTTCAGCAAGGACAAGGGCCTGTCAGTTAATCAATAACTTGTTCTTGCTGCCCTTTTAAAAATTTGCGGTACTTGATAACTGATTCTAAAAGGCATGAAGTAACATTTTTCTATATTTTTTTTTTAAAAATCCCATTTATATCCCGCCCTTCTCTGAAGACTCAGGGCGGCTTACAATCTAAAGCACAAATCAATGTGCTTAGCAATAGCCTTCATTCTATGTATATGCCTGCTTATTAGGGCTTTTGCCCCCCCCCCCAAGCGGCATTATTACAAAGTCAGCTTATTGCCCCCAACAATCTGGGTCCTCATTTTACTTACCTCGGAAGGATGGAAGGCTGAGTCAACCTTGAGCCTGGTGGGACTTGAACCTGCACTAATTGCAGGCAGCTGGTGTTACTTAAGGAGGCATTAGCCTTAGTACCTGAAGGAAGCTTGGCACAGGGATTTTTTAAGGTGATTCATGTCTCACATATCGGCTTAAATTAACAAAAAAGGAAGCCAAATCTATTTGAAGGTTAGCAAAATAATTTCAGGTAATATTTTAAAAAGTTCTCTGTTCCTTCTGAATGCATGGGACATTTTTTGTCATAATACAATACAGTATGATTGCAGTTAAAATGAAATATACTTTCAGATAAATTCAGAATTACATGATACACAGAAAGAAGGAAAATGGAGAAGACAAATATAACAAAGATGGAACATTTTCTTTGATTTTGGAGTTTCTGAAAAGGTATTATTTACAAGGAATTCCCACTATTTTCATAAATACATGCTCTTCTGATTTGAAATAATAAACTGAAAATATTATAGCTAATAAGACTAAACAAAGCATTCTTATAAGGGAGCCTCACAATAGGCATTTTCTCTGCTGCAAGAATTACGTAAGATAAAATAGAAGCATATCATATAAGCATGGCATTGGTCATGCTTATAAAGAAAAAAGAGATATAAGAATCAACTCTACGATCACTCTGCAGATCTACTAGCCCACTGGGATTTAGAAGCCATTAGAAGAAGTAAAAGCCATAAAATTCAAAATGATGCCACAAACTTTTTATTACTCACTGGGAATATGTCTCATTGGTAAACTGTCACTCTCTCTTGGAGGGATAACTATAAGAGGGGCACATATTAACACTGGGTGTAACTGTGAAAATATAGAATTGTGACTTCATGAGAAAGAGACAGAGAGAAAAACCAGTCTCTTTTCTTTTGCAGATTTCCCTCTTTCTTCCTACTGTTCTTCACTATTCAATATCCTCCAGTGGTTGAGTAGGGAAAAAAGTACGGCAGCCATATAAATTGCCCTGCCCTGCTTTTTGGACTCTATTCTGCCTTAGTAGTAAGTGTTGTCGTTATAGTTTTAATGTGGGGCACTGGTGGATTCCCCAGGCTTTGATTTCGCTCCTACTAAATGTAATTTACTGGCAGGAAAAACATCAATCAATTGTTTTCCTTAACATATAACGAGCAGGCTTGGACAGGTGCCTGGGATGGAGGGTTTAGACACCTTTCCAGTTGCCAGAGTGACAAGTGACACATAGAGTCAGGTGGTTTCTGAACATGTTTAACAACTTTTCAAAGAGCATTAAGCATGTGTGCAAAAGTAGACTGAGTCATAGTCGTGGAGGAGGTGTGTGGGGTGTAGCAAGAGGAAGGTCCTCAGTGACTGGAGCGGAAGAAAGTGCACCCATCTTCAGGAGATGCTGTAGGCTGCGTATAATAATAATAATAATAATAATAATAATAATAATAATAATAATAATAACAACAACAACAACAACAACAACAACAACAACAACAACAGTAGTAGTAGTAGTAGTAGTAGTAGTAGTAGTAGTAGTAGTAAAGGTGGAAGGGACTTTGGAGGTCATCTAGTCCAACCCCCTGCTCAGGCAGGAAACTCTATACCATTTCAGATAAATGGTTGTCCAGTCTCTTCTTAAAAACTTCCAATGTTGGAGCATTCACAACTTCTGGAGGCAGGTTGTTCCACTGGTTAATTGTTCTAACTGTCAGGAAGTTTCTCCTTAGTTCTAGGTTGCTTCTCTCCTTGACTAGTTTCCATCCGTTGCTTCTTGTCCTGCCTTTAGGTGCTTTGGAGAATAGCTTGACTCCCTCTTCTTTGTGGCAGCCCCTGAGATATTGGAACACTGTTATCATGTCACCCCCTCACCCACCCTTCTCTTCATTAAACTAGACATACCCAATTCCAGCAACCGTTCCCTATATGTTTTAGCCTCCAGTCCCCCAATCATCTTTGTTGCTCTTCTCTGTACCCTTTCTGGAGTCTCAACATCTTTTTTACATCGTGTTCTATATATGTCCACTATTAAATAGTGTGATTCATGTAAAAACGGTAAGAATTATCAGTTTATTCCAGAGACCTAAACTGAAAAATCTTTCTATGTTGCAATAACTCTAGCTGAAAGAGTCAGTGAATTTCTCCAAGTATTTCATTTCCCCATTCTCCAACACATTTTTGTGGTGTGTGCACTGCTGTTTGCTAAGTGGATTAGGACTCAGAACATAGTATTTACTTTTATCTGAGCTGCATCAAGAATAGCTGGCCCCCTACCTGAAAGGAATGTCCCAATTAAATTACAAATGACATGTCCTAAATGTAAGACTGAATACTACTGTATTGCTTGAAACAAAGCATTCAACCCTTATTTTTTTTTCCAAACTGGTATATGAGGACACCTAGTGGACAATTTTACAGAAAACTTTTTAAAAACTGTCATCAATTTTGTGTAAAATCTTTAAGATAAAATGGGATGTGCCTTTCTATGACCAAAAGACCAAGTTTTATTGCTTCACTAAAAATAGGAATAACTCAGCCAAATTATGTCATCTGTTTGGGAAAAGAACAGTAAATTTGCATGGTGCTTTATTCAATGTTTACTTAATAGCTCTAAAACTCTCTTTCCCCACTAGGCATTCACATATTTTTTGTAGCCGGACCTTAAGAAAACAACCATAGAAGAAAAAATTCACTAGGAATCTTCTGAGGAAGATACACTGATGTGAACTACAGAAATGAGAAACAATGTCTAGGGACATATTCCCATCTCCACATACAGGGACTAAATGCAGGGGTGTCAAACTCGCAACGCCATGTGACGTGTTGCGACATATCATGACTTTTTTTCCATTGCTGGCAATGGGGTGGGGGCGGTTTCACCATCCGGCCTGTGGGTCGGCAGTACGACACCCCTGGATTAAAGCATTCAGATCCTTTCAGTAATACTGTAGTTAGCTTCATATGAGTCAGCATACAGTAAATCTCAAACCTAAATGGCCTTTAAGCATTCAGTTTGTACCTAGACATTAAGGTATGATACACTTTTCTGATATTCTTCCTTTCAAGGAATGCAATAGCAGGGCTTTTCAACCTTTTCACCCATTGTACCACTTTTAGGATATGGCAACATCCGAGTACCACCAGTTGCCTAGCAAGGTGTCAAAAACTTGATGACCAAAAAAAAAAAAGGAAAAAAATGATGAAGTACAGGTAGTCCTCAACTTACAACAGTTCGCTTAGTGACTGTTCAAAGTTACAATGGCACTGAAAAAGTGCCCCCCAAGCCACAGCTGAGCAAGACAGTTGCCTGCCCGCCTGGCGGCGTTCTTCCTCCAGTCCGAGGTTTTCATTGTTGTGAGCATTTCTGTTGAGGATTGGCAGCAGGGGTGGGGTGGGGGGTATTTGGTTTTTATTCCCCCCCCCCCCGTCTGCTGGGTGGTTGCAGCAGGTTTTGGTCACTTCACATGACCCTGGGACACTGTGACCGTCATAAATATGAATCAGTGCTGCAACATTCCAGCTGATCATCGCTTCTTCTGGCTCAGCAGAAGCACCAGGATCAGCGCTGAGCTCCAGCTGGACCCTGGCGCTGATCCTGGCACTTCCCCTGAGCCCTGACAGCCCTGCAACTCCGGCCGTCTCTCACTCAGGCTTGTGCAGTGCTGCCACTGGTTCAGCTCATTCCCCTCCCCCACTACCACTTTTCTAGGATGGTCGCGTACCACCTGCCAGGTGCCAATGTACCACAGGTGGTACCCGTACCACTGGTTGAAAAGCCCTGTGCTACAGTACCTGCATAAAGAAAATTGGTTGTAATGTGTGCACTGTAAAATATTGTCCCTTATGTCAGGGGTTCCCAACCTCAGAGCTGCAGCCCACTACAGGGCCCTGGCCTATCTGCAATCAGGCTGCGTGAGTGGCAGGCCAGCACACACGCATGTGTGCACAGCACAACTCACACCAGTTAAGCTGCACATGTATGCATATGCACGTCATCCTGACACTCACATGAGTTGAGCTATGTGCACTGGCCTGATACTCACATGGCCTGGTTCCCCTCTCCCCACCCCCACCCATCAGCCAGGCCACCAAGCTGCAAAGGTTGGGGACTGCTGCCTTAAGTTGTAGGAAGCTAATCAATTGCTTCTATTTGATCAGAAAACATTTTCACATTTTAGAATTTGGGAATAAGTCCATGTAGTCAGGAGAAATTTCTGTTTAAAATATAAGTGCAAAGCAAGGAAGTCTGTTGTATTCAAACATTCTACTTCTCTGCAAGTTTATCTGAACATAAATCACTTTACACCCAGTACATTTATTTAGATACATAAGGCATGACAAAAGACGGGTAAACCAGAATTGGAGTCATAACATCTCAGGGAAAGAAAACAGAGCTCCAGCAAGCAAACTGTATAGCTGTCCAAAGAGCAAATAATAACAACAAATACATGACCAAGTAATCATCCAGATACGGCACCTTATATATTTGTGACAGATTGTTGTCATTTTGTTGACCTTTCCCACTGTATGTAACAGCTATTGTAGAGTAACAGCTATTGTAGTCTAATATTGAGGAGGTAAAGACATTTGTTTCAATAAATCATTTATAGCTACCAGAGGAGCTAAAATAGTCTATCATAATACATTGGCATACAGGTAGTCCTTGACTTATCTGAGCCTAAATTTGTTGTTAAGTGAGACATTTGCTAAGTTTTACTCATTTTACAACTTTTCTTGCCACAGTTGTTAAGTGAATCACTGCAGTTCATAAGTTAAGTAACCTGGTTGCTTTTCAGGTGGCACATGACCCTGGGACAAAACATTCATAAATATGAACTAGCTACCAAGCATTTTAATTTTTTCCAGATGATCATGGGGATGTTGCAAACTAGGCTGCAACTATAATAAGTCGTCTTAAGTCACATTTTTCAAACTATTTGTACTAATTGCAAGCACATATTCATCTGAGAGCGACTTCCACTAAAATTCAGTAGGAATTACATCTGAATAGACCTACTTATGTGTTTGCTAGAATTGGTTCGTTGATAAGACACTCCTTAAAACCCCACCAAGAACGGTTTTCAAGCAATCACAGGCTATAACTTAAGTACAGTAGCACCGAGCTAGGCGTGACATGCGGTGAGAGCCCCGCCCACTTCTGGACTACCCGTGTGGCGTTCTAAAACCGAACGGCCTTAGACGCTTTTCCAAAATGGCCCACTTGCGCATGCTCGGTTCGCTCCAAGAGAGCCACTCCCAGCATGGCGGCCGTTCAATGCCGGAGGGGCGGGGAATGAGGCGGACGTGGACGAGTTGACAGGAGTGCAGAGGAGGTGCCGGCTTTGTCTGTCAGCTTCCCGGGTTCGGTCAGGTTTCAGGATGATTCCCACCGAGGAGGCGTCCGCCCGGAGGAGAGAAATAGAAGAGAAGCTCAAGCAGGTGGGCGGGTGGTACGTCTTCTCTCCCGGCTCTTCGGAGACCTTCCCCGGTATCAGACCCAACCCCTTCGCTTCCCTCCCCGGGCTTGGCCTTCCCCTCCTCCCCCCGGTCTGGGCCCTCTGAGGCACTTTGAAGAAGGTCTGGGAAACCCTCTGCCTCTCGTGGCGGGATTGGCACGACCCTGTTCCCGTCAACTCGCCGATCACGTCTTGGCTCGGGACGTGGGGAAGGAGGAGGCTGTGGGGTTGGTTTGTGCCAGTGTATTATGTAAACTCAGAAAACTGACTTAACACATCCTGGTCCAATTAATGGTGAATTAAACATTGGCTCAAGAAAGATGGTGTCTGTGTGTGTCTACCAGTTAAACCAGGGGTCTTCAAACTTGGCCCTTTTATGACTTGTGGACTTCAACTCCCAGAATTCCTCAGCCAGCTTTGCTGGCTGAGGAATTCTGGGAGTTGAAGTCCACAAGTCATAAAAGGGCCAGGTTTGAAGACCCCTGAGTTAAACAAAGAACTGGGCTTCCAAGTCGTGGTGAGCCTCTATTTAAATATAAGGCATCCCTGCAGAATAACTTAAGCGTGCACTGAAATAAAGTGACTCTTATTACTGGATGATTTAAAGGTGGGTGGTTTTTGTTTTTGTTTTTGCAATCTGCAGGTAAAATATAGGAGAGAGTTGAGGGGGGGAGAGACTAGTTTGGTCCAGTGGTTAAGGCACCAGGCTAGAAAACAGGAAGCTGAGTTCAAGTCCTGCCTTAGCCATTAAAGCCAGTTGAGTGATTTTGGGCCAGTCTCTCTCTCAGCCCCAAGAAGGAGGCAAGGGCAAACCATTTCTGAAATCTTGTCAAGAAAACTGCAGGTACTTATTCAGGCAGTCACCAGGAGTCAAAAACCCGGAGGCACAACCCACCTCACAAGGTTATTGTTATGGAGAAAATAGGAGGCAGAATTTGTAAAATAATAAAGGTGGAATACAAATAAAAAAATTAAAAGAGGATAATGTTAAAGGAATCAGGGTCATGGCATGGTTTTCAAGACATTTCAATATCACTAGATCACATAAAGATGGCAAATCTACTAGTGGGGCACTATGTTAGCAGCATTATATTGCTGTATTATATTGCTACACAATGTAAGAAAATGTTGCTCTGGGACAATGTTTCGACAACAACAGCATCTTTGGTCTTGACTGTCCCACAAAATTCTTTGTTGCTTTCTGAGTGATTGAATATTTTTATGAGACCATGGCAGAAGGCATTTAGAGTAAAGTACAGTTGAAATACAGTTCAATTGTATTTTTTCACATAACCTCAAAGAAGTAATTGATATTTTTGAATCTGAATTTACTAGTTTGACAGTGAATGAAATTTAATCTGAATAAGATAGAAGTACTGTTTGTTAACAGAATCTGTGACTTAGGACTGTGAATCAATATGTCTTGGAAGGAATTGCATTCTACTTGAAAGATCAGGTTAGCACAATACTTCTTGATAAACTGTCCCTAGATCTTTGGATGGTGATTTTGACGGTGATATTACTGCCAAATATACAGTATATTAAGAATGAGAACTACAGTAAACAATGTGAAGACACCACATTAAGACTATTGTACCACATTGTTGGCAGGGCTATCTTTGAAGAGAATCATTTCAGTTGATCTAAAATACGAGATTGCTAACTGGTATAACAGGTTTCCAGGTGTTTTTCAGGTTGAATTCATGTGTTGGTTTTAATTTTTAAACCTCTAAAATGATTTGGATTTGGGTTATCCAGAAGATTAACCTGTTTCATTACAAACCTGCCTGATTTGTGGAAGAGCCGCTCTGGAGAGTATACTCATTTACAGAGGTCTATTTGTTGGAGAGATGCATAGAAAAGGGTTCTTCTGTATCAATTCCTAAATACAGAATACTTTTCCTTCCAAGCAGTAATCTGTACTACCTCTCTTTACTTCTCAAAAAAAGAAGCTTGCCAACTTCTCTGGAACATTGGGAACTTCCTTCAGGTATCAGAAACAGTTTCTTTTAATAGAGGAGTGTGCTTGGTTCTTCTATTCACCTGCACCCTCCTCCCAAAGTTAAAAAGGGAATGTTGGTTAATAAATGATTATTTTAAAATTATATTCATATACAGCAGATTCAGGGTATAATTTAACAAGTAAACTCTGATGTGATATTTAAAATAAGACCATGATAATCAACAGCCAGATTGGTGGCCAAGTGGTAAGGATTTCTACTTTCCCTCTGTATTACATATTGTTGGGAACTTACGTTCATTTTATATTCTGAAATTATTTATTTCATTGATTGTATGTTTTCCTTTTGTAACATTAGGAAGAAGAAACGTTGTCTTTCATTAGAGAGAGTTTAGAAAAAAGTGATCACCTCACAAGAAATATGGTAAGATTATATAACTAATGCCTTTTGGTGCAGCCTGAAATCATCCAAGCAAGCTTCTCTCACATTTCATTTTGACAGAGTTTCATTGTTTCAGTGTAATGCAGGTTTTGATCTTTCCCTGTTTTTGCTGTGAATATTATCTTGTCTGATGAAAGTCTCAGAACCTTGATAATAATTCCAGAATGTTGAGTTGACCCATCAAGATAATTTGATCTCATAAAGGATGTTGAACATTTTCTAGCATGGCTACCTTATACATTTTGAATTATATTTGATAGAACTGCAAAGTAGTAGTAGATAGAACTGCAAAGTAGTAGTAGTAGTAGTGAAAATGGTTGAAGAAAATGGTCTCAGTTGCCTATAGCTTATTTTTCTAGCTTTTTTGCTTAGGTTTCAATACTTTCATCCTTTGAAAGCCGTTTGATGAAGCTGGAGAACTCAATTATCCCTGTACATAAACAAACTGAAAATCTTCAGCGACTTCAGGAAAATGTGGAGAAGACTCTCTTTTGTTTGGATCACATTATAAGTTACTTCCATGTAGCAAACGACACAGAGAAGATAATAAAAGAAGGGTAAGTTGATATACTGTATAATAACATTGCTCTTCTTTCAATGTTCCTTTTTCTTCCAAATAGAATAATTTCATTGTTTTAAAAAGTGGCTGAATCAAAACAATATTTCCAATATACAAGCACCCCGATGTGTAGATTTTTAGCCAGCACATCTGTTTTTAAGAATTCTAGAAGTTCACATATTTAGAATTTGTGAATGTGAGAAAAAGTTGCAGTGGAATGTGCAAGGTGATACAAAGTTTGTTAGGAGCATAATTAGGAGCAAAGTCTTACAGCCTTAGAATATCTCTTTCAGCAGCTGGCTTAATGTTTTTATGTTTTTTTTGGAGAAGTGCAAATATATTTAATAAAAGTACCCTTTTAACCTAACGTAAATGTTTATTGTTATACTTTTCATTGTTTTATTGTGTACTGTTAGATATTTTATTTATTTGTATCTGCCATTATTATTTATATCTGCCATTATTATTTATATGAAGAAGACCTGGCGCAGGTCCCGACTCGCTCCTTGGTTCTCCAAGGACCTGCGGGAGATGAAACGCCGGAGAAGGAGCCTAGAGAGCATTTGGAGAACCAGTCAGTCCGAGTCTGACCGAACACAGTTAAGATCCTTTTCTAGATCTTATCTTGTGGCAATGGAGGGGCAAAGCGCGCTTACTTCACCACCCTCATTGTGTCCGCAGACAACTGCCCGGCCGCCCTGTTTAGAGTGGTCCGCTCCCTTTTAAATCAAGGGACAGGAGAGGACCCCTTACGAGGACGGGCCGAGGAATTTAGTAAATATCTGGTGGACAAAATTGCTCAGATTCGGGCTGGTCTGGACTCTGACTGGGCAGTATCTGACGAGAGGAAAACGATAAATAAATATATTAATAAGGGAATCAAGAAATTCTTTTAGAGACCAATGAAATAGCAGACTATTTCTTGATTCCAAATTAATACAATTGTGAATTTTATATTTTTAGATAAGGGAATATTTGCATAATCTGAAGTCCCAGATTTACCAGTGGCCTTTGAAAGTCTAAGTATTGATCCTAAACACTTTCAAAAGTTGTTCCAAATTGTATTTTTTAGTATAAAAAGATGAAGAAAATTATACAAATACATGACTGAAAAATAATCATACATATTTTCATTGAATGGAGACTGACATTTAGTGTTTTTCTGGCTGCACCAGTTTTTTGGGGAGAGTAGAACTCTTGACATGCCACTAAAAGCAATTTATAGGTTTCACCCCTGAAAAAGTTGTGAACCTTTAATGTAGAGGTAACAATGTGGAAATCCGTTGCTGTGTGCCTGGTCTTCTTTTTCTTCTGACCTTAAATATTAAAAGTAAGTTTTTAAAATGGACGAAAGCATGCAGCGAAGCAAAATTGTTGCTTGGTTGTGTTTTTAATTGTTGCTAGCTGCCCAGAGTCACCATGGTGAAGAGGGAGGCCAAATAAATGGAATAAATAAATGCTGATACGCAGCATCATTTTTATTCCCCAAGGATGCCTTTATGTAGGTTCCATAGGTACTTATAAAATCACAATAGGAGGTTATGAGCAATTGCTGTATTTGGTATTGAATGTACTTGCTTAGAACAAAACACCTTTGGGATCTTCAGGATGTAAGCAATAAGCATTCTTACCTGTTTGCCTTCCAATACAGGAAAGCTATGTGTCTGGCCATATTTATTGTGGCAATCATTTTATGATACTCCCATACTGTACTCTCAGATAAACTCCCATAGGTAGCTGGGTACATGTAGTATATAAATGAACAAAGTATTTTTTTTTAAAAAATGCTCCCTATCAAAAAATGTCCATTCTTCTTCCTATACCCATTGTTGTTGTTGTTGTTAGTTGCGAAGTTGTGTCCGACCCATCGCGACCCTATGGACAATGTTCCTCCAGGCCTTCCTGTCTTCTACCATCTTCTGGAGTCCATCTAAGCTCACGCCTACTGCTTCAATGACTCCATCCAGCCACCTCATTCTCTGTCGTCCCCTTCTTCTCTTGCCCTCAATCTTTCCCAGCATTAGGCTCTTCTCCAGTGAGTCCTTCCTTCTCATTAGGTGGCCAAAGTATTTGAGTTTTAGCTTCAGGATCTGGCCTTCTAAAGAGCAGTCAGGGTTGATCTCCTCTAGGACTGACCGGTTTGATCGCCTTGCAGTCCAAGGAACTCGCAGGAGTCTTCTCCAGCACCATAGTTCAAAGGCTTCAATTCTTTGGCGCTCAGCCTTTCTTATGGTCCAGCTTTCACTGCCATACATTGCAACTGGGAAGACCATAGCCTTGACTATACGCACTTTTGTTGACAGGTCCTATACCCATATCTCTACCAATTACCTATACCAGTGTTTCAAATGGAACTTGCCAACTGAAACTTTTGAACTAGCAATTAATGGTGAACCAAAGGTCCAGTCCTGGTTAATGACAGCAGGCTTTTCATAGGGGGAATAAACAGAATTATTTTCTAGCTCCAAGGGAAAATGGAAAAGAAGTTCATATAGTTTTGTAGCAATCAGTTGTCTGATGATCTTCCTTCCTGAACTATTTTTTCCCCATTATAGTCCTACGGGAAGACTGGAAGAATATTTAGGCTGCATGGCTAAAATCCAGAAGGCTGTGGAATATTTTCAAGATAACAATCCTGATAGTCCAGAACTCAATAGAGTGGTATGTAATGTGTTTGAATATCAACATAAATGAACTATGCCATACTACCATCTGGTTTAATTGCAGACAGTTCCATGTCTACTTTAAAAGCAGCTCACGTTTGCGCACAAGCCTTCACTAACTTCAGATCAAAGCAGGTTTGGTGTGCTGGTGTCCATGCTTCTGACTCTGAAATATGCCAGTCATTTCAGCCAATCATTGCTTAGCCCAACACAGCCGGTCACTGAACAGTGAGAATTGGCCAATTGCTGAATTTAATTTTCCTCAGTGAGCCTCTGCTGCTTTGGAACTGAGTGAAATGGAATTAGGTCTGCAACTGGCAGGCAGCTGGATGAGAAAGAAAACATCCATGACTGTGGTGTGATTTGGTTAGAAAACAAGTTTCCTTTGTATTTGAAGTGAGGGAAGAGGGAAAAACTGGTTTTCCAAAGGTTGCAAGGAACTACAGTGTTTGCATTTCAAAACAGATCACTAGTGGTTAGCCTTGATACCTTCAGATCTTTGATGGTTTATGTTGTAGTGGAGACACAGTAAAATTATTGAAGGATAAAGATGAGTTACATTTTTATTTCTTGCCATGGTTTTCTTCAATGGAAAGGCAATATTTGTGAGTCAATGTCTCTGAATGTCATGGGCCAGAAGACCGTGATAACTGCAAATCCAGTGTTTGTGTCCTTTGCAAAAGGGGTCCCTCCCCAACTTCCAAATTTTCACTGAAACCTTAAGATACTGTTTTAAAATTGAGCCACGAAAGCTTTTTGAATAGGAACTATACATGCCGCGTTTCCATTCCCTTTATGAAAGCTGTTTATGCCAAGTATTCATAGTACTGTTTATTTTGAACAGCAGCACAGCAGTATCTATTTTAAAAACTACTTTTAAAAGATCTATTGATTAATCCCAAACTGCTTTTTGGAATTTGATGCATGAGACAGAGGTTTAGGAGCCCTGAGCAATCATCTTCAAAGTGGACATATACATATTTGTATGTATAAAATAATCATGCTTTCTGGATTACAACCGGAGCAGAGTGATTGGGGAGCATATCCAGGGTTATTGTGAAAATTATTCTTGCCATTTGCTAGTTAATTGCTCTAATTTGTTCTGGTTTGGACTCTACCTGTGCAGGTCCTATGGTCTTGGTTAATTACTTGATCTGGGAGGAGTTATCCCTCAGAAAGTGGACCGGGTTCTTGGGGCTGTTAAGTGTGACCCATTGTGATGATGAGTGCAACCTTGAATCGGGGTGGTTCCACTAGTTCTGAAAGAAACAAAAGTGAGCCCTGTCTGCAAGAATCCTTTCTCCAACCTTCCCCTTTTAGGAATTGGTGCGCAGCCCAAAGGGTCCTGGAGGAAACAGAGGACCTTTTTGTTGTTTAATTTTACTTAATTTGTGTGTGGGGGGGTTGTTTGTTTGTTTTAAATTGAGATAACCTCGCCTTGCTTGTGTGATTTGGGAAACCGTATAAATAACCTGTTATTTTATCGTCTTCAGGCTATAGTATACAACCCTAATCTTTTTTTTTTAATCCGTGTTACTTCATCCAGAAATTGCTTTTTGAGAGGGGGAAGGAATCGTTGGAATCTGAATTTCGTAGCCTTATGACCCGAAATTCTAAACCAGTTTCACCAATCCTTATCCTGGATCTTATCACTTTGGACGATGACTTAAAGACTCAAGATGATGTGACCTTAGAGCATCTTTCCGAGAGTGTCCTGCAGGACATTGTCCGTATTTCTGGTTGGCTAGTGGAGTATGGAAGGAACCATGGTAAGTTGATTCAGGGATTGCCTATATTCTAAGCTTCTGGCTGGGCCATTTCAGTTTGCAAGGCTTTCATCGTGGACTTAAGTTTTGCCTTCCTATTTCTGTGTTGAGTGATTTTATCTTGTTCCTTATTTTAAAATGGCTGTTTATGAACTTCTGTCAGAGTACTACACAAATAACTGAAATTCACATTTCCACTGAGCCAGCAATGGCCCTAAGTACTTCAGTGAGACATAAAACAAAGGCCTTTTTGCCTCCGCATCTGTTAGATTCCTGAATAATTTAGTTCTCATGCATGTTTATGCCACAAAAATATATTTCAAACTATGGTAACAAACAAATTAAGTCATAGGAAGCAAATTAAAAGCCTGGATTATTAACTCTGAAAAATTGATAGAATGCGGCATGTATTCTGCATAGAGAATATATATATAGTATACGGAATATATTATTTCCTCATTTTTCCAAAAGGTTTCATGTCAAAAATTGATGGATGTTAGTTAGATATCAGATCTGGGGACTAAAATTGCTCTCCATCTTAACTAGACTCTAATAGTATCTCATAGTTCTTCCACGGTCAGCTCTGTAATTTCTGTGCTATTATCTTTCTATTTGACTATTGCCTTCCCTTTGTTCAACTTTGCAAAGCTTAGTCATTTTTTCTACTCTCATCATCCTCTCACACCATATGTGCAAAGTATGTCAGTTTCTGTTTGCTGATCAGTGCCATAAGGGAGCAGTCAGTTTTTATTTGGCTCAATTAGTTTGAAGTCCCAGTAAGTGTTAGAGTGGTTCCTAATGGCGTAAGATGGAACAGTATATGCATAAGATTCCTGTAATTTTTGCCGAGATTTCTTTAAAATAATTAACATGGTTAAAATAGTTTAAAGTGTTTCTTACCCGAGCCTGACATTGTGCACTGAGAGTAACTGGCCCAAAGTCACCCAGATGCCTTTCATGCCTAAGGCGAGAGAATACTTCAGTCTCCTAGTTCCTAGCCTGGTGCTGTAACCCTTGGCTCTCTGAGTTGATGTCTATAAATTCCCAATTTTTCCTAATATTTTAAATATTATAGAATTAATACAGTTTAGAATGAGTCAGAAGGATCTTATCAGATGATTCTTACACATGCTTGAAAGGCCCACAAGCATGTCTCTGAATTATGCCCCTAGCCCAGGGGTCGGCAACCTAAAAAAGGAAAAGAGCCACTGGGAACCGGTTCCATCACAAATTAAAAAAAGTGGGAGCCGCGTGCGTGTGTCCATGCACGCGCATGCGCAGACGCACGCGGTTGCCATTTTTTTTAAGTGAGATGGAACCGGTTCCCGGTTGCCCGACGGCGACGGCCTGTCTGCAAAGCTGCCGCTTTCGGCAGTTTTGCAGACGGGCCACGGCAGCTTCCTCAAAGAGCGGCGCCGCTGCCCGTTCGCGCGAAGGTACGCGCGCACCTCTCCAAAGGTTTGGGGAGGTGCGCGCGCACCTCTCGGAATGGGCAGCGGCGCCGCTGTTCGAGAAAGCTGCCGCGGCCCGTCTGCAAAGCTGCCGAAAGCGGCAGCTTTGCAGACGGGCCGCAGCAGCTTCCTCAAAGAGCGGCGCCGCTGCCCCTTCGCGTGGAGGTACGCACGCACCTCTCCAAAGGTTTGGGGAGGTGCACGTGCACCTCTGCCCATTCGGGGAGGTGCGCGCGCACCTCTCCAAACGGGCGGTGCCACTCTCCATTTGGAGAGGTGCACGCGCACCACTGCCCGTTCGAAGAGGTGTGCGCGCACCGGGCGGCTGGGAGCCGCAGGAGACGGCTCAAAGAGCTGCATGCGGCTCCGGAGCCGCAGGTTGCCTACCCGTGCCCTAGCCCTTTGAATATGTACAACACCCATTTGTTAAAAAAAAAAGCGGCTTCATGAATTCAGCCACCCTGTAGCTTCTAATTTTAAGTAGAAATTCAAGTAGAATTCTGAGAAAAAGATTTTTTTTTTTTCTTCATCTAAGTCTGGCTGAAGCCAGGAGACTATTACTACTTTTTAGCATCTGGCACAGCCGATTTTCTTATTCTGGTCAAAGCAAATGAAAGCTTTTATCCATAAGTATTTAATTTTGATGCACCAATCAGAATGCTCACATTTATTGAAATCTAGAAATTGAATTGAACCTGGTTCAGATTCACATGTGAGATGATTTTTTTTTGTTGTTGAACTGAAGCTACTTTGACTTTTAACATTTCCTGGACAGGGAAAGCTGTCTACATAGTATGCTGTGGTTCTAAGCATGGCACCAAAGTTTACTGTTTGAACTGGCTATATATTGTCAGCCTGTTTTTCCTTTCAGTGTAAAAATATAAGTGACTTATCTGGAAGATTGCTAGGATAAATGAGATGAGAACTGCAAAAGAATCTGATTTTCAAAAGGCAGACTGTGTGGTTGGTGAGCGAAAGGAAGTGTTTCAGAATTTAAACATATTTTTTTTCAAAAGAAAATATATTTTGAAAGAGGAACTCTAGTTTGAAGAAACCACCTTAGCCTATTCTTATTGAATGATTTTGAGCCAGTCACTCTCTCTGAGCCCAATTTATTTTACAAATTGGTTGAGGTAATTAAAAAAAGAGAGAGAAAGGGAGCACTGTGTTTGTTACCTTGAGTTATTGAATGAAGAGGATCTAACAAATAAGTAAAAAATTACTTAACTCTTCCTTTTTTTTCCATTCTAAATTTCCTTTCTTAAGGCTACATTTTCTTTTGTAAACACAAGGGCTGAGTGCAAACATAATTTGAAGCTTTTGGTCCCTGGTATGATATCTGTGTGTGCAGAAATGCCTGGCAATATCTATCAAATTTCCTGTCTTGCTTGCATGTATTTTTAATCATTTAATTAAAATAGCAAATGGGAAATGAGCATGGTGAAATAAGTATCAGCTTCAAGCACAATGTTAATTTCCAAGCCCCCACAAACATTGTAAAGATATTAATTTGTTTAGACATGCTCCTTGTTGTGCTTCTGGAAAATGGATGTATTTTAATTACCCATGCTCAACAGAGCAGCCATTTTGAAAGGGTTTCTATAACTGTCAAAACTCTACTGGTCCAAAGATGTTTGAGTAATCCTGTACTGGATTAATAATCTTAGTCACAGTGATTGGATCCACAAAACAAATTAGATTAAAACCAAAGACTACTTTATGGCTTGGAAATGCATGAACTCCAGTAACTGCCAGAACTGTGCAACATTCCCACGCATGTAATTTTTAGTTTGCTTTAAATTCTAATGTAAACGTTAAAAAATGCTCCAGACATTTATTTATCTATTGAACAGAAATTAAAACTAATACAAAAATGAAGATGATTTAAAATGTGACATGAGAAAATAGGCTCATTTTAGCTTCAGCCTTTTTCCCCCCATTAATTTATGCTAATTCCGGGGGGAAATGAGTATAGTTCAGAAGTTCCTATAAAAATCAAAGCAATCTTTGTTTCCTTTTCCCCCTCTAAAATAATAGTTGAAATAATACATATTTTTGCTAGCAGAAAGAATTTATTTGCTTCTTCTGGGCACATCTATGAGCTTTGCATGCTTTCTTGACATCAGCCACTTACCTTTCTCTGTCCTCAGCAGTCCAGCAACAGGAACCACAGGAACAGTTGATATCTTCAAGTCCAGTCTGGAGTGAGTAGGAGAGGGGGAAGCCTGGGAAGTTGGGAATTCCTTGGAGAAAATAGGAGGTAGTAGCTGGAAGAGGATTCAGATCTCCAGACCAGTTTTCTGCATATGCGAACTCCAGCTCTTTTGCGACTGTGGTTTTCAAAATTCCCAGCCTGCAAGGTCTTTTGGGGAGTTGCAGCCACAACGCATCTGGGCTTCCAAACTAGGGAAGGTTGTTTTAAATATGGATGAAGCTGGGAAGTGAGGGACAGGAAGAAACACAGTTAAATGTTTCTGGTTATAACAAGGAAAAATACAAAACAAAAGGCTAAGATTATTTTTCACTGGTGAATCTTCATGTGTTTTGTGGGTGAAATGAACTGTATTTACTTGAAAACTCTGTGTTATTTCTTAAGGGGACTGATTGCATGGGGTTAAGTATCCAAATTATTTGACCAAATTGGGGCTGTTTGAGCCCCGTTCGTGTGAAAAGCTATAGAATAAGAAAAATAGTAAAACTTCCCAGTTTACTTCCATATTAACAATCCTTTTCTTAAGATTGTTTCTTGTTGATAACATAAGGCCACTTCACTCAATATAATTGGGTGTCCTCCAGGCAACGGTGATGTCATTGGTTAATTCTTTCGACCCGGAAACTCCTTAAACAGTGCCTCTGACCACAAGTGGGACTGGACTCAATATGATGCTCTAGTTAGTATATCCATTATAAATTACATAAGTTTGAATCTAGATTAAGTTAATTGGATTTACTTTCCAAGGAAATTAATTGAATTTAAATTGTAACTAAGATGTCCAATTGATTTCAGACGTGGGTAGAACTGTCTGTTCCCATTTCAGGTTTCTCATCTTTTTGTTTGTAATTCCATTTTAACATCAATTTGTGGGGGGGGGGAACTGTAGAGTTGCCTCCTTTTATTTAGAAAAATTATATCATATCCTAAAATGCTTAGTTTGGCACATATCGGGGATGGTGGTGTCAAGAATTGAAATGGACAAAAGAAAAAACTGTAGGTAAATGAAATTAATTGTTGGAGCCATGACATTACAGTATTCCCAAGTAGTTGCCTTCTAAATTTGTTTTTGGCTACAGAGAGAAAAGCTAGGGGATAATTTATATTTTCTTTAAAATATTGTAGAATCATTCAAAAATTGAAAATCATTTCAAAGATTGGCTTATAATTGAACCCACCATTTTGGTTATAAGTCAAGACAATTGTAAACCCCGCAAAATTTTATGATCTTTTTTGTGGTGGTCATTAACCAGATGTGATGATCATAAAGTGAACATCATAGTCATAAAGTGAACACTACGGTCATTAAGCAAGCCCATTGTTCGTTATGGGGCTTTTTTTGGGGGGGAGTGGAAAGCAGAATGTTGCTTTCCTGCAAAAATGTCACAGATCACAATTATGTGACCTCAGAATGCCACAAGTGGCTATAAAAGTAGACAAATTGCCAAATGCCCAAAATCTGGTCACATGGGGGAAAGTCATAATCATAATACTAAAGTTGGAAGGGACCTTGGAGGTCATCTAGTCCAACCCCCTGCTCAGACAGGAAACCCTATACCATTTCAGACAAATGGCTGTCCAGTCTCTTCTTAAAAACTTCCAGTGTTGGAGCATTTACAGCTTCTGGTGGCAGGTTGTTCCACTGGTTAATTGCTCTAACTGTCAGGAAGTTTCTCCTTAGTTCTAGGTTGCTTCTCTCTTTGATTAGTTTCCATCCATTGCTTCTTGTCCTGCCTTCAGGCGCTTTGGAAAATAGCTTGACTCCCTCTTCTTTGTGGCAGCCCCTGAGATATTGTTACACTGCTATCATGTCACCCCTCATCCTTCTCTTTGTTAAACTACACATACCCAATTCCAGCAGCCGTTCCTTATATGTTTTAGCTTCCAGTCCCCCAATCATCTTTGTTGCTCTTCTCTGTACTCTTTCCAGAGTCTCAACATCTTTTTTACATCGTGGTGACCAAAACTGGATGCAATATTCCAAGTGTGGCCTTACCAAGGCATTGTAAAGTGGTATTAATACTTCACGTGATCTTGATTCTATCCCTCTGTTAATGCAGCCTAGCACTGTGTTGGCTTTTTTGGCAGCTGCAGCACACTGCTGGCTCATATTTAAGTGATTGTCTACTAGGACTCTGAGATCCCTCTCACAGTTACTACTATTGAGCAAGGTACCCCCTATACTATACCTGTACATTTGGGTTTTCTTGCCTAAATGTAGAACCTTACTTTTTTCACCATTGAATTTCATTTTGTTAGATAGTGCCCAGTGTTCAAGTCTGTCCAGATCCTCCTGTATCTTAAGCCTGTCTTCTGGAGTGTTGGCTATTCCTGCCAGCTTGGTGTCGTCTGCAAATTTGATGAGTTCCCCATCTATCCCCTCGTCCAAATTGTTGATGAAGATGTTGAGCACTGGTCCCAGAACAGAGCCCTGGGGCACCCCACTACACACTTCCTTACATGTAGATGCGGTTCCATTGAGGACCACACACTGAGTACGGCCAGTCAGCCAGTTACGAATCCATCTGGTGGTGATGCTGTCTAACCCACATTTTTCTATCTTATCAAGTAGTAGGTTGTGATCTACTTTATCAAATGCCTTACTGAAGTCCAAGTTAATTATATCCACAGCATTCCTCTGGTTCACTAATTTTGGCTGTTGGAACTCTGAATTTAGGTAGTAAATCCTTTTTTCAGGGTCTGTTGTAATTTCAAACTAAATGACAAGTCAGAAATTGAGGACTACCTATAATAATTTTAATTTGGGAATTTGCCATCACACTCATCCCTTGGCTTATAGTCTTCATTTTTTGCAATGTGTTTTTTAAAAATGACAGTTTTAAGTATACAATTCCCATATCTTCTAATACTTGAACCTGTGATTGATTTGGCTAAATTTAACTCAACCACCCATTTAATCATCCTGTGACAGCATTGGATGAGACCCGTACGGGGTCAGAAAAGCCTGTCCATTTCAGTAAAAAGGTATTTCTGCTGCTACGAAACTGACACAACTTCGGTTCTCAAACATGAAACTTGTAATATGGCTGATAGTTGTGGTGGTCCTGTCATGGCAACTGAATGAATTCACATTATTCCCAGAGATAGCCCAATGCCTTTTGTTCCTAATCGTTGACTGCCTGCCTTGCAGCCTAGCTGAAAGGAGTCCCTCTTCTGAAAGGCCTGTTTTGGGTGACTCGGGTTTGTCTTCATTTTCTTTGCGGTACAGGTTTTAACTGCCTGTGTGAGGAGAAGCCACCACCTGCAGGAGTCCAGAAGGGATCCCTAAGGAACAGAGCCATTTCTCACACCAGCATAGCTTCTAGGGAGATCTTTGTAGAGCGAGCATTCAGAGAATTAGAACACAGCACTAGTAAGGGTAGGAGACTGAAATTTAGAAGGCGTAAGAGAATTCTTGAGAAGGCGAAATTAATGCTTTGAAAATTGTTTGTTGTGTAAGTGCACAAGGCTTGGCTTCTGAAAGGATGGCTGAATTACTTCTTCCAACTTCCCAGATCATTAGGATACTGTTGTACTATTTAGGGCTACTGGGATTTATAGTTCAGCAGCGGGAGAGCTGCATATTGTGTATCCTTGCATAAGTCAATCTTTGGCAGTAGTAATTGTACTAAAGTCAGTATTTAAAAAAAGCAGAAATGTTTAGATTCAACCTATTGATCTAATTTTAAATATAGCATCTTTTACAAACTGATTTTTGCTAACTTTATATTTTCTACTCTAGCTTCATGGATATAGTTTACTTCAAATGGATATTGGGGTATAATGCCATTTGCTCTGTTCTTTTCTTTTTCTTATTTATAAAGCAATGCATTTTAGTAAATAGACATTCCTAAACAAAAAAATAACGAATATATATATATATATATATATATATATATATATATATATATATATATATATATATATATATATATATATATATATATATATATAAATGAAACAGTTTGCCAGTGTGGTTTCTTTTTCCAATAAACATAATCCAATTAAAAAAAAATTCTATTACATTATTGTGCTATTAGTACTTTGGAGCACTAACAAAAATGAAGTCTGCTTTGTAACATGCATTTTCTTTCCCTAGACTTCATGAATGTTTACTACCAGATCCGTTCCAGCCAGTTGGACCGCTCTATCAAGGGACTGAAGGAGCATTTTCGTAAGAATAGTTCTTCCTCGGGCATCCCATACTCTCCTGCAGTTCAGAACAAGAGGAAAGACACCCCTACCAAAAAACCAATAAAAAGGCCAGGTTAGTCTGAAATTTCAGATATAATTTCTGTGTAATAGTCTTGGAAAAATCAAAGCCCGGACATTTTATTTGCTTTTTAATCAGTAAGTCTGAGGAGAAAAAATTGCTTTGTTTTAGGGTTAATATTTGATCCCATGTAGTATATTTGTAAAGGGTTGGTAGACTAGTTAAATTTCCAAGTAAATCTGGAGATCTTACAAAAAAAAAATCAGATAAACAATCTCAGGTGGAAATGTCATTCCTTGAAATAGTGCTGGTTCAAGGCTAAAGCATTACACCAATCCCACAACAGCACCCTTTTATCTATTCCTATGGTGTCCTGTCCTGTCAAGGTTTCCTTAGACCAGGTATCCCTATCCAGAGGCTTAAGCTGCAGAATGGTTTCTATACACGACTAAGTATTCATACATTCATAATGGATGTGGTTAATCACAAAGGACTGAAAGGCAAAGCAGGGAAGCTAAATAAATAACTGGGTAGTAAGTGTCCAACTGGAATGAAGTATCTATGTGACCTTGGCTGATATCCAAGAGCTGATTTATATTGGCATTACCAACCACTAGGGCATACAGGGCTTTAGTAGACAGACAAAACCCAAAATCCACATCTCCAAAGAAATCAATCGCAACACTTTTCTGTATTGCGGCCCAGAAAATGGCATGAATACGCCAATAAGGTCAGCAGAAGTCAAGCTTGACTTGAAAGAGATTTTACTTTTCGGATTCAAAGCCTGAATGCAAGATGGAAATGAAATCTGATCTGTGATATAACCAGGTATCCTATGGAACCAATAGCTTACTCTTTCTCATAAGCCGCATTCTCATTTGACACAAAGTCTGCTCATTCATTCACTCATTCCACTCTTCCTTTTAGAATCCTCTCTGCCAAGCTCGCTCTTCTCTTCTTCACTCTTCTATTCAATTCTTCTCCTGCCATGTTGCCCACTGATGTGTACAAACCCATATCCCCTCCCCCTTTCCTCCCAAATAATATCATCCTCTCCAGCCCTCCTTTACTTTATCTTCCTATCTCAGCCCTGTCTGTATCAGGCCTCTCTCCCATCATTCTGATGATCTAAAGCCATAATACCGGAGCATCTATTCTCTTTCTAAGATTTTTTTTCTCTGTAATGAATCATTGGAGCAAAGGCCTTACTTTTACTAGATTCTGAAATTTAACATTTAAATGTTAACTTTCAATTTCTTTTAATTATACTTTTTTTAAAAAAAAACACAATCTCTGTAAGTCTATTTTTCTGAGTGTTGATTTTTTTAAGATTAGCTACTCCAGGGCAGATTGCTTCATATAATGAATGTATACAATAGCTGATAGTTAAATAAAAATGATAAGTGTTAGAGAAGGCAATAATTAAGGCCCCCTAACAATATTTTTTTATCTTTGATAAAATGAATTTACAACATAATGTTTCAGGAGGAATACCTTGCAGAATGAAGCTGTGAATTATAGAAGACATAGATGAGTAGGGGGTTGTAGAAAATGCAAGTTAAATTGTCAGGCATGAAAACATTATTTTGGGGAGTTTTAAAAAAATGTTTAATTACATCTTTGACAGTCCACTTCCCAGGGGTGTATTATGTGTGTCCTTTCTATAGCTTCTCAGAATGTATTATTGCATTTTGCGATATATACAATTTCAGACTCATTATATGGTAGTTCTACTACCAAAGGGAATGCTTGGCAAACCCCAGTTGGATATCTCAAAACTAAGCCATCTCCTAATTTTTTTCCCCTGAAAGTTGGCCAGTGCTGAAACAAGGCAAGAAGATTGGGGCTAAAGTCATCTACAACAATCAACTTCACATACGTGCATCTTTGTTAATTTATCAAATGCTCCCCACTTCCTGCTGTACCTATAGACAAATTTATTGAGCCAAAGCCTTTTCTTTCTTTTTCCCAGTGACATCCATCTGAAATGACAAATGCTATCAGAAAGGGCATACTAATTCCTCTGGTTTGTAAGACAATCGATTCACGGAATTCTGCTTTTTGACATTTCCAGCCAGGAAAACATTGCATGCATGAAGTGGAGGGCCAGTTCAATGGACGAGATAGGACTAATTCACACATTTTTAAAAAATGATCAGATGTGGTAAGCCACTTGCCCATAATACCTATAATGAAACAATTGCTTCTCATATGCTGGGCAAGCTAGGTCTAGTATCATTTTGAATTGATCTGTCAGAAAGGGTAACTGTATGTCTCTAAAAGAGCCCCACAGTAAAGCAACCTGACAAAATAATGGAAGATAATTGTGCCTTCATAATTCTTTGGCAGGTAAGAAATCTTCTATTTCCCAGAAATGATTCAGCTCTCAAGGGCAGTTCTAGAGGGGAAATTCTAATGTCTCTGTCAAATTGTTGCTATTGGTTTCTTTTGTTGGAATGCAATCATCCCTTATTTTGTCCCTTATCCATCTTGAATGATAGGCAAGGAAACCACTATTCCATTTTCTGTAAATGTTAAATCCAATCCTCCCGGTCAGTTTTAAAGTTCTGAGTTCTGTTCCATGGTTTTAATAGTAGTTTTTCATAAAATGAAAAAGATAAACACACATCCTACAAAGCTGCGCTGCAGAAAAATGAGGTTCTAGCATGTGAAATATTCCCACCAAAAGGTAGCTGGATTTTTTTGGAGAGCTTGCCTTTTGATATTGACAGTTGCATATTTTAATATTGTGGTTGCCTGTGCTTTTAATCAAAATGCAAAGTAAGATGTAGCGAACCTCCCTTTAAAGGAAGTGTTTGATGTAAAGAAACTGCAAATTATGTTCAATAATTGTTTGCAACTTTAAGATCAGTTAGTTAAAAAAACAAAAACAAACCAAAACTCTTAACTTGTCAGAGTTAAAATTGACACCTTTCCCCCAAGCCGAGAAAAGTTACTGCATCGGAATGATTTCTGTACAGGAACCTCTGTGGATCGAGTCTCAAAAGATGTTTCTTCCCCCAAAGAAGTCCAGTTTAGTCCTTCTTTCTAGGCTGGGTACAAGTCACCTGCTTGTTCCAATTTTACCTTCTTGCTGGGGAATGCTAACTAAGCTTCTGTACAAAAATCATTGAATGCTTCCAGGATGCTTGCCTGGCAGTAGTTTTCTGAGGACAGCTGGGTAAGATGAGAAGCAACAGCTTGTTCCTCCTCTCCAGCTTGATCACTGCTTCTACCTTGAATGTGATGCCTTCATTAGTAACCACCATGCTATCCCGCTTGGTTCAAAAGTGCCTAATCAAGAGGAATAAATCTAGAACAAAGGCATTTGACTTCCCATAGAATCCATCAAGGCATAATTAGGATGCTAAGTACTCTGCTCTTCAGCAGCACAGAATTAATACCCAGCAGCACTTAGTGTGTCTGGAGATAAACATGGTTAATTGTTCTTATGCAAATTGGAGGAAGATGCTAAGACGTGAAGGGTCCTTATCTGTGGAGAGCATGGAGGGCTAACATTGCAGCCTTGCGTTGGGATTAGCTCATGCTGGTGCTGGCTGCATACATAATAGCTAAACTTTTATTGAGGTTACCGACAAAAAAAGGAAGTTTTTCAGTTATGGGGGAAATAAAGACAGGTGCGTCTTAATGTGCCATCAGTCACCTAGAAGAATACTAAACATGCTTTTATTAATATAACCGATCTCATAATTTATTGCAAATCTTAGTCTTTTTGACTTGGGCAGTCTTTGTAAGTCCTTTGTAAAGAAAGCCCAATGTTTGGAGCATTGTTTGAAATAGTCTAAATATAATACCTATGAATTGCGATCTTAAGTTAAAAAGTTTAAGAAGAATTCTTTAGGATTCTTGTCAGAAAATAACATTTAATAAGGCACAAGTTCAACATAGATATCACATAATTTTCTTCCTATCGTGCATCGGCTTCAAGGACGTTAACTATCATCATATTTGTGCCACTTTGGTAACTTTGTTGGAGATACTTCCTCCTCCCTTTTTGTTTATTTTGTTTCATTATCTCGAGACTCCATATTATACTCTGATTTTTCTTTATAAATCTTTCACCTTTTGTACATTATCCCAAATAGGTGAAATGTGTGAATTGTATTAAGATTGCACACTTTAGAAGTTGCGTTTGCTTTTCATGATGTGCATTTCATGTATACATTCCATGTATGGTCACAATGTTTTTTTATTTACTTTGACACCAAATATTTTCAGTTTTTGTGTAGCATACTCCATTTGAACCAGATGTAGTGTGGCAATGAGGAGATGCCTTGTGCCACTCCTATTTTATATCATATGTATACTTTAATGTCTCTCTACTGTCAGGATGTTGGGATTGTCTTGTTGTGTTTTGGCAGAAGTGCAATTTTTTTTCATTATGTGTTTAAAAATATTCTCTGCTCTATTAAATATTTATAAAAGTGTTTTTTTTTAAAAAAATCTTTCCAGTTTGTTCAATTTCAGGAAGTTTTACCTATAGTAGGTTTCTATGAAATAAAAACTACAGCCCAGAGAAGTATATAGCATTTGTGTATTCCAGCCTCTGCTCTGCTTCCATTATTTATTTTGTTGCATGTTTACTAATACTTCTCATGTAAAACAAGATTTATTTATAGAGTGACATGTTAATACTTTCTCTTTTGTGCTTTTTTCAGTGTTTCTAAGTTGCAACATCCTGCTTCGGCCAGTTTAATGCTCTCTTTTTAAAAATATTATTTTAAAAATATTTTTGGTGTAATTGTACTTGTGAATAAATGAAGATCAAAGTCCTGGGATGGGGAGAAAAACAGATTGACCTCTTGTCCCTTTTTTAGTTTTTATTGCTAGAAAGAGGGTGAGATGTGAAGTGGCCTGTTAAATTAGCTCTTGATTTCTGTCGACTGTCGCCTTTTCTTGGTGCTTGCCCTGTTTTGTACAGATCAAGCCTTCTCTTTACTTTCTCTTTATCATGCTCTGTCCATGGTGAGAATCATGCTCTGTCCATGGTGAGAATGCTCAGGAATAACACTAGTATTATTTCTTTGGTCAACTGTTTCTGGGAGAAAGGAATGGAGGTTTTTTTTTGTGGCCTTGAAAGTCAGCTTTCACTGAGGAATCTAGCAAAATGCTATGAAATCTTAATTCTTTTAATGACTATCTGCTTAGAAAGTGAATATTCTGAGTCTTTCCATTTGCGGTATATAAAGCCTAAAAAATTAGGTAGTTTCTTCTAAACAGATTCAACATCAGCCAGATATGGTGATTGGCCTCTGTGTTTCTCTGTCAATTATCTGTAAACGTTGCAAACATTACCAGGTTCTTCTCTCATAATAATTGCAGTTAAAATGGAGAGGGGGAATCCTAGTGTACAGTGTAGATGTACTGTATCTAATTGGAGGTCTAATGCAATTAGTTGACTTCCTCTTCATTCGTACGGAGCATCTCTTTGGAATGAAGAGTCTTTTATCCATGCTTGTGCTCTCAAGCATCAGCTAAGATAAGTCATTGACAAGGGGCTTCACATACAACGGACCAGATGCCTGCTTTTTACAAAAAAAGGCTTCTACATTATTTTCTTCTGGGATTCAAAGTGATTAATAAGTTAATCAAAATAATTATATCCACAAAATAAATGGAAAAAGAAATCAAACATGCAGTATAATTGGCAACCAGCATCTACAAAATTAGCAGCAAGTCAAAGTTAACCCTGGGGTAAATTTGCCTTCTCAATCTTCTCCAGAAGCTTCCCCAAAGAGCTGCACCTGACCAAGATAAAGAGACCAACTTATAGAAGGAGAAGGCATGCCACAGTGAGAGCAGAGCAAGTGGAAAGGCTCAGTTCATGGTAACCGCCTGCTTCGTTTCTGTAGTTAGAAGAACTCTGACACTGCTGTCCACTGTAGCCTGCTGAGGGTCCACTATAGAGAGATGTTTTTCAAGGCCAAATGCCCCTTCAAGAGGGCCTTGATCCAGACAGCAGAATTTACTTGTTTATGATTGGTAACACTTCTATATGTATATTACTAAAACCCTTGAGACCTTTGTATATATGGAGACATCCAACTAGCTTTGACTGATCGCAAGAAAGCTAAGCAGGGTTATGTATGGATGGACGTCTACCAGGAATCCCAAGGCTGTAAACTAGAAATTGAAAATAATGTCCTGGCAGAAGACAGTGTCAAAGCACTTCTGTGTTCCTGATTTTAAAAAAAAACAACAACAACAACCCCAAACCATAGGTACATGTCCAGGTACTCTCCAAAAGCTGAGTTTGACTGATGGAAGCACACACATCCCTGAAGTAGATTAAAACAATTTTTACAACTGAATTTTAGATGTCCTGATTGTTAATGGCTTTATCATGAAAATGTCATACAACCATTCTGTGGTAAATCAGGATTCAGATATTACTGCTGGAATGAGTGTTCCATGCTTTTATCCATCCCAAGCTATACAGTATATAGTTGAACAGCATTTCAAACCTAGTTCATACTGAGAAACTCTTTAACAATCTCTCAAAGGAAATCAGCAATTATATTAAAAAGGCACACAGCAAGAGAGTTCTGGTGCACATATACATATATATATATGTCCTGTAGAGCATTCTCACGGTTGGCTAGTGCTCTGACACTTGATTTGGAGGACCAGGTCCTGGTGGAGGATTGCTTGGTGTTTTTGTTTCTCATTCACTTCCAAGGTCTCTTTGTCTCTCCTTTCTTATGGTTCTGGTGACAGGCACGATCCGTAAGGCTCAGAACCTTCTGAAACAATATTCTCAGCAGTGTCTAGATGGGAAAAAGGGGGCCTCTAACCTCATTCCTATAGAAGGTAATCACTTCTTTCTCTTTTCCTCACTCTTGGGTTTTGGATTTCTATATGCAAGTCTTCCGTTAGCCTTTAGCCTCCACTGATGGTAGAAATAACAGAGCTTGTTTAAGAGTCAAAAAGCCAGGAGAACAAAAGTGATGCATATAAAAGAGTAGTGGGTTATTATTTATATAGTCATCTAAATTTAGGGATGCTGATTCTGTGATGCAATTTTGATTGGCTAACAGAAGTTCCATGGTAGCTTGGGGACTTTTCCCCCCTCACATTCTGTCCTTATATATTTCATTTACATAGGTAGTAGCCCTTTCAACCTTGATTAGATTAAAATTGTTCAACCGAGGTGCAACTTCGCGCTAGCCCTTCCTCCTCCTATGGAGTCCATGTTGAAATAAAGCCAACAACTGTTGAAAATTGTGGTTGCACTTGCTTTTTTGTTCCGAGGCTGCATTGCGTCATGACTTTATCCTGCTTGAAACTGCTACTACTGCTGTAGTGTCCCACCATAGGGTAGTAGGTTGTGTTATCAGGATTTTTTTTCCCCTAAATGTTTGATGAACCAATAAAACTCAAAGGACAAACACTGGTGCTATGATGGTCCTGGATAAACCGCTCCTTCTGTTAATGCCCACTGACATCTCACTAGGTCATGAGCATGATTTACGAGTTAAGCATCTTTCCGATTCCTTGGTTGACAAGCACGGGTCAGTTGCTGGTAAGTACCATATAAAACAGTAAGGCTGACTAATTTGACTTCTTTCTTTTTTTAGCATTTCTTGCAATATTCTCTTAGAATGCTTCCAAGAAAATGTTGTTTTCCAGAATTAGAATGGCTAAAATTGGCAAGATGTAGAGGAGCTGTGTTGATTACTATGCTGAAAGTTATTGATGTAAGATGCAAAGTAAAATTTAACAGGGCCATAATGGAAGGCACAGAAGCACATTCATTGACTGTAGGAGCTTGTCTCCTTTGCCACTCTTGCTCTCATCCCCATCCCAGCTTAAAGTTGCTGCGTCAGATCACTATACGGGATTCTTTGCTCACTCCTTCCTGCCTATTTTCAAATCTTGGTAATTAATCTTTTCCCCCTCTTCATTCTGCTGGAATGCATTTTTATGCACTTATCATAGGCATGTTCCATATATTTGAGTAATGGATAGATGTACAGGTTCTCTTGGCATATGAAATTGAGCAGACTGTTTCCTTACACAGAGTCAGAAGGAACATATAAAAATGGAATTAAATACCTTCATTCTGCTAGCTCTTTCATCTTTACAAAGACCCTAATTTGATAGGGAGCATTTCTTACATTTTCCCCTCACCTAATAGAATATATGCTGTTTATGACATGGGTATGTGTAATGGCAAAATGGATGTCTGTTCTTTCCCTATGCATCATGAAGGATATCACTTCAATCATTTGGTGCAGCAGATAGCATGTTGTAAATCTATATCCGCATAGTCAGTGCAATGCATCTTAGTGACTGGCAGAAAGTAACTGATGCATTCACAGGACCACTAGATACCATTCTCAAGCAAGATTCTCAAAAAAATCTTATTTTGGCATTAAATGAAAACTTATCCTTATCTCTGTCCCAGAATCCAGACATTGTAGCGTCATTATATTGAACAATAGTTATGAAAGCCCCATTCTTAATTTTAATATTAGATAAAACCAGTTTCCCCTCAGTTCAAAACATAATGCAGAAATGTGATTCTCATTCCAAAAATGCATTGCTTTTTCTGGACTGGCCATTTGAGATAGTAGGAGGGAAAATATTGTGTATGAAAACTTCTTGGAGTGGGGAGGGAGGATAGGGGGGAAAGGAAACTCATTTTGCAAATAAAACCAGCCAGTTGGAAAGAAGAGAAGAGTTATATGACAAAACAGTTTTCAGAACACACATAGTTTTGCCAGTGTGGAACATTCATCAAATGCTGCCTAAGCAGTTTGATGTCATACAACTGGTAAAAAATGCATCATTGAATTTCTGCAGATTGGGTGGATTGGTTGTTGGATGCTGGATGAGAAAACATCAGCCATAAAGAAGTGAAGCAGAAGAATCAGGTGGTGGAACTGTTAGGGCATAATATAATTTAATGAATGAATTCTAGGGGTAATAATATTTCCAAATACTTCCATAATTTCATTAGTTATGAATAATATAATATAAAAAGTTCTAGAAACTCTTTCAAGCGTATTAGTTATTTCCTTTGAAACTACATCTTTTGACTGATGAACATAGGAGCACTTTGGAGACATACCAGATTCTTGAGGTGTGAATATTTTTTAAAAAATCACTGTTTCTAGCTATAGTATGCTTTTATTTCTGGACTAAAGACTTCATTAAGAATGGAGTATGTTATTTTAGACGATATCTGAACCTAGTCTGTTGAAAGTATTGCATTGTTTATTTAAGAAATTAGAAATTTGATAAATTAGCATTGCTTTGATATGTAGAGAATTTACAAATGATAAATGTTAAATAAATGGTAATTGATTCTTCTTAATTAAGTTGTAGATTAATTCCCAAATTCCTAGTCAGAAATATATAAGATAGGAGCTCTGCAGGCTTTAGCAAAAATGTATTGTAAAGACATCAAGTATCAGTATTTATAGTAATTAAAGAATGTACAAGAGAAAGATACGTTGAACAACTCACATTCAGTCTTTCTTCTATATATGTACATCTTAATGTACTTTATACTACTCATTTTGATAATTTTGATAAAGTTTTATCTTGCTGATAAAAAGATGGAACATCCAATATATATTATATGTATCAGGTGGATGTATTTGCTTGGCAGGTTTACCTTGTGATTAGATAAATGGCATAAAGTTGCATCACTTAAACAATTGGTAGACTTTAGTTTAAATATTCTGCTATATTTGACTGTTCTGTATTAATTCATATGTTTATATGTCAGCTAAAAGAAACTAGCATCTTACGTTCTTTTATAACCCCCATAGGAAGAGATGACATGTTGGACATGGAGATTGATGCGTACATCCACTGTGTGAGTGCCTTCATAAAACTGGCCCAAAGCGAGTACCAGCTACTAACTGAAATCATCCCAGAGCATCATCAGAAGAAGACATTTGATTCCCTTATTCAGGTCTCTTCAAAACATAACATGTCCTTCCTTTGGTTATACTTCAAAATCACTTTTGTAACTCAACTAATATTTGCTTTTCTATAGGAGTCTTTAGACAACTTGATGATTGAGGGAGATAATATTGTGTCTGCAGCCCGGAAGGCCATTATGCGTCATGATTACTCAGCTGTGCTGACTATCTTCCCTATCCTAAGGCATTTAAAGCAGACAAAGCCAGAATTTGATCAGGTTTTGCAGGTAATGAAGCTATGGCAGAATCTACTAGATCACATAAACTCAGAATTCAACATCTAGTTTTTCATGGCAGAGTAGTGATGGTCGCAAACAGTTGTGAACTATAGGCGTTTGATTAACAACCTGCGCGTCCAAAGTCAAACGAAAGAGCCATAGATACGAAAGGCAAACGCTGAGATGGGTAGCTATAGAAATCAAATAAAGAAATGTGCCCTCTGGACTAGTAAGCAGAACTAGTACGAAGCTCAAAGGAAACGGTTCACAGAAAGCAGGAGTCAAGCTAAGCAAAAACCGGTTGGTGATTACTACTTCCACCTGCTGTTCCTGTTTCATTAGGAGCCACAAGTCTAGGAGGAACCCCAAGTGGCAGGCCTGCTCCTTGATGGTACTACCATTTCATTCAGAGTTCTGGAAACTGAAGAAATAGTATCTCCCTCTTGATAAAATTACTCTGCTCTGCTTCATCCTGTCCCTCACAGCCTTCTCGAGCACCAGGTCAGGACCTCTACTACATACATCTCTTGCTTGCTTGCTCAGGAAAGAGATATACAGTATCATTAGCTTTCATTCAATGTCAGTAATAATAAAATTGATGAGTGTCCCACATAAAGTATAAAACAGATCCCACATGACCAACTCAATGTTTTTTTATTGTCACTAAGAAAAGGGTCTCCAAGTCTCCAAGCAGGGGTTCATAGCAAAGGTGGTGGTACTCTGATCTTATTCCTAATCTCTTTCAGCCTGACCAAATGTAAAGGTGGAAACTGGAAAGAGGGCATCTCTGAAAACAAACACAGCAGACTCACTGCTGTGAAATGCCTGGCCATATAAATCATTAAGAGAAACAAAAGGAAAATAATTTCTATCCATATAGTGGAACTACACCAAGATGGACTTTCATAAGGATAGCAAATATTAAATTGCATTGCAAGAGCAGGGAAATCAGCATAAGGAATAGTGGTGATATGCTTCCTTCTGCCCAGAGGTATACAGCTGAATTGTACAGTCTCTGAAACTTCCAGAGAGTTTTCATATATATAGGGTTCATTTCACACAGATGCAATGTCAATTCTTACAGGACCCAGGTTAGACATTGCTATTGTTGTAATTATTATTATTTAAACTTGCGTGCTGCCTGAACCTCAATGATGGTAATAAAGAAAATACAATAAAACATGAAGGAAAAAATTAACAATTCCTTATCTGGATTATCTAGACCTCTCACTGAGATGAAGTGAGAGGTCTAGATAAAGAGCTGGGTCTTTACCGCTCTTCAACAGTACAGTGGAGGCTATCCAGATCTCGAGGGAAACCTTGTTCCTGAGGGCAGGTGCTACCTCAAGAGAAGATGCACTTCCAGGGTCCTGAGAAATGACATTGCTTAAGTGAAGGAACCTGCAGGATTGAATTGGCCTGATAGATGTTATGGGAGACAGGCAGTCTCTCAAGTAACCAGGCCCAATGCCATTAAGGTTAGTCGCTTAAGTAGATTTGCCCCTAAAAGCATGGAACATTGTTTTGGGAGTCTTAACTTCTCAAATTAATGGTGATAAGTTAAGCTGCCTTGTACGATAATGAGAAATACTTTAATGCACATGCTCAGCTGAGGCAGGAAATGGAGTAATATTAGATAAGATTCAATCTGTCAGGGAGCACATGCTGTGCCTAGCAAGGCATTTAATCGAGAAAGTTTTAAGCTTTCCTGATTCTGATGTAAACCTTATGTGAGATCTTTATGCCACAACAGAACTCTTGAGTTATTTGCTTCGTTGTCAGTTTCTATTAGTTGCTATCCCTGTTTTTCAATTGTTTTTATGCTGTGACTCATATTTCAGGGTACTGCAGCCAGCACTAAGAATAAGTTACCAAGCCTCATAACCTCAATGGAGACCACAGGAGCCAAGGCTCTGGAACATTTTGCAGACAATATCAAGGTAATTATCATCCCACTGGTGGTGAATTATCTCTTTGCCACCAAAAGCAATCCAACAAGCTTGTGGAAATATTTCAGTTAATGTTTCAGTTAATTTTGCAGTAATAATCACAAACTCCAGAAGCTGTCCTGGAGAAGAGAAAGGAAATCTGTCTATGTTTTCTTGAACGTAAGGCACATTTCTGAGTAAGTGCATTGGATAATACCTCTCAGTCAGAGGCATTTCCAACCATATAACAAAGTTCTCGCCCTTTTAAAATCTCTGCATTTCGTCTGACTGAAAAAGAGAACATTAATTATGTGTAAATCAAACATACTGATGGAGGTAGCTTAAAATATGCATCTATCCAAGCATCTTTTCCCCCAGTTACCAGTAGGTGGTGCCCTTGGTCTTTAGGGCCATGGAAAGAGTGAGGCGGTTCAATTCATTCATATAATTTATCAAATCAAATTTATTTATCAAAGTTATTTGCCACCCATCTTGTGGTTCAGGCGACTCTTTGTAAAAAGAGAAGATAATCATTTTAAACCGTTCTTAACTATTTCATCAATGTTTTTTTTCCTTTCTAGAACAATCCAGATAAGGAATATAATATGCCAAAAGATGGGACAGTTCATGAACTCACCAGCAATGTATGTGAAAACAATTCAGAGTGTCTTGGTAACATCAAGCCTATAAATGACCCCTTCTCTTTTGTTTTGCAGTAGTGGGAGAAACTTAATTTTGTATGATTAAACTACTTTTCCTGTCAGAGCCTGGGATTAGTCTATTGGAATTAGTATCATATCTACAACTTCTGCTTAGGCATTTTTCTTCTCTCATTTTATGTAGTTTATAGAACTTTTGCTGAGACAAGGATAAAGGTTTTGCATACTTCTCTCTTCTTTCTGGTTCTTACGTTGTATGCTAAAGAAGAAATGTGACTTAAATGGGAGCCGTGTTATCCCTAGCTCCAAACCCAGAACCTATGAATACTTGCAACACATTAGGGACCTGCTATAGCTTTATTAACTTTTTAATGCTTTTCTTTTACACACTTTCCACCATTTGTATCGTCCAGTTGTCGCATCGGTTACGCAAATTCAGAAATACATACACAGATCTATCTACTGAAGTACTATTTAGGATTTCTTCACAGGACGTTGTCCTTCCAGGTCACAAACATGACTCTCAAGCCTATGTTAGCCAATCTAACACTCCTTCTGCTAAAAATCTCTTCCTTGAATTGGGAATTTTGGGAAATATATTATCTATCGGGGTACACCAGCTTTTCTCAGTTTGTCTTCTAGATCAGAGGTCCCCAACCTTTTGGGTACCAGGGACCGGTTCCGTGGAGAGAGGTTTTTCTGCGGACCAGAGGGGTGTTTTGTGTGTTGCCTGCATCCCACGGATGGGGCTTTGCTTGTGCGGACCGGCTGCTGGCATGCCGCGGCTCGGTACTGGTCCATGGACCGTGGGTTGGGGACCGCTGTTCCAGATGGATAGGACTACATCTAGAAGACGTAGACTGAGAAAGGCTGGTGTACCATGATAGATTATATATTCCTCAGTAAGAAGTCATGATGTTTGTACAGTTGGTTTAGTGACCGTTTGAAGTTACAACAACACTGAAAAAAGTGACTTTTGACCGTTTTTCACACTTATCCCCATTGCAGCATCCCCATGGTCACATGATTTATATTCAGATGCTTGACAACTGATTCATATTTATGACGGTTGCAGTGTCCTGGAATCATGTGGTGCACCTTATGGGACCTCCTGACAAGCAAAGTCAATGGAGAACCAGATTCGCTTAATAACCGTGTTACTAATTTAACAACTGCAGTGATTCAGTTAACAAATGTGACAAGAAAAGTAAAATGGGGCAAAACATTTCTCACTTGGCAACATAAATTTGGGGTTCAATTGTGGTCATAAGGACTACCTGTACAGCATTAACGTGCTATGATTGGGAATCAAAATGGGTTTCTGGAAATGGACAGCTGAGCTGGTACAGACATCCTTAACATTTCCTATTTTAAGTATCACAGTCATTCTGTCAAAGAAGACCACTTCTTTCTGAAAAAGATATAGGTGTGTTTGGAAACATTTTGTTGTTACTTTGCTTGGCTATGTTAAGTGTTAAGACAGGGGTCTTCAAACTTGGCCCTTTTATGACTTGTGGACTTCAACTCCCAGAATTCCTCAGCCCTGGCTGAGGAATTCTGGGAGTTGAAGTCCACAAGTCATAAAAGGGCCAAGTTTGAAGACCCCTGTACTAAGACCATAAAAATTACAATGATATTGTTGACAATATTTTTGTCTGCCATAGCAGTAAAATAACAAGACAGACTTAATTGGGACTGGGATGCTATTATAAAAGTCTTTTCCTGAGCCCAGAACATGAAATAAACAAATATCCCAAACATGAGGGGGGAAAAATTAACTATCATAAAAGTGTTTTATTTTGGCTTCTAAGATTAAATCTTGGAAAAGCCCCTCTAACTCTGGATTCCATGAAGTACATAGCTGAGATACTCAGTCCTTTTGCTTCAGCTCATTCAGCTGGCAACTGGCTGTTCTGCCTTTTTTGTTCTTTTCTGCTTTTTTCCATGGTCTCTCTTCCAATTGGGAAGGACAATGAGATCCACCATACTCTTCTGCACTAGAAAGTACTAGCGTTGCATGCAAACACTAACCTGGCTTATCTTTGGTTATTTCTGACATTAGTCAAGAATGTTCCACCCAGATTGTTGGGGGCAATAAGCTGACTTTGTAATAATGCCACTTGGGGTGTGTGTGTGAAAGCCCTAATAAGCAGGCATATACATAGAATGAAGGCTACTGCTAAGCTTGTAAGCCGCCCTGAGTCTTCGGAGAAGGGCGGGATATAAATGGAATTAAAATAAAATAAATAAATAAATTTGAAAATAACATCTTTGGGATTCCAATCTGGCAACGACTAGGCACAATATCTTCCTAGGATTTGCATGCAAGCAGGAAATGTTCCTCAGTTCCTCTTCCTCTGCTAGTCTTTGCTAACATTGCCAAGACTTTCGTCAGAAATGAAGTCTGTCTGTTTAAAAATTCATAGGCTCTGACAGGAGTATTGTGTTGCTTTGTGATCTCCTCTCCTCTGGAGTAGCAAAAGAAGAGTTCAGCTTGCTAAGGAAAACAGCAGGAATGGCAAGTAGGAAGGCATAGGTGGATCTCAAGAGGTTGGTAAAGAGTATCTCTGTGGTTTTAAAGGAGGAAGCAGCAAAGTCCTGACAATTCAGGAAGAGATGACAGAGTGGGGAACGTGATCAATCAAGCAGCATTGAAGGAGAATTCCTGTTGAGGCTCAGTTGTAAATGATCTCTGAGCAGCTGTTCACGCATTTCAGCTGAGAGTTAAACTACAAAATACATTAAATATGTAGGATGCAGCTGGTCTTGTATGTTTGCTTATAACTGTATAAGCACAGGGAGGGATGCTGATAAGATAATACTGTATGCCTGGAGCAGAATTTTCCTCACAAGGATTTATTTACTTTGCAAAATTGTCTTCCCTCAATACAGCCTTTTAAACATGGATAACAAAATTGTTGTCACTATTTTTATTTTTAAAAAACCTTTTAAATGGTGAGAACCACAAATACGTCTGAGGGAGATTCTCAGCATCAGTTTACATGTGCTGTTGGTCAGGATCTCTTGTTTATGCTTTGCACTAATGGAAAGAAAGTGAAGGGCTGTTACGTGCTGCATATTTCACACATAGGTGGTTTATCCTTTCACATGGACAATTGATTTATTGCTTGAGCAACAGAACAAAAATGTAAATAATATTCTAAGCCTCAGATTCCTTCCGTAGAAAGAGATCTGCTTTATTTCAAGCTCTGAATTAGATGGTATTTAGGATTGTGCTTAATAGAGGCTTGTATTTTTATATTATTTTGATACCAATGGCTTCTTGACATGGGTTTCCCAGAATACATATGTCCTTTCTTAATGGATTTAGAACTGATCTTTTAAAAAACAAAATGGAGGAATACCCCAGTAAATTTTTTAAAAATCCATTGAGATCAATGAGCGTACAGGCTATATAAACAAAGGTTTTGAATTTCAACCCTGACTCCTCTTTTTCTTGTTTTAAAAATGAAATTTAATTGAGAAGATTTAGTATTCTGAAAACATATTTATCTTTCACTGTGGTAATTCATTATATCTCCATTTTATATACTTATAATAATCTTGTTGGTTGACAAAATAGTATACTTTTCTGTAAACGTATTTATCGTAAACAAATACTGTACATTCTTCTGTAGTGGTCCAACATGCCTCTCCTCCATCTTATAACTTTCACTCCATTTAGTAATAACCATTATTCTTTATTTCAAATTTGTAATCCATAAAAGGGCAGTAAAAAAATTAAACAGAGGCTTCTATTTTTGTGTCCATAACAGTAATCCTTGACTCACAACCATAATTGAGCCTAGAGTTTGGGTTGATGGTGATTATTAAGCAAATTACCATATGACCCTACCCTACTTAAGGACCTTTTATTAAGCCAACATTACAGTTGGCTTATTTCCAGGAAGTACATGCCTGTTTCCAGCCAAAAAGATTAAAATTGTGTTTCATGTGACTGTTGGACTCTGCAAACAGCTGTAAATGCAAGCGAGTAGCCAAGTGCCCAAAATGCAGTCACATAATCCCTGGGGGGGGGTATCAATTGCCAGATCTATGAAATGGTTTGTAACTAGCTCTGTGGAAGTCTGTCCTAACTTCGGACATTTGCTAAATGACTGGTCATAACTCTAGGACTAACTGTGGGTCCCTTTCAGCACTTCGTACTTCTGTAATCCCATGCTCTTCATCTTCCCCTTTCCCCCCCTTCATCTTTCCCTACTTATTTCTTTAACATTGTCAACCAATCAACTTCCTTAACAAATGTAAACATTTTTAGGTAGTCCTCAACTTACGACCACAATTGTGCTCAAAATTTCTGCTGCTAAGCAAGACAGTTACATGAGTTGTGTCCCATTTAATGACCTTTTTTTCCACGTTAAGCGAATCATTGTAGATGTTAAATGAGTCATGTTATTGTGAATCTGGCTTCTCCCATTGACTTTGCTAGTTGGAAGTCAGCTGGGAAGGCTACAAATGGTGATTACGTGATCCCAGGACAGTGCAACTGTCATAAATACATGCGAGTTGCCAAGTGCCTGAATTTTGTGCACATGATCATGGGGATGCTGCAGTGGTCATAAGTGTGAAAAATGGTCATAACTCACTTTTTTCAGTGTCATTGTAACATTGAACAGTCACTAAAAAAATGGTTTTAAGTCAGGGACACTGGTAGATATATATTATATATTTATTTAATTCAAGAACATAATTCAAATGAGGCAGTTGTTTGAAATTTAACTCTTATTCCAAAATTCTGGTAATCTTTTTGCATTTAATTCCTTTTAAATCTTTACAATTGGCTTCGTTCTTTTTACTTTAGTCTTTCCCAGATTGAAGTTATACTCATCCAAGTGGCTTTAGTTATCCTATTGCTCTAAGGCCGTGGTGGCAAACCTATGGCACGCGTGGCACAGAGGCACACAGAGCCCTCTCTGTGGGCACGCAGACCATCGCCCCAGTCCTGGGCCTTCAGCTGAGTTTTATAAAATCGTTTCGCTTTAGGCCTCTGCCACCGTGTGCAAAAAAAAAAAAGGTTCAATCAATCAATCAATTTCAACTTCTCGCGGGAAAAAAAAGATCTTGCAAAGTTGAGATTGATTGATTGAACTTTTTAGTCCCACGCAGCCAGCCGTTACCACCATAGCCAAGCCTACCCAATTGGCCACGCCCACCAAGCGGGCCATGCCCACCCGCCACCCAACGATTCATAACTGGGTTTTGGGTTGCAGTTTGGGCACTCGGTCTCTAAAAGGTTCGCCATCACTGCTCTAAGGTCTTTATGACTTTAAATTTGCTCTATTTAAACGTGCTTTAAAAGTGGATTGGACATACCCAGTGTCTTTTAAACAGGCCTCACGCAAAGCTATGAGCGTGGCGTTTTCTTCCACAGCTCCTGGCGCTCTAGTCACAAATTGCCCAGAGTCTCTCTGCATCCTGTGGGCTTTTTTACAAGAAGCTCCCCACCACCACCACCACCACCACCAGAGTTTGTATGGGGGATCTGATGGCTCCTGCTTGAGCATATTGCTCAACTGTCAGTCTTTTCCTCTGTGACATCCCTACTGTTTTTGTGGAAATGTGCCACCGGTAGTCTGCCCTGTTTACCATCCAGAAGTCTCCAGTTGCTATCGTCTTCGGGTAAGACTAGAAAAGAGTTCTCTCTGTCACCGGATGAGCTGCTCCCAGTCAGCAGAGAGTAGTAGGCTGGATGGATCAGAGATTTCATTCTAAAGTTCTTTTTCCTTTCTCTTTGTAGGCCATTCTCTTCCTGCAGCAACTGCTGGATTTTCAAGAGACTGCGGGGGCCATGCTGGCATCCCAAGGTACCTACACCAAGACTCACGAATGAGTTCCTGGCACTGATTAAATTGCTTCCTTTGCTTGCTTTGAAGTCAAACCTCCTTACAAGGATGTGTCTTATTCACTTCTTGCATACTCAGAATTCTGCTTTTGGTCTGGTTGCAGTAAAAACTGCTACTGTCTTAAGTAATTATAAATAAGCCTAGAGAGCGCTCTGGCTTTTCTTATCAGCCTCTAAATGTGTTGCTAGCTTTGGGGTCCTTGAAAACTTAAAAAGGAGGCATGTAAAATGGCCTTTTGTCTCCAAAATCCAGCATCTTTTAGTGAAATCACATTTCCCAGGTCGTTCTCAATGTGTGGCAAAGTTATTAGTTGGATTTTATAACCCGGCCATAGCAGCACAGAACATTCATTTGATTCTGAGGGGCTATTTGATAGAAGACAGTGAGAAGTTTTGAAGTCCTTATTTCTGTTAAGAGCAAAAATCACATCACTGGCTTTCATATTAACCTTTCAGGATGTGTAACATAGCTATTGATGATTATTTCAGGAGTGTTTTCCTACGTAATTATAATGTTTTTGTTTCCTTTATTGTGACTTTCCTTGAGGTCTTTAAAATGGACATCATTTTTGTCCAGTCAGATCCATGCTAAGAAGGTTTAACTTGTGCACCTGCATCTTGCATGTTAACAGCTACCAAACAATATTTAAAACATCAAATTCTGTCCGTGTCGCTACCTTTATGCCTTCTTCACTTGCTAAAAAGGTTTTTTGGATAAAGGCAGTTATAGAGCCAGCTTCTTAACTGACCCTTACAGTGGCTGCTGGTTATTAGTGAAACTAAAATCAGCCCACACAACATGGTTTTGTGTTTTTTTCAAACTGATGCAGAAGTGAGGGAAAACGTGAAAACTATAGAAAGCGAATGAGATATTTATCAATCCCAAACTTCCTCAAAACCTCTTTTTGGATTCCAGGAAAACCAATTCACAGAACAGAATGTACTAAAAAAATTTTTTAAAAAAAAAGCTAGGGAAGAATTTCTTTGGCTTCTGCCGTTCAGTTTTGCCTACTTGAGGCAGAATGTCACAGCTGAGACTGGCAGTTCAGGCTGCAGTCTTTACCCGCCTATTGAAGGGTGAGCACCACTGAATTCAGTGCGGCTGGCTTCCGACTAGGTGGGGGATAAGATGGCACCCTCTAAAAAGAAGGGGCTCCCCTCTGCCAAATCCATAGCACTATCTGTTGGTATCTTCTGCTTTGTTCTGGAAAGTATGGTTGTTTCTAACCTGTCTTTTTGAACTTTGCCTTTCTTTATTTCCTTCTTTCTTTTTTCCCCCCTTTCAATCCTTTCACCTCAATTCTGCCTTAAATTCTGTAGTTCTTGGGGACACATACAATATACCTTTAGATCCCAGAGGTAAGCAGCAGCACTATTTGTACTCTCCGCATGCATTGCTAATACTACTGTCTCAATCTCTCTTTCTCTCTTTGTATCTACTTACAGATTTCTGTTTAGTTGTGTGTTTTTTTTAAATCACTCTCAGAAAAAAAAGCCTACCTGGTTGTCTGAAAACGTCAAAATCACGGGGGCTAGTTATTTTTCCTGCACGTATAGCTGGTATGCCGCTGCCTGTTTTCATAAAGGTTAAGCATCTGTAAAGCAGGACAAAGCTGTTGTTGATGGTGCCAGGTGATTTGCCCTTCATCTGAAGAATTTAACCACTCTTCTGAGCAAATAGCACATTATACACACATATCATCAAATATACCACGAGCCATTCTTTCCATCATGTTTTTTTTTAAAAAAAGCAATGTTGATAAAGCTCTGCTTTTGAACAAGAAACAGAAAGAGGGAATAATTATTGCTGGGTTACAGTTCTTCTGTTCGAACTAATGCCATCCACATACTTTTGTTCCTGATATGGCTAAGGGTGCATCTCTTATTTCTGATTCCACAACTGAAATCTCATTAAGATGGAGATGGGAGGGCAGCTTGGTAAGAGAAATTTGCTTTGGGAAAATGATAAACAAAGAAAGGTTTTAATTATTCTCCCTGTACCCACCCATATGACAACATACACACTGTTATTTTTGTTTGCTGAAATTGGCTGTCGTGACTCTGTTACATGTATTGGCATATGACATATATTTTACTATTTGGTTATATAACCTGTCCTGTTCAGAAACCTTGCATATTCCCCTACTCTCCTAGAAGATTCAGTATTGCCTGCAGGTGATAATAGATTAAAGGCTGTTAAATTTTTATGAAAATGCATTTTAATTCAACCTTAATGGATCTGATGGCAAAATAAATTTTGGAGTGAGGATGACTCAGTGCGAAACTGCACAGTTCCATCAATTTATTAAAAGAGCTGTGAAATGTTTCATAATAGTAGAAGTCTTCAATGCAGTTCACAGTGATGGAGGTATTTGTAAATGTTATATTACTTTATTTACGATTTTCCAAACTAATCAAAATTCTGGTGATTGGAGCCCTTTCTCCAAATGTTAAGTTCTCAGCTATGGTAGGTCAGCCATTCACACTATCTCCAGCCGAGATTGCCAGTGATGAAGAGAGTAAAACTGCAGGCAAACGATAACTTGAGACTCAGAGATTAAACTGTCAGTTGGTGGGGAAAGCATTTTTTGTTGTAATAAATCCAGAAAGTAATATTTTGGGTGATCTTATAGAAATAGAAGGTTAAAGAAGAAACAAAATGGCCACACCTAAATGATTAAATAGCATATGATAACTAATTTAATTTTTGTTCCTTTCAGAGACTAGTTCTTCAGCAAGTAGCTACAGTTCAGAGTTCAGTAGACGGTTGCTAAGCACTTACATCTGTGAGTAATTTTTCCAAGTGTGTAACACCTTCCCTTTCTCGGGCCCATGCACATTTGACCTGGCTTGTTTAGTGCAGTGACTTCTGACAAGACAAGAATAAGATTGTGCTGACAAGCTGATCTTAGTTGGTAGAGGGACTGAGAAGTGGGATAATGTTATCTCTATCTAGAACAGACATGTCAAACTCACGACATCACATGATGTCACGCAACGTATCGGCAATGGGGTGGGCGCAGTTTCCCGGTGACGCGTCTGGCCCACAGGCCGGCAGTTTGACAGCCCTGATCTAGAAAAAGAGGGAAATGCCAGTTGAAACCTCATTTAGATAAGATCATCCAGAATTCGTCTGCAGTTAACTATTGAAATAAATAAATAACAGAGCCTGCATTAAATTTATTGTATTAGTGTTTCCCAATCTGCCTGGTCAGATATGCTTGAGAATTCTGATTATTGGAGTCCAAATAATCTAGAGGACACTGATATGTATTACTAATTTGTTTTTTATAGTTGAAAGATCCGCCATTCAATCCTTCATGAAGGTTTAGCTCATTTATCAAGAAATAGATAAAAAATAATTACTTTCTCACTGCATTTAGTGAAAAAGATGTTTTACACTTGAGAGACTATTATTCAGGAGTTTTTGAAATAGATCTTCATTAAGGATTTATGCAAAACAACAATAGCTAAAATTACATTTTAGAATGAGTACAGTCAGAAAGTACGGTAGGATTAACACATCTGTTAAACTTGAAAACTTTGCAAGTAGTCTTTTTTCCCCCCTCTCATGCATTTTTTTTTATAAAGGCAAAGTTCTGGGCAACTTACAGCTAAACCTTCTCAGTAAATCCAAAGTTTATGAGGACCCAGCATTAAGTGCCATCTTCCTGCTTAACAACTACAATTACATTCTCAAGTCCCTTGAAAAGTAAGTATAAGAAGATCACTTGTGCTCATTGGAAGAATAAACATACTGGATCGTCTGCCATTTATCTCCTTTGTTCTGTTCATCAGCTTCTTTTGTTCCTTCTTTTGCAGAGTTCTTTTTTTTTTTGCTGCTGCTGCTGCTGCTTTTATGTGCTTTCCCAAAAAAAAAGTCCTTTGAAGTCTTTCTTCTGTTACAATTATCTTGTGTACGGTAGTGGAAAAAAAGAGAATAGTTTCAGTGTTTAAAGGTCTTTCATCTTGTCAGCAGAGGGGCTTTTTGTTCCGGAGAGTACTTTCCAACAAATCTAAGGAATAATTTTCTGCTGGGAGTTTTGCATTTTTCATAACCAATCATTCCAACTCAGAAAAATGAGCGCTATTGTACAGCTCTGCAGATTCTGTGGGATGTCTAGTGCAGTAGTTTCTCTTGGTATAATTGGACTTGACTGGGCCATAGAATAATGAAATGGAGTTGAGGTTATTCAGATACGTAATGAGCCATAAGAAATTGATACATGCCATCATTTGAGCACTGGACAGGAAAATCTATCTAGCTTAAATAAAATTAAAGAAAGCGCAGAGGAACCTGGAAAAGGCATCAGGAGTTCTGCTTACCTATCAGTGAGATCACCACAGCCCTTTAACCTGATACATGAGAGCCTGTTGGGTGCCGTGCTGAAGGGGCTGGACTAGAAAACAGGAGACAGTGAGTTCTAGTCTCACCTTAGCCATGAAAGCCAGCTAGGTGACTTTGCACCAGTCATTGAAGCATCCAATGTTTTAAAAAGTCTGAGTCCTGATAATCTTAAAAGAATTGGCTTTTTAGTTTCTATGTTCTTCAAGTACAGTTGAAGGTATCTGTGCTTTTCCTGGAATGCCCTGTCTTCCCAGCTTGCAATTCCCATCAACTGAAGCTTCTCCAGTTGTACAAACCAAATAACTATTGTTTTTGTGTGCATTTCCTGCCACTTTCATTCTCTCATCATCTCTTGTTTGGAATCCAGTATGTCTTGGGACAGGGAATAAAATCCTAGACTCTTAAAAAGCATAGCATAGAGGATGTTTTTTTAAAAAAAATCAAGCTACAGTAATATTTTTTTTATTTTTTATTTTTATTTTAATCCCATTTATATCCCGCCCTTCTCCGAAGACTCAGGACGGCTTACAATCTAAGCACAAATCAATGTGCTTAGCAATAGTTTTTACCTCCCTAGAAACTGCAGCTTTGTCTTCACTGTCTCCCTATTTGCTTAAAATGTTTTAGTGTGCTTAAGGGCAAACACACTCCAAGAAGTCTTTAAAAAATGCAAGTAACACCAAAATGTTCTTAGCAGTTCAGCACCAATCATTTCTATATCCCATCTAATATTCAATGCACGGAAAGAAATAGAAGAAAATATTTTTGGAGTATACTCAAATCAGTTTGTTTCTGATTGATGATAAGCAACTGTTGAAAATAGAAGATGAACATGAGTAATAACTTACGTATATTGCTTAGCCTGAAACTGATTTTCAGTATGAAGACCTGAAAATCTCCTCCTCATTGGTGAATGGACTTTTATTTGGGTGTTCTTTGCTTTCTCTTTAGCCTGATGACAACCAAGATTTCCAGACCTTGCACCAATTTTAAAAAGGACCAGAAAGGAACGCTTAGAGCAAAATTTGAAATTCTTTGCCCCTCCTTCATGGTTGAGGGACCCAAAAGAGCTCTTTAATCTTGTGATGAACCTTGTGAAGATCTCTGGAAAGAAATGAAACCAACTTTTGTTTTCTAAAGGTTTTTGAAACTCAAATAACCTGGAGAAATTTGGAGAACATCTGCAACTCAACATAATGTCATGGTCAAGTGACCCATGTCTTCCAATTCCACCTCCACTCCCCGGAGGCAGGCTTGGTTCTTTGTTGCCCTCATAATTTTTTCCCCTGGCTTCCAGTGTCAATTAAAATATGTTGAACACGGAGGCAATTTTAAGTATTACAGAAAGACCTTTTTTTTCTTTACCAGTTTGAAACCGATTCTTCTTTAAAGGCAGAAAAAATGCTGCTCTTTCATTGATTCCTGTTCATTGAGCCCTCTTCCTTTTTCCTAGGTCTGAATTAATCCAGTTGGTAGCTGTGACACAGAAGACGGCAGAAAGGTCTTATAGAGAACTCATTGAGCAGCAAATTCTGACATATCAGTGCAGGTGAGAACTTATTGAGTCATTTTCCATTTGAGTTCAGACCTGACTGTTTTAATCAAACTCTCATGCCCCCACAAAGAGAATTTTAGCAAATTGTGATAGAGGAAGAGAAGACAAGTTGTTCTTCTTGAAAAGGACAAGTAAAATGATGGGTATCATTGGATTTTAATACTAAATTAGGAAGCAAATTCAGTTCCATCAGGTTGCATTATGAAGGGATATACTGTCCTTTTGAGAATCCAGCAGTACTGGTGCTAAGATAACTTTTGATAAAATATGAAGGTAAAATATGCTGATGAAATCAGAAACTGATGTGAAGATAAATGGCATTTGGCTTCTTATCCTTGTTGTTTAATAGGGAACAGAAAGTTACTTTCTCCTCCTTCCTATTCAACACTGACTCCTCTGACAGTTTGGGGTTTGGTATTATCAGTGTGCTGATGATATCAGTTATATCTTTCGATCCCAGGCTGGCAAAGTGAGATTGACAACATTCTCTCCCAGAGCCTAGAGGCTTCACTGGTTTGGATGAGGAGGAACCATCTCTGAATCTATCCTATCAAGACTGAGTGGCTCTGGGTGTTTGAGCCACCTTGATTTGAGGATGTTCCACCTTAAACTTAGGAAAGCCTTTTGATTGCTTCATCTGATGTGACCATTGTGCCCTTTCCTAGATTGGGAGGTCCTTACTTTTGCCCTGATCACCTCGTGGCCTGACTACCATAATATGCTCTATATGGGGCTGCCCTTGAAAACTGACTGGAAGCTTCAGCTGGTCCAGAATGCAGCAGCATGATCAGTGATGGACACTCTGCAAGCTGCATTGGTTATCAGTTTGTTTCCAGATGCTCTTCAAGGTGCTAGTGATTAGCCATAAAACTCTAAATGACTTAGAACCTAACTGTTCGAGGGCGTCATCTTGTCTCCCTTTTAATTCTCTCTTTGATTAAATAATGTCATCTATTGGGACTGCAGAATCACACCTTCTTTGGCACAGCACCAGCATCTGGAGTAAGTTTCCTCCTAATATCCACGTGCTCCCACCCTTCTGTTGGTATGTGGAGCCTTGAAGACCTGGTTCTTCAGCTGGGCTTTGGCTAGGGTGACTGCAGCTGCTTTGGACTTGTATGTGTATTTTTTCTTTTTTTGCCAATTTTTCTCTTTTTTATTGGCATAGGATTTTATTATTTGTGTGTGTGTGTGTTTAGCGAGCTGCTCAGAGTTACGAGAAGTTAGGCAATGTACAAATTTAGTAAAGGTATCTAGACAAGTGAGTATAAATCTTCTGTTTAATGTAGTAACAGGAAAGGGGGCTGTATTAATCTAAATGTTAAGTAGCAAATGGGATTTTTCAAGCCTCCCGTAAAACGCTATTTTAGCTAAAAAAATCTACTTTACTGATAGTAAAAGGAAGCAATAAACATTTATTTTATTTATTTTAATTCCATTTATATCCCGCCCTTCTCCGAAGACTCAGGGCGGCTTACAAGCTTAGCAGTAGCCTTCATTCTATGTATATGCCTGCTTATTAGGGCTTTCATACACCCCCCAAGCGGCATTATTACAAAGTCAGCTTAATTGCCCCCAACAATCTGGGTCCTCATTTTACCTACCTCGGAAGGATGGAAGGCTGAGTCAACCTTGAGCCTGATGGGATGCGAACCTGCACTAATTGCAGGCAGCTGGTGTTACTTAAGGAGGCATTAGCCCACTGCTCCACCAAGGCTCATTGAATTGATTTCCCAAATAATGGATTCTGTTGCAGGATCCGATCTGGATCAGTCACCGGGACCAGAAATTTAGTCTTTGAAACTTTCAAACTCATACTGGAGCCCATCCTCGGGGAATTTCTCTCGCACCAGAATGCGTGTGACTACCCAGATATATATAAGCATATTCATGAATGATTACCTTCACCTGTTCATGTCTTAGCTTACCGCATCCACTTCTGAGATACCGACAAATTAGTACACAGGATAATTTGAACCCCAAATTATTTTAGTTTTAAGGATTTGAAATGGCAAAGGCTAGCTTTTAGCCTTTGTGTTCATCTACACTGCCACGTCAGCCATGGCTTAACGAAAGCTAAGATGAAGCTTCCGTTCACTCCTGTCTACCTGCATGGGAGATGCCTGGAGAGTGAGGGAGGTCTAGCTCATTTGAGTCTCCTAATCAAATAATGGAACATACCACAAAGTTATTTCTCATTTGCATATTTATTTGATGCCTTTGGAATCACATCTACTTTGACTGAATCTTCTGTAAATCTATTCCAGCTGGTTAAAAGTAACAGATTATATCTCGGATAAAAACCTACCTGTCTTCCAACCTGGAGTCAAGGTGAGAATAGTTTAAATTAAGTTTTACGAATTGGAAAATTTGGAAAGTGCAGTATATATGTGTCTAATTGCTTAAAACGTGCTTCTTTTGTTCTTCAAATATCAGTGGAAAGCACTGCTGGTGTACCATACCTGAAAAGAGAGAGCAGTTTCTCTTTGGGAGGTAGTTGTGGCAAAAACGATCCCTTCCCCATTTCCACCCTACCCTGCAATAAAAACAGTTTATGTAAGTCCAACGCTAATGGGATTTTTATTGCTAGGGATAACATCATCTTTGCTGGGAATCATATTTTAGCCCAACTATTAAGAATAGTTTTAAAAATTCTTCATCGTGCTTCGCGTTCTTCCCCTGCCTCTCTGGCTGCATTTTATTCTACTCTTATTTTTGTGTATTTTAGTGTTTTAAATGGAGGATGTGGCTTCGAAATTTCCATTGCTAAGCAAGGCAGCTTTTAAGAGAGTTTTGCCCCATTTTTACGACCTTTCTGCCACATTTGTTAAGCGGATCGCTGCAGTCGTTAAGTGAATCGTGTGTCGTCAATTGAATCCTTGCTTGTCAGAAGCCGGCTTGGCTTTCCCAGGGTTCTGTGATCATCATTTGTGACCTTCCCAGCCTGTTTCTGACAAGCCAAGTCAATGGGGGAAGCCGGACTTCCTTAACAACCACGTGATTCGCTTGACAACTGCAGTGATTTGATTAGCAACCCTAGTTAAAAAAAAGGAAGGAAAAGACAATTTTATTTTTATTTTAATCCCATTTATATCCCGCCCTTCTCCGAAGACTCAGGGCGGCTTACAATCTAAGCACAAATCAAATGTGCTTAGCAGTAGCCTTCATTCTATGTATATGCCTGCTTACTGCTAAGTTTGTAAAGCCGCCCTGAGTCTTCGGAGAAGGGCGGGATATAAAATGGAATTAAAATAAATAAAATAAAATAAAATTAGGGCTTTCGGCCTCCCCCCCCCCCAAGCGGCATTATTACAAAGTCAGCTTATTGACAAGACTGACTCACTTAACAACCACCTCGTCTAGCCGTGGAAATTCTGTTCCCAGTTGTGGTTATGAATCTGTATCAGCTAGAATCAAGATGTGCTTAATAATTGCCTGAAAGGGCACTGGAGTTTTCCCTTGGCGGCGCTCTGTCTCAGTGCCCCTGTTAAGAACTGAGGCTGAAGTATCTGCGAGGGAGTTCTTTTTTGCACGACTGTTCTTGTCTGTTCCATAATTAGTCTGTGAGGGCAAACCGGCCCGGTTAAAACGCTTGTAGATAGATAATAAGACCCTTGTACTCTGATCCCTAAATCCAGGATTGTATGGAGCCTAGCACCGAGGTAAGCGCTCTCAAAAAAAAAAGTCAAGAAGCAATTTGAACACCACCGCTAACTTTCGTTTTTCGTTAATTGTTTGCAGCTAAAAGACAAGGAGAGGCAAGTGATCAAGGAGCGTTTCAAGGTAATAGACTTGCAAAGACTTTGCAGCTTTTTCTCTCTTACCTGCATGCCTTTTTGTTTGTTCTTTGCGATTCAGTTCTAGATACTGTGCCTTCTTAATACAATCTTTTCTATGGGAAAGGGTTTCAATGATGGCCTGGAAGAGCTGTGTAAAATCCAGAAGGCGTGGGCCATTCCTGACACAGAACAGAGGGACAATATTCGGCAGGCCCAAAAATCCATTGTGGAAGAGACATATGCCACCTTCCTTAACAGGTGACTCTTTGTCTGTTTGGGGAGAGTTCTGGCTTGGCAGGATGCTGCTTCCTAATCCTATCCCTGAAGCCACTTCTGGTGTTTTAAGAAGACCGGAGAACCGGAATGCTATGGGTGTGAAGTTATAATGTTGCCCCCAGTGCTCACAAAATACAAGGCTTGTGTGTTTTTTTTATGGCCCATAGGCTTTGCATTGCATGGATTGGCTGGACAGAGTAACTGACTGAACTTTACAGCATGCAGCATGCAAAGTGCTGCTGCTTATGATTCCAGCTATTCCTTCTCCTTCTCCCACTTTATGGGTTGTTTTTGACCTGTTCTAAGTCAGTATTATATACCTGTCGAGCATGTTTAACTCAGACTGAAGAAACTTTAGGGGGTATCCCTTACATTTTTGTAAACAATGTCCTTTGTTTCTCCAGATGTCTTCTGATATCTGAGCATGATGGTTTTGAGCGCATGAAGTCTGATGTGCCAGAATTAAGAAGGCCACTAATTTCAATCAGCCTTCCCCCCTGCCCTCAGAATCTAGTTCCCATAATCTCCTTTGGCCCTTACTGGCTGAAGACTCTTCTGGAGGGAAACAGGATAGGGAAAATGGGTGGTGTTCTGTTGGCTAATGAAGAAGGGAGGGGCAACTGGAGATTGAAGAATATTCTCCTTGCTTACACCATATTATCTTTGCTTTTTGCCTGACAGGTATGGTAGTGTACCCTTTACCAAGAATCCTGAAAAATACATTAAATACAGAGTTGAGCAAGTTGGTGAGATGATTGAAAAGCTCTTTGACACATCAGCCTGATCTGCTCGTTTGCACATTGGTGATTTTCTAGTCTTCTTTTATTGTGAAAGCCATGGATTAAACTTATATTTATCAAATGTATAAACTTCTAAGAACATGATTTGTGGTTTGTATGTGCTCTTTGGAGATTATAGGAAGACTAATTCCTTCAGGTCTCTGTGTCTTTCTTTATTTCTCCCATTTTTAATGTAGAGACAGGCTGTAAAGCTTTCCTCCATTTCTGATTCAGATGAATGGTAATTGTTCAAGTTCAAGAAGGAAAAGCCAAGAAACACTTAGTAGCAATTTTTTTACATTTTGTGACGTTTGGAATACACATGGAAAGGAAGGAGAGGGCAGAACTCCATTTTGGTTGCCATGCTGAAGATGCAAAAATGAGATGGATTTTGTTGAAGGCAAATAAGAAAAAAAGAAGGGGGAAATGGGTTTTCCATCTGCTTTTGGGGGCAGTTACAAAAAAAATTTAAACATCCCATCACTAGAGTAAGAAATGAAAGTCAACTTAATTTGGTCAGCTACGTACATGTTTTTAACTAAAGCAAGATTTGAAAGTTTATAAACTTTCTTGTAGCCCTGTTGGAAGATTTCCTATCAGAAAATAACACATTACTGGAAAGTGTGTGGCTTATACAGTATGTCATTGAAATGGAACAATTTATGAGGGGTTTTTGGTGCTCTCTGAGCCTGGTTGTTTTCTTGCAGATGTTTCAATACCCAAACTAGGTAGCATCATCAATTGGCTTTTCTCTGATCTGCTCTTTATTCATGTGAAGTTTTATATGGCTTGGACTCAAGATATATGATTGCTCAGACCACTAAGTGCTCATAAAAATGCTTGCTGTAAATATGCCATAAACTGGAACCAACAGCTCTAAATAGTAATTTATATTATTATATATTTTAGTATCTTTATAGGGAAACTATATGTGTTTCTGGTTTGATTGAAACTCCTTGATCCAAGGAATAGGAGATAACAGAGTCAACAGTACTCCTTTTAAAGTTCTCCATTCCCAGATGTTCAAGAGATTCAAAAATAAATATTATGTTAGGTTATTTAATAGCATTCATTGAAGAGATAAAATGTTTCCTAGATATTTCCTATAATGTGGAGTGTTCTCATTGAAAATGGAAATATATCTTCAAGTGGCAAGCTCATATAAGCAGGGCTTTTTTTCTCATAGAACGCTCAGAACGGAGTTCCGGCACCTTTTTTGGATAGAACCTTGTAGGGTAGGCAAGGCAGGTTGTATGACATGTATGAGTTCCGGCACCTTTTTCTTTTACAAAAAAAGCACTGCATATAAGTATGGGGAATGTATAGAATCATGCTGGATTCTGAAAACCTGCTTTTAGAAGAACAATCCAGTCAATTGATTTCTCCAAATGGCATCAATGAACACTACTCAGATTGAAGGGGATTTCTAACAGTAAAGTCATCTTATAACCTGAATTTAAGTAAAGAATGTCACATTCTTTTATTTCCTACAGGACACAGAAGGTTCAAACAGTACAAATCAATTGAACCATTTTTATCCTACCTTGTGACATTAATCTCCCTTGATGATAATCTCCATAAACTGTAATTGGGCTCTTTCAGATACCCAGAATTTTCTCACAAAATAGGCTTTAAAAACACCATCTGGAATTGCTCCCAGTTATCTCCACTTCTTGCAAATATATCCCTGCATTCAAGTGCTATATTAGTTATATGTAGGGCCATTTCCAGAGAGGGGTAGAGATGATTCACAGATCAAAGTAAATCAGTCACCAAGCACATGGTGCCATTATCTAATACTATTCTGATAAATCGTAAACGTTCTTGGTCAAAGAAGTTTTCTTTTGTTTCTTGAGAAATCCCATTGTCATAGTAGCAAGTGTCACTGCAGGGGTGTCTGTGTTACCTGTTCTATTGTAGTGGCTAGATATGATAAAGGGGCCAAATAAATTACAGCTTAAGAAGTTTTCTTGATTTATCATCACCACAAGCACTCATATTACTGAAGGTGTGTGCATTTAATGGTCCAGAATGAAGACTAATTGGTTGAAATGTTTCTGTGTTAATCTGTTGTCAAGGAAGAACAAGTTCTGATTGGCTGCAGGCTCAGAAACAAGTAAGCAGCCAATTCACATCTAAGGTCCAGGGATGGTCCAGATCCAAAGCAGCATTCACTCGTGTCAATTCCAGTTGGAAAAGGGTTTTATTAAAAAAGCTTTTGCTACAAAAGAAATACAACCTAACACTTTCTAATTTACGATTAATATAATTATCCTCCGTCTATCATTTCTATAGGCTATTTCAATCTTCTAAGACAGGGGTGTCAAACTGCTGGCCCGCGGGCCAGACAGGTCATCCAGAAGCCGCGCCCACCCCATTGCCGGCAATGGCAAAACTGTCCCGATACGTTGTGTGACGTCATGTGACGTCACGAGCTTGACATGTCTGTTCTAAGATCTATTTATTTCTAGTCTAGCTTCTTTTTTATAGTTATTTCTTTGGTCTTTTAAGTTCTAACACATGACTTCTAGTTTTTATTGTCTATCTCTGGTTCACTAATATTGTTACTTCATTTTTACTAGTTTCAGCCCTACTTTGTAACTATTTTTATTTATTGTCCTAATCTATCAATTCACTCTTCTTATTCCTATATCTTTCTTGTTTCAAGCTCTTTTCTGTCAGTTCTTTTCCCCCCATTTTCTGATGCTTGGAAATGCAGCTCCACTCCTCAGCAGAACTGAAAAGTGAGTGCCCTCCTAAGCATACCCATGAGCCCCAAATCCATTGACGATGTCCATTTTGGTCTCTGAATTCACGGAGATCTAATCCTAACCCTAAATTATTATTTTTTTTAATCCCATTTATATCCCGCCCTTCTCCGAAGACTCAGGGCGGCTTACAATTTAAGCACAAACCAATGTGCTTAGCAATAGCCTTCATTCTATGTATATGCCTGCTTATTAGGGCTTTTGCCCCCCCCCAAAAGCGGCATTATTACAGAGTCAGCTTATTGCCCCCAACAATCTGGGTCCTCAATCTGGTGTAAATGGATTTACACCAATAGAATTTTCCCATGTATTTACCAGGAAATATATATAAGGCACAGTCAAAAAGTGAGTGCCCTAAGCATACCCATGCGCTCCAAATCTGTTGACAATCTCCATATTGGTCTTTGAATGCATGGAGATCTAACCCTAAGGGGATTTGCCACCAATGGGATGTTCCCATGTATTTACCAGGAAATATATATAAGGCACGATCAAAAAGTGAGTGCCCTAAGCATATCCATGCGCTCCAAATCTGTTGACAATCTCCAGATTGGTCTTTGAATTCATGGAGATCTAACGCTAACCCTAAGGGGATTTACCGCCAATGGGATGTTCCCATGTATTTTCCCAGGAAATGTAGATAAGGGAAGTTCGAAAAGTCAGGGCCCTCCTGAGCATATCCATGCCTCCAAGTCCAATAGTGAGGTCCATTTTGCTTTCCAAACTCATGGTGACATAACCCTAACCCTAAAGTTTTTCCTCCAAGTGTTTTTCCCAATGTATTTTACCAGGAAATGCAGTTAAAGCAGGCTCAAAAAGTCAGTACCCTCCTAAGCATAACCATGCGCTCTGAATCTGTTGACAAGGTACATTTTGCACTCTGAATTCATGGAGATGTACCCCTAACCCTATGCAGTTTTGTCCCCCAATGAGATTTTCCCATGTATTTTATCAGGAAAAGCAGAAAAGGCAGGCTCAAAGATTGAGTGACCTCCTAAGCATACCCATGCACTCCAAATCTCTTGGTGGTGTCCATTTCGCTCTACAAATTCAAAGAACCCTAACTTTAAGTGGGCTTTCCCCTCAATGGGATTTTCCCATTTATATTACCAGGAAAGGTAGATAAGGTGGGCTTAAAAGAAATGCACGCTCCTAACCTTTCCAATGGACTCTGAATTTGTTGGTGGTATTCACTTTGCTCTATGAACTCATGGAGATGTAACCCTAACCCTAAGTGGGTTTTCCTGCAAATAGGATTATCCAATGTATTTCACCAAAAAACCTAGATAAGGTAGGCTTGGAAAGTATGTGCCCTCCTAAACATATGCATGAGCTCCAAATCGATTGGTGTTGTCCATTTTGCTCTACAAATTCAAAGAAACCTAACACTAACCCTCAGTGGCTTTTTCCACCAATGGGATTTTCCCATATATATCACCAGGAATCATAGATAAGGGAAGTTTTAAAAAGTGCACTCTCCTAACCATATATTTCACCAAGAAATGAACAAACGGCAGCATCAAAAAGATTGCACTCTCCTATTCATACCCATTGGATCCGCATCTGTTTTTTCATCTCCATTTTGCTCTACAAATTCAACAAGACCTAACAACCCTGTCAGTTTTCTCGCCAATGGGATTTTCCCATGTATTTCACCTGGAAACATACAGTAGATAAGGCTGACATAAAAGAGATGCAATCTCCTAACCATTCCTTTGGGCTCCAAATCCGTTGGTGGTATACATTTCACTCAATGAACTCACCAAGAGGTAACCCTAAGCCTAAGTGGGTTTTCCCGTCAATGCGATTTTTCCATGTATTTCACCAGGAAACAGAAAAGTCAGGCTAAAAAGAAATTCATGTTCCTAAGCGATGCCATATGCTCGGAATCGATTGGTGGTGTCCATTTGGCTCTGAATTCACAGAAACCTAACCCAGGTGTTGGCAACTTTAAAGAGCCACTTGGACCCGTTTCCCACTGAAAAGAAAACACGAAGCCGCAAAACCCGCGCACGGGGGGGGGGAGCTTGATTGAAGAGTTTAATTTAAAAGAAATAGAGGCTGCTGTGCATGAGTTCTCTCTCTCTCCCCTCCCTCCCCCTCTCCCTCTCTCTCCCTCCCCCCCTCCCTCCGATCTTCTGCTCACCTGGCAAGCTGGCTTCACGCTTTTCTCCAATAAGCTGACACACATTCTTATTGGGGTGGCTCTCTCCTGCCCTTGGTCTGCCAGTCCTCTTCCCCCACTCTGTGTGTGTGTGTGTGTGTGAGAGAGAGAGAGAGAGAGAGAGAGAAAGAGAAAGAGAGAGAGAGAGCTGCTGCTTTCTGCTGCTTCCTGCGGAGACGCAGCAAAGGCAGGAGCCCCGCCAAATAAGCTTGTCAGCTTGTCGGAGAACAGCATAAGGCCACTCTCTTTTTTACACACATACACACGCACACACACACACAGAGAGAGAGAGGGAGAGAGAGAGAGAGAGAGAGAGAGAGAGAGAGAGAGAGAGAAGGGAAGAATAAGTGCGGAGGAGGACTGGGAGCTGCAGTACAAGGCTCAAAGAGCCACATGCGGCTCTGGAGCCACAGGTTGCCAACCCATGACCTAACCCTAAACCTACGTGGGTTTTCCCACCAATGTGATTTTCCCAGGTATTTCTCCAGGAAAGATAGATAAGGCTGACATTAAACAGATGCACGCTTCTAACCATTGCCCTGTGCTCCGAATCCGTTGATGGTGTCCATTTTGCTCTACAAATTCAAGGAGACCTAACCCTAACTCTAAGTGGGTTTTCCCGCCAATGGGATTTACCCATGTATTTTACCAGGAAACGTAGTCAACTCAGACGAAAAAGAAATGCACACTCCTAACCATTGCCCTGCACTCCGAATCCATTGGTCGTGTCCATTTCACTCTATGAATTCAAGGAGACTTAACCGTAACCCTAAGTAGGTTTTCCCGCCAATACGATTTTCCCCTGTATTTCACCAGGAAACATAGATAAGGCTGACATAAAAGACATGCACTCTCCTAATCATTCCCTTGGGCTCTGAATCCATTGGTGGTATCCATTTCACTATGAATTCAAGGAGACCTAACCCTAACCCTAAGTGGGTTTTCCCACCAATGGGATTTACCCATGTATTTTACCAGGAAACATAGTCAAGTCAGGGCAATGGTTAGGAGCGTGCATTTCTTTTTAGCCTGACTTGACTATATTTCCTGGTAAAATACATGGGTAAATCCCATTGGTGGAAAAACCCACTGAGGGTTAGGGTTACCTCTCAGTGAGTTCGTAGAGTAAAATGGATACCGCCAATGGATTCGGAGCACAGGGCAATGGTTAGGAGCCTGCATCTCTTTAATGTCAGCCTGATTTATATTTCTTGGAGAAATACATGGGAAAATCCCATTGGTGGGAAAACCCACTTAGGTTTAGGGTTAGGTTTCTGTGAATTCACAGAGCCAAATGGACACCACCAATCGATTCGGAGCACAGGGCAATGGTTAGGAACATGAATTTCTTGTTAGCCTGACTTTTCTATGTTTCCTGGTGAAGTACATGGAAAAATCGCATTGGCGGGAAAACCCACTTAGGGTTAGGGTTAGGTCTCCTTGAATTTTTAGAGCAAAATGGACATCACCAATGGATTCGGAGTGCAGGGCAATGGTTAGGAGTGTACATTTCTTTTTAGCCTGACTTGACTACATTTCCTGGTAAAATACATGGGTAAAATCCATTGGTGGGAAAACCCACTTAGCGTTAGGGTTACCTCTCAGTGAGTTCATAGAGGGAAATGGATACTGCCCAGGGATTCGGAGCCCAAAGGAATGGTTAGGAGAGTGCATCTCTTCTATGTCAGCCTTATCTATGTTTCCTGGTGAAATACATGGGAAAATCACATTGGCGGGAAAACCCACTTAGGGTTAGGGTTAGGTTTCTGTGAATTCATAGAGCAAAATGGACACCACCAATGGATTCAAAGTGCATAGGTATGTTTAGGAGGGTGCATGTTTTCCGAGGCTGCCTTATCTATGTTTCCTGGTAAAATACATGGGAAAATCCCATTGGCGGGAAAACCCACTTAGGTTAGGGTTAGGTCTCCTTGAGTTCGTAGAGTGAAATGGACACTACATCAATATGTTTTGGAGGGAGCACACTTTCTGAGCCTGCCTTATCTACATTTTCTGGTGAAATACATGGGAAAATCCCTTTGGCAGGAAAACCCTTTTAGGGTCAGGGTTATGTCTGTGTGAATTCATAGAGCGAAGGGGACACCACCAATGGTTTCAGAGCTCATGGGTATGGTTAGGTGGGTGCATACTTTCTGAGTCTGCCTTATCTACATGTCCTGATGAAATTCTTCAGAAAATCCCATTGACAGGAAAACCCACTTAGGGTTAGGGTTAGGTTTCCTTGAATTCATAGAGTGAAATGGACAGCAGCAATGGATTCAGAGTGCATTGGTATGTTTAGGAGGGCACACACTTTCCAAGCCTACCTTATGTACATTTCCTGGTGAAATACATGGGAAAATCCCATTTAGAGGAAAACCCACTTAGGGTTAGGTCTCTGTGAATTTGTATAATGAAATGGAGACCACCAATGGATTCAGAGCACATAAGTATGTTTAGATATGTACATAGTTTCCATGCCTGCCTTATGTACATTTCCTGGCAAAATATATGGGGAAATCCCAGTGGCGGGAAAACCCAATTAGGGTTTAAGGTTATTTCTCCGTGAATTCAAAGATCAAAATGGACAACACCAATAGATTTGGAGTGCATGGGTACGTTTAAGTGGGCACATACTTTCTGATCCTGACTTATCTATGTTTCCTGGTGAAATACATGGGAAAATCCCATTGGCGGGAAAAAAACCCACTTAGGGTTAGGGTTAGGTCTCTGTGAATTCGAGGAGTGAAATGCATGAGTATTTTTAGGAGGGCCCATTCTTTCTAAGCCTGCTTTATCTACTTTTCTTGGTGAAATACATGGAAAATCCCTTTGGCGGGAAAAACCCACATAGGGTTAGGTCTCTGTTAATTTGTAGAGTGTCATGGAAACCACCAAAAGATTCAGAGCCCATGGGAATAGTTAGGGGTGTGCATTTTTTTAAAGCCTTCCTTATCTACGTTTCCTGGTGAAATACATGGGAAAATCCCATTGACGGGAAAACCCACTTACTGTTAGGGTTGCGTGTCCTTGAATTCGTAGAGTGAAATGGACACCGCCAATGGATTTGGAATGCATGACTATGTAACAGAGTGTGCTGACTTTTCAAACTTGCCTTATCTACATTTCTTGGTAAGATACATGGATGAACTCTCCCATTTTCAGTTTTTTTGGAAAAACTTCATCTTTATTTCTTAATGAGAATATCCTGTCTCTCTCATTATCTTTATTTCTATTTGTAAATGTGATGCTGTAGGCCTGCTGATACATTTCCTCCTCATCTTTGCTATACTCAACAAAGAATGACTGAAAGCTGAAGTAAAAATAAATTCTGTTGTATAGACCCTCCATAGAAACAATCATATTAAGTCCTCTGTGACATGACAAACCCAATTTATTGACTCAGACAATTTTGCTAAAGTCAACGAGTGCAGTAAATTAACATCTATATAGACCTTGCAGATAATTGAGACTTGTTATACAGTAGTTCTAGCTTTCAACCTGTATACGACCTCTAGCTTTATGCTTTGCTTTATATATTTATTCCAGCCAACTCCTGAATCATAGCTTTGAATATCCTTTTGGACAGGTGAATGCTGATCAAATTGTATGCCCATAATCCCTTTATTGATTCATTACCTGAGTCAATAAAAGTTACCACGGGTATTCTTTTTTTCTCTTTCTTTTAATATATTAGCACTGACCTTTTATTTAAAAAAATAGGTGGAAAGAAGACAAAAGTAAATATAGTACATGGAATTTAATCTAACTATAATTTAGAAGCCAGAAATAGATTTGTAGTGTTGAAATAGATTTGTAGTGTTGTTTGCTCGTTATTTTCAAATATGGTAATACAAACTGCCCAAGCAGTTTACTCTGGGTACAAAATAGTGTTTGGATCCTTTAAGCAAAATGATCATGGCCTCTGGAGAGCTAGTTTTGCATTAAATTTTTAAAAAGTTTCTTGCTTTGGCATGAAAGGTTTCTCTGTGAAAAAAAAGGACACGAATGGCTGATTCCTAAAGTCAACATTGTATTCCTTACACCAACCTAGTCTTTTTTTTTACAATTTTTAATAGCTTCTAATATCACCTAGATGTAAATAAATCTACTAGCAGAAGATACAGAAGCATTCCCCATGTATGTAAGGGAAAGATTTGATAGATGGAAAAACATGCCAAATTCAATCTGAACATCTGGTTGACTATGCAACAAACCATAATATTATATTCATATGCCACCCAACTCCCAATGATTCTGACCAGTTAATAATAATAATAAATAAATGATGATATAATGGCTGGAAGCATTTATGTACAACATTAACACTTTATGTTCCTATAGAAAATTCTTTAAAAATTTACAAGTTAAAGCTACAATTAAGCATCAAATCAACACTCTATAAAAAATAATAACTATGAAATGAATAAAAAGCTACCTCCTAGTCTCCAAATAGTTTGGAACAGAGGGAAGAGAAATTATTTAACATATTGGTGAGAGAAAAATATGAGAAACATTTGCTCTTAAACAGACATGACCAGGACACCAGTTCCACGCTGGTAGAGAAGAATGGCCTCATCACATCAAAATAGAACAATGTAACTAGTTCATAAAGCAATCTAGCTTTAACTTGAAAACTAGATTGAAGATGATTTGATGCAGCAAAAGTGCTTTGGAGATATTACTAGTATTACTGGCGTACTAGATATCTATTAAATTGGTTTAAATAATTAGCAGTAACTTGTAAAGTATACCAGATGTGAGCTATTGGAAAGTAAAAGCTATTTTTATGTAAAACAAGCAAATTGTGTACATGTAGATATATAACATTTCAGCTGGATATTTAGCATAAAGGGCATGTTATTCTCCATGGTCCCACTTGATTCCATCTAGATAACTTTCTCCAAGAGGCCTCTTGGGTGCACATTTCGATAGGTACCAGAGTCCTGCTAACAGGAGATGAAACAGAAGAACCAGGCCTAAGAAGATGAAGCAGAAGAGGCTGTCCAAAGTGCTAGAAACAGGTTTGAGTTGTGGTGACTCTTCATCGGTTCCACAGCCTGTTGGTCAAAAGAGAAAAAGGTACCAGGTGAATTTGTGGTTGGCCAAGTCAAAATAGAAGAAGCAGAATTTGAAATCCAGTCAAAACTTACTTGAAGTATTTTGAACTATCATGAGAGAATATTCCACTGCTCCTTGATGAACAGGATTAAAACACATGTTGCATATATTTCATTGCATTGTATGTCATTTCTAATATTTAGATCTGAAAGCTAAGACATTTGGGTCCAATGAACAAAAATAAAAGAAGAGTTGGTTTTGCAAAATTCTTGGTCTAGGAGTTATCCACTTGGTGAGATTTCTTTTGTTTGCTGTTTCTTAGGGTGACTCTCCCACTTATTTTGAAGTTTAAAGAATACAGTATTCTGGCTGGGAATAAGCTGCTAGAGTTACCAGTGCTTTTTTTGTAAAAGAAAAAGGTGCCGGAACCCACACATGTCATACAACCCGCTTTGCCTACCCTACAAGGTTCCATCCAAAAAATGGTGCCGGAACTCCGTTCTGAGTGTTCTATGAGAAAAAAGCCCTGATAGTTACTATCTTTACATTTATTGGTGCACCCTGCCTTGTATCATCATAGCGAAGTCTGAGGGAAAGGAATGGACTATCTATTGCTGCCCTATTATTCCAACTACAGCTTCATGGCTCAATTTTAAAGCACCAAATATTAAAATAATTATTCTTAGTTTAAATAATTAAAATAGCCTAAAAACACTTGGTAACTTTCAGGTTTTAAAAAGTCTTTTGATGGTAGACTAATCTCCCACGGGTTTTCATTACAGCCAAGATTTATGTCATTATGCTGAAGCTTCCTCATCACCTTTTTTATGAAATGTTACAGTTTTTTCCCCTTGTAACTTGCCTTTTGTCTTAGGATCCTTTGTATCTTCTAATTGGTAATTTGATGCTGTAGAAGGTGCCTTCTTTTTTGCTTTAAATCCATAATTCAAACAAAGATTTGCATGACCAGTGACCAGCTTCTGCACCAAGATAGTTTCAGTTGTGCTAAGGAATACTAATATGAGAAGGCCAGTGTAGTAATAACCTAAGACATTATTGGAAGAAGGAAGAAGTTAAAGGCATTACCGATGGGTCCTCTCGGCCTTTGCTTTATGTTACTGTGAGAAGTGTGTGCTGAAATTAGGTTAGTACCAATATATAAATTCAGATTAGGATGAATGTTAGGGTTCAGTTAAGGGTTCCTTGAGATCTACACTACAGTTAAGTGTGGTGAACAGTAAGAGTTATTTATTTATGAAATTTGTTTGCCATTCATCTCACTGCAAGGTGACTCTGGGCAGCTTACAACATCAAAATAAAACCATGAATATCTGTATACAAATGTGTAAAATCATAGTAAAATACAAATTATAAGTAAAATTAAAGAATGGTGAGGAAAGGAGCAGAATGTACTGCGGGCGAAGGTGGGAATGGTATTAGTCGATCAACCACCTCCAGTGTGATACTTCCCCATTGAGGCACCAATCCAATTGGCCGAGTGAGGTCTTCAGGCTCTTGCGGAAGGTCAGGAGGGTGGGAGACAATTTCACTTCAGAGGGCAAGATGTTCCAAAGGGCCAGGACCACAGCAGAGAAAGCTCTTCTCTTGGACCCCACCAGTTGGGATTCTTTGACTGACAGTATCCGCAGCATGGGGCTGGGTGGGGCAGGCCTGTCCCATAGGGGCAAGATGGTTCCTCAAATAACCTTGACCCTTGCCATGCAGGGCTTTATAGATAATAATCAATAACTTGACTTGCACCTAGAAGCAAACTGGCAGCCAGTGCAGCTCGCAGAACAGTGATATAACATGAGCCATTCTAGGGGTCCCGTGCTGCCACATTCTGCACCAATTGAAGCTTCTGAAGGGCAGCCCCATGGAGAGCACATTGCAGTAGTCCAAGCAGGAGATGACCAGGACTTGAATCACTCCTGAAACTCCTGATACAGGAAAGGCTATAAGTGTCACACAACCCAAAGTTGTGCAAAAGCTCTTCTAGCTGAGACTCCCACCTGCTCTTCAAGCAAGAGTTTCCCCCAAGTTGCATACCGCGTTTGTCTGGGGTAGTGACATCCCTTCCAGAACTGAAGATGTCAAAATCCTGGATCTTGACACTCCATGCACCCACAGCCATTTAGTCTTCCAAGGGTTCACCCCAATCCAGGCTCCCACAGCCTCCAAGTACCGTGAGAGGGCAAACGACAGCAACACTTGGCTCACCAGGGATGGAGACAAACGTTGAATATCATCTGTGTACTGATGATACCTCAACCCACGGGGATAGATGATGTCACCCAGCAGCTTCATGTAGATGTTAAAAAGGAGTGGAGAGAATACCAAGCCCTGTGGCACACCACAGAAAAACGGTCTTGGGCTGGGTCTCCCAATCCCTATTAACACTGATTGGGACCAGCCTTGGATAAAAGAGCCACCCCAGTGCAGGCTGTGAAGGCCAGCCCCAGACCCCATAGTGGGCCAAAAGGATATCATGGTGAACAGTATCGAAGGCTGCTGAGAGGTCAAGGAGAGAAAGGATGATTGCACTTCTTGCATTCTGCTCTTGCCAGAAATCTTCAACAAGCGCGACCAATGCTGTTTCCATCCCATAACCGGGCCTGAATCCTGACTGAAAGGGATCCAGATAATCCATTTCATCCAGGCCCTCCTGAAGCTGCCAAGCAACCACCTTTTTATCACCTTCCCTAAAAAGGTATTGCTGTTATCATTAATCTTATCTTTAGATGAATATATTGTCTGGATGTCATTTTAATCTAACTAGACAAAGTGGACAAAACTTTCTGTTTGACATATTTGGGTGGATGGTTTTGGCTTGTTACTTGACAATCTTTTCTGCTCATACAACTTACTGAGCAGAGGATTACAGGAAGATGATTCTGGTAGGGAACCAATGAAAGAAGAATAGAAGACTAGATATGCCAGAAGCAAAGTGATCATGTATGACAGTCTGTCTTGGAGACGGATGAAGAAGCCACAGAGATCCGCTATCTCAACTGCAAGGCTTGGCAATATTGAGGAAAGGAAGACTCGTATTCCTGTATTTTTTAGATTTATCTGAAAAAGAAGCCAGACGTCAGGGTAAAAGGAAGAAATAATTCAAGTTACACCAAAAGTTCATTTGTGGGGCATTGATAAAGCACAGTGCTAAGCCTAAATGTGCTTTGTTTGCTTTGGTTAAACACAGCATGCGAATTCAGCCACTATGGTTGTAAATCATGGATTATGGTTTTGTATGAAATGTACCCACCCAACTATAGTGTTTCTATTTTTATGAGGGTGGGAGGGAGGGAGACTCCCAAGAAATATTCCCATTGTTATTATCCATTTCAAAGGCAAATAGAACCCCTATACGCATCATCAGTCCAATCAGCTAGAAGAAAGAGATCCTAACTGAGATGCCACCAAGGTACTTTTAAAAAATTACAATGCAAGTGATTATTCTTACCATGACCACAAAATAAGGCTTTGCCATATTTCTTCGGCTTGTAATGTTCACATTTGTGATGAGATATTCACGGTTTAAATTCAGAATTTCATTTGCAATGGAGGTGCTGAATTCCAGCTCACTGACTTGAAAGAATAATTTAAAAGAATTTGAAGAAATCACAATCTTATTCATTGTAAGTAAAAAGCTGATATAGTATCTACTAAGTCAACAGTCTGCAACATTGACAACTTTAAGACTTGTGGACTTCAGCTCCCAGAATTCCTCAGCCAGCTATGCTGGTGCCAACTTCTTCCCTAAAAGTTTTTTCTGATACCTTTTTCTGTCTGTTTTTTCTTCCTTTCATTAAGAACAGATATATAGATGAGCTGAGTAAGTTCCAAATATTATAGGTAGAACGATTCAACTCTTTCTAGCTATCTTCTTGCCTGAATACAGGTAGTCCTCAACTTACGACCACAACTGAGCCCAGAATTTATGTTGCTAAGTGAGAAATTTGTTAAATGCATTTTGGCCCATTTTGCAAATTTTCTTGCCGCATTTGTTAAGTGAATCGCTCCAGTTGTTAAATTAGTTACACAGTTGTTAAGCGAATCTGGCTTCCCCATTGACTTTGTTTGTCAGAAAGTCACAAAACGGGATCGCATGACCCTGGGACACTGCAGCTGTCATAAATATGAATCGGTTGACAAGCAGCTGAATTTTGATCATGTGACCCTAGGGGTGCTGAAATGGTCATAATTGTGAAAAACGGTCATAAGTCACTTTTTTCAGTGCTGTTGTAACTTCAAACAATTGCTAAACAAACTGTTGTAAGTCAAGGACTACCTGTATAAACCTTGTGCTCAATATCCTGTCAGTGGAGATTGTGCATAAACAGATAAGGTGAACTGGACATTTTGTACAGCATCTCCATGTAATGATGTTGACAGTGTGGCTAAGTGGACAATGTCAGATGGTTTTCATTCACTGGCTTATATATTCAGATTTTTGCATAAATAAATATTACTTTAATATTGCTTATTAAAATTATATGCTTTAATGTGGAAACTGTGCAAAGGAATGTTTATCATCCCCTGTTTTTATACTCAGTGGCAATTGGCAATATTAAGCAGGTCATATCATGAATAATCCTATCAATGTTATCCATAGGGGTACATTGTGCCTTCACAACCAGCCATATCACATTCACCTAAATCAACAACAATCATCCCTAAAAGCTTTAATGTGCAGTGCCAGCAGGAATAAAACATGCAGTCTGTAAAGGACTTTGCTAAATATATCCAAAATTAATTTAAGAATAAACCATTTGACTTGAGGTTTGAATGGAATTCTGTACAGTGCATGCCAACCAATTTCCTTCTGTTATTTATGTATGAGGACTTTTGCCTACCTTTGCTGTTCAGTGAGAAAAAGCTCAAAAAGCATTGGCTGCTATCTAATGGGTAATAGAAGAGGTCAAAGTTGCAGTTGCTGTCAATGCGAAGAGCAAGTTGAAATTCTGTTTTCCCATCACTGTGAAGAACCACATTAGGGGATTCTACTCTCCATGTTACATCAAACCTTTAAAGAAACATGACAGGAGCAAAAGCTAATGTTCCTTTTCACAATTTTGTGGTCCTCTAAAATGTTAAGAAACATTTTTTCACTTTCAAATGAGAAAACGTGCACTTATTTTCTCATTAAAATTCTCAAACTTCCATTGTTTATTATAGAAAGGTTGGGATTATGTGACTTATAGAAACCAGTTTGGTCTAGTGGTTAGGGTACCAGAGTAGAAATCTGGAGACCAGGAGTTCTAATCTGGAGTCCGGACTGGAGGCTAAAACATATAGGGAACGGTTGCTGGAATTGGGTATGTGTAGTTGAATGAAGAGAAGGGTGAGGGGTGACATGATAGCAGTGTTCCAATATCTCGGGGGCTACCACAGAGAAGAGGGAGTCAAGCTATTCTCCAAAGCACCTGAAGGCAGGACAAGAAGCAACGGATGGAAACCAGTCAAGGAGAGAAGCAACCTAGAACTAAGGAGAAACTTCCTGACAGTTAGAACAATTAACCAGTGGAACAACCTGCCTCCAGAAGTGGTGAATGCTCCAACACTGGAAGTTTTTAAGAAGAGACTGGACAGCCATTTGTCTGAAATGGTATAGGGTTTCCTGCCTTAGCAGGGGGTTGGACTAGATGACCTCCAAGGTCCCTTCCAACTTATTATTATTATTATTATTATTATTATTATTATTATTATTATTATTATTATTATTATTAATCCTGCTTTAGCCGTGAAAACTCTCTGGCTTTGGGCCAATCATTCTCTCTTAGTCCAACCAACTTCACAGGATTGTTGCTGTGGGGAAAATAGGAAAAGGAAGGATTATTTTGTGTGTTCATTGCCTTGAGTGATTTATAAAAATGATTATGACAGGATATAAATAAATAAAATGAAGTTCATTTGTACTTTGCCCGTTCTGGCTGATTCTAATACTGAGATCATCGGGAAATCCTAGGGTTAAGCCAAATTGGGCAGTTGAAAAAAATATAATGAAATAAACCAATGGCAATCTACAGATAATCCTCAGGTTACAACAGCAGTTGGGACCAGAAACTCTGTTAAGCAAAGAGGTCATAAATTGCAGCATCGTGTGACTGTGCCACTTAGATATGATTATTAAACAAGGACCACATGGGTCATTGAACAAAGAACTCAAATGATCATGACTTCTGACTTCCTACCAGCTTCCCCATTGCTTGTGGGAACCTGGCAGGAAACATCAGAAATCTCAAGCAGATGACTGCAGGGACACTACAATGTCCAGAATTCTGAGGAGCCATCATAAGTCCCCCTTATTCAGCACTGTTATAAATCTGAATAGTCTCTGAACAATTGGTCATAATCTGAGGACTACCTCTACCTCTGTGTTGCTTCCCAGAAAATTATACCCCATGAATGTGTCCGAAGATTCTATGTAACTGAAAGGAGTGTATATTGGTACTGGAATAAGCTCTAAGGTAATTTGGTCATAGGCTGTTCTGTCCATGCTATGTATTTCTCTGCCAAGAACAGTTACAAAGAATTACAAGTTATTTAAATCTTGCATAATCCACTGTTATTTTGAAAAGGGGGAAGCTGTGTTAGTAGGAATTGATATAGAGTACCCTTCTGATCCAGAGGCATCCCACAGGGCTGTTCAAAATCTTCTTAATACATTTTAATCCTGAAAGAGACCTATATACAGTAGGAAGCACCATCCTTTATTGCAAATGACAGCTGAGTGGTAATATTGAATAGATTCCTGATTTTAGTCTTCAGGAAACATGTGCCAGATTGTGCCCCTATAGTTGTGGTTTCCTTTATGAGCCATATATGGAGTTTCATGCAATGGAGGCTACTGGCAGATTCAAATGTGAGCTAGATTTAGTCCCAACTAAATCCAACATTCAGTTTTAATAAAGTATAATAAAAATGATCGTGCTCATTACACTCTAAAGTCCTTTCTTCCCTACACTTAGTTTATTTATTTTGTCTCTCAGTGATTCTTGTAAATATGCATTCAAAAGTTAAGAGAGAAAGTGACGATGTATAATATCCTATCCAAATATAAAGGTGAGATTGGATTGGATGAGGTCAACTTTACTAAAACATTAGACACATGGTTCTTGTGATCAAATGCTTACTATTAGCTGCAGTATCATCAGCTGGCTCTTTTACAGGTTGAGTGTTGAAATAGATGTGTCTCTTGTCTAAGTCATCCTACTATGGTATATTATTCCAATGTGTCTGTTATGTTCTCGGTTCAGTGAGACATTGACGAGGCAGAATGGTGAAACAGCAACACGTTTATTCAGTAACAACAGAAGCAGCTCCAACTGCTGCTTAGCTTCTATTTATCCAGTCTGCCGCTAGTCGGTAGCCAATGAGATTAAATGGTAAAATGCAAAGTAACGACTCTGGAGACAAGCTGTCTGGAGTTTAACTGTAACGGCTGTTAACCGTTGCACACAGTTTACAAGCAACTTATCTCAATACATAACAGTGTCTTATTATGGACACTGTTATTTTAATGCTACTTACGCTTCTTGAACTGTATAGGATGGAGTCCAGACTGAATTCCAAGGGACAGTGATGGTGCTGAAGGGGAATTCCTGCTCATCCCAAGCCAGCCTTTCATTATACCATGACTGAAAGATTGATTAAGAGAAAATGTTAGTCTTCATTCTCACATTTCCCATTCCCAGCATTGATGATGTTAAAATTTAAGCCACCCTTTTCCAGCTTGGCCACCCTGCAGACATTAGGAAAATCACTTTGTAGCCATTATGTTGAAGTTAGGCCCATAATTAGGATTAAGGTTGAAGGTACAAATGGGGATCAGTTTGCATGGGCAATGAGCGCTCTCTATTCATATTTTAGTATGTATGATGGATAAACAGTCATGGACAATCTTTTCAAGGGTGTTAGGATGAAGTTAGTGTTAAGAGAAGAAAAAGTTGAGCAGAAGTCTAAATGCATGATAGATATTGCCTAAGAATCTTAGGCAAGCTCAGTTGCCATGGTTACTTCTCCCATTTCCCAAGGCTAGTGATTTGTGGACCTAAGAGTTTTCTGTAATGAGTTTTCTGCCCATTTTCTCTGCCCAAAATACAGCTCCTAGAATACCCCAGGGGAAAATAAATTATTATTGAACCAAATTGTTTTCAATATACTCTGAAGGAAAGTCGCCAGCATTTTTAATACAGTATTAACCTTGTACAGTATTAACCTTGTGAACTCTAAAGCTTCCTTATTCCATTATATATTCAAGATGGACAGTGATTAATATGTATATGTTACTTATATGTAAAGGTGTAGGTCTATATATATGTTGTATATAGTATGTTTAAATGTGTGTTATGTATGTGTACACTTTGAGAGCAAGCAACTAAATTTCATTTTTAATGTGTGCCATTGTGCCCACAGTAACAAATGACAATAAGGGTTATCTACACAAGCTGTTTGAAGATGAGATTTTTAAGAAAGTTGACTATCTGATGGTTAGATAGGAATGAATTCACCTAGAAATGGATGCTGGAAAAAAATGCATGGAGTGCACCAAAAATAAATAAATAATTTAAAAACCCAAACATTTAATTCACATTTTCCAGGCTACACTGTCCAGACTACATAAATTAGAATGTAGTTACTTTTCAAATTATGCATTTTTCTGAATAATGTGAAGTAATTTTGGGCTAAAAACTGTACACTGCAAGAAAATGTGCTCTTGGTACTTATTATTAGATACATATAAAATTTATCCCAAACGGTTTGTACATCTTCATTTACTCTTTTGATTATATCTTACATTCCATTGCAATTAGTGATTTGCACATTTACCACGATGCAAGAAAAGAGAAGTAGGATTATCTTTTGTTCAAAGCACACTTGTACAACATTTTCAAGTTCACGGTTGCCTGTGGCTTGTGAGCACTGTGCCAAGGACTGGACACAAAAGTGACTGATTCCAAAATAAAGAAGTGGGTGGAGTCAGGACAAAAAACTGTTTCACTTTGCATCCACTCCTCATTTAGAAACTATCTTGATTAGCAACCATTTGCAAATACAACGATAATGAAAAATAGATTGGGCAACCAATGTGTGCACTTATGATCAAATTTTGTGTGTTTGACAACAATGCATGCTGTAGTAAAAGCAACACCGGCATAACTGTACTAGAAAACTGTATCTGAATGAGACAGCAGCAACCAGGGATCTTCACAGTGACTCTCTCCCCTCTCAGTCATGGGTTCACATAGTGACCATTTCACTTAATGAACTAATTGTGAGGATGGAACAGTTGCTAAATGAGGAGTGGGTGTAATCTAAATGAAATTGACATGAATATAGTTTATCATGCATGGTGTAATTTTTCCTTTCTGTCATATTAAAATTAACAATTTCACAACAACATTTTATGGTTTTTAAACAAATTTTGGATTTTCATGCTGCACACTCTGCTTTAGACCTTCCTTGTATTACTACTACTATTACTACAATGACGATGATGACGACAATGATGATGATGCCTTGATTACAAAGAAATAAGCTTTACCTGATTCACAACCAGAACAGATGTGATGGTGTATTTCAAGATGTCCTATTGGAAGAATAATCCATGGTCATTTTACTTCCATTTGTTTATACAAACACATTGCATTTTCTTTTGGAAAATCCATAATAAAATTCAAAATGGAATTGAATGGAATGAAACAGAATGGAATGGAATAATTTTCAAAGACTATGGTTCCAAAAAGAAAAAAAAGCTATTTTTTTTAAAAAAAATATTGGCCAAGGTATTGGGTTGTTCAGACATGGTTTTTATTCAGCCAGCAGAAGGTCTTATTTATTCACAATGTGTGTGAACCAGAGTTCATTGCCTGTGTGGCTGCTTCCTTCCCTCAGCAACTGCTCAAAGCAAGAAAAGCCATTTTCCTTTGAAATCTGTGAAATTACTGGCATTATTAGGTTTTGGGGAACCTCAGCTGCACTTCTGCAGCTAATACATGTGTTCAAGTTGTTCATTTATATTTCTTCCAAACATATTCCTTGCCACCAATTCTCACAGGTCATATCTCACTATGAAACTAATATTGCAAAATGTAAGGAATGCAGGAAGGGACATGGCATTAACCTATCTCTTTGTAGAGTGGGATGAAGGGCTTATTTGACTTCACAGTTGAGGGAGCAGAGAAACTCCAGGGAACTGGGAACAAAGTGCAAACTCAATACCTACCAGCCAGCTTGAAGGCAGTAAAGCCTTCCATTGATGATATATTTATGCTCTTTGCAAGTTATAATATTGACATCACCAAGTTAATTGGGCTAATAATCTCAGAGATCAATAAAAGTATTACATGGATGAGATTTAGGAAATCAATGAGCTGGTAGTCTCTCATAATGCTTTAGCTGTCAGAGAGAGAAAGTTTGAGAATGAGAGATACAGACACACACAGAGAGACACACAGAGAGACAGATATACAGGGGGGGGAGGGAGGAAGGGAGAGGGAGAGACGCAGACAAAACACTCTTTAATTCCCCATTGGAACTAGGAGCAATTTAAACCTATAGTAATCTTGCCCCTATTTCTTTTGGAGCAGATTGCTTAGTTAATGACAATTTACAAACATTTAAATTTTACGATAACATACCACATTTAGCACATTGGACACCACCACTGTGATATTCACTAGAAGGGGCCCATTTCCATTTCTGTGGATCTGATATACAGCATTTGTACCAAATAGTGATTTAAATAGTTTTTCTTCCAAAGAGGCAGGGGAATCTTGCCAGGTTATCTGAACTGAGGCTGCTATAAGCAAAGCACAAAGTGTCCATTTTAGATCAAAGGTCCATACAGTATACTGCAATTCAAACCAATACCAACAGTCGTGTTGAAACTGAGAAAGACTTTCATGTTTAGTTCTCATTAAATCCCATCTCTAAACCAAGTATGGTGGAGGAGGATGGTCATCTTAATACCTAAATAAAATTCAAGAGCCAGTTTGGTCTAGTGCAGGGGTAGGCCACCTCGGCTCTTTTATGACTCATGGACTTCAACTCCCAGAATTCCTGAGCTAGCTTGACTGGCTCAGGAATTCTGGGAGTTGAAGTCCATGAGTCATAAAAGAGCCGAGGTTGCCTACCCCTGGTCTAGTGGTTAATGCATCAGGCTAGAAACCAAGATACTGTGAATTCTATTCCTACCTGAGGCATGACAGTCATCTAGGTCAGGGGTCCTCAACCCCCAGGCTACAGACCGGTCCCAGTCCAGGGCCTTTTAGGAACCATGGCCGCACAGCTGGAGATGAACAAGGGGCAAGTGAGTGAAACCGAAATCATTCCACCACCACCCCGGTCCATGGAAAAATGGTCTTCTATGAAACTGATCCCTGGTGCCAAAAGGTTGGGAACTGCTGATCTAGATAACTTTGGGCCAGTCACTCTCTCTCAGCCCAATCTACCACACAGTATTGTATCTGTGGGGAAAATAGGGAGGAGGGAGGAGAATTAAGTATGACTGCCACCTTGAATTAATTATAAATTAAAAAGGCAGTAATAAACATACATTCTGGTCAACTGCTATAAAGGAGGGTAAGGCATGTGAGCTCTTTCTCTCTACCTTGATTATCAGAACCATCTGTGACATCAAATGAACTATGTTTAGGATCCAGTAGGGGTTTCATTCCCATCAGAGATATTCTTTTTTCCCCCGTGACCTCATTAATTCTTCATCAAGAGAAAGAATAAATGCTGATTCCAATTCTTCAAACCACAAGTAATTGTATGTACAACTTTGAGGTTTCTTTAGAATCTCCTCCACATTTCCTTTTACTTGCATGTATTCTCTAGGTCCAAATGAGATCATTTTTATTGACAATTCCAAAGTTAAATTTTGCACATTCCTATAAGTTATATAAATGGACAAGAAATCAAACACCTATTATTCTCAAAATAAGGAAAGATATACCCTACCTAGCAACAGGAAAAGATAAGTCATGTTGTTTCTTGCTCCCTTCATTTCTTTTTGCCAGGAGAACAGGCTTTAATGTAATTCCAGATCTTGATGTAAAAATGTTACTGATTTCATTCAGGATTATGAGAATTGTATTCCAGTACACCTTGAAAGCACCAGGTTAGGAATGGATGTTGTAAAATTAGTATGAATTCACAGATCTTTCAGGAAATTTGGGTTATCCTTCTCTATGGCATTCCTAGTATGTAAAGGCATGCTATACATAATAAACATAATAATATGATTATAATATCCATATTATACCCATATATGCAATTGGCCTAAGATAATCTTGCAAACTGATTTTTACTGATGGTAGAAAATAAGTATATTGCTAAATGTACCAGTAATATGAAGATTCACAGATTAGTTTTACAATTTATTCTGTTCTTTTTGGTAAGGCGGTGATAATCTAATAATTGCCTTTCTACTAAAAAAGTTCCATTTCATACTACATGACCAATTTTAAATCTTAAATTAGTAATACAAAATAGTTTCTGAAGAAGAATGAAATACTTTAAAAGTATGCAGTAAGTCATCAAGAATGCTTACAGCAAAAAATAATTTAGCAGTCAAATAAAGCACCTAATAATTAGCTACAAACACCTCTGAAAAGAATTTTTTAAAAAGGAAAAAAGGTGAATAAAACATAGATGTTGTATCAATACATTGGAAAGCACAGTAAGCAACTGTAGAATTTTCACTTCGACTTTCTCTATAAAATAAAACTTGAGATATAAACGATCTCATAAGAATATAGCGTAATCAAATGCTTAATCTGTTCCAAGCCTTTCTACCCATAGCAAAGGGCACTTCCTAAGTGTGTGGAAAACATTTCAAATTTAACCACTTTACATAAAAATAAACAGGTAATTTTTAAAATCTATTTTCACATTGCAAAGTACTTTCTCCACACCACCCTCTAGATAGGTTTTTGTTATTTATATCTGTTTTTTAGTTAACTTCTTACGGACCATCCTCAGGCCCAGTACAAACTTCTGTCATTCGGACAGGCTATCAATCAGTCAGAATAGAGCTGGAAGGGACCTTGGAGGTCTTCTAGTCCAACCCCCTGCTCAAGCAAAAGACTCTATACCGTTTCAGGTAGGTGGCTGTCCAGTCTTTTCTTTAAAACCTCCAGTGAAGCACTCACAACTTCTGAAGGCAAGCTGTTCCACTGGTTGATTGTTCTCGCTGTTCGGAAGTTTCTCCTTAATTTCAGGCCCCTGCACAGCCTTTATGCTCATTTTTGTAACTTTTTATTGCCTTGTTATATAGACAACAAAAGCTGTCGCATTCTGTACATGTGGAATTTCACAGCTAGGAGCCACCAAGGATAACTTGGAATCAATATTGACTGACCAAACCTACCTGGAAAAGATGCCACTATTCGGTGTGGACAGATGGGCAGCTAACAGTTGAATGAAGAGACATTGAGAAAATTACCTATATAGTCTGCCAGGGGTGCCCTTTCAAGGGTGGATTCCAAATCTATCCAATACCCTGGTTGTTGTTTTTTTATACCAACAGCTGCCACATTGGTTATTTATTATGAAAAAGACAATGGATGAATCCATGTTTGTTTACTGCAACACCCCCCTCATGATTTGAATTCTCAGCAACACTAACCAAATAAGCCTCATGTTATTGTTTTAAAAATGAAGTCTGAGGCGAAAACCTCAGAAAACATATATATATATATGCTTCTCCCAGAAGAAGGAAGCTGAAGCCACCAACCTGAGGATGACGGATGGGATTCCGTCGAAACGTTGCTCCTACACCTTCAATTCTTCGTGGGAAAAAACCCGAATGACCAAAGATCCACATACAAACACCCGCGAAAACCTCAGAAAACAAAAACCTCAGAAAACACACACACACACACACACACACACACATATATATAATTTGTTTAGTCAAAGCAAAAGGATTCTAGTGAGAAGTAACTGGACCATCAAAATACTTAATCGGTTTGTTTCTTTTCTTTTTTTTAATGTACAATATTTCTAACTGTTTTTCAAAAAGTCAAAGTGATTCAAAATCAAACAAATCTAACACTCATAAATATTAATAATAGCAACAAAAGCAACAGCAGCATTATAACACAGGATGAAGACCCAGAACTAGCAAATTCTTGCTAAGAAAATAATTTCCATTTAGGAAGGCTGTTGACACCTGTTATTCTGATTAATCACAGGATTGTTCTTTTAAACAGAAGACTACTATGTTTACATTCACTGTGCTAAGTTATATTTGTATCTCCAGGTTTACTTCCAAAAAGTTCAAGGCGGTAAAGATAATTCTCACCCACCCATTTTCACAACAACCCTGAGATTAATGGCCCTAAAATCACCAAAGGAATAATATGGATGAACTGAACTCAATCTTTCCCTAGTCTGGTCTGATATTCTAAAAACTATCATATATTGGCTTTGCACACAGCCCAGATCATCTCAGCCTTGACTGATGATGTCCAAACTCGAGCACAGGGAATGTGTCCTGCAAAGAGCTTAGTACAAGCCAAGCACTAACAAGTTAGTACTACTCATTATACTGAATATAACTCAAAGATGTGGTACTGTGTCTCATGTCACTGGGAAATAATTGGCAGGATATTCTGCTGCTTTCTTTGTCACAGGAGGCCAATGATAGTTTGCAGTCTAAATGGAACAAATTTCACTGCAAGCTGGCCTACTGTTATTTAGGTCTGGACACTTAAAAGAAAGAATGCTTCCAAATAACCTATGATGCTATTATATTTCTCACTGTTCAAGGTTTCATCAGATGCCTTTCTAATTATTTAGGAGAGACACAAAGCAGAGTTCATGTATTTGTATTAAATCATCACCTGCAAGCAGGAGAACATCTAAATCATGGGTGTCAAACTTGCCATGTCACGTGACACGTCGCAACGTATTGTGACTTTTTTTTTGCATTGTGGGCATGGCCTCCATATGATGCAACCAGCCCATGGGCCGGCAGTTTGACACACCTGATCTAAATAGTTTGCCTTCTCCAAAGAAGTCCTTTCTGGCTTTCTCCGTATCAATTGATATGTCTGTTCGTGGCCTGTTTTTTTAATTAACAACATGAAAAAAGTTTACAATAGTTTACTTGGGTTGCTATAACAGTGCTGGAATTATAGCCATTCTCTGTGAGATTTCTATTTCTCCTGCAGTCATTACCACTTAGAGCTAATTTAGTTCTCTCCATCCATCATGAACAAATGGAATTAAGATCAAAGGTAGAAGCAAGAGTTCATCCATTTGCAAGCCTGGCAATTATATTTATGTTCCCGAACACTATGTTGATCTTCCTGAATGCAACCTCCTTGTATGCTTGATAGCAACCTTTCTTTATGGAATATGAAATAGAATGCATTGATGTGGTGTGTTAAATAGCAGGTTCTTTGGTGCAGGAATGATGACGAGTACAGGATAACTCATTGTTTATTATTTGCTGGAACTGCACTGAGGCAAAGGCTGCAACCAGCCGCAATATATAGTCTAGCCCCTAGGTGGCAGCCAATAGGTTTGAATCAACCATTGCTGCCTGGGGATAGCCAATTGCAGCACAGGAGACTGGTAGTCTGGGTTGCTGGACAGCTGTTAGCTGCTCCAGCAACCCACGTGGTGTATCACAAGAGCCCAGTACATAACAAGGTGAATAATTGTTTCATTACAAGGATGGGCATTCTACAGATATAGGTATATAAAGAAACTATAACACTTTATTTTCTTTTTGTCAAAACTCACCACCACCACCACCCCTTGTCTATTTCTCAGTCCTTTTACAAATACTTTTGCTGGAATTGATTATCTGGACAAACAAGAGAACAATCTGTGCAGGAAGAGCAGAAAGTTCCTTGGATAGCTCATTTTCTGATTAATCAAGATCTAAACTTCATTGAAAAGAAGTTTTGATGGGGCAAAATATAAAGAGATACAGCTCACCACGTTAAGGGCAAAACAGTTGTTGAAGAACCGTCCATAAATCATTTTGATGTTGTTATCCACAGTGAGGGGTTGGCATTGATTGGAAACAATCCTGAGGAAATGACCTGGGATGGACATTTTCTTAGAAGCCATGTGCAATGCAACTTCCCTTATTTTATCATCATGTGTCTGCCATAGAGAAGGGAGGCTTTTAATCTAAACAACCAAATTATTGAGAATCTTTCTTTCTTCCAAGAAGAAATAATTTTTCTCCTGAATAGACATTTAATTATAGCTCTTTGTGACTTGAAATTTAGTGAAGGTTAGGATTTGATAAGACTCGAAACAGTCAACATAGATCCATTAAAGGTCACCACTTTTTAAAAAATAATCATTAGCATTGTGTTAATTTCCTTTTTTCCCTATTACCTAAGTTATTCTTAGCCCAATTTTGAATAATGTTATTACACCACCAAAAACAAACAAACAAATAAAGCAAAAAATAAAAAAAATCAGACTCCTGTGTTATACAGATGTCTTGGCAGCAACAGATCCAAACTGGGTCCTTGCCTCACAAACAAGCAATTACAAATTGCTCCATTACTGCCAGGATATGCCCAAAGTACTCCTTGGGATAATTACCACCACTTTGACAACTACTGTCTTACCTCCTACCTTTTTGCTTATTACTTTATTGATCCTTTTTTGAGTTTTCTATGGCATTTCCTGTCCCCAAATGAAGCAGTATGATGGGAATGACCTGAACATTAGCACTCAGTGCAAAGTTAAGCAGAGAGCAATGCATTAACCTCGTTCATTATAGACAGGCTTATTTCAATAAGTTTGGCTCAGTTTTAGAGAATTCAGCTTCTTTTAAAAAATTATGGGAGGAAAAGGATTTTGGATTGCCAGATACCCACTATTTAAAGGGTTCCCTTTTCCAGAATAGTCTTAAAGATATCCAGATTCTCTCTCTCTCTCTCTCTCTCTCTCTCTCTCTCTCTCTCTCTCTCTCTCTCTCTCTCTCTCTCTCTCTCTCTCTCTCTCTCTCTCTCTCTCTCTCTCTCTCTCTCTCACACACACACACACACACACACACACCTCATCTATCATCCATCTAGCTAATCTTATTTCTTTAGGATTCCTTTCTAATCCAGTTTTCTATTCTGTCAGGTACTCAAGATAGCAATTCAAAATAGGATATGATGACTTAACACATTCAGAAAGGGATTTTTTCTGAAAAATATCTCCAATAGCTCGGCAGTCCCAGTTGTAAAAGTATAAAATTTTAATGCATGGGGAATTATCAATCTACATCAAACTTTTCAGCTCACTGACTACCTTGGGAAGTTTCAGATGGTTCATCGGCTCCCAAACATTTATTATATGAAGTTAATTAATAAATACTACAGTACTTTATCTAGGAATACAATGAATAACAGCAATTACAACAAGCAACAATAATGGAAAGTCCCATTCAATTTTCACTTTGGGGAACTCTGATCTATATCAACTTGGCAACTTTTATGTAGAAACCTGATTGTGTGATTTTATTAATCTTCCAGCCCAAAATGCAGATCTAAAATATAACTTGTAATATAAAAAGTGTCTTTTAAAATTGCTTTTACTAGACAACACTGCCACCATCTCATTGGGAGACAAAGTTGTTCTTGAGAGACATGCTTTGAAACTTACACAGGACCATAGTATAAGAATAAACTAGTATATTCATCATAAGCCTAAAACTGAGTGACTGTTACCATATTGTCTTCTAATCTAAATCCAGCCTAAAACATAAAATTAGAATGAGGTAGTGTAAAGCCAAGGGCTCTAGGCAAAAGGGGGCAAAACTTGTTCAATGTCTCCTTTTTTAAACACATTGAGATTGCATTTCTGTTATGCAGAACCCTAAACAAATTATAATACAGAACTGAACATAAAACGTACACGCTTTTGGACAGGAACATTTTGATCACCAGGAACCAAACTTATGAATAACCAAAATAAACCTTTTACTATATAAAAATTATTTTACATTGCCAGAGTGAGAGATAATTTGATGGCTATAGGTTTTTAAAATTGATTGATTGATTGATTGATTGATTGATTGATTGATTGATGTTCCCACACTCACTTGCCCTCTTGGCTGCAGCAGATGGAAACTGATGTCTAAAACAAGGGGAGCCCTCCCCCCAGGTTTTCACACTTGCTCTAGACAGTTCTGAGCAAAGCCCCAGTGCAGAAAGCAGTGGACAAAGACCCTATCTGTGAATGCATCAGGAAAAAAAATGATTTTCCTACAATTCAGGACGAAAGGTATAGCAGGAAGCAGCAGGTGGGCCAGTGATCCTCGTTTAATCCTAGTATTTTGCTCTGTGTTCAAGAGAAAAGTATGCCTATTAAACTCCAAGGGGGAAGGCATAGTAATTTGGCAGTGAGCCTGTGCAGCTTGATTCTCCACCACCTGTAATTGGATATTAAGCAATGGAGAGAGCATTGATGGCTGGGTTGGTGAGCTGCATTTCAATGCTGTTGTTTTGTGATGGCTTGGTATCCATTGTCCCTATTTCTCCCCAGATTAGCTGAAACTGTTTATCCTAAGAAACAGCTGAGCTCTGGGAAACATATTCATTTTCCTTAGAGGATGAAAATATGGAAAGAGCTTATGCTGGTTAATGTATTTCCAGTGTCACAAATTACTGTTTCTCAGTACTTAACTGTATCCTAGGTTCAGACACTAATCATTCCTGGATTTGAATGAATAGCCTTAGATAGTTCTGTTTTCTGGTCTAGACACAGTGAGGCTGCTTGGGTCCAAGAACTGTGTGATGGCAGAAGGTCAGTAAAGAGAGGCTTATTAGAAATGCACTTATTATATATGAAATATTAAATATTTTGGTTTGCTCCTCATCTTAAGTATTTCATAGATGAATGAATATTCATTTATTCATAACACCTTGTTATGGGTGTTTCCTTCTTCTTTTAAACCCCCTTCTTTATTGTATCCGCAAAAGGACATTATGCTCAGTTCATGCCTTTACATTTTTTACTTGCTGTCAACACAGCCAACAAAATTGGATGTCAGAAGACAAATTAAATATATACTGTAACCATATCTGGGCTGCAAAAATCTGGATGACTGTTAGTGATTCAGAATATTAGAACTTTTTAATGCCAACATTTTCTCTGCCTAGATATGGTTGCCCTACAAATAATAGATGACAACCTCATTTAGGGCTGAAAGCCAACTGTTTTACCTCAGCCAAGACTTTAACATCTTTTTTCCAACTTGGGAATGAAGACAGTTCCAGGAGAAAATCCAAACAACTGATCCAGGCAGGCTGTAGTATATGGAAACAGATGGCTCTTTTTCAAAAGAGGGCAAAACTTGACTTCTAGTGAGGATTCACAGTGAAGTAGATGTCTCTGAAGGAGCGGGGATGACATTACAGTCATACTGATAGACAGATGGTGACTTCTGGTCATTAAAAATCTCTCCAGAAAAAAAGGAAAGATTGCAAGATCATCAACAAGTACTCTGGGCATCTGTTTTTCATGAGTAAACTGCAGGAATAACGATTTTGCAGTTGGCTTGTGAGGTGAGCAGCTGGAAGTCGAGACAGTTCAACTAAGCTCACAGCCACAATGTAGCTTGTATGGACAAAAAGTTTGAAGAGTCTCATTTCTTAATCGCTTTTGGAAATTGTTAATTACTTTTTAGTTGTTAAGAACTTTTGTAATGGTAGGTTTTAGAGCACTGGATGTGTTTTCTTCAATCCTTAGTGAAAAAATTTTAAATACAGATTTAAATATTTATTTAAAGATGTTCTTTTTGGAATAAACATCAAAAGCATGATTAAAAATGTTGATTTTGGAAAGCTATAAATGGACTAAGGATCCAGAAGGATTTGAAATAAGATTTTGAAATTAATTGTAAGAATCCTTCCCATGGGAAAATGTTTTCAATTCTTTTTTAAAAAAATGACTTTGAAGGATAGACATTAGATGGAACCAAAAGAAACTAAGATTACAATTAAAAAAAGAAAAACACTTAAATAGGACCTACTAATACAGAATAAGGCAAAAAAAATATTTTAACATTTGAGATACTGAAGGATAGAGGCAGAAGTGCCATTATAGATAGAATTTATTTAAAAAAAGTATTATGGAAGAGGAATAAGTGTTACCGTACAAGACTGAATCTGCTCTAAATCTGGATTTCAAAATGACAGGCTACAAGAATGACTACTGTATTTTAGAATTGGTTTGTTCTAGACTGCTTTAACTCTCTAAGGTCTATGTTCTGCTCAGAAAAGTATCTTCAAACTTACCAAATTTCTTCATTCTTTGCATAGGAGCATCTAGGAACATATTCACATTCTGGTATTACAACAAACATGATAAATTTATTGAAATTTCAGAATGCTTACCTTCAAGTTTGATCATTTATCTTTACCCCCTATTTGTCACTGAGGCATATTTCACTCTTGTTTCAAACTTTTTGTTCCTTAGAACCAGTAACTTCTCCTCTACCAGCATCTATGGATAGGGGTTTGTTTGCATGGACAACCTGAAGAAAGCTGCTTCTCCCCTCTTCATCACCAAAGGCTACTTCTGACTTCAATAAAATGATGCTTCTTTCAAATCAAACACAAATTCTAACTTCATGGAGATGTCCATGCTATTTTTATGTCAACAGTATGGAAATGATTGCCTTCTTCTATAATTTTTTTTTTAAAAATTCTCACCATAACTTTCAACCCAGCATAGTCCCTTATTCTACTGTTAAGCACACTGATCTCTTCTCAACTTTTCAACATTAGCTAAGGTGGGATATAGTTAATGGATGCCAAGAAGACATAAGTGCCATTTCAGATTGGGAAATTCCAATGTGGGTTTTAAAAAGGTGGTGTTTCACAATGAAATGCATCTTCTGCTTTTTAAGAAACAAAGTCTGTATAATTTGATAAATCTCTTCAACAGTGCACATCAGTGTTGTGCAACTCCCACAATAAGCACAAATATAAACCCAATGCTTGTATTTCCATCTAATGAAATTCTTATTGTGTAGGTTAATCTTGCTGTGTAATTAGCAAATGAATGCCATTGCAGTAGACAGCCAAGATAATCTACAATTTGCTTTTTATTGAAACAATCAGATTAACAAATCTACATTTGTTGACAAAAGCATCTTGAAGATTTGGAGGGCCTTTCAAGAGTAAGGAGTCAGTCCCCTCCTCCTGCTTCTAGAAAATGAGCTTTTTAAGCATAAATACAGCTATTTAGCAGAGAGAGAGAGAGAGAGAGAGAGAGAGAGAGAGAGAGAGAGAGAGAGAGAGAGAGAGAGAGAGAGAGAGAGAGAGAGAGAGAGAGAGAGAGAGAGAGAGAGAGAGAGAGAGAGAGAGAGAGAGAGAGAGAGAATAGAGCTTCTCAAAATATTTGAGAATTGTTTTCCATGTATTAATAATAGTGGCTCATTTTGAGCTATTTCTACCAGGTTATAACTCTAAAAGGGTTATTCATTCCTACTGGGAGCACTGAAAATGATTTTGTGTGTGTGTGTGTGTGTGTGTATGTGTGTTTATGTATATGTATAATCTCCAGAGTTGTATCTACAGATAGATGGAAATACGCACACATACACTCACTTCTAGTTTGCCAAAGTAGAACTCAAAATTATAGAAATGTAGAAAGCTGAATATAAAAATACAGCTTTAGAATAGTTACTATAGAGAAATACAGCCAATTATCTGCTTTATTTTATTTAAAATAATTGCATAGTGGCTTTTATTTGCATTCCTATGGCTCTTGTTTGGTTCTCTTTTCTGATACTAGATAGAACAGGAATAGAGACGCATAAAATGGAAAAACTGTGAGAGGGCAGGCAAAGGACCAGGATGGGGAGGCAAAGGACCAGGATGGGGAGGGCTTTGAATGAGATGCATCTTAAACCTTCCAGCCTCCTGCTACTTTCCTAACAGAAAAAGGAATCTGTAGGAGCTGCTTGTTGCAATGAGAGGAAGGCAAAAGCCAGCAGGAGAAAGGAAAATGCATTTTTCCCCTCAGTTCCCATTTCTATCCTAATAGACTGCAGCTCCTGGTGATTATGTGGACTTGTCCTCATAGTTTGCTTGCCATTGCCCTTCAACTTCCCAGTCAAGCCAAGAGCCCTGGGATTTGCCAAATCCTTCTAAGTACAAACAATTCTTTTTTGATCAAAAAAGGAGTTAGCTTTCTTTCTCTGAACCTCCTCATCAATACTAATACTAATACTAATACTAATAATAATAATAATAATAATAATAATAATAATAATAATAATAATAATAATAATAATGTTGGGACCTTGGAGGTCATCTAGTCCAACCCCCTGCTCAGGCAGGAAACCCTATACCATTTCAGACAAGTGGCTGGCCAGTCTCTTCTTAAAAACTTCCAGTGTTGGATCATTCACCACTTCTGGAGGCAGGTTGTTCCACTGGTTAGTTGTTCTAACTGTCAGGAAGTTTCTCCTTAGTTCTAGGTTGCTTCTCTCCTTGATTAGTTTCCATCCGTTGCTTCTTGTCCTGCTTTCAGGTGCCCTTGGAGAATAGCTTGACTCCCTCTTCTTTGTGGCAGCCCCTGAGATATTGGAACACTGCTATCATGTCACCCCTCGCCCTTCTCTTTGTTAAACTACACATACCCAATTCCAGCAACCGTTCCCTATATGTTTCAGCCTCCACTCCCCCAATCATCTTTGTTGCTCTTCTCTGTACTCTTTCTAGAGTCTTGAGATCTTTTTTACATCGTGGTGACCAAAACTGGTTGCAGTGACCTTCACCTGCCCATGGCCTTAAAACTGCAGAGCTAAACTGCTACTCTGACTTTTGTTGGTCATCAGCCATAGTGTCAGAATCCATTTATATCACATTTCATAATTGTATAGGTAGAACAACGTGCTATTTCTGGGGATTCTGCCATCTCTCCGAGGGGGGGGGGAGAGGATGGTTACTAAAGCGATTTTCAAACAACAGGGGATGTTTTACTGGGGAAGGGAGGGGGGACAGACAGGTCTGGATTGTATCTTCATTTACAACTGAAAAGGAAAGCAATAACCATAAAACCAAGGAGAGTTCCCTTTCCCATGGAAGGACCTGACACCTAGCAACTGACGACAGCCTGACCAAATGGATGAGGGGAGGGGCTGGAATGGGAATGGTTTATATAGGATTGAAATGTAACTTTTCTCAGATTCCGTCTCGTATTCCCACAATCGATTCCATCCTAGTAAACATTTTCCTTTTGGACTAAACTTGCATCCAAGAGTTCTTATTTCCTAAGATGTGGATTGAGGTGGGTCCTGACAGTAGACGGAATCTGCTTTAAGAGTCAACCTGGAAGGGAAAACCTTACCGGGGGACTTTGCAACAAATAAAATGTCTGGCGACGAAGCAAGAGAGGAGGGAAGCCCCATGGAGGGGGAGTCTTCCCCCCAAATGGAATCCCAGAGACAATGGGAAGCTGAAGCAGCATATTCCCCTGGGGAAGAAGCGGTGGAGCAGTACGACCGAAAACCCCGGTGGTCGATGGGCGTTGGAAGGAAAAGTGAGTGGGAAAAGGCTTCGGGAGAAACGACCCTGAGGCGTAGTAACCACCAACCGGAATGGAGGCAAGAGATGGAGAGTTCCCTGCACGCCAGCGAGGAGGAGCGGATCCTGGAAAAGGCCATTGATCTGATGAAAGCAACCCTGAGTTCACTGAGGGAGGAGAGAGCTGAAAATCACAACCGAGGCAGCGCCTGGGGACGCAACTGGAAAGGTAACGGAGGGGATCCAACACCTGAAACCCCGGGGCCATCCAATGGAACAGGAATTGCTGCCTCAGCAGTACCCACCCCCCCCAGAACCACAGATGGGGACCAGGATGAGGAGCGATACCGGCCACGGCGCAGACAACGCTCCAGCCAAAGACTCCCACCCCTGGAAGTCAAATTCAAGGGGGAGCCATCATGACTGGGATTTTTCCTAACCCAAGTCCTCAGCTACATGGAAGAGTACGGACGGGACATCCCCAGTGACAAAACACGCATCCGAATTGTGCAATCTGCCCTGGACGGGACGGCTGCAGACTGGGTGGTGAACTTGCATGACTCCAACGCCCCAGAACTCAACGACTTCAACCGATTCATGTCATCTTTGAGGCGACGGTTTGAGGATCCTTTGGCTGACCATAAGGCCCGGGAGAGAATCAAAACGGTGAGGCAGGGCAGGCGAGCAGTGGCTGATTATACCCAAGAATTCCGAGCCATTGCCAGCAAGCTGAACTGGCCAGAAGACATCCTCCTTAGCCACTTCAAAGACGGTCTGAACTACGACCTGTATGATGCTTGCCTGCCTTGAGGAGACCCACCCCACCTCGACGACTGGTACATCCTGGCGGAGGAAGTGGAAATAGACCTACTGAAGAGACACCGCAGAGGAAAACCATGGGGCCGCCTGCCACCCGAGCAAACACGCGAGGGGGAAAAACCACCAGCCACAGCCAAAAAATCAACAAGTTGCTTCAACTGCGGGAGAGAGGGCCACCGTGCTGCAGAATGTCGTTCAAAAGCCCCCCCACGAAAACCAGAGGCATCATCCTCCAAGAAGCCGGGGAAGCCCCAAGGCAACACAAAAGAATCTTCCATGAAGGGGACAGAGGCTGTAGAGTCCACAATTCCTGCCAGGAACTGGGACTGGACTCCGGCCTGCACCGCAGGGACGGTGGACAACTCAGAAGACAGCTCAGAGGGAGAACCATTGGTAAGTGGACCCCTTCCACCCATACTTAAGACAGTGACTATATTAGCTTCCCCTATGCCTGAAGCAGCCAAAATAAAAGCTCTGATAGACTCTGGGTGCATCCGCTGCCTTATCAGCCCAACGCTGGTGGAGAGATTGAGCATCCCAGTGAGGAGGCTAAAACAACCAATCTATTTTAGTCAATTAGATGGGACAATAGCAGGGGGAGGACCAGCCACCCTAGCCACTTTACCAATCCACCTATCACTGGGGCCCCATGAGGAGGACATAACGTTTATAGTGGCCCCAGGCATGGAATGCCCAATGATCCTAGGACTGGAATGGCTGAAGAAATGGAACCCCGGGATAAACTGGAGGACAGCAGAACTCAACTTCCCAAAGGGGGGGCAGAAGAACTTAGACTCCAAAAGCACCCCCCCAACCCAGAGGGAGGAGACAGCAGCAGTGGGGAAAGAGAAGGGATTACCAGAGATACCGGTGGAATACAGGGACCTGACTGAGGTTTTCAGTGAGGAAAGAGCAGATGAGCTTCCCCCCCCACCGCCCCACAGACTGCACCATAGAATTCAAACCTGGGGCAAAACTCCCAAAACCCAGGATGTATGCCATGAGCCCAAGGGAAATGGCAGAAATGGAGAGATTCATAAAGAAAAACTTAGAAAGAGGATTTATTGAGCCTGCCAAACCCAAAGTGGCCGCCCCGGTTCTGTTCAGGGAGAAGAAGGATGGGTCCTTTCGTTTGGTTGTGGACTATAGAAATTTGAACACAATTAGTGAATGTAATCTGTACCCCCTTCCCCTAATGAAGGATATGTTATCCCACCTATTGAAAGGAAAGATTTTTACCAAACTAGACCTGAGGGAAGCATACTACCGTATTAGGATTAAGGAAGGAGACGAATGGAAGACTGCATTCAACTGCCCAATGGGGTGCTATCAATTCAAAGTATTGCCATTCGGACTGCAAGGGGCCCCCGCAGTCTTTATGCAATTAATTAATGACGTGCTGAGAGAGCACCTATATAAGGGGGTCCTGGTTTACCTCGATGACATCCTTATCTTCACAGAAACCAAAGAGGAACATATCAAACTAGTCAGAGCAGTCCTGAAGAAGTTGCGAGCTGCCCACTTATATGCTAAATTATCGAAGTGTGAATTCCATCAGGAAAAAAATCGACTACCTGGGATATCGCATATCTCCAGAGGGCATCGAAATGGACCCTGAGAAGGTCAGGGCAGAACTAGAGTGGGCACCCCCCCGCACACGGAAGCAATTGCAAAGTTTCCTGGGGTTTGCAAACTTCTACCGCCAATTCATCCCCGCATTTGGCCAAATAGCCATGCCCCTCACAAATTTGTTGAAAACGAAGGGGGGGTCACCCGTGAAACCCAGCCAGCCTCTGAAATGGTCAATGTAATGTCAAGCAGCATTTGAGAGGCTAAAGAGACTTTTTTCTGCTGAACCTGTCCTAAAACACCCAGATCCCGACAAACCTTTTGTAATACAGGCAGATGCGAGTGATGTAGTGGTAGGAGCCGTACTATTACAAGAAAATGATGGGGGGACATTGCAACCATGCGCATACACATCCAGAAAACTCACAGAAACAGAACAACGCTGGCCAATATGGGAAAAAGAGGCATTCTCGTTGAGGTGGGCATTACTAACATGGCGCCAATTTTTAGAAGGAAATAAAATACCTTTCCAGGTCTGGACAGACCACAAAAATTTGGAAGCACTAAAAACGCCCAGGAAGCTCACTCCTAAGCAAGCCCGCTGGTCCCAACATTTTCACCGATTCAATTTCACTCTCAAACACTTACCGGGGGGAAAGAACTTCCTGGCAGATGCATTATCCCGCATGCCCCAATATAACAGCACAAGAGTTACTGACTTTAAACCACTTGTACCGGAACAACAACTGGCAGCACCAGTCACCACCAGGGCACAAGAAAAAATGAAGCCGAAGGTAGATAGCCAAACTGGAATAGAATTCAGGAAATCTTTGGAAAGTGATGAATGGTTCCAGAAAAATAAACATGTGTGCACAATTAAAGATGGACTGCCATGGGTGGGGGAGAAGCTATATATACCTGCCACACAGAGAATCAATTTCATGCAACTGTGCCATGATACAAAATCAGCAGGACACTTTGGCTTTGTAAAAACCTTACACTTAACTAAAAGGCAATTTTGGTGGCCATCTATGAAAAAGGACATAGAAAGCTATGTGGGTAGCTGTCAAATTTGCGCGATGGCCAAAAGACTGCAAGGGAAACCGCCAGGTCTGTTACAACCGGTGGCAAACCCCTCAGCCCCATGGAAAGAAATAGCCATGGATTTTATCGTAGAACTGCCAGAAAGTAATGGAAACACCGTAGTCTGGACTGTCACAGATCTGTTCTCTAAGCAAGTACATTTCATACCTTGCCAAAAAATCCCGACTGCAAAAGCATTAGCAAAACTTTTTGTACAGCATATTTACAGATTGCATGGGGTACCACAACGCATCATATCTGACAGAGGGGTGCAATTTACGTCGGCATTTTGGAAAGAATTTTTATCCCTCTTAGGAACCACCCAAGGACTGTCATCTAGTCACTATCCTCAGACAGACGGAGCTTCTGAAAGACTTAATAATATACTTGAACAATATCTGAGATGCTATATTAATTTTCAGCAGTCCGACTGGACGGACCTACTGCCTTTTGCAGAAGTAGCATATAATAATGCAGTCCACTCAAGCACAGGTTACACTCCTTTTCAAGTAGCTACAGGCCAGAGTTTTAACCCAATACCAGAACTAACCCCAAAAGAACCGGTTATCCCTGATCTGAAGGAATGGATTGCTCAATTACAAAATACATGGCCAATCGTTAGGAAAGCGTTGGAAGATGCCAGAAAAGCATACAAGACACAGGCAGACAAAAAAAGAACCGATCCCACACCATTTAGGGTAGGAGAGATGGTATATTTATCCACAAAATACCTGAAATCACTCCAACCCTGTAAAAAACTAGGACCAAAATATATTGGACCTTTTCCAATTAAAAGAATCATAAACCCAGTAACAGTTGAATTAGAACTACCCAAAAATCTTAGACGAATACACCCAACCTTCCACTGCAGTCTATTAAAGAGAGAACAACAATCACCACTACGAGAAAAAATCCCACCACCACCACCCCCCATCATGGTGGAAGGAGAACAACATTTTGAAGTGAAAGAAATCTTAGATTCCAGAAAACACCATGGAACGATACAATATTTAGTGGCATGGAAACACCTCCCCTCCTCAGAAAATGAGTGGGTTAACAAACTCCATGTTAAAGCACCTAAGTTGCTTAAGAGGTTTCATACAGAATATCCAAACAAACCAGGCTAACATTTATATGTTTTCTTTCCCCACAGATGGACTCATCTTTTTTCTGAAAGGAGAGCCGAATGTCAGAATCCATTTATATCACATTTCATAATTGTATAGGTAGAACAACGTGCTATTTCTGGGGATTCTGCCATCTCTCCGAGGGGGGGGGAGAGGATGGTTACTAAAGCGATTTTCAAACAACAGAGGATGTTTTACTGGGGAAGGGAGGGGGGACAGACAGGTCTGGATTGTATCTTCATTTACAACTGAAAAGGAAAGCAATAACCATAAAACCAAGGAGAGTTCCCTTTCCCATGGAAGGACCTGACACCTAGCAACTGACGACAGCCTGACCAAATGGATGAGGGGAGGGGCTGGAATGGGAATGGTTTATATAGGATTGAAATGTAACTTTTCTCAGATTCCGTCTTGTATTCCCACAATCGATTCCATCCTAGTAAACATTTTCCTTTTGGACTAAACTTGCATCCAAGAGTTCTTATTTCCTAAGATGTGGATTGAGGTGGGTCCTGACACATAGACTGAAAGACACACTTGATGGCTCCAACCCTCTACCTCTCTCCATAATGAGACTGGTTTCTCTTTCATTAGTATACGGTTAATATTAGTAGGAATATGTGGATTCCACAGGATTAACCTGTCAGGATCTTTTAAATGAACTGAAGAATTTATTGGCAAAAGAAAGAGAAGTTAATACAGGTAGTCCTCACTTAACAACCAGTCATTTTAGAACTGTTCGAAAGCTACAATGGCCATGGAATGGGGACTTTATGCTCTGTAAAGTTACCTCAGCAGTCATAAATTGTCAGTGCCCCACCCCCAGTCACATAATTGCATTTTGGGCAGTCAGTTTTATGACTAGTTGTAATGTTCTGTGGTCACATGCTATTTTCTGGCAAAAAAACAGCCATTCAAATGAATGGCTCCACCAAATGACCATAGGGTTCACTTAATGACTTCTGCATTTGCTTAATGACTGCTGTGAAAAAGATCAAAAACTACTTCAGGTCACTTGGGTGCCTTGAATTACAACCTCAATGATGAATCTAGTCTCTACAATAGGAATGAATTATAGCCACCATGGAAGTAGATATAATGTGGATGGTTTGGCTAATATATAAAAATACTAATCCTTAGTTAAGCTGATTCTCTGGAAGTTGCCAGGAAAGAAGGCTACTACTAAGAGCTGCATATGCTTATCGTGATTTGCTTGTCAGAAACATCTGGAACTGTTGAAGGTTCTACCAGAGAGAAAGGGAAATATACAACTTCAGAAAGAAATTCTCCTTGAAATAGCCTAGAGTGCTACCTTGGACATGTGGCTTGGCATTGTGAAAAATTAATGACAACCTTGATATCTGACTCCATCTTTTTGCCACAGCTGTCTCTTTGTTTTTCATTACTGAGATAAGAAAGACTAGTCAACAGTAGTAAATCAACTATGTGATAGAAGAGATCATGTTTCCTTTGTCTTATTGCTAAACACTGCCAGGCGATTACAGTAAATTTCCATAAAAATATTTATTGGTGTAAACCTCTCCTGATAGTCTCTATCTCTGTTTTGCTGGCACTTAAATGTATGTCTGGTCATTGTGCCTGCCCCAAGGGAGGCAAACTAGAACTCAGGAGGAGTTAGTTGAGTCCAAAGGAGCTCAGTTGACTTGTTCCTCTACTAGTTCAATTAGTGGAACTACTAGTTGAGTTCCAGCATTTGTTCCCAAGCAGAACTCCTGAGTCTTGTTCAGCTAGATGCAAACTGTTAGTTACAACTTTGTTTTGACTGTGTCAAGCTGATTGTCTAGCTTCCCCCCCACCCCAGCCCCATCCCCCTTGCACTTCTACTCTTTTTTGCCAGGCTAAAAGCACAGTTCCCCCCATTCCCGGTAATTGATGGGAGCTAGTTCTGCAAAAAAATAGTTGAATAAAGGTATAATAAAATAAAGTTGGCAGTGAAATTATGGTAAGGCTGTTACAGCTCCGCATCATTCTTAGCAATCTTCTTTTTCAAGCCTTTTGCCATCAAGATCAATGTGAAAGACTTCTCTCACTGTTATTCAGGGTGATTTTGGTGGTGGCGGCTACCATTTCAAAATGCTCTCCTGCTGATATTTGACAGATTCTTTCTTTTGCCAGAAAAATGAAAGCTTTTGTATTATGGCAGGCTTTTCAGAAGCAACCCTGGTCTTCTTTCTGCCATGTCTAATATGAAAGAAATTTGCTTTTGATTACTTTAGCTAAGTTCACTAGGTTTTCTTTTTTTACTAGTGAACTAATAGTATATTATTCTTGCTTTTAAAAGTGATTTGACATTGTGCTTGTCACAATTTAGTTTTTTCTTGTATTATAGTTGGTCTGACATTCAGCCAGATGTTCAGACTGGATTTGGCATTTTTATCCATTTATCAAGTCCTTCCCAAGAATCTGGGATAGGCAGTTGTTTGAAGGTGTTAAAAATATTGTTGCAGGATGAAAGCTATTCTATGACTTCTAAAGCTGCCTTTTGCAATTGACTGACAGTGATTTTGTCAATGCCGGTGGTATTCAAGTGGTGCACCAGATGTTTTGGAATTGCACCCAAGGTGCCTATTACTATTGGTATTATCTTTGCTTTCTTTTGCCAGATTCTACTTCTATCTGCAGCTCTTTGCATTTTGTGATTTTCTCCAGTTCTTTCTCTTCTATCCTGCTATCTCCAGGTATTGCAACATCCACTATCGAGACATTTTTGTCATTCTTATCAACAATTGTTAAGGCAGATGTGTTATGTGGCAGCTACTTGTCTGTTTTAATTCTAAAGTCCCAGAGTACCTTAGCTGCTTCATTTTCTATTACATATTCTATTACATTTTATATTATTGCTGCTATATGGATTTCATTGATTGCCAATCAGCTTTTGGCTGCAATTCAAGGTGCTGGTCATCACCTATAAAATTCTTCATGGTGTATGGCCAACTTATCTATGGGGTCACCCATTTCCATTGTTTGTACCTACACAGTATGTCCAGGTAGAGTAGGTGTGTAGAGATGGAGGTCAAGGATATGAAAGGACCGTGGGCAGAAAACTGCCTGCCTTCGTAACTTGTTATCCACATGTCTATGAGGTCATTCCAATTAGCCTTGCCAAGGACTGCAAAGAACTAGCTAGATAAGAGAGACTGTGCCCTGGCTTGGATGTTTCGGATGTTCTCTAAGATTGACTAGGGAGTATACCAATAAACAATGCTTTTGCTGTGCGTAATTTCCTGCTTGTTAAAACTGTATAAATACAATAAACTCTGCATAGGCAGACAGACATATTTGGGACACCCTGCGTTGACTGGTCTCTGAATCCCACATTTGGCGCCCTGAACAGGGACAATAAATCTTTAAAAACAAATCAATAGGGACCTCCCTCCGGGGGAGCAACTTTCAACATATTTACCTTCGTCTGGAATAGACCCCAAGGTGCACCTTTGTCCTATGGGACCTCTCAGAGGTAAGTATGGGTTGCAATCTATCTCAGCAGCACAGCAGCAGCAGCATGTAGAGGAACTTACCTTCCTGTTATAAAAGTCAGGGCTTAAAGCAACTGTGGCAGAGATAAAGAAGCTCATAGGACAGATAGGGAAACATTGTCCTTGGTATCTGGAGCATGGGACGCTCCGTTTACAGGACTGGGTAAAGATAGGGTATACTTTACATCTTGAACCCCAGGCTCCAGTTGAGATATTACATCTATGGCTTCAATGCCGTCAAGCAGTGGAAAAATTCGGCTTTGATGCTTTGGCAGGACAGCAATTGATCACAACACCTCCACCTAATTATGATCAAATAAAAATTTTTCCTCCAAAGTTATCTTTAATTGAACCTTCAGCTCCTCATGAAGAGGTTAATTCTTCTGCTTCTTCACAGTTATTGTATACCCCCATGAAGCAAATTTAGAGGAACAATTAGCAAAAGTGGTGGGGAATGTAGAAGAAATTGCTGACGGGTCTGGTCCCTTTGTTCCAGTTGATGTTCAGATGGTTTTACCAGCTGCTACTTTACAAGGTTCTTACCAAGCATTTGGAAAAGTAGCTGTTTCTGGCAAACCTCATCAAACCTTCTCTAACATCAGGCAGAAGTCTACTGAGCCGTATCCTGATTTTGTTAACAGATTACAGGATATAGGAACAGCCTTTTATCAAACCAATTTATTGGCAGCCACTTTATCACAAGGCAGCAAGCCTCAAGGAAAGTGTTATAACTGTGGAAAACCTGGTCATTTTAAAAGGGAATGTCAAAATCGGGGGGGGCATGTCTGCAACATCTCGCAGCCCTTTCTATCAGAGGTTGAAACCAAAAGCAAGTTTTTTTCTGTCTTTTTCTTTTAATCTGGCTCTTTGGACTATTTGATTCTTTTGTCAGAGGTGAGGACACCTCCCACTTCACACCTGCAAAAAACCCCAGGTTCAATATTTCTTTTAGTCTTCCCACTGTCTTTTGGTGGGATAAATTGTAAGTAACCATAAATGTTCCCCTTCTTTTAATTAAAAGGGGAAGCTTGTTTTGGCCTCAAACTCCAAATTGATGTGTGTTTTGTTTTGTTATATACTTATATCTGTACATTTGGAACATTAAGCTTGGACTTGGAATGGTGAGAAAAATGGGAGATGGTTAAAGGGCCCTATAAAACCATGTTTGGTTGGAATCACCTCCTGATTTTTCTTGCTTTTTGCAGGACATGCCATATTTATTTATTTATTTATTTATTTATTTATTTATTTATTTATTTATTTATTTATTTATTTATTAGATTTATATACCGCCCTTTCCCGAAGGACTCAGGGCGGTTTACAGGGCATTTTAAAATCACACCAATATAAAATACAAAGTTAAAAGACAATTAAAAGATTAAATTATTCCTGAAAATAAAACCCTAGTTAAAATTCTCAGCCTGGGTCAGAGAGCTCAAAGAGCCAGGCCTTCAGGTCCCGGCAGAATGAACGTAGGTCAGGGGCAGTCCTGAGCTCCACATAAATAAAAGGAGATGAAATGAAACACAATCTACAATAACTTCTTGATAGTCACACAGACATATTACATATTATAATAGTCTGGACTAAATGAATGTTGTTTTACTAGTATCTGTGTATATACATCTGTCTATGTTGTTCTGTGTTATTCCAAGACTTGGAAGAGGATCTAAATCCCCTCTGATAACAATAAACAAAAAGGCCTTATTTAAAAACAAACAAACAAACAAAGATTTGGAACAAGGAGCTCATTGGCTTGTAAACAGCTCCCTGAAATTATAATAATAGTGATTGGTTTGCCTGGAGAAAGTATGAAATGAAATTTTTGTATGTGAAATTGTTTACGCTGATGTGTAAATGTGTGTGTGAAGAATGAGAGAGAGGGACAGAAGAAGGGGGGGCTGGTTGTTTTAACTGTTTTTTTTCTCTCTGCTTAGAATTCTGGTCTGAGAAAGGGAGGGTGGATGTGAAATTTAATACCCACTCTTGCAGTTTCAGCTTGCAGTTTTTTTCTTTTCCTGGAAGGAGGAGACAGTACTTGTTGGACAATTCTTTTTAAAATATTTTGACTATTTTAGCTTTTCATACTTTTTCTCAACATCCTTTTAATTTAATCTCTGATTCTCATTATGTGTGTCAACTTATTTTTAATCTTCCAGGTGCTTACATCACACCCAGGATTGACTCCAATCTCATGGCTCTGTTTTTAACTTTACAGCAATTACTACAAGACAGAAAGCATTTATATTTTGTTTCTCACATACGCAGTCACTCGTCTCTTCCTGGACCTCTTTCTGAAGGCAATAGTTGTGCCGATACTGCTGTTCATGTTTTACCTACTTTGTTTTCAGATCCTTTCTTCAGTCACTCTTTTTTTCATCAAAATGCCAGGGGGCTGGCACAAGCTTGCCATATTCCACTTGACCAAGCCAAGCAAATTGTTTCATACTGTCCCCAATGTTCTGGGGCATCCCCCTCGGGGGACACGGGAGTTAATCCCCGTGGTTTTGCCTCTAATCAACTATGGCAAATGGATGTCACTCATGTTTCATCCTTGGCTCCCTGGAAGTATATTCACTTATCTATTGATACCTATTCAGGAGCAATTTGGGCCACACCTCAATGAGGGGAAACGGCTAATCATGTTATTTCTCATCTTTTTTCAGCCATTACAGCCTTGGGCAAACCCTCCTCTTTAAAAACTGATAACAGCCCGGCCTATTCTTCATCAGCCTTTTTGCAATTTTGTACAACCTGGAATATTGTTCTTACTCATGGCTTACCGTACAATTCCACAGGTCAAGCCATCATGGAACATGCTAATTGGTCCTTTAAGGACTGTTTTCACAAACAAATAAAAAAGGAGGGATCTCGGGTGCCCAATTTGTCATGGGTAACACAAGTTAAAAAAGTTTTATTTACCTTAAATCAGTTGAATGTCTCTATTCATAATTCGACCGCTTATCAGAGACATTTTCAACAGAAAACAAGTTTGCCTCCCCCTCTAGTATATTATCGGACATTGCCAGACAAAACATGGTTAGGGCCAGTCCCTCTAATTACTTGGGGACAAGGATACGCTGCTGTGCTTGCTCCTACAGGACCTTTGTGGATTCCAGCACATTGCATCCGCCCAGCTAAGGATGTCGTGGCACCAGTCCCCCAATCTGGTTCCAGAAATGGCCAAAATGACTTTACAGACGGCACAGCGGTCAATACGATCTTGCCAGACCAGCCATCCAGTAACGCGGGGAGATCAAACCCCCGAGAATTTATGCGCTGCCATTTTTGCAGTTTTAACTGTCAATTTCTTAGCCATTATTTGTTTATGCTTGATTATTAATTGTTGCCCTTTAGTGTCAGCAGCTGTCATCTCACCCAAACATTCACTTGAGCAGCGAATGAAGCAAAACCTATGGGTGCAGCTAGCTAACATCACACAAAATGAAGTCTTTTGTTTATCTGAATCGTATGACATGGAAAATTTGCTTTCTACATGTCTAATCCATCTGTACTCCTGCAGTAATTCAAAACTTTACTGGCTTGAGCAAATTTCTATTGTATAAAAACTTTAACTATGGGACTATATCTAGTTGGGGGTTGACTGCCTATGATTTACCCCCTGATGTAATTGCTTTGCACACCCCGATAGTAGCAATCCCTGAGAATATAACATGCGCTAAAATAGTTAATTGTACATCTTCAAGTAAAAAACCTCACTGTTTTCATATTAGTTCACCTGTTTTAAATTGTACAGCTTTTGAGGAAACTTCCTTTAATTTTGCTCATGTTTGGCTCCTGCAAGGATGGTTTTTTACATGTGGTCAAGAAACTTTTAATTACATTCCTGCTAATATTAGTGAAGCACAGTGTTGTCTCAGCCGGTTGATTCCTGTTTTGCTTTCCAAACAGCAAATTCACTCAAATCGTTTTCGACGAGGAGTCACACTAGATAGCACCTGTGATTCTGAACCAGCTTTACTTAATAAAGCAGAATATGTAGCTTTGGCTATATCTATACTGGGTGTGCCAGCGCTTGCTGCTCGCGCTCATCTTAACATTAACGCTGTTGCGTGTAATTTGACAAAAACAATTAATGCTACTTCTATAGCTATTTCAGCAATCAACTATGAGCTGCAAGCTTTGCGTAAAGGTATTTTGCAAAATCATGCTGCTATTGATTATTTGCTTCTATGTCAGCATTTGGGATTGTGAAAGTTTTGAAGGAATGTGTTGTTTCAATCTTTCAGATGAATCATGAACCATACAACACCAGCTCAATATTTTACACAATTTGGCCTCTGATTTGAAAATTGACCCTTTAAAATCTTAGTGGGAGAGCCTTTGGACCTGGCTACCCACAAATTTATTGGGGAATATCCTACGCTATTTAGTCATTATTTGTGCTATTTTGATTGGTGGATGCTGCTTTGTTCAGTGTCTCCCTTCCTTTTGCAATATACAGTACGTATCACAGCATTTTGCCCTAAACCCACACTGCCTCAAAGTCAGGTATATGCCTTGTATAAGTAATTGCAAGGATATTTCTCTCCTGATTATGACTCATCCATTAACCCTTTTTGCAAGTCCTTGGCAAACTAAAAAGAAAAGAGTGAGATGGAGGTCAAGGATATGAAAGGACCGTGGGCAGAAAACTGCCTGCCTTAGTATCTTGTTATCCACATGTCTATGAGGTCATTCCAATTAGCCTTGCCAAGGACTGCAAAGAACTAGCTAGATAAGAGAGACTCTGCCCTGGCTTGGATGTTTCGGATGTTCTCTAAGATTGACTAGGGAGTACACCAATAAACAATGCTTTTGCTGTGCATAATTTCCTGCTTGTTAAAACTGTATAAATACAATAAACTCTGCATAGGCAGACAGACATATTTGGGACACCCTGCGTTGACTGGTCTCTGAATCCCACATAGGTGCACTAAAGGTTCTCTCAATTAAATATAACCATCTTGTGGAAGCAAGGAATCTTGGCTCCTCTGTTGTAGCTACTACAGCATTTCCCCTTCACCACAAGATATGACTGGCACCTAGTCTATGGAATTCCAGAAGGTTTAAGACCTGGATCCATTCCCAGGTCTGGGTTCAATGTGTTAGTGAAGCCCCTGGCATGTTTTTATCGCTATGGTTGTAATGTATTGGGATTTTTACTTGAACTGATTCACGTGTCTGTTTGAATGCTGCTTAAGGTTGCTCAATGGTGTATCTGTGTAACGATCACTGACTAAGCCAGACTTGTTGTCTCCAAGAAGATCATTGGATGATTTGGGGCAGGAATGGGTTCCTTTAAACCTATTGGCTGCCACCTAGTGGCCGACTGTATAAGTAGCTGCGCAGCAGCCTCTGTTTCAGTTCTGTTCCTGTTCACCTTAATAAAGCATGTTCCTGTTTGCAACCTTCCGTGTTGCTTATTGACTGCAAAGAACCGGCTACACAACAATGGTTGTTTCTCTTCAGAGGTCTATCCTTTGTTATGCTCTTTTGTTATATTTTTAATTGTATGTTGAAAGTTGTAAGCCTCCCAGAGTCTTGTGGAGTGGGATGGCTACAATGAATTTAAATGATAATAATAATAACCAAAACAACTGGAGCACTACTTGAACATGATCAGCACTGACAAATTCACCATCAGTCAGTTGCAAAAGTCAGCTTTACTCAGAACAGTTTAAAACATTTGACAATATCTGTAACACCACAAAACATCAACATCTGTCTATCCCAGATCCTTGGGAAGTACTTAATAGCTGCATAAAAATGTCAAATCCAGTCTGAACATCTGGCTGACTGTGCTATGAACAAAATAACAAGAATACACATGGATATCACAGAAACCTGGCCATAACTTGTGGTATTTCCATCTATACCCTAGGGAGGAAAAATGTTCCAACAATTTCCAAAGATCATTGGAAATCTTCTTGTGCAACACTAATTGACAGCACAGTTGTTGCCACTCAGAGTTTCCTCTGTTGAGATAAGCAACTATAAAAAATAGATAAATAATGTTTCTTGCATGAACAATTGACTGCATGGTTTAACGATAAATGTCTATGAATGTACTGTGTGGCTAACATATGCAGATGAGGAGGATGTGTTTATGAAATGTAGTTGTATTGCCTTGTCTTGAATCATAATTATGGTGGGTTATGTTCAGTTAGAAAAATTAGGACAACTGCACGTGTGCTCAGTATATAAGATATGTGATCTTCTAGCCTAGTTCTGTTATACAAATATGCAGATTTTATGCAAAGGTTGGCAGTTGTTGCCAAAATATGGATTATGTCCCTTTGCTATGCATGCTGGGAAGTGCCATTTGTGAGGGAGAAATGAGATAAAAAAAATGTTAATAGTAAGAGAGGACTGTATGCAATTCAAGGGTGATGATGGCAAGAAAGAGACAGCAGGAAAGCAGGTGGTAACAGCAAAAGAGAAATCTATTTTAAAATACCTTTATAGACGCTGCTCTGAAGCTAGCACTCTCTTTAAGGTAGTTGTTTCCCTGGATACTAAGAATCAGTACAGGGCCCACTTGTCACCAATTTACCTCAGACTTTCTGTTGGCTGCTGATTCCTTTTTATTTAAACCTTAAAGGACTTTAATCAATAGCCTTGGCTTCTGTGTTGCACCCACTTAATACAACTTGGGCTTTGGGTCCTGTTGAGCATGCTTTCTTGCCATCAGGACCTTGATTCTAAATTGATGTATTTTCTGTGAAGTCACAACTAGCCCCCAATTTCCTTCTTTCTGCCATGGTTTATGAGTCAATCTATCTCTGATTCACATGGGGGAAGGGAGCAAGCTAAATGAGACCACGATCCCCTTGACAGATGGCAAAAATCTGCATTGTATATTGGGCCCAGCACCAGTGTGAACCATCCAAATTATCAGAAACACATTTGTATCTCCTTGCCACTTTACTTTAAAAAAATATAAATCAGTATAGTTACAAGGATGAACCCAAAGAGTGAGAAGTGGGGTAGGGGAAAGGGACAGTGTGTCTAGATCTTCCTACACTGGTTTCTGTGGAATTTACACATCTTGCCCATGCTGTCTCACCTTGCAATGGCTATTTGGTAGTTAATCCTGCCACCACTTGCAATCCATAAAGATCTGCACTATCTGTTGGGCCCATCACAAGTGTGGGCCAACCAGTGCTTCCTAAGTGCAGGAATGGGTAGTATTATGTTGTGGGCTTTGATGAGCAGGAACGAAGACACACAGCTGAGTACAGAGAACTCATTCTTTTATTAAGCTGGAACTGTACTGAGAACTTGAGTGCATCCCACCACAATATATAGCCAGACCCTCTGGAAACAGCCAATTGGATTGAACCCATGCTTACTGCCCAAAGTTGACCAATTGCAGGACCGGAGACGTCCTGTCTGGGTTGCTGGAGAACCATTAGTTCTCCAGCAACTCACGTGGTGAGGTACCAACAAGCCCAGTACATAACACCCCTCCCCCCTAAGATCAGGCTATAATACCCTTATTAACTTGACAACAGTCAAGGCTTATGAATCACCCCCACAACCAAAATACTAAATACTAATAATAATGCTTGTTAAGCCAAAGCAGTTAGAATGACATTATGCAACCTTTACAGACGTGCCTTGTAGTATGGACTACAATGAGATTAAACAACGGGTGAAATAGCTGGTCAATGCAGAATAACTAAAGGTAAAGGTAAAGGTTCCCCTGCACATGCGTGCTAGTCGTTTCCGACTCTAGGGGCCGGTGCTCATCTCCGTTTCAAAGCCGAAGAGCCAGCGTTTGTCCGAGGACGTCTCCGTGGTCATGTGGCTGGCATGACTAGACGCCAAAGGCGCACGGAACGCTGTTACCTTCCCACCGTAGTGGTCCCTATTTTTCTACTTGCATTTTTACGTGCTTTCGAACTGCTAGTTTGGCAGAAGCTGGGACGTGTAACAGGCGCTCACTCTGCTACACGGCACTCAGGATTCGACCCGCCAAACTGCCGACCTTCTGATCGACAAGCTCAGCGTCCTAACCCACTGAGCCACCGCGTCCCTTACATACATACATACAGATTACACACACACATATACATACATATGTGGGTGTATGTTCAATTAAAAAATGTTTAAAATTATGTTTTTTTTTAGGAGGAAAGAATAATTAACCTTGTAAAATATGGTTGACAAAGGCAAAGTGAGCAACCTATCTTCCCTGCCTGCCTGATGGGTCGTAGCCACTTTCAAAAGTAACCTGGCCCTATGCCAGGGGTAGGCAACCTCTACAAAGAGATAAAACAACGTCTCAGTGAACATGCTAGACAGCAGTTACAATTTACCCCCAATTTCTGTAGGTAGTGGTACAATGTCATAGCATTACACATCACTTTATTTTACAATATAGTCCGTAAGATATGCTGGGGGTTTGCGAGGTCTGGAGGAATGCCGTGGAGTTCCAGTCACTTTGTGGTCCACCAGCTTACCCAGTGGGCTGGGTAGACCCATTTCCCCTTGTGCTCCGTTGTCCAGGGGAATGGGAATGCTCTGGCTGGCCTCTCCAGGTTGGCCCACCCCAGAGTCAGACTGTTTTGCAGCATAGGCACAGCGGTCACTGAGATTCGGCTGGTTCACCTGGTCAGGAGTCCCATGTTGCACTTCTGAGCTGCCATGTTCCTCCTCGGAATCAAGTTCCACTGAGAGAGGAAAACCCTGGTGGTTCTGGTGTGGGCTGGCTTGGGTGCCAGCCTGAGGACTTCGGGAGGGACTTGTGCCATAGACCTCACTTAGTGACCATTTTGGGAACCTCTTCCTAAGTTGGTCAATGTGTCTTCTGACCAGTCGCCCTCCCTCCAATCCCACTTTGTAAGATAGGGGTCCAGATGGTGAGGTACCAACAAGCCCAGTACATAACAGGTGGCATTATCTTCCAGCCCATTGCAAATACATCCTGCACCTGTGTTTTCTAGTTTCAATTGAAAACAACTGTTTTGTTTTTTCTTTTTGACCTGGGTCATCCCACACCCTTCAGAGCAGATGGTCTCCAATGCTTTGTTCCATTCTAGGAGCAGCCCCAGCTCTGATTGGCGGCAGTGAATGCCGTGCCCCACTCACCTACAGCAGCTAGTCACTGCCTGGGCAGCCACTAAATTCTGGGCTGCGGGATTGCTGTGTTCTCTGATAGCTGGCCAAGATAAGGAAACATAATGGCGGGGGGGGGGGGAAGGAAGAAGAAAGGATGTGTGCCAGTGTCAAAGCAGAGAATGTGGGAAGGGAACATGAGGGCAGCCATGTGTGCAAACATGGGGAAAGCAAAGGGAATGAAGAAGGACTAGGAAGGAAGGAACAGTTCCTAAAAGAAAAAAGTAGGCATTGAGAGACTTAATCACACTGGCCCTCCCTGTTTGGATGAGAAGGGCGTGAAGAAGGAAAACCCAGTCAGTTCTTATGGGAGTTCATGGTCCAGAGTGAGCAGCCTGGTCTCATTGCCAACCTGCTGCAATCTGGACTGAATTTTTTGCGACAGGTTTATGAAACGGCTTGGGAGAAAAGTTGCTGAGGCTTTTGTCTCTGATCTCGTCAAGGAGTGCTACTGAGAACAAGTTGCATTGCCTTCCCTAACTTTCAATTAAATTCAACTCAAGGTACTGGCTACAATCTTTACATTCTTATTGAATGTAGTATACCTAAAGACCGCCTATTGTAAATAGAAGCTAGCCTATAATTCCTACTAAAATTATAGGAAAAAAATGGGGGATTTCTCTATAGCTGTATGTAAGTTCTAGGAATCCATAGTTAGGGAACCTACCATGTTCCACTGGTGATGGCCTTCTGCTATATTATAAAAATCTATAATGCTATAGCTGTACTACTGCGAGGAATAATCTTTAAACATCTTTGTGTTAACCAATTGTCCACTTTTGGGGCAAGGGAATGCTTGGATTGTTGGTGTTCAGCTTGCCTTTTTAATATGTTGATATTATTGTTGTACCCTTTTTCCTGCCAAAATAATATCCAAGATAGAAAATAAGCTGTAGGATGTTTACATTAATTTCTTAAGCTAAAGCTTCTATAAATCTCATAAATAACAGTTCTAAATAGAGAAAATTTATTTGGAGAACACCAAGGTTAAAAGCTTCTGACAGACTGAAGTACATAGCCTGAAAAGTAGAAAAATTATCAGAAATACATTTGCAACACTTTGCTCCTTTACTTTTTTTTTAATCCCCTAGCTTCAGGGATGAACCCAAAGAGTGAGGTGGTTGATTTCTGTGGAATTTATACACGTTTCCCCTGCCATCACTTACAATCCAGGGATATGGCACTCTCTCATTTAAACCCAATATATGTGAGAGATAGAACACTTATAATTCAAGCCCTTATTTGCAAGTACAAAGAAAAAAATGTGATAAAAATGGCATTCTATAGTAACAGCTTCTACACCTGGCACTAAGAGAATCAGGCCCCCACTCCCATCCCCAGGAGACAGGTTTGTTGCCTTTTATTTATGTAAAAATAAGAGTGCAAAGAAATTATTATTATTATTATTATTATTATTATTATTATTATTATTATTATTATTATTATTATTATTATTATTATTATTATTATTATTATTATATAAAAATAAAAAAAGTTGGAAGGGACCTTGGAGGTCATCTAGTCCAACCCCCTGCTCAGGCAGGAAACCCTATATCAATGGCTGTCCAGTCTCTTCTTAAAAACTTCCAGTGTTGTAGCATCCACAACTTCTGGAGGCAGGTTGTTCCACTGGTTAATTGTTCTAACTGTCAGGAAGTTTGTCCTTAGTTCTAGGTTGCTTCTCTCCTTCACTAGTTTCCACCCTGTTTCTTGCCCTGACTTTGGGTGCTTTGGAGAATAGCTTGACTCCCTCTCCTTTGTGGCAGCCCCTGAGATATTGGAACACTGCTATCATGTCACCCCTCGTCCTTCTCTTCATTAAACTAGACATACCCAATTCCAGCAACCGTTCCCTATATGTTTTTATTTATTTATTTATTTATTTATTTGCATTTATATACCGCCCTATTCCCTGAGGACTCAGGGCGGTTTACAGGGAATTAAAAATCCACCATACAAAAGTTAAAAAAACCAATTAAAAGATATTAAATTACCCTGTATACATTAAAACCCGAATTAAAAATTTCTCCTCAGCCTGGGCCTGAGAGCTCAAAGAGCCAGGTCTTCAGGCCCCGGCGGAATGATCGGAGGTCGGGGGCAGTCCTCAGCTCCACCGGCAGCTGGTTCCAGAGGGCAGGCGCTCCCACAGAGAAGGCCCTATCCCTGGGTGTCACCCGCCGGCAATCTCTCACCGGCGGCACCCTGAGCAGACCCTCCCTGTGGGAGCGCACTGGGCGAAGGGCGTTTGATGCCGGCAGCAGGTGTTCCCTCAAATAGCCCGGACCCAGGCCATGTAGGGCTTTATAGGTAATAACCAGCACCTTGAATTTCACCCGGAGGGCAACCGGAAGCCAATGCAGCTCGCGGAGTAGAGGTGTTACATGGGAGTATCGGGAAACCCCCATTACAACTCGCGCGGCCGCATTCTGCACCAGTTGAAGCCTCCGAGTGGTCTTCAAGGGCAGCCCCATGTAGAGAGCGTTACAGTAGTCCAAACGGGAGGTCACAAGCGCATGAGTAACTGTGCGTAGGGCGTCTCGGTCCAGATAGGGACGCAACTGGCGCACCAGGCGAACCTGTGCAAAAGCCCCCCTGGTCACGGCTCCTATGTGGTCTTCAAAATTGAGCCGTGAATCCAGGAGGACGCCCAAGTTGCGAGCCCTATCAACGGGGGGTAACACCTCACCCCCCATCGTTAGAGGTGGAATAACTTGGTTAACCCGAGATGCCGATATGCACAGCCACTCAGTCTTGGCGGGATTGAGACGAAGCCTGTTTCTCCCCATCCAGACCTGAACCGCCTCCAGGCACCGGGACATCACGGAGAGGGCATCGCTGGGTTGGTTCGGGGTGGAAAGAAAAAGTTGGGTATCATCAGCGTACTGGTGATACCCCACCCCGAAACCACGAATGATCTCGCCCAGCGGCTTCATATAGATGTTGAACAGGAGAGGTGAGAGGACCGACCCCTGAGGAACTCCACAAATGAGAGACCTCGGGGTGGATCTCTGCCCTCCTGTCAACACCGACTGCGAGCGGCCCTGGAGGTAGGAGGAGAACCACCGTAAAACGGTGCCTCCCACTCCCAACCCCCTGAGACGCCGCAGCAGGATACCATGGTCGATGGTATCGAAAGCCGCTGAGAGATCTAATAGGACCAGGACAGAGGAACAACCCCTGTCCCTAGCCCTCCAGAGATCATTCACCAGCGCGACCAATGCCGTCTCCGTGCTGTATCCGGGCCTGAAGCCCGATTGGTACGGGTCCAGATAATCAGTTTCCTCCAGGAACAGAGGGAGCTGATGCGCCACCACACTCTCAACAACCTTCGCCAGAAAGCGAAGGTTGGAGACTGGACGATAGTTGTTTAAAACAGCCGGGTCCAAAGCAGGCTTCTTGAGAAGGGGCCTCACCACCGCCTCCTTCAAGGCGGCAGGGAAGACACCCTCCTTCAAAGAAGCAGTTATTACTGCATGGAACCAGCCTCGTGTTCCCTCCCGAGCCGCATAAGCTAGCCAGGAGGGGCACGGATCCAACAAACAGGTGGTGGTGCTCAGTCTCCCCATGATCCTGTCCACATCATCAGGGGAAACAGGGTCGAACTCAGTCCAGATAACATGCTCAAGACCGCCTGATTCCTCCACGTCAGACTCTGCCCAGTCAGAGTCCAAGCCGGTCCGGATCAGAGCGATTTTGTCCGCCAGATGATGACTAAACTCCTCGGCTCGTCCCTGCAAGGGATCCTCTCTCACCTCCTGGTTAAGGAGGGAGCGAGTCACCCTAAACAGGGCGGCCGGGCGATTATCTGCGGACGCGATAAGGGAGGCAAAGTAGTTAGACTTTGCCGTCCTTATCGCCGCAAGATAAGACCTTATAAAGGTTCTTAACTGCAATCGGTCGGATTCGGATCGGCTGGATCTCCAACCGCTCTCTAGACCTCGTCTCCGACGCTTCATCTCCCGGAGCTCCACAGAGAACCATGGGGCCCAACGGGATCTGCGCCGAGTCAGAGGTCGCGAGGGTACAACGCAGTCGAGTGCCCTGGTGGCAGCCGTTTCCCAGGCCTCCACCAGAGCATCGACTGGGCTGTGGGTAAGGGTGATAGGTATAGGCCCAAGCGCCCTCTGGAACCGGTCCGGGTCCATTAGGCGCCTGGGGCGGAACCACCTGGTCGGTTCCGCCGCCCAGCGGCGGGGGATGGCATGACGGAAAACCAGCCTCAGGAGGTGATGATCTGACCATGACAGAGGGGTGATGGATGGGGAACCCCCTCCCAGATCATCCAACCACTGTCCAGACAGGAACACCAGGTCGAGAGTATGATCCCCCTCGTGAGTAGGGCCCTCAATAACCTGGGTCAGGCCCATGGCTGTCATGGAAGCCATGAACTCCCGAGCTAACTCCGACGACCCCCCCAGTGATGGCAGGTTGAAGTCACCCAGGACTATAAGCCTGGGGAACTCCACCGCCAACCCTGAGAGGGTGTCGAGCAGCTCAGGCAGGGCTGTTGCCACACAGCTGGGCGCCAGGTATGTGAGCAACAAGCCCAACTGAACCCGAGGACCACATCTCAAGAGGAGGGATTCACTCCCGGCCATCTGGACAATGGTGGCCTCCCGGGGACACAAAATCTCCCGAATAACCACTGCCACCCCACCACCCCTGCCCTGAGCCCGCGGCTGGTGCAGCACCCGGAAACCCGGCGGGCATATCTCGGTGAGAGGCACCCCTCCCTCCGAGCCCAGCCAAGTTTCCGTGATGCACGCTAGATCCGCACGTTCCTCCTCGATCAGATCACGGATGAGGGGAGCTTTGTTAACTACGGATCTAGCGTTAAAATAGACCAACCTGAGCTCAGGGGCCTGATCACCCTCATCCCCGGGTAAGAGGGCGCTAACCGGAGGGTCGGAGCGCGCCACCGCTCGGAGATAGCGGGGGCGCGATCCCAGATGTTGATATGGCCCTCCGCGCAAACACCTGCTGCCATACCCTATCGCCGTGGGGATTCGATGCCCCACCCCCACATTCTCAGAACCAGCAGCCACCTCCCCCAACCCCGTCCCGTCAGGACCTCTAACAGGACCAGACTGAGTGCCGGTTAAAAATTCCCTCCCTTCCCTCCCCCTCACTAACTTCTTAAAATAACCGGCTAGAAATTTTATCAGGGGCCTCTTAACATATCTTGACTCGAGGCCCCTATCTAAGCCCAACCACCTCTCGGAATCCCAAAGCTTGGGATCGTCATTAAGGGGAGTATGGAAACAGGCGACAGGTCGCGCCCATGAGGCAGAGACTGCCCTAAGGGCATACAAGTCAGCTCCGGAGTAGTGATAAATCATACTGCGCTGGGATAGTCTTTTAGGGCAGATGTTATGAGTATGTCCAAGGATCACTCAGTGATGGTATAGAGATGGTAAAAAGTCCAGTAGGCATATCTCCTAATCTGCAGAGCCATCTCAGCTCTCACCTGAGATGGGAAATCCAAGGGACAACCTCAGTCGTCCTCTCACTCCGGCTGAGGAGTCCAATCAAGGGCAGAGAAAGAGAAGGGAATCCTGGGCCAGGGCCACCCCAACTGGTCTCTCACACCAGTGAGGTGGCCACTGACCAGTCCAAAACCGTCCTCCCACCACGGTCCGGACCCGGCCACACTGGACTATCAGTAGGAGGGATCTTAATTCCCATCAGGTATGGAGCTAGCCAGGTGCCTGCCTGTCAACAGGGAAAATATGAACAGGCAGGCCGGGCCTCTGTCGATCCTCGCATCTCCAGCCAGCGTCACCAGTCTGGGAGGGGGAAGAACAAAAACATTCTTTCCCAACGCCCGTCCGCCAGTCCAGGCAATCTTCCAACGGCGGAGAGAGGCAGTCCCAGCAGATGTCTTAAGTCCGGGGAATTCGCCAACATGTCCGCCGAGGCCGATGACCAGGCCCACTGTCTGCAGCCACCAACCGGGAGGAGAGAAAGGCTCCGCGCCGCCAAAAACGGCGCCAGCCAGCTAATGATCGTAAAAAGATCTCTGACCGGTGGGATCGTCGCCGCTGCCCCTCCGACAAGCAGAGGGTATTCATGGCGAGCAAGCAGAAGAGGGAGGGCGGGGCAAGGCGTCCCGGACTTCTCGGCGCCATAGCGGAGAACATCAGGTCGACAGGCAGGCAGATTCTCAAACACCGCTAGTTCCAATCAGCAAGCCGCTAGTTCGAAAGGGGGGAGGCTCCGCACCACAAAAAGCAGCACCCAGCAGCTGTTTTAAAGTCCCCCCAGTCCCCAAAGACGCCTCGGCCAGCCGGCAGAAGAAGGGAGCAACGCAAGGCTCCCCGGACTTCAAATCGCTGTCACAGTGTTCAGCGCCATAGCGAAGCTCAGCAGATCAGCAGGCAGGCAGTTCTCAAGCGCCGCCGGTTCAGATCAGCAAGCTAATAGTTCGGAGGGGGGAGGCTCAGCGCCACGAAGAGCAGCGCCCAGCAGCTGTTCCAGAGTCCTCCAAATCCCCAAAATCGCTTCGACAGCCGGCAGGAGAAAGAAATTAGGCAAGGCGTCCCGGGCTTCACGGCACTGCTCCAGCGTTCGGCGCCATAATGGAGCTCGGCAGGCGGCAGTTCTCCAGTGCCGCTAGTTCGGAGGGGGGGGGGGCTCAGCGCCGCAAAAAATAGCGCCCAGCAGCTGTTTGGTAAATCCCCCACCCCCAGAGTTGCCTGAACATACCGTGGGCCTCCCTAAGCTGATTCCTTGGAGCCCTCGAAGAGCGCCCGAAGCTTAGGTTGCGGCCGTCGCCATCTTGGGCAGGGAAAAAAAAAAAAAAAAAAAAAAAAAAAGGTTTTAGCCTCCAGTCCCCTAATCATCTTTGTTGCTCTTCTCTATACTCTTTCTAGAGTCTTAAAAAGACTCTAGAGTCTTTTTTATATCGTGGTGACCAAAACTGGATGCAGTATTCCAAGTGTGGCCTTACCAAAGCATTGTAAAGTGGTATTAATACTTCACGTGATCTTGATTCTATCCCTCTGTTAATGCAGCCCAGCACTGTGTTGGCTTTTTTGGCAGCTGCAGCACACTGCTGGCTCATATTTAAGTGATTATCCACTAGGACTCTGAGATCCCTCCCATAGTTACTACTATTGAGCAAGGTACCCCCTATAATATACCAGTACATTTGGTTTTTCTTGCCTAAACGTAGAACTTTTTTCACCATTGAATTTCATTTTGTTAGATAGTACCCAGTGTTCAAGTCTGTCCAGATCCTCCTGTATCTTAAGCCTGTCTTCTGGAGTGTTGGCTATTCCTGCCAGCTTGGTGTCATCTGCAAATTTGATGAGTTCCCTATCTATCCCCTCGTCCAAATCATTGATGAAGATGTTGAAGAGCACTGGGCCCAGAACAGAGCCCTGGGGCACCCCACTAGACACTTCCCTCCATGTAGATGCAGTTCCATTGAGGACCACATGCTGAGTACGGCCGGTCAGCCAGCTATGAATCCATCCGGTGATGATGCTGTCTAACCCACATTTTTCTATCTTATCAAGTAGTAGGTTGTGATCTACTTTATCAAATGCCTTACTGAAGTCCAAGTAAATTATATCCACAGCATTCCTCTGGTCCACTAATTTTGTCACTTGGTCAAAGAATGCAATAAGATATGATCTGTTTTTGACAAACCCATGTTGGCTTTTGGTAATGACTTTGTTTGCCTCTAGGTGTTTGCTGATTTGTCGCTTGATTATCTTTTCCAGGAATTGAGGTCAGGCTGATAGGTCTATACTTTCCTGGATCCATTTTTTTTCCTTTTTTGAAGATGGGAACTACATCAGCTCTTTTTCAGTGCTCTGGTAGTTCTCCAGTGCTCCAGGATCTTTGAAAAATATAATTCCATGGTTCTGAGATCACATCTGCCAGTTCCTTGAGAACCTTGGGGTGTAATCCATCTGGTCCTGGTGATCTGAACTCATCTAGGCTGGACAGGTGCTCACTTATCATTTTCGTGCCTGTCTTAACTTGTTTTTCTATTCTGTTTTTACAGCACTATTTTTGATAGGTTGGTCTGTTTTTTCCCTTTGTCTAAAGACAGATGCAAAAAACGAGTTAAATATTTCTGCTTTCTCCCTGTTGCTTCTCACCTTCTTGCCACTTTCCCTCACTAATGGACCAATCATTTCCTTAACTTTTTTCTTCTTTTTTACATGTTGAAAGAAACTTTTTTGTTATTGTTGACTTTGGTCGCAAATCTTAGTTCATTTTGAGCCTTAGCTTTCTTCACTTCATCTTTGCAGGCTCGGGCTATTTGCTGATATTCTGACTTAGTTATGTGCCCCTCTTTCCACTTTCTATACTTGTCCTTTTTATCTTTCAATTTGTTAGAGAGTTCTTTATGCAGTCATGCTGATTTTTTTTTGAGAGCTGTTATTTTTCCTCTTCGTTGGTATTGTGCTAGACTGGGCTATTATTATCTCACTTTTCAAAATTTCCCAAGCTTCTTGAGTTGTTTTCCACTTTAGCATTCTCATCCATGGAATCTTTCTCAAGCCCTCTCTAAGTTTATTGAAATTAGCTCTTTTAAAGTCCAAGACTCTAGTTTGACTGTATTCTATTGCTCGTGCTTCCATAATGTTGAATTCCAATATTGCATGATCACTTCCTCCCAAGGTTCCTGTGGCTTCAACACCTTCTATCATTTCATCTCTGTTAGTGAGAATTAAATCCAATATGGCTAATCCCCTAGTTCCCTTCTCTACCTTTTGGGAGAGAAAGTTGTCTGCTAGGTTTGTCAGGAATCTGTTTGATCTTCCACTTGGTGCAGAGTTTGTCTCCCAGTTTATGTCAGGGTAGTTAAAGTCCCCCATTACTATTGTGATGTGTTTCCTACATACCTTAGTTAGCTGACTAGCAAAAAGTTCATCTACCCCCCCCCCCTTTTATATTGACCCAAATACATTCAAGTTTACAGTTTTCATCATTGTTGTGCTCTATTTCTGTACAATAAAATAAAAATACAGGATGTTGAACAAGGAGAAGGAGGAGAAGCTTTCCTTCTGCAGAAGAGAGAGTGAGAAGGTGTCTCTTTTTACTACAGGCAGAGGTAAGCATTCTTCCTCAGGAGTATGTGGTTTGTGATAGATGGAGGTGTACTTCTGCCTGACCAATTATTTACTTATGAAATTCTTCATTAGCAGCATTGGTGTGCTGCCAACTCAAGTGACTTTAAGTAATTTACAATATAGAGGATTATACTAAGAGTGCTATCCAAAGCTTTGGAGCCACATGTGCGGCCTTTCTTGTATCCCTCTGTCACCAGCCAAATCCCATGAGATAGTCCATCTTTAGTACCATCAAATGAACATACCCAGAAAGTACCAAAACCAGCATCAAACTGGCAATCTGACTTTAGCAAAATGATATGGAAGGATCCCTTCATTAATGGTATCAAAAGCCCCTCAGGCCATCAGAAAAACCAAACGGTAAAATAAAACTGCCTTTGTTATTTTCCAAGGTCAGCCATTCATCAGGAAAGCTACTGCTCTTTCAACTAGAAATCTGATTGGAAAGCAATAGTAATAATAGCAATAGCACTTAGACTTATATACTGCTTCACGGTACTTTATAGCCCTCTCTACAGAATCAGCATATTGCCCCCAACAATCTGGGTCCTCATTTTACCAACCTCGGAAGGATGGAAGGCTGAGTCAAGGGCATTTTTTAAAAAAAGAGATTTATTTTAGACTGCCTTAGATTTGGGATGTCACCATTCTGGATCAGTTTTTATAAAAATGGAATGATGCAAATTGAGTGTTATTTATGCCCCAAAGTGCAGAGTGAATGGTAGAGGATGTGAGGAGCTGAGCTGTTTCTTTCTTTTTTTTATTGAAAAGTTTTACAGTACATTTTAAAACATAAATTGACCCCACCTCCCCCAAAGCCCACCCTTCCCACCCCCTCCCCCCAACTTCCCCCCACCTCCCGCCCCAAAAAAACCCCTCCCTCCCCTCCCCTTCCCCCCCGGCCCTGACTTCCCAGAGCTGAATACAGGGTATTGCATCTAACAAACTTAAGCTAGAATATGCTAACTATCTATGAATACACTTTAAGTCCTGTCGCACTTTAACTCCCATTAAGCATAACCAAGTAATAGTACATCTTATTAAATTCTAATACTCACTCATATGCTAAATAAAACTCAGTCCCATATTTATTCTGAATATAATCAATCCATCTTCTCCATTCCGAAATGTATCTTTGTTGCGATTGATCTTTCAAATATGCTGAAATTTTTGCCATTTCTGCTAGGTTCGAAACTTTTAGAGTCCACTCTTCTATAGTAGGCAGATCCTCCTTCTTCCAATATTGCGATACCAAAAGTCTCGCTGCCGTTATTAAATTCAACATCAATTTAGTTTCTATAACAGTACAATCTGTAATAATACCCAACAGAAATAACTGCGGGGAAAGAGCTGAGCTGTTTCTTATGAGCCTTTGTTTTAGGTTTCCCGTGTTTCTATTCCTGCTACTTTTATTTCTGTTCAATTAGTTTACTGGCTGATTTGCCCACTATCAAGCTACTTACTCAGCTCGCTGGTCTGGAATGTTCACGGATACCATCTGTATTTAAGGTTCTACATCAGAGATGAGAAATTGGTGTCCCTTCAAAAATAGCTAAACTGGAACTCCCAGCCTTTTTCACCACTGACTATGTGGTTGAGGATTGCTGGTCTAATGTTTCATCAATTGCTGAAAGACCACTGTTTGCTCATTCCTTTGCTGCATGTTTTTCATATTTCCACACCATACAATTGTCCTGGCTTTTTGCAGGATATTGCTTGCCTTTTAGCTGCCATATCTTTGCTGCTATTTCATCCCAGATGTAGCCAAAGATGCGAACAAAATATAAGACGTATGATCTTTAGACTCTGGGTATAAATTGTATGCAAGGGATTATTTCATTCCAGTTTTATGTAGGCATTGTCCCTTTCAAGCTAACCAAAATGCTTTAGTTCTTGGATCTTTTTAAAATAATTTGCTTTTTTCCATACTGGCTACCATTTCCTGCTTTTATCAAGCAGAGCTGCTTTTAAGCCATAATATACTTGCATTCTGTAAAATAATTTTTAGACTATGAAAAAAAAACAACCAGATAATATGGTGTGGGTGAAAAAAACAAATTAAGTAATACGTCCTAAACAAACATTTTTTTTAATGAAGCAGCAGGAAGAGAGGAAATGTTATTTTCAGTGAGCTGAATATTATGTCAGGATGCTCGAAATAAAATTGTTTCTTTTGAAATGGCTCTGAGCAGCCTAATAGCTAGACAGACATTACAATGATAAAATTGGGACTAATTGGTTATCAGGACTGCAAGCTGGACCAGGTCGACACATTACCCATTCTATTTACACGTGAGCGTATTACCCTATGTATTTCAAGAAGACTGGATACAACATAATAATAGATCCATTTTTGTAGGCAACGGGTGGGCTTTTCCTCAGTTTTTGCCTTCTTTGCAAACATTACTTAATAATAGAGAACTAGTATGCTCCTCCTGTTATCTGGAAGATCTGATTACAGTATAAGCCCGAACCTCACTGCATTCTGTGGAGCCTTTGGCACTAATTCCATCAACCAGGAGAGTTTACAAAACCCAGAGGGGATGGTCATAAGTCAAGCAGGTTGAAACAGCTTTTAAATATTGACTTCTACTGTAGAACATTTGGTCCAGACAGATAAACATGGAGATCTGTAATGGAACTATTTATGCAATAATAAGGTACGAATCATTCCAGAAGAATGAAGTGGTGGGATTCAGCTGGTTCACACCAGTTCGGCAGAACCAGTAGACTAATTTTTTGTTGCCCAGAACCAGAACAGACTTCTGGAAGCAGCATCCACACAGAGAACCAGTTGTTCACATATTTGAATCCCACCACTGTTTAATGTGGAGCATGTGTGCATAGGGGGTACATTTTGAAACTATTGGGCTTTTACGTATGTTGTTTCAAGCAACCAAAACAGGCTTCTTGGACTCAGCTGCAAAACTAGTCCTGCATAAAATAGTCCAGAAGAAATCACTACTAAGGCAAGTGGTGCCTCAAGATAGTGCTGAAGGTCTTGGTCTACGATTGAGGAGATCCAGGTTCTAGCTCCACTATCATCCACAAAAGCACATTGGGTGACTTTGGGCCTGTCACTCTCTCAACCCAGCATGATCAAATAGTAAGAAGGCAAAGTTCCTGAACAAAATAGGGGAATACAGATGTAATGAACACAATAAACAAATATGTGTTCTGATGTAGAAGAACAGGCAGAGGGGTGAGATGGTGACCCTTATCAGACGCCGATATAGTACTGAACTTTAGTTGACTAGATTCTTGAGCAATACATTTTTTGAACTGCATCCTAATATGTGGTCCTGATCACTTGCGCCTGGCCTCTGAACAGACTGTCTACATCACTATAATCTGTCAGGATGATACATACTATGAAAAGATTCATTTTCATGCATTAAAAATATAGAACATAAATGTAATGTATTGGCCTTATCTGCTTAAATCATTTGCTTTATGTCTAACTGCTTGCTTAATGGCTGACCTACTTTTGTATGTTAGGTAACGGTTGCTGGCTGAGCTAGACTTGCTGTTTCCAGTCTGTTAAGTAGGTTTGGGGTGGGAAATTGCTACTTTAAATCTATTGGTCACCACCTAGAGGCCAACTGTATAAATAGCTGCACAGCAGTTATTAGCTTGCTTCTGTTCTGTTCTGACTCTGAATAAACTTGTTGCTGTTTGAACATCTTGTCTCACTTAATGCCTGCAAGAACCGAATATTTAACAATAAACCAACAATATAATAAAAATATCATACTATTAATTTATTAGATTTTTTATCCCACTTTTATTATTTTTATAAAAAAAAACTTAAACAGCTTTTATTGATAAACGTAACAATCATTTAAGCATCAGCAATAGTAACTTCAACTTTCACCCCAGGCTCAATGCTGATAGAAGTTATTTGTTTGACAATCTCTGAAGGACTGTGTAAATCAATGAGGCGCTTATGTATACGCATTTGGAAACGATCCCAAGTTTTGGAACCTTCACCACATGGTGTTTTTCTCGTAGTGATTCACAGAGTCTTAGTAGGCATGCGAACAGGGCCTTTCACTTTTAGTTTTTTTTCTTTAGCACCTCTGATGAGATCTGCACAAACCTTTTCAAGAGACTTCACATTGCGACTTGTCAAAGTAATTCTTATTCGATGAATTGCTACTTCTTGTTCCACAGGGGCCTTCCCAGTATCTTTAAATGCCTTATACTTCGGACAGGAGAGATGCACAGGAAACGCCTAGCTCTGGAAATAAACTTAGCCAGCTTTGGCAGAATTCTAGCATTAGTACGTCTCCAATCTTGGCTATGTTTTAAGACCTCTTGGAAACAGGAAGACATTCAAAAAACTATGAGAAAAAGGTTGAGCTCTAAATTTCCTTCGTACTCCGTCCTCCTTTGTCCGCTTAGTAGTCTGAACCGCCGTATTAGTAAGTACTTATGTAGCCCCTTACTGGATACACCCGCAGGGATCTTTCCGTCTGCGCGGAATGGTTGCCTCGGGCAACAAAAGGCAAATATGAATAGCGAACAGAAGACCACTCCCCTCGGCCCTCTCTCTTCCCAAAGAACAGACTGAGCTCTTTCAGTTTCTATCCAGTCAGGAAGCGCCTTTGGGCTGCCAGAGAAAGGCACGAGCCGCCATCGAGCACGACGCAGGGGCGGGCAGGAAAGGAGGAACGTGGCCTAAGAGCTCTCACGGTGCTCAAGTTCGTACATTCCCCCCGCCCCTGTCTCGGCGAGAGGCTCCCTTCCTCCTCACCATAGCTGCCGCGAAGCTTTCCTGACCGACTTAATCCCGGCCGAAGTGAGCACTAGAGGCCGAAGGAACAGCGGTGAGCCAGGAAACAAAGGACAAAACAGCAACAATGACACTCGCCCAAAAGGAAGCATTATTTTTATAAATAATTCAAGGTGCTCCTCCTATTTTCTCCACAACAACTCTGTGAGGTGGGTTGGGATGAGAGAGAGTGACTGGCCCAGCTACAGTAGTCACCCAGTCCTAGCTAGCTTTCATGCCTAAGGGGGGACTAAAACTCACAGTCTCCTGTGTTTTAATTAATTTAAAATTATATGCTATCTACTTTTCAGTGGCTCTGGGTGGTTCAGCAGAATAAAGCAAATAAATTATAATAAAACCAATAAAAGATGACAAGCAAGATGAAGCGAGTGATCTCCCTCTGCCTTTCCAAAGCCCTAGGTGTAAAGCAGTATCTTCCGTTTTGCCACTCCCCGTCGTGGGGTTACGGAACCAACAAGATGGTTCCACCCTAGGCACTTAATGGACCCTGAGCGGTTCCAGGCGGCGCTTGGGTCCCCACCTGCCGCCTTCGCTCACAGCTCGGCCGATGCCCTAGTGCAGGGGTCAGCAACCTGAAACAGTGAAAGAGCCACTCGGAACCGGTTCCCTCACAAAAGGAAAAACTGGGAGCCACAAAAAAATGTGTGCACATGCGCGTACATGCGCGCATGCGCAGAACAGGGTTTGACTGAAGAGTGGAGCCAAGGCGAGATATGCACCTACCCTGCATATTTGAATTGATTGGTTGAACTTTTTTAGTCCCACTTTTTTTTGGGGGGGACTGCACATGGCAGAGGACTGGGAGCCGCAAGAGATGGCTGAAAGAGCCGCATGTGGCTCCGGAGCCGCGGGTTGCAGACCTGTGCCCTAGTGGAAGCCTGGGAAAAGGCAGCCACAGAGGCACTTGACCGAGTTGTACCCATGCAGCCCCTGATCCCAGTGGGCTCCATGGTTCTCCGCAGAGCTCTGGGAGATGAAGCATCGAAGACGGGGCCTAGAGAGCTGTTGGAGATCCAGCCGGTCTGAATCTGACCGATTGCAACTAAGGTCCTCTATGAGGTCTTATCTCATGGCGATGAGGACGGCAAGGTCTAATTACTTTGCTACCCTCATCGCGTCCGCAGATAATCGCTCAGCCGCCCTGTTTAGGGTGACCCGCTCCCTCCTTAATCAGGAGGTGAGGGAGGAACCCTTGCAGGGTCGTGCCAAGGAGTTTAGCCAACATCTGTCGGACAAAATTGCTCGGATCCGGACCAGTTTGGACTCCAACTGGGCAGAGTCTGATGGTGAGGACATGGGCGGTCTTGGTGATGTTATCTGGGAAGAGTTCGATCCTGTGACTCCGGAAGATGTGGACAGGATCATGGGGAGGCTGAGCTCCACCATGTGTTTATTGGACCCGTGCCCCTCCTGGCTGGTTTATGCAGCTCGGAAGGGGACACGAGGCTGGCTCCAGGCAGTGATAACTGCTTCTTTGAGTGAGGGTAGTTTTCCCGCCGCCTTGAAGGAGGTGGTGGTGAGACCCCTCCTCAAGAAGCCTGCCCTGGACTCGGCTGCTTTAAACAACTATAGACCGGTCTCCCACCTTCGCTTTCTTGCGAAGGTTGTTGAGAGCGTGGTGGCGCATCAGCTCCCTTTGTTCCTGGAGGAAGCTGATTATCTGGACCCCTACCAATCGGGCTTCAGGCCTGGGTACAGCATGGAGACGGCATTGGTCGCGCTGGTGAATGATCTTTGGCGGGCTCGGGACAGGGGTTGCTCCTCTGTCCTAGTCCTTTTAGATCTCTCAGCGGCTTTCGATACCATCGAACATGGTATCTTACTGCGGCGTCTCAGGGGGATGGGAGTGGGAGGCACTGTTTTGCAGTGGTTCTCCTCCTACCTCCTGGGACATTCGCAGTCGGTGTTGGCAGGGGGGCAGAGGTTGGCCTCGAGGCCTCTCGTTTGTGGAGTTCCTCAGGGGTCAGTCCTCTCGCCTCTCCTGTTCAACATCTATATGAAGCCACTGGGTGAGATCATTCGTGGTTTTGGGGTCGGGTATCATCAGTATGCTGATGATACCCAGCTTTTCATCTCCACCCCAAACCACCCCAGTGATGCCCTCGATGTGATGTCCCGTTGCCTGGAGGCAGTTCGGGTCTGGATGGGGAGGAACAGGCTTCGGCTCAATCCAGACAAGACTGAGTGGTTGTACGTGCCGGCATCTCGGGAAATTCAGGTTATTCCATCTTTAACCATGGGGGGTGAGGTATTACCCCCCCCCCCCGTAGATAGGGCTCGCAACGTGCCGGCATCTCGGGAAATTCAGGTTATTCCATCTGTAACCATGGGGGGGTGAGGTATTACCCCCCCCCCCGTAGATAGGGCTCGCAACTTGGGTGTCCTCCTGGATTCACAGCTCTCCCTGGAAGATCATATAGGAGCGGTGACTAGGGGGGCCTTTGCCCAGGTTCGCCTGGTGCACCAGTTGCGACCCTATCTGGACCGGGATGCCTTGCGTACAATCTCTCATGTGCTCGTGACCTCTCATTTAGACTACTGCAATGCTCTCTACATGGGGCTGCCCTTGAGGACCACTCGAAGGCTTCAACTGGTGCAGAATGCGGCTGCGCGAGTTGTGTTGGGGGTCTCCCGATACTCCCATGTAACACCTCTACTCCGCGAGCTGCATTGGATTCCAGTTGCCCTCCGGGTAAGATTCAAGGTGCTGGTGATGACCTATAAAGCCCTAAATGGCATGGGTCCGGATTACTTACGGGAGCACCTGCTGCCGGCATCAACTTCCCTTCGTCCAGTGCGCTCCCACAGAGAGGGCCTCCTCAGGGTGCCGTCGGTCAGAGAGTGTCGGCTGGTGACCCCCAGGGGGAGGGTATTCTCTGTGGGCACGTCAGACCTTTGGAATCATTTACCGCTTGAGCTCCGGACGGCTCCTGACCTTTGCTCCTTCCACCGTGACCTGAAAACTCACCTATTTAAACAGGCCGGCCTGGTCTGATGGGTTTGGGGTATTTTAATAGTAATTTTAATTAACTTTTATTGCAATTGGGCTTTTTTATTTAATTCTTATCTTAACTTTTGTATATTGTATTTTTATTGTATTTTATTGCCCTGTACACCGCCCTGAGTCCTTCGGGAGAAGGGCGGTATAGAAATTAATTAAATAAATAAATAAATAAATAAATAAATAAATAAATAAATAAATAAATAATGTAATGTAATGTATTGGCCTTAATTGCTGCAATCAGTTGAATGATTGCTTAACTGCTGTATTGTTTGAAATCCAGACTGTTTGTCTCCAGGACTGTTAATGGTGTTTTGGGCGGGAATTGTTACTTTAAATCTATTGGTTGCTGCCTAAAGGCGATCTGTATATATAGCTGTTCAGCAGCCGTTAGGGCTGCTTCTGTTGTTACGAATAAACGTGTTTGCTGTTTCACCACTCTGCCTCGTCAATGCCTAACCGAACCAAGAACCAGTGGCAACGAAGGTGGGACGTGCTGCTTAATGAAGAGAGCCAGAAGTCACTAGGGGGTGAGGCCAGCACCAGAGCCTGGCAGGAACTACATTCTGCAAGCCACGCTGGAGACCACCACACCCTAAGGATCCGTCCTAGGGCCTGCACAGAAGCCTAGCAGCACAAGGCATTGCGAGCAAGAAACAACTCACCATGGCCAAAGTCAGCAAATTGGAGGAATTTGACATGGTGCATCTTGAGAGGTGGAGTTCTTACATCTTTCATGTCAAGAATTATCTGCTAGCTAACCAGGTTAGCGAAGACGGTTTGAAGGCTGTGACACTCCTGTGCATTTGTGGCCCCACTACGTTCAACATAACTGAGAACCTGGTCGCCCCTGCTCTACTCAAGTCAGCCACCAATGCAGACCTCAAAAAGAAGCTCAAGGACCACTTCAAGCCAAAACTCTCCATCATAGCTTGGAGACATGCATTTGAGCAGCAGGAGCAATAGCCTGGTGAGTCTGCAACCGAGTTCATAGCCACCCTCCAACGGGCGTCTCAGCTTTGCAACTTTGCAGACCTCGAGGAAAGACTGAGGGACTGTTTAGTTTGCGGACTGAGAAACTGAGAGCTCCAGCAGAAGCTATTTGTGAAGGATGCTGTCTCTCTCCAAGATGCCTTGAAGGAGGTGATGGCTGCCAAAGCCACCGGAGGGGCTGTTAAAGCCTTGCGGCCCTCCAAGAGCACCCCCAATCCAGAGACCGTCCACCATGAGGACGCAGAATGAGCGGAAGATTCTGACATGGACCTCGAGGTCGATCAGATGCGGAAGCAACCGGAGAGGGGACAGAGGCCAGCTGACAAGGCAGTTTCCTTCCCTCAATGCATGGGCTGCGGAGGCCGTCATAGATGCTCGGAGTGCCAGTTCGAAGCAGCAATGTGCCGGGCATGTGACAAACCAAGCCACATTGCCACCAACTGCAGAGGTCGCCAGAGGGACGGTCCACAAGAAGAAGCATTCAGGAGAGGTACCGGGGCCCCGGGGCAACACAGAGTAGGCTTTTACTCCAGCCAGAGGAGCGTGTTCAGGACTGGTGCCCATCGCCCCCTTAAAGAGAAGCTTAGGCTCAAGGTCAAGCTTCAGGGAGTTCCATGCAACATGGAACTGGACACAGGGGCTGCCCTATCCATAATTTCCCAAGGGACTTTCAAGCACATTTGCAGTCGCAGCGGCAGACAAGTTAAACTCAGACTGGCTAACCTTCTCCTGATGGATTTCCAAAACTCCCGTGTAGCAGTCAAGGGAGAAGCTACGCTCAACATACAGTTCAAGGAGTTTGAGGGTCCACTGGATGTCGTAGTAGTGGAAGGCCAATGCACAAGCCTCATTGGTCTTGACTGGTTTGATGCCTTGGGCATCCAAGTAACTGGCATTCACAGAACACAAGCGGCAGACCTGTCTGCAGTTTGCCAAGAGTTTGCTGATGTCTTCAACTCAAGTTTAGGGATGTACAAGGATCCTCCTATTGCCCTTCATCTTGATCCTACAGTAGCCCCAATACGGATCAAGCCTCGTAGAGTGCCTTTCGCCCTCAAACCCAAAATCGATGCAGAGCTGGACAAGCTGGTGCAACAAGGGGTATTGCAGCCCGTAGACAGTGGGGTGTGGGAGACCCCATAGTCACGCCACTTAAGGCCAATGGTGAGGTGTGCATATGCGTGGATTATAAGTGCCCTGTCAACAGGGCACTTCAACAACACCCATATCCAGTGCCTGTAGTCAGCCATATCTTGGCGTCACTACAGGAAGGTCGCGTATTCACCAAATTTGATTTGGCACAAGCCTACCACCAACTGCCCGTGGACGAGGCCATGGCAGAAGCTCAGACCATTGTCACCCACAGGGGGGCTTTCAGGGTTAAGCGCCTACAGTTCAGGGTTAGTGTAGCCCCAGGGCTCTTTCAGGGAATGATGGAGCACACACTCAAGGGCATTCCAGGGGTGCACCCCTATTTCAATGATGTCCTCATAGCAGGGGAGTCAGTGGAGATTTTGGCAGAATGGCTCAAAGCCGTCCTTCAGTGTTTCTGTGAAGCGGGGCTGAAACTAAAAATGGAGAAATGCAAGATTGGGGTAGATTCAACTGAGTTCCTTGGTTTCCGCATTGTTCTGCAACATTGGTCTAAGAGGGATGGAGGGAGAAAATCAGACACAGAAACTTTGATGCCAAACTTGGGTTTAATTGACAAAAACTCAACAAACAGCACTGGCTACAGTGCAACACAATGCCAGAACAGATTATTATGATTGGCTCCAAGGTGTCCAAAGTGACAAGAGGATATCTGAATTTCAGTTTACTGTGCACCAAAGTATACTGAAAATTACCTTGTGTTGAATTGGTGCAAATGACTTTAGAATATTTGCCAGATAATCTGTAATGATGTCTTTATTTAAAAAAAATCATCCAGACGTTATGCTGTAGAAGAACCCATTCTTATCCAAACTTGTACTATAAAAATGGGACATGTTAAACAAAATGCCATATAGCATATATATATATGTATAATGCAATTGTGTATAATTCCAGCTTTGTTTTGTTTTTGCAATCACCAGATGGTCAAAATGCCTTTGTGAATTGCCTTGGTAATTTGAATTTCAGGAAATAAGTATCACAAATGAGTATCATTTTTAGACAGAATTTTTAAAAAGCACGTTCTCTCCAGTGTTCTTCTTTCAGTCCTTGCCATCAGAACAAAATTGATTTCTTGTAGCCATTACAACAGAAATAGGCCCTGTGGAGAAAATAATCCAGTGCCCCAGGGAAGCCAATTCAACCAACAACAAAGCACATGCTGTACATTGAGAGGCTGTTCTTGTTCTTATTTTACAATGGGTGGGAGGTATATCACCTTACATCATAAATGCTCTTGCGAAATCTAACATGATTAACAGTTCATTTATGTGTACATAAATTTTAATGAGTCCGTGTTGCATGTTCCTAAGAATATTTTATTCTGAGCCTGAGTTTAAGGCCTGAGTACAAACAATACAAGTGTCCATGATAGCTCACCCCACTGTTTCAAAGTCCCTGACCCAAACAGCTTCATTCTCTGGCATAGTTACCTTCCTTGTCTGAAACTCCCAGCATCAAAGATTGAAAAAGATCTGAGAGCCATTTAATCTAATCCCATTCATAGATATAGAATGCTATTATCAGTAACACAGAGTATGCTTGTAGCACTCTGTTAGTCCATATTCCATATTAGGTGGCTGGCTAATCTCTTTAATTAAACACACTGCCAAAAATGTACAAAGCATTCCCCTCAAGTAGCTCCCTACCCATCACTCTTGTGGTCACCTTGGCCACACTATTGCTATTATAGATCTTTTTACAATAGATTAATTATGGCACAGACCTATTTTTGGAACAATAACTAATAACTATATGGAGCATTGGTTGAGCCATCTGTCAATTCTAGGGTTTTTAAATCCCATGTTTTGAAAAATAATCTTTACATTTAAACAATTATAGCAATTATACTTTGATTGGAAGCCACTACTGCAAGAACTATCTTAAGTAATATTGGAAGTGATGAAAGAATTGGTAGGTTTCTCTTGATAACTCAGCTGTTCTGCCTCATTCCATGTCTGAACTGGGATGTGATAGCAGGTGGAAGCTCCTGTATGTACAGGCTCATTGACATCCATTACCTCTGTCAAGTCTGCCTCCAAAGTACTAACAGTGTGGGTCACCTGTGCTACATGAACTTTGTTGGCTACTCTTTTATGCAGAAGGCAACTGAAGATCTTCTTGAATCCCTTCCGGAAATGCTTCGATACCAGGGCATAGACAATAGGATTGACACAGGAATTGGCGTATGAGATTAGGTGAGAGAGGACCCTGAGCACAAAGGTAACATTGTTGAGGGGAAAATAGCCAAACCAAAAGCAAAGGATGACCAAGTGATGGGGCAGCCAACAAAGGCAGAAGAGAACAGTCACAATAATGATCATTCGAGTGACTTTGCGTTTACCTTTCTTACAATCAGACATGATTTTCATGGGATCCACAGATGTCCAGAGATAGCGAATGGTCCTTAAATAGGTGAAGCTGAGAATCAATACTGGGATGACATAGCTGAAGACAAACGTGCAGAGATCCATAATCTTGCGCTGTGACATTTTCCAGATGGGATGACAGACAGTAATGTTGGCAATCTGATACTCCTGGAAGTAGCTGACATATGGTCCAGAGAAGATGAATGAAAGACCCCAGATGAAGCAAATTGCTGTGACAGCATTCCTAGGTGTTCTTAGTTCTCTCGAATGCAAAGGATACCTTATAGCCAAATACCTAGGTAGACAAAAGGAAAGCAAGGAAAAGCTACAATATTGAGGTATGCCAATAGGTGAAGAAAATTCAGAGTTGTAGGCTGCAACTACTTAGATGAGTACAATAGTATTCTGTGAGTATAGAGCCATGGCTGCAGAGCATTCCTCCTGGGAACTGAAAGATGTTCATGTTAGGAGAGATGGTAGCCACATGCATGGAAGGGCAGAGAGTATTAGGGCAAAAAGAAAGGAGGAGGAGACAACTGGGAAGCCTCTTTGCCATGCTAGTCTAAAACCTTGTTGGTTTTAGACTGACACTTCAGGAGTGCTCCATTTTGCTGTGCTGTATACAAAACAAGTCACAATGATGAATAGATTTCTGGGGGACCATTTCACACAATGGAAAGGATTTTAACCACTTCTTCAAGCTGGGATCAGGGCAAGCTCTGTCTAGCTAAGTTGCCAATGTTTGGTGATGGAATGTTTTGCAAAGGTTTGGCCCAGTCATTGAGAATTAAGCTGAAAAGCATTACACATTCTTCTCCCAACATAGACATACTGTAGATGTAGACATTTTCAAGTATAGTTTTTAATATACAGTATTTGGTAGGGAGTTTTGGTTGAAAAGGCTCTCAGCATTAAAAAGAAAAATGGATAATAGCCCACGACCAAGAAACCAAAAGTCACAGAATCTTGTTAATTGAGTTCATTGTTAGGAAAAGAGGTTATAGACTGTTAGAAACTGGATAAATTAGATAACCACATGTTAGCACATACATTGAAATGGAAACTCTGAGATTTGTTTGAATTTCTGTATTACAAAAATTCCTAACAACAACCTAACACCTTTCTCGAGACAGAAGGCTGAATCCGGCTTACCTATGGGCTTTGCTTGTCAGAAGGTCGCAAAAGGAGATCTCATGACCCCGGACAACTGCAACTGTCATAAATATGAGTCAGTTGCCAAGCATCCGAATTTTGATCATGTGACCATGGGGATGCTGCAATGTTGTAAGTGTGAAAAAGAGTTATATCAGTTATACGTTTTTTTCAGTACCGTTGTAACTGGGAAAGGTCACTAAATGAACTGCTGTTAGTCAAGGACTAGGTGTGTACGTGTGTGTGTGTGTGTGTGTGTGTGTGTGTGTGTAATATCTTGCTCCCTGACAAAACGTATTTGTACACAAATTCATATATCCTAGTATTATTAGCACTGGCCGAGTACCGTGGCACAGAACTATTGTGTTCTAGAAAAGAAAGTCCAAAGATCCGAAGGATACGAGAACTGAACGATGCCAAGAATGAGAAAGCCTACATAGTTGCAGAAACAGCTTGCACTGCCTTCTCCCAGGGTTTTTAATTCTCCAGTCTAATCTACAGTTCTGGGATTTCTTAATGATCTTCTATCAAAGTACTAAAATATGCAACATTACTTAGTCTGTTTGTTTTTTAGATTAGCAAGGTGCTGCCACCAGCTGTGACTTCCATTATTTATATAAAACTATGCTTTCTATTCCATGTGGGGCAGAAACCTCTCAAACTTCCTTAGATATATATATATAGCTTCTCGACATTTCTTTTCCTTGCCTTCCTTATTTGGTAAGCATTAGTGTACCCTGCCTAATGTTTGGCAATGTTAGAATTAGTGCCCTGGTCCACATACTAGAAAATTGGTAAATGTAAAAGGCTGTTGAAGTAATCACTTGTGCCCTGTATGTGTGTTTTAAAAATATTTGGTATTTGATTTGGAATAATGGTTTGAATTAACTCTCTGTTCTTTAAAAAAAACAACAGTTTTCCGATTATGTTGAAACACAGGCTGTATGCACGTCATTTCCCCCAAAAAGTTTTCTTCATTCTTGAAATCATCTTGACATAATGCATATCCAGAGATATTACATTCACAGGAGAATGGAAAACTCACAACAGTATATAAAAGTATTAGGAAACAACCACAAGTATAAGCAGCAGCAGAAGCAGTTGAAGAATAATGCAAAATATGGTTTGTCTTCTGTTGCAGACTAACTTGTGTTCTGTTCAGCAATGTGTGTTCTGGTTTAGTGATATGAAATCATGTTATTCTTTAAAAAGAATAAAAAGAATGCATGTTATTCTTTAAAAAGAGCACACTATGATCCTATATCATATTAATTTTACATTCTATTATATTAAATGTCTAAGATGCAGCAGTAAAAAACCCAAATAATTTATAGAAGAACTTTTTTCAGTTTTCATGGGAATATTTTTAACAATCTGTGAGTAATTTACATATCAAAGAATAAATATATATCACCAGATATATATCAAATCCCTTACTGGAATAAACACTGCCTGTGGAGGTTGCCTGTACCTACATATCTAAGTTACACCCCAATAAAGTCAAATGGGACCGGAGCCTAGCAGATGATAGACATTTCATTGTCTACCTTTTCCCAGATATTGAAAACCTTCCCAGAACTCTAATGCCATGTTTTTACTACATCCGAAAAAATGTCAGTATCATTGCTTTTCCATGCCTGGCTATGGGGAGCTGAGATTTAGAGAAAGCAGTTTTCCTTAAGGCCAGCAGATATATTTATACTCGAGATAAGGCAGAAAGCCAGGATATTATTATACTATATTACTATTATGATATTTATACAGTCTATATATACATACTGTACATTTATAATCTATAGAGAGTATTATATTGTGTGTATACACACACATACATGTATATATACACACATACTATAGTACTGTTTGTATTATATTACTATGCTGCAATAGTGAATGAAGTTGAAAAAAATTGGAAGGAGTGAAGAGTGCTGATCTATAAAGTCTCTGAAAGTTGGATGTAATTGAACATATGAATAAGAGAAAGAGCACTATATTTTTCATCAGTTTCCCCACTCAATAGAGGCAGAGATAAAGCTACTCTGTAAATGTTAAGGTCATTTATTCCATATGCATTTTGGTGCTTTGATTTAATGTGTGTAATTTATTTCATCTACTCCATCAGCAAGAAACTGCCTGGATGGTCACACTAGATTGCAAGATTTTACACTAGATGACTGTTAGAATATCAAGCTGTTGTTACCTCTTCTGTATAAATGCAGAAAAATAAATTTAAATGAAATAGTTAAACTATTGGGTGTTGTTGATATCATAACTCTACCAATGCACCTGACATTTTGCAAATTAGAGATAACCCCTTCCAAACAAAAATATTGCTTTTATATAAGAGAGGCACAACATTACAATGTTCCAATAGCGGTCTAATCGCAAAACCTTGCAATATAGTATGGCTGTCCACTTAAACTCATTTAAATTTAAACTCATTTTAAACTGAGCTTTTCAACAGATGCATGTTCTCCCTGCAGGTTATGAGACAAAGTGGGGGAGGTGTTCAGAGAGACTGGAAAGTTATAATTGTTTGAAAGTTAAAATCGTATAGTAGTTTCCAAAACTACTCCATGACTTTCAAAATTCAGACCTTCTCCCCAGCCCTTCAGTTTACTCACCTGTCTAAGGATACAGTTGTGAGAGTGAAACTGCTGGCATACATGGTCAGATAGATGAAGAAATGCACGGCTTTACACATGAAGGGGCCAAAGATCCAATCATCCAGGCTATAGATGGTGGCCTGGAAGGGCACACAGAAGACAATGAAGCAGAGGTCAGCCACACCTAGATTAAGGATGAAGAGGTTGGTGGTACTGGTCACTTGCCCGTTCCTCAGCAGCACTGCAAGGACTAGAGAGTTGCCCACGGTGCCTATTAGGAAAATCAAAGAGTATACCAAGGGAATGATTACAGAGATCAGCTGCCAAGTGTTGCTCTCACTAACCCACGAAGAGTTTAGCAGGGTCAGTGATCTGTTCATCTTGGAAGCAAAGTGTCCTCTGGTAGGGAAGAAATGGAATCAAGATGCTTTCGGTCTCTGGATCTGCCAGAAATGCTCGAATCACTTACAGCTGCAGACTGCTTTCAGTCAAAACTTGGAAAAGAAAATAACAATTTTCTTCTTAGCAGATATTTTCTGCACGCACTTTTCCATTTATAATCCTGCAGATCAGAGGAACTTCCATTCACTGATGCCAGACCTCTGTCTGCCATCACATACTGTACTGTGAAAGCTGTACTTTTTCTTGAAAGCGGATTTCCACTTTGTGCAGTGCTGAAACGCTTTTTAGTTGTCTGCCGTGTCTCTCACAGGAAACCATTCACTGGCGGCCACTCTTGTAGGTGTGCAAGCTGAGACCAAACTTCATGACAGTCGTGCTCACTGCCCATTTTATATTCCCCTCCGAGCCTGTTATATTCAGCCTGTGCTGAATCCTCCTTCATCATATTCATGGGGACAACTAATATATTCAAGACATCCCCTTGTTTCCAGGGAGACAAACAGCCAAAATAAAAGTAATGGTGTCTATGGAAATAGAAGCCCCCTCCTCTCTCACACACACGCACACACATCCTCTCTGATCATTTAGGTAGTTGCCCATGTGCTTTAGTTGGAAGGTTTCAGGAAGTTTCCACTGAGAACTTAAAATGCAGTTGAATGAACAGCACAGTCTGGGTAGGTCAGAAAAAGAACCTCTTGTGCTGCAAGTTCTCGTCAAAAACATTTCAAGCACCTACTGGGAATGCGATAGTACATTCACTGACAGCTGCCATATAAGGCCAATGTAAATGTTTTGCATACTGTTTTCCTCCAATTCTGACAAATGTTATCGCCAGGGCTTTTTTCCTCAAAGAACGCTCAGAACGGAGTTCCGGCACCTTTTTTGGATGGAACCTTGTAGGGTAGGCAAGGTGGGTTGTATGACATGTGTGAGTTCCGGCACCTTTTTCTTTTACAAAAAAAGCACTGGTTATCACTAAAAACGTGCCTGCACTAACATCAGCAATCAGGAGCAAGGGATGTATAAGCTCAGGACACTGGGTCTGGAGTTCAGAGTTTGAGGAAGGGGCAGGGGCAGTGGAGTAGGCTCAATGTGGAGGGATTCACAGAACTCATAAATTGGCTTGTTTGGCTTTGGCTTAGAGGAATGTGTGAATTTGGCCATTATGATTTGCAGACTAGTAGTCGATTGTGGATGTTGGCTACGGCAAAGAGTTGACTGGAATATAGTTCAGGAACAGGGAAGCGAGGCGGAAGCTATGAGGGCAGGATTTAGAAGGCAATAGATCTGCATCAGTTTTGCCAGCTCAGAATGTACTTTCCTCCTTGCAGTTTTGTGACCAGGGATATCAGAAATCTACTAGGTTATTCTGTGAAAGGAACTTAAGGATGCTTTAAATTTTGAGACCCCTTCATGGATTACTGCCTTGTCGTGGCGAAGGGGCTTGCGTAATTCAATGAAGCTATGAGCTATGCCGTGCAGGGCCACCCAAGATGGACAGGTCATAGCAGAGAGTTCTGACAAAACGTGATCCACTGGAGAAGGAAATGGCAAACCACTCCAGTATCTTTGCCATGAAAACCCTATGGACAGTACCAAAAGGCAAAACGATATGACGCTGGAAGATGAGCCCCTCAGGTCGGAAGGCGTCCAATATGCTACTGGGGAAGAGCAAAGGGCTAGTACTAGTAGCGCCAGAAAGAATGAAGCGACTGGGCCAAAGCCGAAAGGACGCTCAGCTGTGGATGTGTCTGGTGGTGAAAGGAAAGTCCGATGCTGTAAAGATTTTTTCTCCATAGGAACCTGGAATGTAAGATCCATGAATCAAGGCAAGCTGGACGTGGTCAAACAAGAGATGACAAGACTAAACATCGACATCTTAGGTATCAGCGAACTAAAATGGACAGGAATGGGTGAATTTAATTCAGATGACCATCAGGTATACTACTGCGGGCAACAATCCCTCAGAAGAAATGGAGTAGCCTTCATAGTCAATAAAAGAGTAGGAAAAGCAATACTGGGATACAATCCTCAAAATGACAGAATGATCTCAGTTTGAATCCAAGGCAAACCATTCAATATCACAGTAGTCCAAGTCTATGCCCCAACCACCGGTGCTGAAGAGGATGAAATTGACCGGTTCTATGAAGCCCTACAGCACCTTATAGAACTAACACCCAAAAATGATGTCCTTATCATCATGGGGGATTGGAATGCTAAAGTAGGAAGCCAAAAGATAACTGGAATAACAGGCAAGTTTGGCCTTGGAGTACAAAATGAAGCAGGGCACAGGCTGATAGAATTTTGTCAAGAGAATACGATGGTCATAGCAAACACTCTTTTCCAACAACCCAAGAGACGGCTCTACACATGGACATCACCAGACGGTCAACACAGAAATCAGATTGACTATATGCTCTGCAGCCAAAGATGGAGAAGCTCTATACAGTCAGTAAAAACAAGACCATGAGCTGACTGTGGCTCAGACCATGAGCTTCTTGTTGCAAAGTTTAGGCTTAAATTAAAGAAAGTAGGGAAAAGCGCTAGGCCAGTCAGGTATGAATTAAATCATATCCCTGTTCAATATACAGTAGAGGTGACAAATAGATTTAAGGAATTAGATCTGATAGACAGAATGCCTGAAGAACTATGGACAGAGGTTTGCAACATTGTACAACAGGTAACAACCAAAACCATCCCAGAGAAAAAGAAATGCAAGAAAGCAAAATGGCTGTCTGAGGAAGCTTTGCAAATAGCTGAGGAAAGGAGGGAAGCGAAAGGCAAGGGAGGAAAAGAAAGATATGCCCAATTAAATGCAGAATTCCAAAGAATAGCTAGAAGAGATAAGAATGCCTTCTTAAATAAACAATGCAAAGAAATAGAAGAAAACAATAGAATAGGGAGGACCAGAGATCTTTTCAAGAAAATTGGAGAGATGAAAGGAACGTTTCATGCAAAAATGGGCATGATAAAGGACCAAAATGGCAGGGACCTAACAGAGGCAGAAGAGATTAAGAAGAGGTGGCAAAATTACACAGAAGAACTATACAAGAATGAGCTTAACGTCCCTGATAATCACAATGAGGTGGTCACTGACCTCGAGCCAGACATCCTAGAATGTGAAGTGAAGTGGGCCTTAGAAAAGCTGAGCAACAACAAAGCTAGTGGAGGTGACAGTATTCCAGCTGAGCTATTCAAAATCTTAAAAGACGATGCAGTAAAAGTGCCACACTCAATTTGCCAGCAAATTTGGAAAACTCAACAGTGGCCACAGGATTGGAAAAGATCAGTTTACATTCCAATTCCAAAGAAAGGCAGTGCCAAAGAATGTTCAAACTATCGCACCATTGCACTCATTTCTCATGCTAGTAAAGTTATGCTTAAAATTCTACAAGCTAGACTCCAGCAGTATGTGGATCGAGAACTACCAGAAGTACAGGCAGGATTTCGAAGAGGCAGAGGAACGAGAGATCAAATTGCTAACATATGCTGGATCATGGAGAAAGCTAGAGAGTTCCAGAAAAACATCTACTTCTGCTTCATTGACTATGCTAAAGCCTTTGATTGTGTGGATCATAACAAACTGTGGCAAGTCCTTAAAGAGATGGGCATACCAGACCATCTTATTTGTCTCTTGAGAAACCTATATGTGGGCCAAGAAGCAACAGTGAGAACTGGACACGGAACCACTGATTGGTTCAAAATTGGGAAAGGAGTCCGGCAAGGCTGTATACTGTCGCCTTGCCTATTTAACTTATATGCAGAGCACATCATGAGAAAGGCAGGGCTAGATGAATCAAAAGTTGGAATTAAGATTGCCGGAAGAAACATCAACAACCTAAGATATGCAGATGATACCACTCTAATGGCAGAAAGTGAAGAAGAACTAAAGAGCCTCTTGTTACGAGTGAAGAAGGAGAGTGCAAAACTTGGGTTGAAACTAAACATTAAGAAAACCAAGATCATGGCATCCGGCCCTCTCAATTCCTGGCAAATAGTTGGGGAAGAAATGGAGGTAGTGACAGATTTTATTTTCCTGGGCTCCAAGATCACTGCAGATGGGGACTGTAGCCAAGAAATTAAAAGACGCTTGCTCTTTGGGAGGAAAGCCATGGCAAATCTAGACAGCACACTAAAAAGCAGAGACATCACCCTGTCAACAAAAGTGCGTATAGTCAAGGCTATGGTCTTCCCAGTTGCAATGTATGGCAGTGAAAGCTGGACCATAAGAAAGGCTGAGCGCCAAAGAATTGAAGCCTTTGAACTATGGTGCTGGAGAAGACTCCTGCGAGTTCCTTGGACTGCAAGGCGATCAAACCGGTCAGTCCTAGAGGAGATCAACCCTGACTGCTCTTTAGAAGGCCAGATCCTGAAGCTAAAACTCAAATATTTTGGCCACCTAATGAGGAGGAAGGACTCACTGGAGAAGAGCCTAATGCTGGGAAAGTTTGAGGGCAATAGAAGAAGGGGATGACAGAGAATGAGGTGGCTGGATGGAGTTACTGAAGCAGTAGGCGTGAGCTTAAATGGACTCCAGAAGATGGTAGAGGACAAAAAGGCCTGGAGGAACATTGTCCATAGGGTCGCGATGGGTCGGACACGACTTCGCAACTAACAACAACAACAAAATTTTGAGACACTTCAATGTCTCTTTTGGAAGAAGATTCTGACCATTTCTTCCACATAGTCACTTTTTAAATCCATTTTATGAGTAAGTCTATCTGAGCAACTTGGTGTATCATTAAGGAAGCTTAAATACATCTACAAACTGACTTCAAGGGGATTCTGGTTCATACAGAAAGCAGATTAGGATATTGGTGGAATTGTGGGTAGCATTTTTAAAATTATACTTGTTTTGTATGCATAAAAATAAGTATAATTTTAAACATACAAACCATAGCTCCAGCAATCACTATAATATGTGGAATATCTCCTCCCCGAAGACTCTTTGAAAAGGGCAGGTTTTGATGGCCCTCTGGAATATGGTAGAAATGGAACCTCTTATATCCATGGAGCAGAATAATCTCCCACAAGAAACCCATGGAGATTCTGATAATGTTCCCTTTGGGTCGGAGAGTGCAACAAGCCTAGATCTTATCATGATGAAAGAGTCTTAAAGATAACCTATGACAAAGAAGAACTGCTCCGTGGAGCAATTAAGACAGCCTCAAATAAGGCAATATTTCAGTATGCAGGAGTACATGAAACCACGCCCCCTCCGCTCCACGGAAAAGCCTCTCTCCATGGAACTGGCCCCTGGTGCCCAAAAGATTGGGGACCTCTGCAACAAACTGACCAGATAACGTCTCGAGAGAGAATGGTTCTGGTTCAGATTTCTGCTTTGGCCATGACACAGATGTATATTACTAGCTCTTATTTCTTTTTATGTCATTCTTTTTACTAAAAGTTTAGTGAAGCCTTTCCCAAGCTAATGTCCTCCAGGTGTACTTACAACAGTATTCAGAATCTCTCTGTTGGCCAGGGATAATGGTAATTATATATCCAAACATCTAGAAGGCGACATGTTGAGAAAACTGAATAACAATTCCAATTCTATTTGATACTCCTGGAACCCAGCAGGAAAATATGTACCTGCCTTTCGATATAGACACTGTAAAACGTGAAACATGACTAGGAAGGGAGCCATCAGATAAGAAGCATCTCTTTACTCTCATTATCCCAGCAACACAACACTGAGGCTTTGAAGTGATCCACTATGCAGTAAATCATTGGCTTTCTCATTAAAAAGTTCACAATCCAAAAGGTGCTGAATAGCACGTGTATCCTTTCAGGTTAGAGGAAACGGCGTAGGAACCACAGAGGCAGTGTGAAGAAAAAAAGAGAAACAGCATTTTAACAACTTTGATTCATATTATTATGTCCTTCCACAGGCAGAAGAGATGCAAGTGTGCTACCAAGCTCATTTTAAAGAGAAATATCATCCTCCTCCAAATGGGAAATGTATCACAGAAAGCAGCGGTTATAACAGAGCAGAAAGTACCATTGAAAGCTGATGTGTGAATGTATTTTACAAGGCAAAACAATATCCCTCCTATCAGCTCAAAAATGATTAAAAATGCTCAGAGAAAGAATATAATCTATAGCTGGAAGGGTGAAGAAAATGAACTCGTTGGAGCCTGTCTATTTCCCTTCCCATTGTGATCAGCACTGGGGGGAAAAAGAATTAAGTATCCTTTGGAGAGAAGAGTTGAACTCCAATGGATTAAGCAAGTACACATCCAGTAGCCCAATTCCAAGACTGGTGCATAGTTTCAAATACATCACTTGAAAAGGAGTTTGTGCAAGGAAAGAGCAACCAAAATTATAGGAAATTACAATAGCTGCTTTAAAAGGAATGGGGGCCTTTTTAATTTAGCTGCTTTAGAAGGAAAGGGGGGCTTTTTAACTTAGAACAAAAACAAAGAATATGTGATTCAATACAAATATATTAAACATGTTAGGAACAAAGGGGAGAAAAAACATTTTTCACATTCAGAGTATTAGAATTGGAGATCATTGACTGAAGCTAAATTTTGGGAGATTCAAGCCCAATTGAAAAAAATGTTTTATATAAAGTACAGTTATGCAGTAGAATGACTAGAATTTAATAAAATTAAATTTTAATTAAACAAATCAAGCTTCTTCCCATTCCCTCTTTATTACGTATAAACAAAATCAAAGAAATGAAAGGGTTCCTTAAGGCTATGGAATTCAATCTGCAACTTCATCTTGATGCCCCTCCCTAATACATTTAATAGAGCCCATTATTTTTTAATCTTTAACTGGAATCTGTTCTTTATTACTCCATAGCCTCCTCTCTGCCAGATCAACTTCCTTCTCTGTGTTACATTTTCAGGCACTCAGAAGAATGCTACAATATGTAACTATGCTCACTTTAACTAAGTTAGAAAGCATTGGTTGATGCTGACCTGACCTGAAGGAGAATGCAAAGTTATGCTCTTGGGAATGAAAATTCAAATGAGGAGGTACAGATAGTCTTCGACTTTTGACCCTTGATCAAATAGAAGAAATAGAATAGAAATAGAAAATTCAGGGGCTGTTATGACAGCACTGAACAAGTGGCATCTGTGACCAGTCCTTGGAGTTCCAGTCATCCAACCACCTCCATGACCATGTGATCATGACATGGGTACAACCTGTTTGCACTTACAACCTACTGCTCTGTCCCGCATCTGTATGATTATCATTTTCAACATTCTCTGCTAGCTTCCATAAAAAGGTAGTGGGGAAGCTGGCAGAAAAGGTCACAAGTCTCCCATCCCTGTGCATCCTCCTCCAGCTGCTCTGAGCCCCTCTGCACCAGCCACTCACACACCCTCATTGACCCTCACATCTCCCTCACACCTTCATGCATTTTTCACAACCCATGCCTCTTACACACACCCTCGCACCCTCCCTGATCCACAGCTCTCATCCACACTTTTGCACCTTCCCCAATTTGCACCTCATGCCCCCTTGAAGACCCCCTCTCACACCCTTATGTACCCCTTTGCTTCCCCCCACTCAATCTGGCAGTAGCCACTTATCTGCCTGCCAGCCTGGAACTTGCAACTTCTTTCTGGTTTCCCCACTGGCTTTGACTATGGAAAGCCAGCAGGAAGTTGCCTCACCTAACACATGTGGCATTCAGTTAAAAATAGCAACCAGAACTACAGGGATTGCCATCTCTAAGCAATACAGTTACAACTGCATCAATTAGCACCAATTAGCAACAGAAATTCCAGGCCCAATTGCCATTGAAATTGGGACTAACAATTGATAAAAAAGACTAACAATTGATTAAAAAGACTATCTGTCTGCTGGGCTTGTCTACTACAAGAGGCTTAGGTTGTTTCAGGAAACATTAACAATTCAATTGTATAATTAAGTTTTAATACAATTTTTATTTGCAGTCTCAGAATTTAGTTTCCTTTTTAATTGGTTAATAACCATAACAAAGTTATTGCATTGTAATATAGCAATTCGATCAGATGTTCTGTTATAAATTAATAAAACAGATGCTTTTGCAGCTGTAATTTTCCAGTGTGAGAACCTCTTTTTGCTACTCTGAGCACCAGGATACAGTATGCAAAAAAATTAATTGCTTCTTTCGGAAAGAATAGAGAACATAAATGAACACAATGCACTAATATCAATTTATTGTATCAGTTTGTACAGCCAGCCCCTCACCAGTTATGTGGCATCAGTGGCTTAACTATTTCACAAATCCTTCACGAAATAAAATGATCGCATCAGTTTTCTTTAAAAATGGAAGAAGCCAACATCTACAGCTAAATCAAATTGATGTGATTTATTAAATAACTCAGACCAAGCATAACTGCTTTGATATTATGATGCATTATTTCAATTTCGAGGCTGTAGACTCCATGGCAATTCTGCTCAGCTTAACAACCACCAAAAAAAAAAAAGCTAAGTCTCGTGCACCTTTACAAGGTTCAACAGGCAAAAAACCTAAGAGCAGTTTTCCATAGGGGAAAAAAATGAATGGGGGAAAAAAAATGCAGCGCTGATTTCTTGAATTCCCACCTCCATCAGCCTTATCCTGGTCTGCATGGCTAGTAATTCAACACCTGAAAAACCATTAGCGGCCCAACCCTAATATAAAAGCATTTGCCTCGTTAAAAAAAACCCAAGTAAGGCGCTCCTTTCAATGCCCGGACTTTTACAGACACTCATTATCTCCGTCTTCCGCGACCCCGGAGCATATCCAGCCTGCGCACGGCCCTCACAAGCATATTTGATGTGTTGCCTTTAAAACAGGGATCTTCAAACTGGGCCTTTTTGTGACTTGTGGACTTCAACTCCCAGAATTCCTCAGCCAGGCACACTGGCTGAGGAATTCTGGGAGTTGAAGTCCACAGGTCATAATAAGGCCAAGTTTGGAGACCCCTGCTTTAAAACCTCCAATTTATATTCCCTTGCATTTAAACCGGGAGGGGGCCAGGAAGCAAGCCAAATGACGGCACCTACTCCAGAAGCCGATTTCTGAACCGCATGCGCGGGTCCTCCACCGTCCCGTCAGCCTCAGTGTGGGGGGGGGGGACTCGTGAGCGTGGCGCTTTCAACACTTTCTATTTCCTGTCCCGTGATGCTTCGTGTCCCAAGCGGAATAGGCGCAAGATGGCGGCTGAGCGGCAGGTGGCCGGGAGCGGTGGCGGCCGTGGTAGCGGTAGTGCTGGTGGCGGCGGCGCTACTTCCATGGCGGCCCTGGAGGATAACAAGGAGAATGAAAAGCCCAAGTCCGGTGACCTCGGAGATAGCCTGGGCCTGGAGAGTATCCTACCGGCGCGCTGGAGGGGAGAGCGCTAATGGGGACGTGTCACTTAAGCCAAAGGGCGAGCCCTTCCCGGGCTTCTGCACAGAGAAATTTCCGAGTTTCGCTTATAATTTCTAACTGGTTTGTCTTCCCGAATTTCGGGTAGTGACGAACGATGTATTTAGCTGACTTTCAAGTGGAGACCTCCCCTTGAAAGTAACGTTGAGGAAATATTAGTCCAGACATATTGGAGGGTAGAGACTTCCCCTAGCTGTGATGTATTACAATTCATTAGTTACAGTGGGAAACTGCATTTCTTTTCTTTCTTTTTCTGTTTTGCAAAACATTGCATGGAATAACTCATTAGCCAAGTTCGGGATATTATAGGTAATAGATATGCAGACTGTCTCTGATTAGTAAAACAAAGCAACTGGATTTTTAAACAAAACCCGTAACTGAAAAGTTACGCTTTGTGTAGGTATGTTTGTGGAGGAGGCGATATATCAGTTTTTTTGCATGCAGCATGTCAGAAACTTGTTGAGTAAGCAATCATATTTCTGTTTATAGATCTTTCATGATAATGTAAAATTTATATAACAGATAAAAGTTTCAAAATCTTATTCACATTTTAGCAGGTGATACAGTTAAATTATGCTGTCCAATTGTAAAATAAAATGCTACACAGAAATAATGTGAACCCGAAATGTAAATTTTGTAAATTTTGTGAATTTTCTAATGACAATTACTGTACATCTTTAATTAGTGGACACAGCAATGATAATGTTAGTCTGTAATTCTAATTTTTTTTTGACTCCCTCAGTGTATAGCTTATCTTTGGATGGTGATTTTGAAGACAAAATTAGAAATGCATTTATATTAGCTTACCACTGAATTACAGCATGCAATAATTCTGTTAATTTCCAAATCCAGAAGTAAATTATTATTTTAAAATTGCATCAGGTTTTAAATAACATATCTCAGGGTTGGTAAAATTGTAGCCATTTTATTCCAAAGCCAAACAGACAACAGAAGCTTGTAGGCTTAGAATATGAATGCAGGAAAACTTTTGTCATCCAGCCAGTTTTCCATTATAATCACGCCCAGAAACGGTTAACTTTTTATGTTTGAACTTCATAAAATAATAAAATTTACAGTATATTTTATGTGATTTAACTGTATAAGATATATTATTGGAAATTTCTTTGACAAGTCTTTTAGTTCTTCAGATTGTTAAAGAATCACAGCAGCAACATGGCCTACGTCATGGTGATTTTCAGAGATACAGGTTAGTATGCAAGAATAATCATGGAAGGTAACAGCTGAACATGAAATGCCTTTGTTTTTATTAATAAAAATGTATACTTATTTCAGTAGTTATAAATGATGCAGCTGATTTTAGAGAAGAAATTAGAAGTAGAATGAGTTAGATACCAATGCTAACTGTTTGGTCTTTAATATCACTGTCAATCAGGCACACATGAATTTAATAACTTATGGAGTATACTTTTAAATTAAACAAGGTTTGGTTGCTTGGTTGTAGGAAAGTTCTGACCATGTGTTTTGGTTTGGTTTATTTTATTTTAAAATTTTTGTGCCACCCATCTCATTATCAACCAATTTTTTATGTATGTATGACTTGATATATATGCTCTACATATTTTCTGGTACACAATCATTGGATCAAAGTATATAATTTAGAACATTGTATCCAAGTAGGCTGAGATTTTTTTTTGTAATTCAGACTTTACCTCATAAATCACTTCCCTGAAAAACCACCTCCCCATGTAAGTTGCACCTCTGGCACATGTGCAGTGGTGAAAATTAATGTTCTTCATAAGTCCATATAACTTTGAAGATAAGTTTTCTGTAGGTATCATTTCACTATCAATCAATTTACGAGTAGAATTTAACTTAAAATTTTTTGAAATTTCCAATTTGTCAGTTTTTTCTGTGTCTGCATATTTTACTTTAAGAATTGATATATGACTTGACTTATTTTGCTGTGGTACCTGTCTTCTATGATCGTATCTTTTCTGAATAACTTCCTTTTAAGTCTTCTGTTATTATTTACATTGTCTTATATTTTATAGATTGCAGCAGTGTTTTCCCTGAGACATTTCTTATGGGAGGGTAGGGAAAGTAGATTGGAAGCAAGTATTACTCTGAATAAGAATTAACCATTTATTTTCTCTTCATTCCTTGAAGAGGTTATTGCTCCCGTCGACTAAGGAGGCTCAGAAAAACTCTTAACTTCAAGATGGGAAATAGGCACAAGTTCATGGGGAAAAAAATAACAGAAGAGCTGTTATCTGACAACAGGTACTTGAAGGGTCCATAACTGCAAGATATAAAGGGCTGTATCTAGTACCCTCTTTTTAACCCAGCAGAATGGGTCATGCTGGTTTATCAAATTTCCTTTGCAAATGCCCATTGCCTCTCATATTCCATGAACAGAAAGATCTCTTCCATTCCTTTGCATTGATATCCAACTGTTTAGTTTGTATAGGCTTTTGTTGCCTGAGGAAAACGTAGAACTGTAACAAGCCTCAATTTCTCAGTATAAATTTGGAATGCTAAGATGTAGTCAGGAGGCCTAGCCTCTATTTCTCCTAGAAACTCTGAACACAGACTTTGTGTTATGCTTGGAGGTCAAGCAAGCTAACCTATTTCTGATTTCTATTTCTGACTTGGAGATGGGAATCAGGTCTCTTTATCTTCTGTCCTCATAGAAAAAGATGAAGAAAGCATCCTGAACAAAAGAGATTAATCAAATTCCAAAATGATATTAAAAATATGAAATGTTGTTAAAATAGTCCAGTGTTCTTGAACACTTGCAGATACAGAAAAGTACAGTTATTTTACAAAGAAAACTATTTTTGTGTTCCTGAAGCAAATCTTAGAAATGATGTCAGTATTTTAAAACATTTTAGTGTGTTTTAAAGTTGTTTTGATTTTATATAATGAGTGTTTCAGTCTCTGTGCTAGTGTGTTAGAATGAAGTATTGAGACTGGTAAATTTTGCCTTTGCAATTAGTGCTACACTATTGTCCAAAATGCATGTCGTCTAGATATAGTATCAGAAATACTGTACTTCTAGAATGTTATTGAGGTACATATAAATGTACTGTCAAAATCTTCTATCAAGATAATAGATGAGGAAAAGCAAAGTTGATCTTTCCAGGATTGTAAGGATAAAAGAAGGCCTATGGAAATGTCTTTCACCAGGAATTCTGAAGAGAGGGTGTGATGTAAATATAATTAATCAGTTGCTAGAAAGGGATTTTGAGATTGGCTTTAAACAAGATGCCTGATTGGGGCAGAAGTACAGGAACAAATATGTCTGTTTGGTAGTTCTGTTGAAATTCTCAAGAGAAATTATAAGTGAATCATTTTTAATTGCTCTTATGCCATAGATATTTACTCCTGATTCTTATGGATGCTGAAAGAGCCTGGAGTTATGCGATGCAGCTTAAGCAAGAAGCCAATACAGAACCACGCAAACGTTTTCATTTATTATCTCGCCTACGCAAAGCAGTAAAATATGCTGAGGAACTGGAACACCTCTGTGAAAGTAGCCGGGTAGATGCCAAGACAAAGTTGGAAGCTCAGGTTAGTACTAGCTTTTAAAACCTTCCTAGAAAGGCAGAGAAAATATGCTGTAGTTAGTTTTTTAGTGGACAATTGAATCTAAATTGTAGATGATAAAAGCGCCAATGAAGAATACATAAAAAAATAAAAGATAGGATATACATCAAACCAAGCATATGAAAAAGGAAAAAAAAATATAAAAGCAGTGGTTTCTCTTTAAAATACTTTTGGATCCAGTTGACAGTAACATCCACATATACCATATTTTCTTCTTCATCCAGTGTTTAATAGCAGGTTCCAGTTAGAGTGCCAGCATCTTTAAAATCAAACAAGAACAATGTAAAACAAGATGGAGCAATGACAAATGTGAAAACACCAGGATGCCCAGAATATTTTTTTAAAAATAATAATTTAAAAAAAAAATTTCCCTCTGTAAGGTACAGAGTAAAAACCAGAAGGGAATAAAATGATGTGCCACTCTCCATTTATCTGAAAGGCTCCTCTGTTTTTATAGTGAAGTAAATTTGCCCAGTTGTCATTTATTTCTTTAACAGAATAACTGAAAAGGATATATTGCACCACTACCATTTCCTGTGGAAAAACAATTCATGCAATCTCCATACATTTTCTTTTTAGACAGTTTCTGAAAAAAAATTGGCCAGGTAGTAATAAAATAATTTGAACTCCATGGCACACCTATTTTATGAAAATAAATAGTATACTTATTTGTATTTGATGACTGTATATTTCCTGGTACTTACGGATGGCTATGAGAAAATCCAGATTCAGTAGGCTACCATACAGTTGCACTGCCTATCATCCGCCTTCATTTGTCTTATAGGCATATACAGCTTACCTCACAGGTATGCTACGATTTGAGCATCAGGAATGGAAGGCAGCAATGGAGGCTTTCAACAAGTGCAAGTGAGCTTCATTTTTTAAAAAATTTCTGTGTCCATTGTCTTTTAAATGAACAGATTTTTCCCATTCAGATTCTTCTGGATGTAGATTTTTTTTCTCTTGAACATTTTTAAATCCATGTAATATGTTTTGCTTCTGCACAGCCTAATGATGAAGCTTAAATGCTCAGTATTGTTACAGTTACCCCTCAAATAGAAATTGTTTTAATACAATAAATTACTGACTATTTAGTTTTTACCTTCCTTTTTCAGAACCATTTATGAAAAGCTGGCTAGCGCATTCACAGAGGAGCAGGCAATATTATATAATCAGCGAGTGGAAGAAATCTCTCCAAATATTCGTTATTGTGCTTATAATATTGGTAAGTAAATCAAGAAGAAAAATATATTTAAGAATTTAATAATTATTCTCATACACACACCCCTATTGGGTAAGCTTCGTATAGCAAACCCCACTTCTTTCTAGCACTAAAGATACCTATCTGGGTAATGAAATGTCTGTGAAATTCCTGTGAAATTAATGCATTAATTAGACTGAATGCAGAACATTTTTCAGTGTGATATTTATATTAATTTAAGTTCAAGCTTTTTCATACTTTTTGAGAAGAGCATCCAAATGGTGGCAGTTATTAATGGGATTCTTAACATTTTCTCTTCATTTATCCTAAATAAAAAACAATATCATCTTACAAAAGAAAAAAAACCTTTTACGGAAGACTGCTGGGAAACCTTTGTTCACATGTTGGTCTTTTGCTGTAGATTACAGTTTTATTGATTGATTAAATTTGTATGCCAGTCCATCTCCCCAAGGTGATTCTTTGATTTGCAGAACCATGTGCAAATGTTTTTAATATACATTGTGGACCAAAACGTTAATACTTGTTTAGATATGCAGCCTTAAATGCATCAATTTGGATATGCTTTGGCATGAAGTGTAGAGAGCAGCAAACTTCATACTGATGCTCTTAATTTCTTGCACATTCCTGCCTGTTTAAATATATGCCTTGTGATGCTGCCACCCACTGTGCTGTGAGTTTTCTTGGAAGCTTTGCAGTGTGTGTTTATTGTGACAAATTGTGATGGATGACAAGCTAATTGAATTATGCCACTTGTTTCTTAGGTGACCAGTCTGCTATTAGTGAGCTAATGCAAATGAGGCTGAGGACTGGAGGCACTGAAGGGCTTCTTGCTGAAAAACTAGAGGTAATTAATCCTCACACTTTTCCCTTTTGAAAGAATGGCTACGACTGCCCGTTTTTAACTGATATGTCATTTTTCTTTTAAGTAATCTAAAATACAGTGTGAAAAGGTAAAATTTGTCCTACAAAATGATATTTTGAAATTATTTTTAAAATACAGATCTGTTGCAATAGCTAAATTATAACTGGATAGTAAGAGACAAGGAACCTGCAACTCTCAACTGTCACATCAGCAATAGTCAGAGGTGACTAGAATTACAGTTTGGAAAAAAAAATCTACAAGACCACAGATTCTGGTTCTGTGAAGAACAACAAGGAGATGGGAAACCAATAATTACACAATTAATGTTTTCAACCTCTCCTGTAAATCAAATACCATTTATTTAAAACAGTGTTTGGTCTCCCTTGTGGGTGGTTCCACAAACAATATTTCCTTTGTTTCCCCTGATTAATTCATTTGTTTAATCTTAAGAAATCATTTTTTATGTTTAAATGCTATCATTTGTGTGATTTTGCCGTTTTGCACATTATACAAATTTGTAGCAGAAATTTATGCAAACACTGTTGCATTGGTTTCCAGTGAAGTTTAAAAAGAGGAAGTATTTGGGCTGCAATTGAAAAAGCCAGGTGCTGTACAGTTTAATGTCACCTTCACATGAGATACAATTTGAGCTAGTGTTCTATCTGCTTGTTGCAACTGCTTATAGAATAGTTTGTCATTTTAAAACTTGTACTGTTGTGAATAATGCATTTTTTATTTTCCACTGCAGTTTCTTGCCAAAAATGTTTTGATAGTGCCCTTCTTAAATTTATTTGTGAGGTTTACACACTCTTGATAGTAATAGTCTCTCCTAGGAGTTTGTCCTGGAAATGCTTTGTAGGTTTGAATGTAGATTGGAGTTGCAAAAAAAAATTGCACTCCACTAAGTATTTTGGGACCATGCTTAAAACTTTTCACTTACCGTAAATTCTACATTAGAACTTAGACTGTGTTTCAAGTAGACACCACCACAAGTTGTGTATGTTGGATCGGTGTATATCCTGCAGACGTAAAGATACTTGGCTCTCTTTAAGCATGTATCTTAAACAATATTAGGGAAAGATCAGTATGCTTGCAAACTTGCCTTTTTTGTATCTGAGAACACCCAAAGCAAACTTCCAATCCTTCCTCCACTTCAGTGATCATGTTTGCCAAGACGTACCCTGTTGGAAATCTTTGAACGATGTGACTGTGTCCCCAAGACCTTATGCTTCCCAACAACTTTGACTGATCTTTTCATATTTGCCAAAGTTTTCTTTTTTAATTTTGTATGTGTAAAATCCCTGCGAGTACATGTTTTCCGGTTATTCCCTGTCTCCGTGGTAAGGCTGGCTATAAAATAATCATGAATTGCGATTGCAATAACTTTTAAAGTTAAACTTTCATAGTTTATGGTTGTATATTACTTACTGCATACAGTAGGAAACGTATTGTGAGAAAAAAATGTTTCCCATTAGAGAACCAACCCAAAATTTCCCTGTTTTCTAGTCATTAATCACACAGACTCGAGCAAAGCAGGCAGCCACTATGAGTGAGGTGGAATGGAGGGGAAGAACGGTGCCTGTGAAAATAGACAAAGTGAGAATCTTTCTGTTGGGGTTGGCAGATACTGAAGCAGCTATAACTCAAGTAAGTAAACTCGCCTGAAACTGTGATTTTTTACTCTTAAGCAGGGTCCTGTGGCCATGTGAACTTGGTAGCTAAACTATTATATTCCGATTTCTATACACACATAATTGGTTATATATTTAAATTCATTTGTCACTGAATATGGGCAAGAAATCATGCCAGTTCAGTTTATGTTATTGCTATCACAGACTAGTTGAAAATTAATTCAATTTTTTTTTAAAAAAACCCTAAATAGGGTGTTGTGAAAACGAGCAGTTTTAACAAAAGAAAAAGAAGAACTTGGCTTGTTTGTGTAAAAGACTTTTTAGAAGCTGCTTATTACAGTGACTGCTCCAGGTAACAAAAGTAGTATTAGCTTCATTTAGTGAGAGAGTCAGATTGGTCAAATAGGTAGATAAAATGAATATCAGGCAACTAAAACCTTTGTCTGAAAAGGTGGGTAATGGTTCATGGCAAGAAATAACACAATCAGAATGCAGCTGTCACTTGGCTATACTGTAATGCGGAAAGACTGGAGCATGTCTTACTCCTGTTTTACAGGGACGAGAATAATTGTGAACATCACCCTGGGACATGTGAAAAAAAAAAGATTGCTTTTGTGTTTTTCCAAGCAGAAAATTGAAATTCATAAATTCCATATTTAAAAGTATAACAGCTTAAGTTACTTGTTGAAACTCTTAATCTTGTCCAGGAACATTGTACTCGATTCGGATTATTGAGTAATATGCTGTTATTTAATTCTTCTGATATTGTAACTTTTTCGAAGTCTTAATTCATGTACAGTGGTGCAGTCTCTTGCCTGTGACTTGGGAATGAATGAATCAGCAGCATATGCCACAAACTCCTGAATATTTGCTAACTTCCTCGTTCCTTTCAAGATACCTTATGAATAACTACCTTAGAAAAGGAAGATAAATTCATTTTTATATAAGTAAAATAATAAAACTCTACCTCATTTCCGTTTGTTTCAGCATTACTATTCTGGCATTTCCCCTTTACAGTATGAAGTTGAAATGGCCTCACAGGTGGAGCAGTTAAACTAGCCTGACCTGTCTCTGATTATTCAAATTTAGAAAATGTAACCTCCCCTGAGTTCTTTGAAAATTAAGAGACTTATTTTTTAAATGTATTGATCCAGTTAACATTGGAAGGGTAACGGTTATACATTAAAAGAATGCTCTTTAAAGCAATTTTTAAAAATAAAATCTACTCTAAAATTGTGAATCTCATATTTCAGAGTGTTTTCTGGTGATCTGCTCAAAGTAATCAAGATTCTAAATTTTTATTTTTTTATTTTATTTTAATTCCATTTATATCCCGCCCTTCTCCGAAGACTCAGGGCGGCTTACAAGCTTAGCAGTAGCCTTCATTCTATGTATATGCCTGCTTATTAGGGCTTTCACACACACACACCCCAAGCGGCATTATTACAAAGTCAGCTTAATTGCCCCCAACAATCTGGGTCCTCATAAATAACTGAACTGTAGAATATATCCAAACACATAATCTTTAAACAATGGATCTTAAGTAATTTTAATTTGACCAAGTGTTAACGTATTATAAAATGCTAATGAATAGTTAAGGCTGTTCTAACTTTGGGAATGTTTCTTCCCAATCCTAGATTACTAAGCAGAAAAACAATCCACAGAGATCAGTTTCCAGTCTTTAATCTGTCAAAGAAAATAGCACTGCTGACTTTGAAGGATTGTTTTTTTTCCCCTGTGGGAGAAAGGAGGGCAAATAAAACTATAGGTTATCAACAACAAAAAGATTCCTGACGGTCTGGTGGAATAAGTTACAGTTTAAGCCTTAGAATAGGAACTACATTTCAGAAAATTCCAAAATAAAATGGAATTGAACCAAAATAGAGGGAATTCATAGCGTAACTTATTGAGAGAGAATATGAGATGGGAACACTTTACCCAATAATATATGGTTTTGGGTGTTCTTGGCAATATTCTCCCTGCGCTTATTTTATGCCATGATTTTATGAAGTCAAAAGAGGTTGGTTTGTTTATTGGTTCACGTTGTTTTAATCTTAGGAAATACTAACAGAATCACTGTGGAAAGGTTTTCTTTTTTTCTTTTTGGTAATCTGAAGAGCTCAGTTGTGCCTCTTCTGTTATATCATAGATGAAATGATAGACTTAATCTCCACCTAGGTAATAAACGTTTCACTGATATTGCATGTAATGCCACATATTTGCAAGGCTCAGATTGCAATTGTTAAAGTAAGTTTTAGCCTCTCTTGATTTCAGGAGAAATGTAGCAGTGATTGAAAAGATTGTATATGTTTCTGTGCTACTTTATTTAGGCAGAAGAAGAAGAGACTAAAGAACATTTGTTTGAGTCTTTACTGAGTGAGTGTCGGGATGCAATTCAAGCTGTTCGCGAAGAGCTGAAGCCAGATCAGGTGGGCCATAAAGTAGAAGGTTTGTGCATATATTTTTTTAAATTCCATTTATATCCCGCCCTTCTCCGAAGACTCAGGGCGGCTTACAAGCTTAGCAGTAGCCTTCATTCTATGTATATGCCTGCTTATTAGGGCTTTCACACACACCCCAAGCGGCATTATTACAAAGTCAGCTTAATTGCCCCCAACAATCTGGGTCCTCATTTTACCTACCTCGGAAGGATGGAAGGCTGAGTCAACCTTGAGCCTGGTGGGATGCGAACCTGCACTAATTGCAGGCAGCTGGTGTTACTTAAGGAGGCATTAGCCCACTGCTCCCCTTTGGCTAGAAAGGCAGGATATAAATAAAACCATTGCTGAGTCTACCTGAAGAATTATTTGATGGCAGGTCCTACAGGTATCCCACAGTTTTGATTGGATCCAAACATTCTTTTCTAAAATAAATTACACCTAATGTTTTGTTTCCTGCAGAAGCAGCGGGATCACTCTTTGGAAATAGACTCTGGAAAAGCCACTAATATTCAGTATCTACACAGGTAAGAGCCTTTCCAGAAATGCATACAAGGCTATTAGCAGCTCTGTATACATTCAAATGATTTTGAAAGGACTTTTAATAATAATGTGGTTTTTAATACTCTGCTTTCTAGTTACTTGACTTACATCAAGCTGTCTACAGCAATCAAGCGCAATGAGAGCATGGCAAAGGCGCTACAGAAGGCGCTCCTTCGTCAGCAGGGGCCCGAGGAAGATGGCAAGCGTGTTCCTCGACCTCAGGACTTGATACGCCTTTATGACATCATCTTACAGGTAATCATATAAGGAGTGCTTTAGTGGAGAGGAGGGGCTTATGGTTCCAGTTTTATCTCTTAGTAGGGGACTGCAAAGTATAGTAGATGGGGGAAAGGTGTGCCATTAAATTGGAGGTGTAGATCAGAGAGGGTGTGCAAATTGGTAGCATCAGAACTTATTTCTCCATTAAAAATACACTGGAGAAGTATTGAAAATAAAGAGGTTTTCTGAAATTTTTGTGACTACTAAATATAATAAGCGTATGCCTTATTTTTAAGAATCACACAGACAGTTGTTTCCTAAATAATTTTAAAGACTGAGTGGCTTTGCATACCTTCATCCCGGGTCTATTCAGATATTCCACCTCTTTCTATGGGGGGTGAACTATTACCCCCCGTAGATAGGGCTTGCAACTTGGGAGTCCTCCTAGATTCACGGCTCACCTTGCTCCTTTCGCCGCGAGCTAAAAACATACTTTTTTGAACAAGCTGGCCTGGCCTGATGGGGGACTGGGGGGGTTGTTATTGTTATTTTATTGGGGTTTTAAGATGTATTAATTGTTTTTAGTATATGGGCATGTATTTAATTATTTTTTAACTTTTGTAATCCTGTATTTTTATCCTTGCCCTGTTCACCGCCCTGAGTCCTTCGGGAGAAGGGCGGTATAGAAATATTATTAAATTAAATTAAAATTAAATTAAATTAATAATTACAGGTTATTTTTTTGGACAGAGTGTAAAGGGTGTTAACCTTGAAACAAAATTACAGTGTTTAAAAAATACTGTATTTAAAAAATACTCTGGTCATTTCTGTACTATTGTATCAGTTTATAATAATGCTCATTGAAGTAAATGAAATTATTTTTTCACCACTGTCAAATTTATTTCATTGGATAAATATACTGTTAGTGCTTATTTACATTCAAGGGCTTTTTTTTTTTTTGGTCTTCCCATTTTGATCACACTGAAGAATCTGGCAGAATTGCAACAACTTCCTGGCCTAGAAGAAGATAAAAGCTACCTGAAGGAAATAGGAATAAAGACCTTGGTGTATAAGGCTTACCGGTAATTCCCAAACAAACAAAGTTACTTGTTCAGTCACAGTTAAGCAATCACAGTCATATAGTGGCTTGGATCCGAACAATACTGTAATGAGTGGCAAGATAAAAGATATTTGTGATATTCCGTGAATGTTTGTCACAGTGCTAGAAGATAGCTCTGCTAATTTTCATTGCCCTGGAGGTGTCATTACAATACATGTACCATAAATAAGGAAGACAGAGATTCCAGATCATAAAAAAGGAATTTCATAGAAATATATACAAGTATGAAAAACTCTGAATTTCGAGCCACTTTTCTCATTCTGATTTCTTTTTCTAAGCCAGAATTATATGACTTGAAAAGTCCTTTGGCTATTATAATGGATCCAAGATGGAGAACTGAGGAGATAGCAGGACAAGAAACCTAGTAGTGAGTTCAGAATTATAGGAAATGTCCCAATTATTTCTGTAGAAACAACCATTTCATTGTCTCTCCCCTTCCTTGACATAGTTCCTCCAGGCAGTTCAGAGAACAGAATGTAAAGTGGAAAAGACTGGATGTGAATAGTTTCAAGAAAATTGTGCTACTTGAGTTAATTGAGCCATAATTTACCAATCTACTTGGTATGGTCTTTTGTTCCTCCTAGGTGCTTTTTCATTGCACAATCATATGTCCTGGTGAAAAAATGGAGTGAAGCTCTTGTTTTGTATGATCGAGTGCTGAAATATGCTACTGAAGTTCAGGCTCAAGCTGGGACTAACAAAAACAATTTAAAGGTAGGAAACCAATTATGAAGTCTGCATTAATATAGTTTTAAAGTGATGTAATAGAGGGCATACAAATAATATAACAACAACAACAATAAAAAGCTGGAGGGGACCTTGGAGGTCTTCTAGTCCAACCCCCTGCTCAGGCAGGAAACCCTATACCATTTCAGACAAATGGTTGTCCAGTCTCTTCTTAAAAACTTCCAGTGTTGAAGTATTCACAACTTCTGGAGGCAGGTTGTTCCACTGATTAATTGTTCTGACAGTCAGGTAATTTCTCCTTGGTTCTAGGTTGCTTCTCTCCTTGACTAGTTTCCATCCGTTGCTTCTTGTCCTGCCTTCAGGTGCTTTGGAGAATAGCTTGACTCCCTCTTCTTTGTGGCAGCCTCTGAGATATTGGAACACTGCTATCATGTCACCCCTAGTCCTCTTCATTAAATTAGACATACCCAATTCCAGCAACCATTCTTTATATGTCTTAGCCTCCAATCCCCTAATCATATTTGTTGCTCTTCACTGTACTCTTTCTAGAGTCTCAACATCTTTTTTAAATTGATTATATTCTGCTAACTGTAATATGTAGTTCTGATTCATTTGTTGAAACAAATAATGACTGATTTGCCTATATAAAATCAAATCATTTGGGTTTGTCTCTAATTAGACAATGTACTTGTGTGTGTGTGTGTGTGAGAGAGAGAGAGAGAGAGAGAATGAGAGAGTAGTTAGTATACCACATATATATGGCAACACAAAATGGCATATGTGTTCAATATTCCTGTCTTTTTATTTTCCCAACAATGAAAAGATACATTAGCAAATCTAGTTCTGGGGAAAAATGAAAATGAAGGAAAGATGAAACTAATAAGTATATGTCTTTTGTGGAATTGGTCTGAATTATATAGGAGCTACCTGATGTTGAGGATCTGATTACTCAAGTAAATGCAGAAAAATACTCCTTGCAAGCAGCTGCCATATTAGGTGAGTGTGGCTTTCCAAACTCCCACATACACAGTATTCATGGGGAAATGCTTTCAAGATTCCAGAGGCAAGGTGTCCCAACACTTCAGAATGGAAGGCAGGAGTGACTATGAAGGACTTCACTTTTTTTACATGTAGTTGTATAAAGCCTTTTCCCTTTGACTTTTTAAAGACAATATTGGTTCATAATCTGTTCATCTGTTGCTTTGCTGCATATTCTGTCCATTTCTGTTCATCCTTTCGCATCTAAAACTCCTCCTTTCTAACCAGAATTCTGCCACCAAGACAATTAATTTCTGATATTCTTCAGGGTCATAAGTACCTCAGACTGAAGGCAAGCTCTTTTTGAAGTCTGACCTTTTCAATCCTCTAATATGTTGCGCCCTGTAAATTTCACCGTCAGCCATTCAGAAATTCTGTTTACTCAAATAGGTTGTTTTTTTACTTTGATGCCAATAGCTTTTTCTCTATAACTTTCCTTTTATCTAAATTAGCATAAGCCTATGCACCTCTTAACATAAGTATGTACAACATACTCAGCCCTGTGTCAGACTTAAATTGTAACCATCCATTCCTTGACCCTTCTCTATAATGTTATACTGTATAGTCTGTCTGTCTGTCTGTCTAATTTATATGTCCACCTATCTCACAAGAAGCAACCCTGTGTGACATACAACAATATTAAGGAGTGGTTATACAGTTAGATTTCAAATCAAGACAGGGTAAAAATGGGTATCATTACATCATTCACATTTTAAGGAGAAAGATTAAATATAAGCGTTATATAGATAATTTCATTGATTCACACTTTAAAATGTAGCCTTGTTCTGGTTTAATTCCTAATAAATACATTTTCCTCAAGTATTACCTCTGATTCTTTCAGATGCCAGTGACATTCATGAGGCAGAATCTCCATCCCAGGTCAAAGATGGCAAGGTAAGCTACTTTCTGTATAAGCAAAAAAGCACAATTTCAGAAGAAGCCTAATTTCTTTCTTATGTTATAGTGCATCAACATATAATTTTAATTATGTATATTAGAAATAGGATGACAGAAATCTGTAATTGTTCCTGTTTATTTAGAAAGGTTTCTGGTTTGTTTATTTTTTTGGCATGGTAAGATATGAAAGAATGAGTTTGATGGAAAAGAGGCTCAAGAGAAATCAAGAAGGAAGAACATTCAGAAGAAGGCAACATAATGCCTCCTTAATTATGCTGCTTTGTTTTTGCAAAGTTAACATTACAGAAATGAAGAAGTAAAAAAATACCCAGAAATGTAGAAAACATTCCTAAACATTAGAGACATCCATGTTTCATGATACGAATCACGAGAGTGTTCTATCTCTGCATTTTCTTTCCTATGCATAGCATAATTTCAGAGAAAAGATTTACAGCATGAGCTTAGCAAAAATCTAAGAGATTTTTTGAAAATTGAAGATTTAGGCACATGATATTATAAAAATACTGCATGCAGTGGCTTTTCTATTTTTCCTTTAAGCTAATTGAAGCTGGGGGCAGTCTTGATCAAGACTACTATATGGGGCATGGGAGACTGAAGTTTTCCATCTCCCAGCAATTTCGTTGTGGGGGAGGATGCGCAAGAGAATGGTGCCATGTAGGTTGGCAGGTGCAAAGGGGGCTTGGACAGAGTTATGAAGGTGCATGGGGGTGTGCAAGGGGTATGCCAGTAGCGGGTGCAACACAAAAACAAAGGGGCAAAGGTGTGTGTGTGTAGGTGGGGAAGACTTACCGTATATACTTGAGTATAAGCCGAATTTTTCAGCCCACTTTTTGGGCTGAAAAATCCACTTCGGCTTATACTCCAGTGAACCAAAAAAAAACCTTACCGAGGACTTGCGCGCGTGACTTGTGTGTGTGTCAGACCCGCAGGAATGGCTAGTAAAGGTGGTGGCAGTCCAGCATTTGCGTTTCTCTGTGTGTCAAGCCCCGTGGGCCCGACACACAGGAGGGGGGGGGACGCCGCTTCCTTACCAGCCATTCCCGTGGGTCTGACACACGCACGCATGCATGAGGGGGGGAAACACTGGACTGCCTGCCAGCTCTGCAAGCCTTTGCTGCCCCTTCTCTCCGCTGCCTGGCCTGAACAGAGGAGCCGAAGGGAGCAGCTCTGCAAGCCCCGCCGCCCCCTTCTCTCAGCTTCCTGGCAGCACATCCCGCAGGGGAGGTCTGCTAGGGAGGTGGCAGTCCGGCGTTGTTTCCCCCTTCGTGCGTGTGTGTGTGTGTGTCAGACCCGCAGGAATGGCTAGTAAAGGTGGCGGCAGTCCGGCATTTGCGTTTCTCTGTGTGTCAAGCCCCGTGGGCCCGACACACAGGAGGGGGGGACGCCGCTTCCTTACTAGCCATTCCCGTGGGTCTGACACACGCACGCATGCATGAGGGGGGGAAACGCTGGACTGCCTGCCAGCTCTGCAAGCCCCGCCGCCCCCTTCTCTCAGCTTCCTGGCAGCACGTCCCGCAGGGGAGGTCTGCTAGGGAGGTGGCAGTCCGGCGTTGTTTCCCCCCTCGTGCGTGTCTGTGTGTGTGTGTGTCAGACCCGCAGGAATGGCTAGTAAAGGTGGCGGCAGTCTGGCATTTGCGTTTCTCTGTGTGTCAAGCCCCGTGGGCCCGACACACAGGAGGGGGGGACGCCGCTTCCTTACCAGCCATTCCCGCGGGGCTTGCAGAGCTGCTCCCTTCGGCTCCTCTGTTCAGGCCAGGCAGCGGAGAGAAGGGGCAGCAAAGGCTTGCAGAGCTGGCAGGCAGTCCAGCGTTTCCCCCCCTCATGCATGCGTGCGTGTGTCAGACCCATGGGAATGGCTGGTAAGGAAGCGGCGTCCCCCCCCTCCTGTGTGTCGGGCCCACGGGGCTTGACACAGAGAAACGCAAATGCCGGACTGCCGCCACCTTTACTAGCCATTCCTGCGGGTCTGACACACACACACACGCACGAGGGGGGAAACAACGCCGGACTGCCACCTCCCTAGCAGACCTCCCCTGCGGGATGTGCTGCCAGGAAGCTGAGAGAAGGGGGTGACAGAGGCTGGATCCCCCGAAAGAAGTCTCCGCTGAGACGAGAGAATGAGGCGGTGGAGTGCTCCGCCAAGTATGGGGCAGTGGAGGCTTGCTGCCCATTCTTTCGGCGGAGACTTCTTTCGGGGGGATCCAGCCTCTGCCACGCCGCACCGCGCCAACAGCAAGCCACCCCCCATTCTCTCAGCGGCTTGCTGCCCCATTCTCTCATCTCGGCAGAGCCCAGCTGAGAAAAGGGGGCGACAGAGGCTGGATCCCCCGAAAGAAGTCTCCACCGAGATGAGAGAACGGGGTGGCAAGCCGCCGAGAGAATGGGGCGGTGGAGTGCTCCGCCGAGAGAATGGGGCGGCTTGCTGTTTTCTCGGTGCAGCACGGCAGAGGCTGGATCTCCCGAAAGATGTCTCTGCTGAGATGAGAGAACGGGGTGGCAAGCTGCCGAGAGAACGGGGCGGTGGAGCGCTCCGCTGAGAGAATGGGGTGGTGGAGGCTTGCCGCCCATTCTCTCGGCAGAGACTTCTTTCGCGAGATCCAGCCTCTGCCGTGCTGCACCGAGAGAACAGCAAGCCGCCCCATTCTCTCAGTGGAGTACTCCACAGCCCCATTCTCTCGGCGGCTTGCCACCCCGTTCTCTCATCTCAGCAGAGACGTCTTTCGGGGGATCCAGCCTCCAGCTGCTGCATTTCCCAGCCTCGGCTTATACTTGAGTCAATAACTTTTTCCAGTTTTTTGGGGTAAAATTAGGGGTCTCGGCTTATGCTCGAGTCGGCTTATACTCAAGTATATATGGTAATTGCAACTTTCCCTTCAAGCTTTCCCACTGACTTTATAGGGAAGCCGGTAAGGAGGGTTGCAAATGGCAATCGTGATTGTGGGGCGCTTGTAAGTGCAAAAGAGTTACCAAGCACTCAAATCACAATCACGTGTTTGCCAGGCTACTAGGATGGCTGGAGGTCCGAGGACCAGTCATAACCATCATTCGTTCGGTGCCTTTGCAACTTGGAATGATGCTGAACAAATGGTCATAAATTGGGCACCACCTTAATCAGAATTGGGTTTGTTCTCATTTAAAAAAAGAGCAGCTTTGTGGTAGTATTAAATGTATCATATTGCTTATTCCTAATATTAACCGGGTATTAGAAAAGCTTTATATTTACATTTGCTAGCATAATATTTCCACGGTAGATTTAGATAGTTTTCTGAGGCTTCCTCAGCAATTATTCATATATCCATATTTCAAGGAACTTCATTTCCTTGAATGCATTATCCAGAAAGTGTAAATATTAAATTTCTGTCATTAGACTAGACCTGGGTTTTCCAGCAGTGGCAAGTTCCAGACGTATGGATTTCAACTCTCAGAATTCTCAACTGTAGCCATGCTGGCTGGGGAGTTTAGGAAGTTGAAGTTCATTTATTAGGGAAATGTACAGATTGAGAAACTTTAAACTAGAATGTCAAGTAGCAGACATTGTCCAAATAAACTAATTTTTGTTTCTGTTTACCTCTCTTTTATATCAAGCCACTTTCTGAACGATTTGAGGTTTTCTGCTTGGATCCTTCTCTTGTCAGCAAGCAAGCAAGTCTGGTGCATTTCCCTCCAGAATTCCAGCCAATTCCATGCAAACCTTTATTTTTTGATCTGGCTCTCAACCACGTCACTTTCCCACCCCTGGAAGATAAAGTAGAGCAGAAAGCAAAGAGTGGTCTTACAGGATATATCAAAGGCATCTTTGGATTCCGGAGTTAACCGGGGCTCTTTTCAAGGAGAATGTTTCCTTTGTATTGGAAAATCTGCAACAGGTTCAGACCTTATCTGCTTGAGTCTAAAATCCACATGGGAGGTTTTCAATATTTTTCCAGTATTCTGTCTGTCCATCTGATTAATTAGAAACATTTCAATCTGAGAACATAAAAAATGTGCTCCGTCTCCAGCCTTATCTCACACTGAAGAAAACACCTGGGGTCTGAATTCACTCACGTCTAGTGCCTCAGGCAGGAATAAGTATCCATTTTGTAAGGGTCATTTCTTTTTGTGGCTGATACCACAAATTTAATTTTTAAAAAGCTAACTCAGTCGTCTGGACAAGACACAGCAGAGGGAAACCAAAGGCACAGATTTTTATAGGATTGAACTGCTTCAACCAGAATCTGAAAACTCAGTTAAATTGATCCTTATACTGCCTGCTGGGTTTAATTTTCACTTCTAGCTATGGATTGAAGATCAGAGTTGATAGTTGATAATCCTTATAGTAGATTATACTACAGGTTTTAAAAAATATCCTTATATAATCTTTCCTTTCAAAGGCACCACTTCTCAGGTTCTTAGAGGATCTCCTTTGGACTCTAAAGAGCCTCATTTCAGAAAGTTATTCTCTATTTTTGCATTAATAGCCCCTTTGGTTTTATTTTTCCTCATTCAGTTTATCTGAATTGGCAAATTGGAGAGAGTGCTTATTTTGTATTTTCCACCCTTTCTGAAAATTACACATGGTAGTTTTAAATAGTCCACTTTGTGAAAAATTAATAAATGAAGCCACTGGAATCTTAAGCAATAAAGATTTTAGTCAGATATTATGGGGCACTTTTTGTGAGAGCATTTACATGTGCTGTAAGAATTCCAATATCTTAATATCTTTTCCCAAAATAAAACAGAAAAATATCTAGATACATCTTTTAAACGTGTTCTGTTTCCATGAGCTATATTATTAGTCTTAAAAGTAATTACCGGTAGTTAGTCTGAAATATTACTTGGATCAGCTAATGTTTAGCTATCTTTTTAGTATTCATACAGCGCTACATTTTTGTCATGCTCCATTCCAGTTTTGCTCTGCTGCTTCTTCGCTTTGTTAAAAACAGTATTAAAATTGGATTATTCAGTTAAGAATGTTCCACAAAAACAGTTTCTCGAGCATTGTGCTAATACACTAGAGAATTATAATTTCCAAACCAAATTGGGTGTAATTATACCAGAATTATTGGAACTGTTTATCTTGTATGAAAAGCTATCACCATTCTCGTTAGGACTTAATTGTGCCACTTCTGTTTTAAAATATGTGTGTGAAATGGAGCCTCTGGTCTGTTGGACGAGTAGAATTTTATAGAAAAAACTTATTGTGGAGGAAAAAGGAAGCAAAAAATATTTTTTACTGTATCAAGTGATTAAATCTGAGATTGAGATGGGGTGTGATAAACTGATAATTTGTCAGTTCTCCTAAAAACTTAAATGGAAATAACAGATTTGACCCAAGTAACTATGGCCCAGTATCATTTTTGGCAATACATCTGTTAGGGTTTTGTTTTGTTTTTTGGTGGATTGTATTTTGATTCAAACTTCCTGTCCTGTTTTTTAATTAAATCCAAGAATTGTATTCTTAAAGGTGCAATCCAATTACTTTTTGTTTACCTCCCACCTCCATTTGTTTACCTCCTAGTACTCCATTTGTCTCTGCTGCCTTAATTAGTTACAAAATATTTGTTAAGATGTAGCACAAAGTATACTAGAAAGATAGAAAAGAAACTTCCAAACAATAAAGACATATTCTTGCTACAACCCAGTTTTAAACAATTTAAACGGTTCAACTGCATGCTCAGCTTTAATTTGAAGTTTCCTTACTGGAACATTTGAACACCTTTGCGAGTAGTGGATTTTTCCCAGAGAAGTAAACATATGACTGGATTGTTACAATAAAAATGTTTACAGTTACCACGGATGTTGACACCATCCACACCATCCCCGGCCACATAGCACTCCTCATTAGCACATTGTAGTATGTTATTTCATGTACCTGCCAATAATAGATTGAATCTGGTGTTCTTGAAATATCTGGAATTTTTCCTCGGTGCCTTACATTTGTTGAAGGTCTTCTGCAGGTAGTCCTTGACTTACAACCACAATGGAGCCCAAAATTTCTGTTGCTAAGTGAGAAAGTTGTTAAATTTGCCCAATTTTATAACCCTTCTTGCCACAGTGGTTAAGTGAATAACTGCAGTTCTTAAGTTAGTAACACAGTTCTAAAGTGAATTTGGCTTCCCCATTAACTTTGCTTATCAGGTACAAAAGATGACCCCAGAACACTGCAACTATCATCAATATGTGCCAGTTGCCAAGTGTGAATTTTGATCATGTGACCATGGGGATACTACAACAGTGATAAGTGTGTAAAATGATCATAGGTCACTTTTTTTTCAGTGCTGTTATAACTTCAAGGTGTCACTAAACAAAAAATGGTAAGTCAACTTCCTGTATTTAATTGTCCTGAACTAATATGCTTGCTTACAAGTCCTCACTATAAACCATCTAAGCTCTGTATATATGTAGTGATGAAGAAATGAGGGTTTTTAATGTAGTCTTGTTGAAGGTTGGGATTGGGGGCAGGAAGACTCTCCCAACAGCAATTAACACCCAGAAAGGCAACAATCCTATTTATTTGAACATACCACAGTATGAAAGAAAAAAGGGTTACTGTAAAGTGCTCAAAAACCCACATAATAATAAATACTAGAGATTCTATGGAGGAACTACAAGTGTAATAAAAGATTTTGTAAAATTATTGATTTTTCCATTGGAAGCTGCAGCTTTACATCCTTCCAGATAATAGTGGATTCTAGAATTATATGCATTTTTCAGAATTAAATTACTGAATTTGGTCAACAAGCAAATTCCTGGAAATCATAAATTTACTTGCACATCCAGGGTGGCAAATTGAAGTTCAGCTTTTGATATAAAATCTCTTCAGTGAAATGTAATCAAAATAATGTCCATGTATACAAATCCTTAGTTGCTAAAATAAACTATTAGCAGGTTGCGTGTGTATGTTAAACAGAATGGGGGAGGGTATCAAGCCCTGGGGCACACCACAGTGGAGCAACTCTAGGCCAGACTTCTGCATTCAACCTTTGCTTCTGCTTAAAGCAGACAGGAAGAACCAGGGAGGTCGATCTTCACAATCAATGCTTCTTTTTAAGAGGGGAGATTGCCACCAGCCTTGAAAGAAGCACCGGTTCACCCAGTTCTCAATGGGTATGCATTTGGCACACAGACAACAATATCTATTATCTCCTTTATGAAGAAGGTTGTAAAGAACAGGGCAGCAATTAAAGAAGTAAATTAATTGGACCGGTAAAGGTAAAGGTTCCCCCGCACATGTGTGCTAGTCGTTTCCGACTCTAGGGGCTGGTGCTCATCTCCGTTTCAAAGCCGAAGAGCCAGCGCTTGTCCGAGGACGTCTCCGTGGTCATGTGGCCGGCATGACTAGACACCAAAGGCGCACGGAACACTGTTACCTTCCCACCATAGTGGTCCCTATTTTTCTTCTTGCATTTTTACGTGCTTTCGAGCTGCTATGTTGGCAGAAGCTGGGACGAGTAACAGGCGCTCACTGTTACGCGGCACTCGGGATTCGACCCGCCAAACTGCCGACCATTAGCGGGACTAAAATCACACTGATTGCCCTCATAGGTACTTTAGGAAAGTATAGGCCAGGGGTCGGCAACCTGAAAAAGGAAAAGAGCCACTGGGAACCGGTTCCATCACACATAAAAAAAGTGGGAGCTGTGTGCGTGCATCCATGCATGCGCATGCGCAAAAAATGTTTTGCACATGCGCAAAATGGGTTTTTGCGCAGGCGCGTGCAGTTGCCATTTTTTGTGTGTGATGGAACCGGTTCCCGGTTGTGCGACGGCGACGGCCCGTTTGCAGAGCTACCGCCTTCGGCAGCCTGCAAACATGCCGCGACAGCTTTCCCAAAGAGGGGCGCCGCTGCCCGTTCGCGCGGAGGTGCGCGTGCACCTCTCCAAAGGTTTGGGGAGGTGCACGCACACCTCCGCTCGTTCGGAGAGGTGCGTGCGCACCTCTCGGAATGGGAAGCGGCGCCGCTTGTTGGGAAAGCTGCCGCGGCCCGTTTGCAGAGCTGCCGCTTTCGGCAGTCTGCAAACGTGCCACGGCAGCTTTCCCAAAGAGCGGCGCCGCTGCCCGTTCGCGCGGAGGTGCGCGTGCACCTCTCCAAAGGTTTGGGGAGGTGCGCGCGCACCTCCGCTCGTCCGGAGAGGTGCGCGCGCACCTCTTGGAATGGGAAGCGGCGCCGCTTGTTGGGAAAGCTGCCGCGGCCCGTTTGCAGAGCTGCCGCTTTCGGCAGTCTGCAAGCGTGCCGCGGCAGCTTTCCCAAAGAGCGGCGCCGCCGCCCGTTCGCACGGAAGTGCGCGTGCACCTCTTCAAAGGTTTGGGGAGGTGCGCGCACCTCCACCCATTCGGAGAGGTGCACGGGCACCTCTCCAAACGGGCGGTGCCACTCTCCATTTGGAGAGGTGCACGTGCACCACTGCCCGTTCGAAGAGGTGCGCGCGCACCGGGCGTCTGGGAGCCGCAGGAGACAGCTCAAAGAGCCGCATGTGGCTCCGGAGCCGCAGGTTGCCGACCCGTGGTATAGGCCAAGCATAGCATCCTTCAAGCTGCCTATAGGGCAACAAATTGGAAGGATTGATTTGTGATAAGTTTCACTTGATAGAGAGCCTCTAGCCTAGACAAATATGAAACACTCTTTCAAACTTCAAAACTTACTGAGTGCAGAATGTCAATCTAAAATATTTCAGATAAAAACATGGAATCTAGTTGCTAACAAAACTGCCTGAGTCTATTCTAAACATTTTAGTTGTGCCATGTTATTTCCAGGGGTGGTGGTGGTGGTGATGGGTCTCTTTTTCATCTGTAGTTTAGTAATAAAGCATAGATTCTGATCCTGATTTAAAATATGAACAGCAAGTTCAGCAAGCGGATATTTAAAGAGATATAAACTTTTTAACGTTTACTGCTTGAAGCATCATTCTTAATGAAAAGTGTGTTTTTTGACATCTTCCATGAGTCTTCCGTTCGGTTTTAGAACAGCATCATTACTCACTGCATAGTTCATCTTAACTGTAGTTTTAAATCACTTTTAAAAGTAGCTGTTTTAATAATAAATAACTGATAGTCCAGGGATCTGCAACCTTGACAACTTTAAGACTTGTGGACTTCAGCTCCCAGAATTCCTCAGCCGGCTGAGGAATTCTGGGAGCTGAAGCCCACAAGTCTTAAAGTTGTCAAGGTTGCAGATCCCTGGACTAGGCTATGGTGGTCTGGTTCACACATCACACTAAATGTTAAGAGAAATTAAATGGAACAAAACATCAAATAGCTGGAATGCTGAAAATTCAGCAGGCTATATTTTAGGATAAAATTGCAATAGAATCATCTCCTCGGAGTCAAAACTGATATACCACAAAGTCAAACCTGGAAAGCCTGTTTGCTGTGTTGTTATAATTAGAGGCTTACATTTCATTGTGCTTTTTTCCCTGTAAATAATGTTGAGATAAAAGGCTGGATAAATAATTAGCCCTTAGCCCTATTTATATAGCTTTAGTAAATTGGAGGTGTTCTTGTCTCTTCAGATGGCATTTCATACCAAATTATACCTACTGTATTCAGCTTGAATGCATTGCAATGTCTCATCCTGTTTGGTGTTGGTTATTTAGCTTGGATTAACTAAAATATGCTTCCTACACAATTAAAAGGATACATCAGGAAATTCAGCTTTCTCTGACATTTCTGAGAGCAGCTTAGAGATAATTGCCTACTAGCTACTTGTCTTTTATTTCATATAACAGATAGTCATCCTAGTATTAAGATCTAGCTGAGAAAAAAATAATTTATCCCCTCTTGTCCACTTTACTGGAATAATAGTATATCTGTCAATCACAGATACCATTAATAGCAAAGTAATACATATCCAGTTCTGAATACTTTCTCTGCTCCTTATATTAGCTTTTGCTAGATAGCCTAGATAATATAGAGAGAATCTGAACTCTCCATATTTCCATTTAGAAGTGTGGGAGGGATACATATACAGTACTTTGTATATAATAAGACTAGCCCATAATATTTTGCTGCCTCGGCTAAAGAATAAGATGGTTCTCTGTCCTATTCTATGTCTCAGAGTTAAGTTTCTCGGTATTTTTTTCACTGCTAACATTGCAATTTGACCCTTCATGGCACCCTTTCTTTGCCTCATCTATGTGGTGAACTGACTCTAGATTTCAACCCAACAAAGAGTTGATTCTCCCACTTTGAGTTTATATGGCACCTTCCATAAATGAATTAATAGTGTGCATTCCTCTTTAATCTAATTTCCCTTCAGACTTCTCTCTCCCTTTCTTCTCTCAGTTTTGGTATCCATGAAAGGTTCCTGAAGTTTCACACCAAACAGGAAGGAAAGGCCTGCACAAAACCTAAATTTCTTCTTAACTGAATTAAAACTAATGATGTGCAATTCATCAATACATAATTAATTAATTTGCCTCTTCAGTGGAATTAAAAATGGCACTTTGGCAGGCACTTGTGTAAAACTCAGATGCCAAAGTAAACTTTTTTGTAGGGATTGCATTCCACAGAAAGAAGAAGAAGAAGAAGAAGAAGAAGAAGAAGAAGAAGAAGAAGAAGAAGAAGAAGAAGAAGAAGAAGAAGAAGAAGAAGAAGAAGAAGAAGAAGAAGAAGAAGAAGAAGAAGAAGAAGAAGAAGAAGAAGAAGAAGAAGAAGAAGAAGAAGAAGAAGAAGTAGTTGGAAGGGACCTTGGCAGTTATCTAGTCCAACCCTCTGCTCAGGCAGGAAACGCTATACCATTTCAGGTAAATGGCTGTCCAGTCTCCTCTTAAAAACTTCCAGTGTTGGAGCATTCACCACTTCTGGAGGCCGGTTGTTCCACTGGTTAATTGTTGTAACTGTCAGGAAGTTTCTCCTTAGTTCTAGGTTGCTTCTCTCCTTGACTAGTTTCCATCCGTTGCTTCTTCTCCTGCTTTCAGGTGCTTTGGAGAATAGCTTGACTCCCTCTTCTTTGTGGCAGCCCCTGAGATATTGGAACACTGCTATCATGTCACCCCTAGTCCTTCTCTTCGTTAAACTACACATACCCAAATCCAGCAGCCGTTCCTTATATGTTTCAGCCTCCAGTCCCCCAATCATCTTTGTTGCCCTTCTCTGTACTCTTTCTAGAGTCTCAACATCTTTTTTACATCATGGTGACCAAAAATGGATGCAGTATTCCAGGTGTGGCCTTACCAAGGCATTGTAAAGTGGTATGAGTACTTCACGTGATCTTGATTCTATCACTCTGTTAATGCAGCCTAGCACTGTGTTGGCTTTTTTGGCAGCTGCAGCACACTGCTGGCTCATATTGAAGTGATTGTCTACTAGGACTGCGAGATCCCTCTCACAGTTACTACTATTGAGCAAGGTACCACCTATACTATACCTGTGCATTTGATTTTTCCTGCCTAAGTGTAGAACCTTACTTTTTTCACCATTGAATTTCATTTTGTTTCATAGCGCCCAGTATTCGAGTCTGTCCAGATCCTCCTGTATTTTAAGCCTATCTTGTGGAATATTGGCTGTTCCTGCCAGCTTGGAGTCGTCTGGAAATTTGATGAGTTCCCCATCTATTCCCCTCATCTAAATCGTTGATGAAGATGTTGAAGAGCACTGGGCTCAGAACAGAGCCCTGGGGCACCCCACTACACACTTCCTTCCATGTAGATGCAGTTCCATTGACGACCACATGCTGAGTACGGCCTGTCAGCCAGCTACGAATCCATCTGGTGGTGATGCTATCTAACCCACATTTTTCTATCTTATCAAGTAGTAGGTTGTGATCTACTTTATCAAATGCCTTACTGAAGTCCAAGTAAATTATATCTACAGCATTCCTCTGGTCCACTAATTTTGTCACTTGGTCAAAGAATGCAATAAGGTTTGTCTGGCATAATCTGTTTTTGACAAACCCATGTTGACTTTTACTGATGACTTTGTTTGCATCAAGGTGTTCGCTGATTTGTTGTTTGATTATCTTTTCCAGAATCTTCCCAGGTATTGAGGTCAGGCTGATAGGTCTGTAGTTTCCTGGATCTATTTTTTTCCCTTTTTTGAAGATGGGAACTACATCAGCTCTCTTCCAGTCCTCTGGTAGTTCCCCAGTGCTCCAGGATCTTTGAAAAATATAGTTCAGTGGTTCTGAGATCACGTCTGCCACTTCCTTGTTAATTTATTGCAGGTCCACATTAAAACAGAAAGTTTGCCTGTCTGTGTCTATCTGTCTGTTGCATATGTAGGGCCTGAGTTCATTTTCACTGCTGCTTTCCAGAAAAAAAGGATTCCTCTCAAGTTGGAATAATCAGGAGATGTGAAGACTGCCATTGGAATTTCTCAACACTTGTCCTGCTCTCTCCCTTTCTATTATTTTTACAGTTTTGACATTTGTTCTGGTGTACAAATGTCATGAGGGATGTTCTGCCACCCCACCCCACCTCACCCCACCCCACCTGGGGAAAAGCCCTGCGCCACTTGGGTCAACAGAGGATTGTAGCACTAATTATAGAATGCAACCACCTTCCTTAATTATTTTTTCAAGTAATAAAGTCAGGAAAACAGATTGTATGGAAAAGTACAAATGAGCAATATATGCCATACAACATGCCCAAACCTCCCCTAAATACATGTAATAGGATGGTTTGTTTTATTTTTATTACAGTTATGTCCTGCCTTTCCCCTGGGGACTGAAAGTAACACCCAGATGGGACACCTTCCATTTTAACCTCCACAACAAATCCTCATAAGACAGGCTAGGTTGAGAGGCTGCAATGGGCAAAAGTTACTCAGAGAACACCTTAGACCAATGGAGGGTTTCTGTTCCTTTGTTTTGCCCACCATTAGTCTTAAATTTTCATGCTTAAAATGTTTGTGCTCACCAGATACATAATTGATTGGTCCAGTTTGGCCTAGTGGTTAAGGCACCAGGTCGGAAAGCAGGAGACCATGAATTCAGGTCCCACCTTAGGCATAAAAGCCAGCTGGGTGACATAGAGCCAGTCACTCATTCTCAGCCCATCCTACCTCAAAGGGTTATTACTGTGAGGAAAATAGGAGGAGGAAGGTGGTGTTGGATGTTTGCTGCCTTGAATTTTTTGTAAAAATAATACAGGTGGGATACCAAATCAGTAAGTAAATAAATATCTCTGTGACGATTAAGCCAGAAGTGCATAGATTCATAGAGGTAATCACTGTTCCTAAGCCCAACTTACCTCACAAGGTGGTGGTTGTGGAGAAAACAGGAGGAAGCCATATTAGTAATGTTTGCCACTTTGAGTTACTTATAAAGAAATAAAGGCAGGATAAAAATTAAATAAATCAAAACTGTCAACCATTAATTGAATGCTCCTGCTCTAAACCTAACCCATTTAATGGGAATAAAGGTATGAAGCAAATTAAATAAGTGGGCAAAAATCAAATTGTGTACAAAATTCACTGGCGGGCAAAAACGTTTTGGTGAGGAAAAAAGAAACAACCCAGTTTAGGTGTAAACAAGATCCCAACCAAGCCTCTCGATGACTTCACCACACTAGTTCTTACTCAGTGCAGAAAAAGCCTTGCCAGGGCACGCCCATGGAGGCACTGAGGCTGGGCCTGCTCCTTTTGGTTCTGAAGAATTAGAACGGAAGAAAAATATGTGGCTCACATCCAACGTGTACCTATATTTTTTCCCTGTGTCTACACACAACAGCACCTTCTCTTTGTTGTTTTAGAGAGGGTAAATCACTAGGCATTAAAGACCTTACTCAAAGGGTAGAGCTAGGAGGGTGCAACTGAGGAAAATAAATCATGTTAATATGTCACCAAAGTGTCACGATAAAGTTGAATCTTAGATTAATTTACTTGAGAATAAGCAATGACAAACACGGATGGCCTGATTTCTGAATAATACAAAATACGTGATTGAGCTGCAAACAGGCTTGATTTTGACGGAAGGAAATGGAAATTCTAACTTGGGTATTAAGCATCTGCCTTGTTAAAGGGTGTTGGTAAGTTTCACCTCCTTTCTCTTTGTTTCTGTTTTGTCGCTCTCATATGGCTCAAAGACAGAGAGATGGAAAGGGTTTGTTGTAATCAATTATTCTTGTGCCTGCTAGATTTGTGGATCAATTGTTGCTCCTTATCCCTCCAAAATCCCTCTGGGTTAGTTTTCTCATATTTTGGTAGTGGCAGTGTATGTTGGTGTGTGCACGCGCACTTATTCTCACTGTTTTGTGCTGATGAATCTTATTTAAGCCAAGAGGGGACCATAAAGTCAAAGAAGAACAGAGATTATTTCTACCTTGGTTGAATCATAATTTTACTTATCTTGCTGCATATCTTGCACTTTCCGATCCCTATTAACTAATGAACTGATAAAGCATTTATTGAACATTTAGATTTTCTTCTTTGTTAAAAGCCCTCACTTTTTAAAGTTATTTCAGGAAATGCTTCCTACAGCCAGATCCCTAACATTTGAAATATTCAAATGAGACCCTGATTGCTGTTCCACTTTATGGAGAAGCACAGTTGACCTGAACTGGGAGCACAGCCTTTTGTATACTGTAGTAGCCTCCTCTCAGCAACCTTCTCCTGCTATTTTTCTGAAGGCAATGGAACAATAAAGGAGAATATTTGTAGCTCAGGGTTGAAATGAAGGGTCCTTGGTGCTCTCTGAGCTTGGTTGTTTTCTTGCAGATGTTTCATTACCCAAACTAGGTGACATCATCAGTGCTAGATTGAATGGATTTGCTTCAATGAAATCTTCACAGCTTCTGCCTCACCAGATATTGCCCAGGTCCTCCTGTGGCATCCATTGGGACTGCCAGCCAAGCAGAATCTCACATGGCCTTCACCAGACTCACTGCCATACCAGAGGTTTGTGGTCATGGTTATTTGTTTAGATCAAAAATAAATACACAAGGGTCTAATGTCTTTTAAAGTTAAATGGCAGCCTCCAGTATCTTATTTTTATTTCCTGTAACTTTTGTAGGACCCACATAGATTCTGTTAGCATTCTGAGAAAATAAACACGTTGAGTGACTATAGTTGAGAACTTGGTTTAGAAATGGCTCTTCCCAGGTAGAAAAAAAAGCCAGTAATGATAGACACCATTTTGGTGTACTGGAGGAAGAGGTGTGGAGCAAGCTCACCAGCTTGTTTCTCGGTAAATGATTGTTTTCTACAATAATCAAAAATAAAACTGGTCTCCTTTTGCAGAATATAAACATGAACATCCTAGTTTTTATTCATTACCAAGGATTGCCATTCTGGTTTCTTTTAAATAGTGTAATAGGAGGAAGATTCATAAATACCTGAATAGCATTACATTTTGCTTTGTCTTGTGGGAAAATTGCCTCTCATTCTATGCTAGTATAGGAAACTATAATAGATTTCCCATATGATAACATTCTCATTAGTTGTTGTCAGACTTGGTTAAGAAGGAGACTGCATAATTTCTTTTACTTTCTTTTTAATAAGGTTTTTTTTCCATTTTTATATGAAACTGAAAAACAAAATCATTCATGAATCTTACGCTCTCATCAGTAAAATGTACACCACTATTATAACAAAACCTTCACTCTTTGCTGAAGTGTTAATAAGGAAATAGAGAGCTTAGGCCAGCATCACTATTAGAATACTAGCTTCTTTCATTGTTATTGTATTTTTACTGAGAACAAAAAATGAGCTTATGAAGTATTCTTTCCCTCCACACTTCAATTGTTAAATTAAGACGTCTGGTCCTGAGTACTGTGTAACATGCCTGCCCCCGCTCCAGTGTGTTAAATTGTTATCTAAGGAATCCATGTTTTCTCATTGAGGATAATAATCCTTCCATAGATTTTCTACATATATTAGCCAAAGAAATCCAATTATTTCTAATGTGGGGTTTTTGCACAGCTCTGAGTGAGAGAAAATGAAAGGAGGAAGTAGGCATTAATAAAAGTTCTCATGTTATAAGTTAGCTATTTCGGTGTAGCAAAGTTGGCAAAGGGAATTTGCATCTAATGATTGAAATATGTATTTCAGTTCCATTAAATAATGTTGAAAGAGACATAAAAAATACAATAAAGACTTGTATTCTATCTTCCAAAATATAATAATTCTGATAATAAGAGAGGTATTTAAGGTAAACCACAGTAAACTTTAATCATCTTCCATTTGTTCTGTGGAAAAGCAAGGAACTGGTGGTAGATTGTTAAAGTGTCTTCTCTCTTTTATGGTCCAAAATATTTTATAATATCTTATAAAGAGGATTAAACCAGAGACACATTTTGGACCATAAAAATACTAACTAGAACATTTTAAATATTGTACAATTTCATTTCAATTCATATAAACTTTGCTTTGATTAATTGATTCACTTGTTTCTGTGATTTAGAAACTCTCCAGCTCAGTAAGATTCAGGTAAGTTTACAATGTTAACAACAATGACAATTAACCAGTGGAACAGCTTGCCTCCAGAAATTGTGGGCGCTCCATCACTGGAGATTTTTAAGAAAAGGCTAGGGGGGTAGGCAACCTTGGCTCTTCTATGACAAGTGGACTTCAGGAATTCTGGGAGTTGAAGTCCATGAGTCATAAAAGAGCCAAGGTTGCCTACCTCACAGTCACTTGTCTGAGATGGTATAGGTCAGGGGTAGGCAACCTCGGCTCTTTTATGACTGGCTCAGGAATTCTTGGAGTTGAAGTCCATGAGTCATAAAAGAGCCGAGGTTGCCTACCCCTGGTATAGGTTCTCCTGTTTGAGCAGCGGGGCTGGACTAGAATGCCTCCAAGGTCCCTTCCAGCTGTATTCTATTCTATTCAATAAACACAAAGACTACAGTATGTATATCTGGAAAAAACATACTTTTTCAAATAAAATTCTACAGGGTTCTGAATTCACCTAACCCAAGGCCAGGTGGACTGAACTGAATGTAGTTCATAAGATAGTGCTTTGTGCATTTAATAATTTTGTCTTTAATCACACTGAAAACTGCAATTCAGTGTTATTTTTTAGGTACCTTCTGACACCTATTCCAAATGCTTTTGGGAATTTTAAGCTGCCAATATTCTTATTAAACAAAATTCTTACTCCAGAAAACCATATAAAAGCACATTATTATCCGAAGGAAAATGTTCCTAACTGCATATTAGGAGAAACTGCTTCTTAATGTGTGTGGATTTTTACATAAAACTAAATGGATTCCACAGACAGCCCTTCCTCCAATTGAACAGATTTTTGTAAGTTAAATTTTGAAAGGCTGATGATAAAAGATTGAATAGATGCAATAAGCAAAATTACTTTATGAATAAATCCTATATTAGGTATTACACATGCAGAAATGTTACAGATTTCCTTATACTGTATATGCAGTGAAATAAGCAGAAGTATGATCTTGATTGATTGCTGAGCCAAACACAAATACATCTGCTGGCCATGCCTTCTAACAACTGAGCATTCAAGATTTAGTGGGAAAAATGCCTCCCAACTCAGAATTTTGTATGACTGTACTTTCCTTTAAATCCAGTATTTTGTAATACTTTGGTGGATTTGATAACCCATTGCAACTAGGAAAATATTATAACATATGTTTAGGAAAACATATATAGTAAGTTCTGAATATTTTTTTTAATTTTTGGTGCTCAATCCATGAAGAATTTATGGATGCTTTTGCTGATGGGCATCTCTCTCTTTTCAAATCATACTAAACGTTTTGTGAAAGTAAATACAGAATTTGCTTAGTCTAAAATTGTATAAATATATAGTGTATACTATAGGCAGTAATATCTGAATCTGCTTTTATTTTTCATAAGCTTTTACCTTCTGAAAATGGCCTAAAATTCCCAAACCATCTTAGATTCACTATTATTATGCTTCTGCCCATTATATAAAAATATGAAAAAGTGATAGAACAACTGTTAATTTGCTTTTCATTCAAATCAATTTTATTGATTCTTTATTCCCAGCAAACATTCATTAGGAATGTAGAATTTGTTGGAACTAGTCCATACAGGTAGTGCTCAACGTACGACCACAATTGAGCTCAAAATTTCTATTGATAAACCAGATAGCTGTTAAGTGAATTTTGCCCCATTTTACCACCTTTCTTGCCATAGTTGTTAAGTGAATCACTGCAGTTGTTCAATTAATAACACGGTTGGTAAGTGAAGCTGGCTTCCCCATTGACTTTCCTTGTCAGAGGGTCACCAAACGAGATCACATGACCCCAGGACACTGGAACCATCATAAATATGAGTCAGTTGCCAAGCATCTGAATCTTGATCATGTGACCATGTGGATGCTACAATGTTATGTGAAAAAATGTCCATAAGTCACTTTTTTCAGTGCCGTTGTAACTTCAAACAGTCACTAAATGAACTGCTGTAAGTCAAGGACTACCAGTATTTTCCAAACAAGTTAGCCGTGTGGCTGTAGTTGGAGAGCACTAGGCTGGCAAAAGTCAATTTAGCTAGAACCCAATGTGTACATCTGTAACTCGCTCTAACTTTCCACTGCATAGTTAAACAGGATGGAGAAAAGTATTGAACGAGGGAAGTGTATACTTAAGCCATAATATCCTATTCTATAATGTACTGTAGTCTGATTATTGCTTAGTGTTATATAAAAACTAGGCTGCTGTACTTTGAAAACCATGAAGTAGAGCCAAAGTTATGTATGAACTAGGTGACTGCAATTCTCTAGTCTACTGTGTCTATTTCATCTTAAAACATACCATTTTGTTTAATATATAAATTCAGTCAGTGCTTTGCTTTATTTTTTTGGTTCTACTTTCTTGAGCATCCTGCCTACCTCAATATTAAATACTCAATGTATCAAAACTTTAGGTTTGTGGTAGCCCAGAGGGTACTAACTATAACATTGACAGTCCATGTCATAATGTAACAATGTTAGTTGATCAATGAATCAATTCTCTATTTTAGCAGACGAGAATAAAAACAAGAGCAAAAATTAAAATAAAAACACACAAAGCCAAACAGAAGCAATATAGCAACAGTACCATACATAAAACAGTATGGACAGATAGAAGGTAAGTAGATGGCTGCCAGCATATACATTGTGAAAGAAGATAACAGTTGGAAAATTTAGGAGAAATAGCCCAGGAGAACCATCTGCCACTTAAAGCAGCCATTTTCTCCTTCCGTGTGTGTGTGTGTGTGTGTGTGTGTGTGTGTGTGTACACATATATTTAATTTAATTTAATTTAATAATTTGATTTCTATACCGCCCTTCTCCCGAAGGACTCAGGGCGGTGAACAGGGCAATACACAATAAAAATCAAGTACAAAAATTAAAAAACCATTAAACATCATGCCCATAAAATCAATACATATTAAGTTAAAAACTAATTTTAAAAACCCAACCCCATCCCGTCAGACCAGGCCAGCTTGTTCGAAAAAGAATGTTTTAAGATCGCGCCGGAAGGAGCGAAGGTCGGGGGCCGTCCGGAGCTCAACCGGTAAGCGGTTCCAGAGGTCTGGCACGCCCACAGAGAAGGACCTCCCCCTGGGGGTCACCAATCGGCATTCTTTGATCGGCGGCACCCTGAGAAGGCCCTCTCTGTGGGAGCGCACTGGACGGAGGGAAGTTGACGCCGGTCGCAGGTGTTGCCGTAGGTAATCCGGACCCATGCCATGAAGGGCTTTGTAAGTCATAACTAACACCTTGAACCTCACCCGGAGAGCAACCGGTAGCCAATGCAGCTCGCGGAGCAAAGGTGTAACATGAGAGTATCGGGAAACTCCCAAGACGACTCGCGCGGCTGCATTCTGCACCAGCTGGAGTCTCCGGGTGGACCTCAAGGGCAGCCCCATGTAGAGAGCATTACAGTAGTCTAGACGAGAGGTCACGAGCGCATGAGTGACTGTGCGCAAGGCATCCCGGTCTAGATAGGGCCGCAACTGGCGCACCAGGCGAACCTGGGCAAAGGCCCCCCTAGTCACAGCTCCAATATATATATAATTGATTTTTATAAAATAATATTCTTTAGCATTTAGCAATAATAACATTGACTCTCACGCTGCTCATGGCATCCCCTCCCCCAGAGCCCACCAAGTCGGATATGTGAAGTTGGCGAGGGCCATGTGCTGGCCACTTCCAGGCGATGGTGCATTTCTTCATTCCTCACAAAGGATGACACTTCCCCAGCTGCGTTTCTTGCCTGTTTTTCTCCCACCACTCTTAGGGAGGAAGAAAGGAAAGGAAGAAAGGAAGGAAGAGACAGGGAGGCTCTGAGGGAAGTCCTGCCTTAGTCCTTCCCTGCTGCCCTTTCACCATCCCCTTGCCCCCTCCTCCTGGCCTATCCTATAGCTAAGGAAGCTTTAGATACAAAACCGGGTCTCCTCACATGGAGAGGGAGTGGGCCTCCCTCTGACTTTGCCCTCATACCCATCATGAGCATCCTGGCTAAGGAGAGCAAGCACAGCAGCAGCAGCCTTCAGGAGGCTGGCTCAGGAATTCTGAGAGTTGAAGTCCATGAGTCATAAAAGAGCCGAGGTTGCTGACCCCTGCCCTTGGGGAAGTGGGGCTGGGCTTAGTGCTACGGGTGCTTCAAGGCTGGGCTGGGCATTTGACCTCCGTGCCACCATCCAGCCCCCCCCCCCCGGCATGGCCTGAGAGGAACACTGAGGCTCCTCCAGTGGACCATGCCTTGGCACTTGCCCCAGTCCCATCTCCTGCCAGAGACCGTCAGATCTGTCCCATCTCCTGCCCAGGCCCCCATAGGCACCTTTGACATGAACGATGTAGAGCTGGCCATGCCCACCCAGTAGGCCACACGCACTCCAGCCGCGCCCACCCAGTAGGCCACGCCCACCCTGGCCAGATACACCCGGCCACCCGAGGGTAACCGCAATGCTGATGCGGCCTCAATGACATTGAGTTTGACACCCCTGGTGTACTACATGATTCTATGAAATAGAGTCGTGGTGGCACTATGGTTAGAATGCAGCATTGAGGCTAACTCTGCGTTCCACTGCCAGGAGTTCGATCCTGACCAGCCCAAGGTTGACTCAGTCTTCCATCTTTCAGAAGTTGGTAAAATAATAATAATAATAATAATAAGTAGTAGTAGTACTAGTAGTAGTAGTAGTTAGTAGTAGTAGTAGTTGGAAGGGATCTTGGCAGGCACTTGTGTAAAACTCAGATGGCAAAGTAAACATTTTTGTGGGAATCTGCATTCCAGGGAACTTGTGTTAAAATAATAATAATAATAATAATAATAATAATAATAATAATAATAATAATAATAATAATAATAATAATAATAATAATAATAACAACAACAACAACAACAACAACAACAAGAACAAGAACAACAACAACAACAACAACAACAACAACAACCATTTCTGGAGGCTGGTTGTTCCACTGGTTAATTGTTCTAACTGTCAGGAAGTTTCTCCTTAGTTCTAGGTTGCTTCTCTCCTTGACTAGTTTCCATCCGTTGCTTCTTCTCCTGCTTTCAGGTGCTTTGGAGAATAGCTTGACTCCCTCTTCTTTGTGGCAGCCCCTGAGATATTGGAACACTGCTATCATGACACCCCTAGTCCTTCTCTTCGTTAAACCACACATACCCAATTCCAGCAGCCGTTCCTTATATGTTTCAGCCTCCAGTCCCCCAATCATCTTTGTTGCCCTTCTCTGTACTCTTTCTAGAGTCTCAACATCTTTTTTACATCATGGTGACCAAAACTGGATGCAGTATTCCAGGTGTGGCCTTACCAAGGCATTGTAAAGTGGTATTAGTACTTCATGTGATCTTGATTCTATCCCTCTGTTAATGCAGCCTAGCACTGCATTGGCTTTTTTGGCAGCTGCAGCACACTGCTGGCTCATATTGAAGTGATTGTCTACTAGAACACCGAGATCCCTCTCACAGTTACTACTATTGAGCAAGGTACCACCTATACTATACCTGTGCATTTGATTTTTCCTGCCTAATTGTAGAACTTTTTTCACCATTGAATTTCATTTTGTTACATAGCGCCCACACCCAGTATTCGAGTCTATCCAGATCCTCCTGTATTTTAACCCTATCTTCTGGAGTATTGGTGTCATCTGCAAATTTGATGAGTTCCCCATCTATCCAATCATCCAAATCGTTGATGAAGATGTTGAAGAGCACTGGGCCCAGAACAGAGCCCTAGGGCACCCCACTACACACTTCCTTCCATGTAGATGCAGTTCTGTTGAGGACCACACGCTGAGTACGGCCTGTCAGCCAGCTATGAATCCATCTGGTGGTGATGCTATCTAACCCACATTTTTCTATCTTATCAAGTAGTAGGTTGTGATCTACTTTATCAAATGTCTTACTAAAGTCCAAGTAAATTATATCTACAGCATTCCTCTGGTCCACTAATTTTGTCACTTGGTCAAATAATGCAATAAGGTTTGTCTGGCATGATCTGTTTTTGACAAACCCATGTTGGCTTTTAGTAATGACTTTGTTTGCCTGTTGGTGTTCACTGATTCGTTGTTTGATTATCTTTTCCAGAGTCTTCCCAGGTATTGAGGTCAGGCTGATAGGTCTGTAGTTTCCTGGATCTATTTTTTCCCCTTTTTTGAAGATGGGAACTAGGTCAGGTCTCTTCCAGTCCTCTGGTAGTTCCCCAGTGCTCCAGGATCTTTGAAAAATATAGTTCAGTGGTTCTGAGATCACGTCTGCCAGTTCCTTGAGAACTTTGGGTTGTAATCCATCTGGTCCTGGTGATTTGAACTCGTCTAGGCTGAACAGGTGCTCACTTACCATTTTCCTGCCTATCTTAACTTGCGTTTCTATTCTGTTTTTTACGGCACTGGTTTGGGTAGGTTGGACTGTTTTTCCCCTTTGTGTAACGACAGATGCAAAAAACGAGTTAAATAGTTTTGCTTTCTCCCTGTTGCTTGTCACCTTCTTGCCACTTTCCCCCACTAATGGACCAATCATTTCCTTAACTTTTTTCTTCTTTTTTATATGTTGAAAGAAGCTTTTTTGTTATTTTTGACTTTGGTCGCAAGTCTTAGTTCATTTTGAGCCTTAGCTTCCCTCACTTCATCTTTGCAGGCACAGGCTATTTGCTGATATTCTGCCTTAGTTATGTGCCCCACTTTCCACTTCTTATACTTGTCCTTTTTATCTTTCAATTTATCAGAGTTCTTTATGCAGCCATGCTGGTTTCTTTTGAGAGCTGTTATTTTTCTTCTTTGTTGGTATTGTGCTAGACTGGGACTTTATTATCTCACTTTTCAAAATTTCCCAACCTTCTTGAGTTGTTTTCCACTTTAGCATTCTCATCCATGGAATTCTTCCCAAGGTCTCTCTACGTGTATTGAAATTAGCTTTTTTAAAGTCCAAGACTCTAGTTTGGCTGTGTTCTATTGCATGTGCTTCCAGAATGTTGAATTCCAATATTGCATGATCACTTCCCCCCAAGATTCCTGTGGCTTCGACACTTTCTATCATTTCATCTCTGTTAGTGAGAATTAAATCCAATATGGCTAATCCCCTAGTTCCCTTCTCTACTTTTTGGGAGAGAAAGTTGTCTGCTAGGTTTGTCAGGAATCTGTTTGATCTTCCACTTGGTGCAGAGTTTGTCTCCCAGTTGATATCAGGGTAATTAAAGTCCCCCATTACTATTGTGATGTGCTTCCTACATACCTACATCTGCATGTTGTCTGGATTCATGTGTTTAAAAAACAATCAGCAATAATTAGTTTCTATTGCTTCCTAATGGTAGCTCTTGCTAGTCATATAAGCTGCAAGGTATAACTTCATTTTACAAAATTTGGCAAGGATCAAAAGAATTGAGTAGAAAGTTATAACCTTTTTCTGGTATCCCACTCTCTAACCAATGAGTTATTTGTAAAAAGAATAAATCCAGAATATAAATAAATAATAAAAGTCTCCTACGGGTTGATGTTAACTTGAAGATATTGAACTCCTTTAGCCAGGAGTTAAAAGACTTGGTTAAGCTACCATAGGTTATTGGATTAATTTCTTTCTTTCATTAAACCCAGTAAGGGACACCTTCCAATAAGCATGGTCCTAACAAAATGATCCTGCTTTATTTCTTTTATTTTCTTCTTCATCTGTAGGGTTTCCCACTAAAAATGCAAGCCTACAGTTCTCGAAAGGCATTGATTGAATTTGAGAAGACATTCAGAGTACAACAAATTTAGGTAGACATATCCACTAAGACAGGGGTCTTCAAACTTGGCCCTTTTGTGACTTGCAGACTTCAACTCCGCACGCTGGCTGAGAAATTCTGGGAGTTGAAGTCCACAAGTCATAAAAGGGCCAAGTTTGAAGACCTCTGCACTAAGCAAACTGCTTTCTGATTCTTACATGCCACTAATAAAAACAAGTAAAAATTTATGAAATTATATTTAGACTTGCCCTTTTTTAAAGCAAAACATTTCAGAATATTGCAGTATTTCCTTATCTTTTGCAATAACTAAGTTTAAATACATAGAATGAAGGCTACTGCTAAGCTTGTAAGCCGCCCTGAGTCTTCGGAGAAGGGCGGGATATAAATGGAATTAAAATTAAAAAAAAATAATGAAGCTGATAACCAATGTTTATGATTGCTCTTGCTTTTTATCTCTTCCTTTCAAAACCTTCCAACGTTCCTATGTAGATGTATCTACCAGAAATAGACTGTATAGGACCAAGAACTCTTAAAGGCAGGGCATCATTTTATGCCGAGAATGGGTAAACAACTGTGCTATTCTTGTAAAAACCATAGGTATTCTTTATCCCTTTGTGAGATTTTGAACAGCTTTGCAAAAGGTTTATAATTATAACCACCAAATACAATTGCTACTGGAAACATCATTTCTTATTCCTTTACCTGAAGCCTTCTGTCTTCTTTTGTTCTGCACAATATTTTGTTGCGCTCAGTAGGTGCCTAAAGGGTTTATTTGCAACACCCTCTGTTATTTTTGCCAGATCCTGCTCAACAAGCACAATATAGAATGTTTTCTGCCTAGTATGCATAGAAACTCACTGACATTGCAGTCCTTCCAGTTAGACTACTTGCCCAAATTCCATCAGTAGGTCACTTTTCTTGCCTTTGAAAAGATTCTCTCAGACACTCGTCCCTAAACTGGCACACTGCAGATATGTTGGGCTTGCAAGTATCAGCTGGAAAGAATTTCTGAGAGCCACGGTCTCAACATGCCTGCAAGTGTCAGTTTGGAAAAGGCTGTTGTTGAGTATATTATGTGACTGGCAAATTCTTAGAAATGCCCATTCTGAGTTGTATGCCCACAAAACCCCAGCACTGTTTTTGTATTATCACGCAAGTGTTCTCACTATCATCTTTGCTGCACTCCTACTTTCCCTGAATCCAGACTGTTCTCCATCCAGCTAGCTAATAAAAGGTAAAGGTTCCCCCGCACATGTGTGCTAGTCGTTTCTGACTCTAGGGGCCGGTGCTCATCTCTGTTTCAAAGCCGAAGAGCCAGCACTTGTCCGAGGACGTCTCTGTGGTCATGTGGCTAGCATGACTAGACGGCAAAGGCGCATGGAACGCTGTTACCTTCCCACCGTAGTGGTCCCTATTTTTCTACTTGCATTTTTACGTGCTTTCGAACTGCTAGGTTGGCAGAAGCTGGGACGAGTAACAGGCGCTCACTCTGTTATGCGGCACTCGGGATTCAACCTGCCAAACTGTCGACCTTCTGATCGACAAGCTCAGCATCCTAACGCACTGAGCCACCGTGTTCCTTTTAGCTAGCTAATAGTGGGACACAAAAACAATAACTAACTGGTTCCCTGTCCTGTTCATCATTCTTCCCATGATGCATTGGCTTTTTATGGTATGGAAAAGAAAATCACCTCAGTTACTGTGAGGGAGAAATAGAAAACTCTCCCCTCCCCCTCCACACAGTGAAACCAGAAATGACAGAAAAATGAGGGCAATGTGCTATGGGGCCTTGTCTTCAGGGATGGGGACTCTGAGTTGGGAGTGGAACTAAGCAGGAATTATCCCATTGCCTTACATTATATTTGAGGTGTTAACATTCATATCTTAACCATCTCTATGTGGAAAGGCTTCTTCAAGCCCCATGGTGTGAGAAGGAGGTGGGGGAAAATAGATTTTATTTAGGTATTATTTAGTCCCCAGTTTATTGTCTTCTATTGGTTTTTTTGACTATATTGGATCTGGTGCTCTAAGTTGGGCAGTCACTTAGGTGAGAAATGTAATAAATAAATAAAAACAAGGGAGAAAAGAAAACATTATGAGGAAACAGGGATGCAGGACTGAACTTGGACTGACCCAGCCCTAATGTACCAAAATCCCAACACACTTGAATAAAAAGTGAGTGGTCACAAGCATCATACCATTTATGGACAGACATTTGTCCAGGATGAAATAAGGTCTCCGAGGGGTTGTATTAGAAGACCTCTAAGGTCCCTTCCAGCCCTATGATTCTATGCTCTCACATGCTTTTTAGAGGTATCCTGTTTTAAAAAAAGTTGGAGTAGATTAATCATTAAGGCCAAAGGCAGGTTTCTATAATTATGAAAGTAGCTTCTTCAGAAACAGATGGGAACAGGCAGCTATATTCAAAATGGATTCTGGCCCTGGTATTAGGTGGGTGTTAATTGTCAGTTCATAAAATACGTTTAAATTTTGCTGACAATCTGAGCCAGTGTGATACAATGAGGTGCAATGAGTTCCCTTTCCCATTGTCTACTCTTTAATAATGTAATCTTCACATTAGTAGTAGGAGTATTTAATGATCACTTCTATGAAACAAAGGTTTAATGTTACAGACAGGGGATTTTCACTGAATCTGTTCTTTCTTCTAATAAAAGCTAATGCAGACTTTCTAGAGTAGGAACGATTGAATACTCAGGTCAGAAGATGCAATGTATGCCCATGTAGGAACTGGTCCAAGAAAAACTAAAGAGTTCTTCATTTTCATTTCGTATGCCTATTAGCATCATCTACTAATGGCTGGTTTTCTCTTAAATTGGCATGTAAAAATTGGTTTTGATATCCAAAAATATTGTTAGATCAAGACATAATCACTTCCTATTTTTGTGCTTGTACTGTTCTCCGATGATGAGAAAATTGTAAAAATAATCAAAGAAATATTTGGGAACATTTAACATCATTGAACCATTAAAGCATCTGGTACCCTTCCTCTGGTCTCCAGCTGTGGCCAGATCAGATGGCAAAGAGAAATGCAAAATACATGATATAGGATTTTGTACCTCTTTGTTTCCAACACATTATTTTTTTAAAAAAATCCTAAGATATGGATGCTTATCATATAATACTGTATCTCATCCTTCTGTAACACAACAAACACAATCTCAATGGCTTTCAGCTACATAGTATTTACTGGAAACTATGGGAACTGAGCCCTAATCTCTAAAAGGCATCAGGTTGGGGTATTATGTTGTATCTGATCTTAAAGAGATGCACTAATACAACATAACTTAAATTTCAAATTTCTCTCTAGTTGTGCCCCAGAAAATGACCCAAAACACACACAAAAACCATTTGAGTTCTATGTTTATTTTTCCTGTGAACGAGGGTCATGCTCTGATATTATTTCTGGCAGGACTTTTCTTTCTACTCAGATTCTTGGCATGTCTTGAATTCAGATGAAAAATGAATTACATTTTTCCTGCACACCCATATCAGTTGTATCACAGATGGCATTGATCACCAAAGCCAAAAGGGGCTTAGCAAACCACTAATGCCAGGGTTGACTAAACTTGCTCCACCTGGAAGGCGGAAAGAAATAGCTAATACAGTTTGCTCACATAGTTGTAAAGAGGAGTGTTAAATCCGTTGAAACCAAAAAGTAGGTCATTGATGGACCTATCTACTATCATATGAAAGTATCATAGGATGCTCTCTCTCTCTCTCTCTCTCTCTCTCTCTCTCTCTCTCTCTCTCTCTCTCTCTCTCTCTCTCTCTCTCTCTCTCTCTCTCTCTCTCTCTCTCTCTCTCTCCCCCCCCCGTTTGTGTGTGTGTGTGTGTGTGTGTGTGTGTATTTGGGGAACTTTAGAATGAAGATACTTCAAATCTGGTATCTATGGAGTGAATTCAATATCACTGAATCATTGGTTCTAGCAATCTGTGAAGAAGGCTGCAAGTTGCCAACTCATCTTACTATTGTGCTGTGGGCTGGGGCTGTGTATTCTACAAAACTAGCTTTTCTTTAGATAACACAGGAAGGTCCACAAATGAATGCCCAGCCTCAGTGAATATACTAAATATGTTGGTCTTCCAAATGCATATATTTGGAAGATCAGCAGTAGAAACAATAAATATAAAATAAGATGTGTGACTCCAATGGGATAGATTTGATAAATAGTAATAAATACTATAATGCTATAATGCTGGCCAATATATTTGTTTTATTCTTTATTACCTTCCTATCTCACAACATCCCTGTAAGGCAAATTAAGCTGCTTCACCAAGTGAGTTTTGTGTCTGGGTGAAGACGGGAACTTGACAGCTGCAGAAAGTTTTTGTTTGTTTGTAATTGGACAGACTCTTTTCTGTTACAGAAAATCAGTAGAAAAAGGATAAATAGTAAAAGAAATCAAGGCATCAATGCTTTTTGCCTGCTGCTCCATAAGAAATCTCAGGGTATATTGAGTTGTTGATGTAATCTAGGCCTGCCTGGGCAATGAATGGTGGAAGTCAACCCCTTTGGCAGACGTGAGTTTGGGAAAGACCAGTCAGGGATGTTGCGTGGTGTGTCAGGAGAATGGAGGCAAAGGATATACCTAAGTCAGGAATAAATTCTGTTTAGAGACATCCAAATAATGCAACTGGGGCCACGTAGTCTGTAGAACTCAATTTCCAGTTGTTTCCACATTGCTTCCTTGTTCTGAGCTTTTTGTTAGAGTATAATATGCAGTATGTAGTGTGTGCGTGTGTGTGTGTTGTGTATTAGTCTATAAAAACTATGCATATACTGTGTATTACTCTTCAGCCCATTTTAGATTGAAACCAAATAAAGTTTGTTCATAACACACTGAATTTAACTAGTTTGTTGAGGCATTCCATTTCTGAAATTCCTATTGTTGAGCACCATATTTATGTAGAATTCCCTTGGGGCTTGCCAGGAGCTGTGTCTCACCTTTTCAAATATTTTGATAGATGTTCTAAGACCATTAAGTAGGAAGTTGGAATGCTGCAAAACTAAAATCCAATCTCAACATTATAATTTCCAAAAATGTTCCTGAGTTCTATATGGGCCCCATAAATTTTTTTTACTATATAAAAATGTGGATGGCTACATAAATACTGGAGGGATGACAAGGAGGCCAGAGCCAATAGGGAGCCTCTTTTGCTAATCTGACTTTAGATAAATTCATGTTTGTGACTGGTAATGCCCAGAACTACCAACTTGAGGCTGCAGAAATATGAATGACTCTCAGTAGATAGCAAAGAGACACAGAAATATATATATATATATATATTGGCACCATATTACCATCTAGTCATCTTCCAAAATTTTATAGCCAAGAGCTGGTAGCTTTACCAACATGGCAGTCACTTTATCAATGAACATGGACAGCCAGTTGGTATGCTATGATCTTCACATTCCTGACAGAGATCATGGTCTAACATAATGTTAAAGGAATATTCCTATCGGGCACTCTAGTATAACTAAAATATAACCTTTCATTACAACCATAGGTTTCCAATGTGGCTGATATTGTAGCAAATAGATTTATTTCCAAGGCACTGGCTCTTAATTAAGCCTGCTTTATGGAATACTTGCTCCCTATAGGAAAATATTTCCATAATAGATAGCCAAGTATATAATAATGTAGAATATCTCCCTCAACATGATTATATTGCTTGGATAACAAGTGTGTAGGTGGGCTATTCTGTGCATTAGGTATGAGCAGAGCTGCACTTTATTCTTTACTATAGACAAATATGATTTACAATGAGATTAGCCTTTGCAGGCAAAGAAAGGTATTGCAGGAAATGGCTGCTGAAAACCGTGTGAACGTAGCTAGGGAAGTCTCTGCTTGTACAGAGGTACATTTTTCTGAGTACCAGGGTGGGGTCTCCCACTCTCCCTCTGGCTTTTACTCATTCAGTCATAAACTGGTTTTTCTAGTCTTTTTTTTTTTAGCAAGTTTTCATCACTGCTGTTGAACACCTGCACTCTGGGGAGGAGCCTTCCAGATTCCGCTTTTAACAACGTGCACACCTTCTCAACCTTTCCTGTCAGATCATCTGAACAGGAGCAGCAGTCAGAAAGAGTGACACAGCGCACTCAGGCCTCCCGTCGAGACCCTTCCCAATATCAGCTGCAGGGAGTTTCCCAGGATAACGCCGAGATGTTCAAAGGGGCGGGCAAAGGCTCGCCAAGCTCCCCAAACAAAGGGTCCCCCACCAAGCAGTTCAAGTAAGTTGTTGATTCTGATCATTTTCTTTTTTTGCAGAATTGAATAAGAACCAGTGTTAATATAGTAAACCTAAAGGGAAAACAAGAACCGCAATTGCCTACATATATATCTTCTTTTTTAAAAAACAAAACAAAAACAAAACTTAAATAATATACTGTAAGGGCTAAGGATTCAGTCTTCTGTCTACTTGTGGGGCATAACCCCACTGAATTCAGTGGGGTTTAGTTATGAAGAGGCATACATAGGATTACATGGAAAGATAGTCACCAAGAGGCTAAGGAAAATCATTTTTCCTGTTTAATAAAAAACAATCCAGGTTGCTTAGATAGATTACAAGGAACAAGTGAAAGTATTATTTGTCTAACAGGACGCCTGAAAACTAAAATCTGTTTTTGCCACTGGTGCAAATAGGCCAAAGTTAAACGAGAATTCTCTTTCTCTCATATCCCCCCATCAGCTTTTCCCAATCCAGTATCCATGCTGGATGGGAATTCCAGGGCTTTAAGACTGGACAACCTTATCGGGGTTTTTTCTTTTTCCCATAGAGAAGCTTGTAAAGCAGTCAAGATCTCTAAAGCAAGGAAATCTTAAAAGAGGTACTATGTAACAATGACTGTCCTATGTAGTGGAAGAAAATACGTACAATGGACATACACTAGTTTTATTTTGAAAAGGTTTCCAGACTCCTTATTGTTTGAAATTATATTGGTTACATTTGTTTAATGGTCAGACATTTTTTTAAAAAGGATGTGCATATAGACAGCATGGATTTGGCATTTCAAACACATTTACCCTCTTTTCTAATTTCCATTAGTTTAATTCCTACCAATATTTTGTACTAGACATGCACTTTGGAAATATATTCCATCTTTTGGTCATCAGCTAGATTTGGCTGCTTTTTTTTAGAGAGAGACTAAGAATCTTATATTCCAAAAATCATATTGGGAGCTATCAGTGGAATATTGTATTGCCTTTTTACTGGCATCGCTACAACTCTGAGAAGCATGTAATTCTTTTTGCATCATACTAACAGAATAAGTACCTGAAAAAGTGAGGAAAAATATATTGTCAGAGAGCTATTAATTTGTTAATTTCTCACTTTTCCTTTGGGAGCTCAAATCTTCCTATTTCCACCTCCCCCAACAACAACCTTGTGATGTTGGCTGGACCAAGAGAGAATGAATGAGTCAAAATCACTCAGGATAGTCAACAGTTGGATGTTGGTTAATTGTTTTCGTCTCTACCCAATTGTTCTCTCCATTTTGTCCCTGGTCTGGTGAAAGGTGGCAACTTTATGAGGAACTTAATTGGACCCCAGAAGAAAATTTCATAATGCTAAAAAGTCTAGTAAAAAGTAAAATCTGTCAAATTTAATAATTTTTGATCTTAGATAAATGCATAAGTAACGTTGCACTTTGTGTCTACTGCTTCTGTATGTAGATAGATAATATACCTGAATCTGAAATGTTGTGCAATATCCAGCCTGCTATTTCATATATAGTACAAACACAGTTGATAAAGTATATTATAATTAGCATTAGAATGATTAACTCTCATATTTTTAAAGCAAAAAAACTATGAGTGTTGCAAAGGAAATAGCCAACAGCCAGGAAGTGATTCAGCAATAGGCTAAATCCTGGAATGGGCGAAGTTTAATATGAAAATCTGGTTTTGTTATATCTTCTGAAATGTTGAGAGGAATGGGTATGCTCAATTTACTGAGACCTATTTCCTTTTTGAGAAGAAAAAAATGTTACTTTTGGAAGACATGGCTGCTGAATTCCCAGATGGAGCTGTGCTCATGAAAAGATGTGATTTGTAATCTTGATTGCTTGTACAGTAGATACAGCTGCAAACAGTGTATCCAGGGCTTTTTTTCTCATAGAACGCTCAGAATGGAGTTCCGGCACCTTTTTTGGATGGAACCTTGTAGGGTAGGCAAGGCGGGTTGTATGACATGTGTGAGTTGTATGACATGTGTGAGCACTGAGTGTATCCATCCCAGATATCAATTCTCAGATATCAATTATCACAGATATCAATTCTCCATGCTATGGTAGCTTTAGGGTTTGGAGGGGGATTCTGTTTATTTTCTTTCTTAACTATTTTACATTTTTCAAAAATTATGCCTCCCCTGAATTTTTAGATCCCTCCAACCTAGAGAAAAGGTTTCCATTCAAATGACAACTGAGAAGAGAGAGAATTCATTAGGTTCTGCTCCAAGGTAGCAGAACTGAAAAATAATCTTGGCTACAGGATTTTGCTTTAATTCTCAAATTATACAATTGAATTCACTGATGTTATGGTATATAGCACCTGCTGCATTTTTATTGGTAGTTTATCCAGAGCATTATGAAGAATGTGATTGTTTACTTGACTTTCTTGAAGCTAATCAGGCGGCTTATCTTGAAGCTAGTTGCAGGTGCAATATTGTTTCTTTACTTTTCTAGATTATACCTCATTTCTGCAATAAATATGCAATATGAAGTATGTAGCCAAAGTGAATGTACAACGTTAGTACTTTGTCAAAAATTAAAACTCTCTCAGCTAAGAGAGTTCCTGAATGTAAATTATGTGGGACTGTTTCATTGCATACTCCTTGTGCAGCATTCTTACATATATTTATCTGAGAATTAGTCCTAGACAGCGTTAACATGGTACTGTGGGCTTCTCAGGAAAAGATATACAGGGGATAAAGAAATCCATGGTGATATTATAAAAACCATGCACCTGAACTAGAAATGTTTCAAGAATTCCACTGATTTGCAGTATATATGCTTGTAATAAACACTGAAAAGGATATGGTTTGTAATCCTGGCTGATGTATGCACGATGTGGGCAAGGGTGTAGCCTTAATGTGCACAATACTTCTGTGCTGAATACTTTCACTAGGAGAGAGTTCTACCATATCGATGGAGGAAGCTGTCTTGTACTTACTGACACTATGGTTATATTCCCTAATCATGTTAGTCATACTTGGTTCTCCTTACTGCACAATGTGAATGCAGTAATTGTGGCTTTTAAACCATTATTTTATCACAAAAACTGAGTCAATTAAGAAGAAGAAGCTGCCCAGGATTTCAGCTTGTGAGAAATACTTTTACTAATGATGCTAAGTAGTAAGATTTCATTTTTTTTAACATGTAAAGCACATTCTATTCTAAACTAAAATACAATGGTCCTCAAGAACAGCTATGATAAATTTTATCCACTTTCCTTTATGGACTGTCCTTGAGATGTGGGCTTTCTGATAAAGATCAGCAACGTGGCTTTGTTTTGATAGTTTTCTCAGGTAATTTCAATAAACCTGACCCAGATTGAAGAAAGGTGTAGAATCATAATCATAATCATAATAATAATAATAAAGTTTCAAGGGACCTTGGAGGTCATCTAGTCCAACCCCTTGCTCAGGCGGGAAACCCTATACCATTTCAGACAAATGGCTGTCCAGTCTCTTCTTAAAAACTTCCAGTGTTGGGGCATTCACCACTTCTGGAGGCAGGTTGTTCCACTGGTTAATTGTTCTGTCAGGAAGTTTTTCCTTAGTTCTAGGTTGCTTCTCTCCTTGATCTCCATCCATTGCTTCTTGTCCTGCCTTCAGGTGCTTTGGAGAATAGCTTGACTCCCTCTTCTTTGCGGCAGCCCCTGAGATATTGGAACACTGCTATCATGTCCCCCCTTATTCTCCTCTTCATTAAACTAGACATACCCAATTCCAGCAACCTTTCCTTATATGTTTTAGCCTCCAGTCCTTCTAATCATCTTTGTTGCTCTTTGTACTCTTTCTAGTCTCAACATCTTTTTTACATTGTAGTGACCAAAACTGGATGCAGTATTCCTAGTGTGGCCTTACCAAGGCATCGTAAACTGGTATTAACACTTCACATGATCTTGATTCTATCCCTCTGTTAATGCAGCCTAGCACTGTGTTGGCTTTTTTGGCAGCTGCAGCACACTGCTGGCTCATATTTAAGTGATTGTCTACTAGGACTCCAAGATCCCTCTCACAGTAACCACTATTGAGCAAGGTACCACCTATACTATACCTGTGCATTTGGTTTTTCTTGCCTAAATGTAGAACCTTACTTTTTTCACCATTGAAAAAAGTGGCTCTGAGATCACATCTGCCAGTTCCTTAAGAACCTTGGGGTGTAATCCATCTGGTCCTGGTGATTTGAACTCGTCTAGGCTGAACAGGTGCTCACTTACCATTTTCTTGCCTATCTTAACTTGCGTTTCTATTCTGTTTTTTATGGTACTGTTTTTGATAGGTTGGACTGTTTTTTCCCCTTTGTGTAACGACAGATGCAAAAAACGAGTTAAATAGTTTTGCTTTCTCTCTGTTGCTTCTCACCTTCTTGCCACTTTCCCCCACTAATGGACCAATCATTTCCTTAACTTTTTTCTTGTTTTTTACATGTTGAAAGAAGCTTTTTTTGTAATTTTTGACTTTGGTCGCAAGCCTTAGTTCATTTTGAGCCTTAACTTTCCTCACTTCATCTTTGTAGGCACAGGCTATTTGCTGATATTCTGCCTTAGTTATGTGCCCCTCTTTCCACTTCTTATACTTGTCCTTTTTATCTATCAATTTATCTGAGAGTTATTTATGCAGCCATGCTGGTTTCTTTTGAGAGCTATTATTTTTCTTCTTTGTTGGTATTGTACTAGACTGGGCTTTTATTATCTCATTGAGCTACGATGTAAAGAAACACCTCTGAAAATGTAGAATATCTATATTAACCTGACAATATATTCTTCCTCCTTTACATCTAGATCATCCATAGTTAGATGCATATGACTTTATATTCAGCTGAGTCTGTATATTCTAAATCTGTTATTTGCTCTTTTGTGTTGTCGGTTGTGTTTTCTTCACCAAAACAAAAGGCAACTAACATGGGTCATGTAGACCAATGTTTCTCAACCTCAGCAACTATACGATGTGTGGACTTCAACTCTCAGCATTCTGGCTGGGGAATTCTGGGATGTGACTTCCAGGAATCTTAAGGTTGTTGAGGTTGAGAAACACCAGTTTAGATTAACTGGGATTGCCTTCCCAAAACTCCTGTCAAATGTGAGTAAATTCCCAACATATGCAGTGGGCTTTCTGGGAAAGTCTGGTTTCCCTGTTTTACAGTCTATGTAACATGGCTGGGCAGTGCTCTGAATTTATCCACTGTTTTTATTTATTATGCCTGCCTGCTTGCCATGCAGCTCAGGGCAATAAACAAAACAGCCAAGACAGCAAATAAGCTAAAAATGTAGTTTATGCATTCAAACAATTAAGATGGGTTTCTGATTCAGTTCCTGATCCTCAAGGCTTTTAAAAAGATCCTCAAGCCTTTTTAAAAGGCAGGCAGGATCAAAGCCAGGGATGTCAGGAAGAATGCTGTTCTGAAAAGTGGCAGAGGAGGCACATTGGCTTGTCCAACAAGATAGAACTGTACTTGAATGATAGAACCCGGAGAAGGTCAACTCAATCAGGTCTTATTGGATGGGCAGGAGAAATAGGAGACCTGTGTTATGAAGAACTTTATAAATGAGAAGCAGCACCTTGGAAGCCCATTGGCAACTAGTGCTGCTTGTATAATAGTGGTATTCCATCAGTGTATGGAAGAGGATATCCATAACTACTCATGCTGCTGCATTCTAGCTATAGCTTGAGTTGTGTTTGAAGGCAGCCCCAGATAGAACACACATCCCAATGGTCCAAAGACAAAAGAGGTGGGTTTGGAGCACACAGGGGGATGCAACTAGTATCTCTTTGCCTCTCCTTAATCTAAGGACATCTTTTCCTAGGATCAAGAGATGAAGGATGATCTCAGGAGATCCTGCTGCTTTAAGGAGCTGCAGAGCAGCAGTCGGTTTGTCCTTTGCATGCTCCGAAATAATGTTTTGCCTTTGAATTTAGGAATGCTGCTCAGATACACTATATGTAATAAGTGAGCCTTGGAGCCTTGGTGGAGCAGTGGGCTAATGCCTCCTTAAGTAACAAAAGCTGCCTGCAATTAGTGCAGGTTCGCATCCCACCAGGCTCAAGGTTGACTCAGCCTTCCATCCTTCCGAGGTAGGTAAAATGAGGACCCAGATTGTTGGGGGCAATTAAGCTGACTTTGTAATAATGCCGCTTGGGGTGTGTGTGAAAGCCCTAATAAGCAGGCATATACATAGAATGAAGGCTATTGCTAAGCACATTGGTTTGTGCTTTAAATTGTAAGCCGCCCTGAGTCTTCAGAGAAGGGCGGGATATAAATGGGATTAAAATAAAAAAAATTAAAAAAGCCCTTATGCTATATTATGTTTTCTGTGTCCCAATCTTTATGTTCCTGAGATCAGATTTGTTTTAGGAAACTTATTAAGCTCCTCCATATGCAGTCTGATGTGCGAAACATCCTCAGTATGCTTTATTTCTATAGTGTTTACTGTATTACCACCCTCAAGCCCCACCCCACCCCAGCTCAGCTTTGATTCAGTAGTTGAGTGTAGAGAATAGGCAGCCCAGCCTGAGATATCAGCTAATCAACTTTCAGTTTCTCTGTTCAAACATGCCACAGTTTACAGTTTCACTCCCTGGCTCTGTTTCTAGAGCTCCGTGAATTCATAAACAGCACAAAGGAAGCAAAGATTTATAAAGAAGCAAAATAGAAAAGTTTCAAGCATCTTCTCCATATGCACAGTCCATGAATTTGTCTTCATGAATTTCAGTCCATTCTTCTATTGCCTTGCAAAGCCATTCACTAAGGTAGTGAGCTACGTGGGAGATGGGACAGGCAAATTGTTTGGAAGACCTGTAGCAAAAGCAGAGAATCCAAACATGGCTTTTTGGCTCATGGTAATCAGAGTTATTGACAGACTGCATTTTTGCTACAAATCTTTCAGGTGTGACACTTAGGTAAGTGTCCCCACTTGGCAGGAGAAACATGAGCTGGATGACAGGGACCACAGTGAGTGGTCTGTCCATATATCTGGCATAATACATGTTCAACCACAGCAGAACCAGAGAGAGGATGAAAAAGATATAATTGTATTAGGGTGTTAAAATAAGCATATTTATGATTTCACAGTATGTCGCCACAGCTTTGCAACTGGAGAGATGTGATTGACTTGGGACGGGGTATTTCAAACTATCCATAATAGTTACCAACTGACAGTTATGAACAGAGCACTTTTCTTAAAGCTTAACTCTTTGGGGAGGACAAAACTCCTTGATACAAAAAACAATTGTATAACTAATTGGCATGGAAGCCTTTGTATTGGCTGAAAACATTTAGGAGTAGAGGTGAGAATAAGTACTAATTTGGAAGAAAATAGAAGATTGTAGATAATCTGACATAGGCTGGGCTGATATTGGCTGGCTGCGGTTATTTTACCTTGGTAAGGAAATATAAACAAACAAACATGGTCACTCTTTTAGAAAAACACTGTCCTGAATCCAGTTGGTAGTCATTTCTGCATTTGTTATTCCAGAGATGCTTTGAAGCTGTCCTGGCTTGATTTCCTTGTAAGCTCTGGGAAGAGCAAGCATCAGCTTTGTCATGTGCACCAAACAGGAAACATGACCAGATAAGCTAATTCTACTTTATGGTAAAGCTACATTAACCAAACTTTGCAAGTCTGAAAGTACAAATTTCCCATCATTTTCTTCACAGCTTAAAAAACTAGTGAAGGTCTCTTATCTGACCATGCCCTAGGCCAGGGGTAGGCAACCTTGGCTCTTTTATGTCACTTGGACTTCAACTCCCAGAATTCCTGAGCCAGCTATGGAATTGGGAGTTGAAGTCCAAGAGTCATAAAAGAGCCAAGGTTGCCTACCCCTGCCCTAGGCAGCATCACTCTCCCAAGGACTTTCCTGCCTACCATTATAGGGAGTGCTTGGGATGGTAGGGAGGATCCAAAGGAGAGGAACCTGAACTTTCCAATTCAGATAGAATAACAAAATAACAGAGTTAGAAGGGACCTTGGAGATCTTCTAGTCCAACCCCCTGCTCAAGTAGGAAACCCTATACCATTCCATACAAATGGTTATCCAATTTCTTCTTTAAAATCTTCAGTGAAGGAGCATTCAGATCTTCTAAAAGCAAGCTGTTCCACCGATTGATTGTTCTAACTCTCAGGAGATTTCTCCTTAGTTCTAGGTTGCTTTGCTTAGTTTCAAGCCATTGCTTCTTGTCCTGCCTTCAGGTGCTTTGGAGAATAGGTTGACCCCCTCTTCTTTATGACAAACCCGTAGATATTGGAACACTGCTATTATATCACCCCTAGTCCTTCTTTTCATTAAACCTTGTTTCCTAGTTTGATTTCCATTCGGGAACTCCCACAACCAGAAAATGTGTCTCCAGAGGACATGTGGATGGGTTAAATGGTAGGAAACACATGGAGTTGAGGAAGCAGCTATTTTGATAGATTAAAAATATCTGATGCAAATAGACAGGACGAATTATTTAAATGAGAGGAAGAGCTAGCATAAATCCTGCAGAAGAGAGCCCTGCCTCATCAACTATTTAGAACCTTTTGAAATATAAGCCAGCAATATCAGTTATCTTTATGAATAGTTGGTCTTCCAGACAAGTGATGGTTGTTAGCTCCTGTACCAAAGACTCCTAAGTAAGGAGTGTATGTGACTTCAGTTCACTGTACCTTTTCTTCAGTGAGTTCATGAGGACAGATGTGATTTCTTTTGCCCAGATGTTTTTCTTGGAAAGCTAAGTCTGAGGCCTCTCCCTCTAGCATTTGAAATTTCCATAGTGTCCTAGAACAGGGATCTCCAACCTTTTTCCATGGACCAGCACCGGGCCGTGGCGTGTCAGAAAGCAGGCCATGCAAACAAGTGAAGTGGGATGCAGGCAGCATATGAAACTACATCCCCCTCCAGTCTGTGGAAAAACCTTCCTACACGATACCGGTCCCTGGTGCCCAAAAGGTTGGGAGGGTGCTGTCCTAGAACATCCGATATGGCATATGATTTGCTGAGAAATATTGCAGAAACATTTGGATGATGGCCAGCATCCCAGACTCATCAACTGCTGCCAGTTAAATCCAGTGACTTGTAAAAACAGGTAGACTAGCCAAAATAAGTGAGACAGTAATGGCATGTTACTAAATGCTGGACACTATCATAGTTCTGCCTGGCCATCTTAAAAGAAGCACATAGAACTTTTCAATCCTGTGTATTTAGACAGGACTTTTGGTGATGGGGACAGGCCAAAGCCACGAGAACAAGGTTTCTGTGTGAACACAAATTGTTCACTCCCCTCTAATTCCTGTATAGGTTTCTTTTATTAAAAAAAAGGTGGGTCAACATAACACCCTGAGTGACAAGGTGTTATGGTTTCTTGCATACCATGCCAGGAACAGCAAAGTGTGAACATGTGTCTTGAAACTGTGACTTTCCTTTGGTTGATCTATAGAAAGGGACTTCACGAAAGCAAATACCTTTATAGGTTTGTCTCAACATGCCTAAGAAGCAATGTAGAATGACTCATATTCCTTCTAGTTTGGCAGGAAATAACACTGGAATTCTGGGTGGTGCTCAAGTATTTGCTACGATGTCTCCTCCTCATTCCTGGGAGGGGAAAGCTATGAAGCTGAGCAGGAGACAAGCATATTCTGCAATTGACTGAAAAAATGACAAACTAGTTTCTGTTTCCAGGCTGCGGGGGGCCAATGACCTCTGAGGAGTGGGGTGGGAGAAAAAAAATCATTACACAGGTGTATAATTTTTCCCCAGCTACCATGTTCCTGTAGTTATTTAAGTGCTAACATGGGATACAAGAAATTGCAGTAATGCAGAAGAAGGAGCAACCTTATGCTCTGGCACTCCAAAGGGTGGAACTAGAACCAGTTGTGGTAATTGTAGGGTGAAAAATTTCAAGTTGGACAGTAGACAGTAGTAGAAAGTTTTGAATGTTAATCTTTTTCCACAGTAAAAACAAATCTGCTTTAGGAGGTGGTGTACTCTCTTTTGCCTGACCCATTTGAGCAATGGCTGGGAAGCTATTTTTCAACAGTGTTATTGCTGCATTCTGCACTATGAATTTGGTATCCAATAGGAGCTGGCCTCCCCTGCCTCCCAAAAAATCTTCCAAAATTATAGCTACCTTTGTATGATATGCTAAAGCATGCCAAGGTTAGGCTTAATATGCTGCCCAAACTTGCAGTCCCAACTTGCCGTAATCACAGTCTGGAATCATAGTTTAGAGCAGTGTTTCTCAACATTGGCAAGTTTAAGGTGGGTGGACTTCAACTCCCAGAATTCCTCAACCAGCTTGGGAAAATCCAGTCATCTTAAACTTGCCAAGATTGAGAAAACACTGCATTAGAGTATATTTCTTTTTCTTGACTGTGCTCTCAAAACTGCAATACCAGAAATTAACCCCATAGCTAATCCCATCCCTTCATCCTCTAGAACAGTGGCTCCTAACCTTTTCTATACCCCGCACCCCTAGAACGCTTCTGGTATATTCTCATGCCCCTTACAAAAGTTCGAAATAACGGCAACAAATTATGCACATACACTATAATTTTGAAATTTCTAAATATCGTCTTGCACCCCCGGTTCAGAACCCCTGCTCTAGAAAAGAGGGGTAGATAGCAAGAACAGACCAAATGTGCTGCTATGGTACGTGTAGCTCAGGTAGAACCCTCACCTGTATGGTTTTTTTTTAGGGTGTTCTTGGAAGAGTAAGAAAAAAAAAGTGGGAGACTGCCCAAGAAAGAGTGACATTGTTTACTCATGTATGGGCCTGTTCTGCAAACAAAGTTTATGCATCTATGTACATATGATGTTCCTGAAACATAAAAGCTTCCTTTGAAGAACAACATCTAGATTGAATAAAGTTAATTAAATAGCATTTTGTTGCAGTATCAACCAATTTTTCTGGAAGGGCTGGTTCATTTCCCTACATATTGCCAACAGTGTTTTTTTCACATAATGATTATGTATCAATATCCCTCCTTTCTTTGGAGGATCGTCACACACTTTTCATTCCATAATATTAATTTATTCTAGGATTTGCTTTTGCTCTGGTAATGTATGATTAACAAATGAGAGGGCTTAAATTGAATTTTATTTGAAAGACCAGTCAGCATTTTAGTTGTAATGCCATGAAACTCTTGGTGAATCTCCTGAAGGTTTTGAGCTCTAACTATTTACGATCCCACTGATTTTGAAATGATAGGATGTGTTTTAAGACCTACAACCCCGATATATTGAAAGCTTTTGGTTATTTTCTGGTCTACTTAGAAAGGCTGTGAGTAGAAGGTGCTTCCAGATAACCAGCCTCTTTGTTGACTTAAGGGCCAAACTGGATTTTGCATAGCAAATTAAAGAAAATGCTCCATTGTAGGAAGAATTAAGATTTCTTCTGTAAACTGTATTATGCTATAATATTATGCTATAATTGTGTGGACAAAAAGGACAAGATGGCAGTAGGATCAAAGTTCCACCCATTTTTTATGTGCATCATGGAGCTTCAGTTGTATTATTGTAACTACCATCTTAAGGGTTTTTTTGACCACATCCTGCGGAAAGCCCAGTTTCTTATACTTTGTTTTCCATTTTATTATTATGTTATTTATGATGCAATTAATATCTCCTCAACCTGTAAGTTGCTCTTTTCACATGCTTACACAAAGTTTTTGTAGAGTGCATGGTTCCCAAACGGTTTTAATGCACCTGGTGTACGATGTTTTACAATTGAGGGTGAAAATGGGCACCACTAATATTGATATTAACATGTATTAGTTAATATAAACTGGTATATTTTATCTTACAGTAGTTAAGAGGTTGTACTGTGTGCCTCTGGTCTTTAGTTAGTGTTAAACTTTGATGGAAAAAATGCAGTAATAATTAAAATATGGGACTTAACTGTCAGTGAGTCCAGAGTTTTTGAGCTTGTTTGTTTATATTATATCATTCCTGCTCAAAATACAAGTTCAGTTTGTTATTAAAAAGTTAATGAAGAAAATGAATGCTGAGGACTTCTAGAGGAGGTATCATGAACAGAAGGTGGCTGGGCAAATGTGGAGTCAACAACCACAGTAAAGGCCAAGGAACTAATGAGTAGACTGGCTCCTTGGAACCTCTCTAGATAAAGAGAGAATGGGAGATCATCCACATGTGCTCTGGACAGCTGCTCCTCATAAGGAGACCATGGGACCATGTTTTCTGAGATACTTAGCACTGGAAAACAGTGCTTGTGACCACAGCAGAAATTTTTAAAGAACACTAAGCTTGCAAACCTCACTTTCTATCCACTTTCAGAAATTGACTATGAATTATCTTAAAACTATTAGAGACCTTTGGAACAACAAGTTTGAAAAATCTTAATTGTGTGAGATTATCTTCAATCATGAACAAAAGAATAATTAATTAAAAGCTTAAGAACTTACAGAATTTGAAATAAATAGAAGAAAGTTAAACAAGATTTTGATCTAAGAAATTTGCAAATGGATCCAGATAAATTTGGAATATTGTGTTTTATTGTAAAATAAACACAATATTGTAAAATTTCTTATGAGGGAAAATTATTTTGTCTATCCTGGTAGTTGCAAGTTAATAACAAAAGATAATTGATTGGACTTCCGGTTTGCCGACAGCCGTAAATGGACGCCTGGAGGACAGCTCCCGTCTTCCACGTCCAGATTCGCATCACTGGGGGGGTCCTAAAAGGACCGAAGAGTCGCCCTTGAGGGGTGTCCAGACAGAAGGGGCTTTTGCAGAAATGTGGGGGGGGCAGCAACCCCCTTGTTAGTGCCTGCTTTCCCTTTGTACCAGCGGATGAAAGACTGACCATAGGACCAGCCAGCTCCTAGGCTGCAGACAGCCGAAGTCAAAGCTACCATCAGGCAACATTAAAGCAGCGTGGAAGAGACGAGGGTAAGATTCCTCTCTTGTACCTTAATCATCTTCTTTTCACCTAATTAAGCTGCTAAGTACTTTCCCCCCTGTGAAGAGGGAGGGGGAATTTAACGCTCCCTTCGGAAGGCGGTGAACAAACTCAGGGGTGTTTTTTTTGGAAACAAAGAAGTTTAAGAAAGAAATAACAAAAGTAAAGAACTCTTAAAGTACTTGGGGGACACCCAGTGGCTAAATTTGAAATTGCAATTCTGACTTTCTCTTTAAAAAAAACAAGAAAATATTTAAGAAAATAAGATAAAGAGTAACTTTGAACATCAGATGTGAAAGCTTACAATGGAAGAGTTTCAAAAACAAATTCATGCTCTGTGGGAAATATCTTACCAAACTTATCAGCTCCTTTCTACAGCTGGTGATGAAATAAGAGCTTTTGGAAAAGAATTAGAAAGTATCTCGATGAAACAAACTCAAATTCAAACTGTGACTACAACTAATATTTTACTGGGACAGAACTTAATAGAAGAAATTGAACAATTAAATACACTGACAGAAGAATTAAATAGTCAACAAATACAGGTTTTTGAAGATGGTGATGGAGAAAATATGGAAGGAAGTTTATTTGAACCAGGACAATTGTACCAAGAGGTGAAAATAATAAGATTTGGTGCTGTTGGCAGATTCTTTAATTCTTCAGTGGTGGAGTTGGGGCGTCCACTTCAATATGAAATAGTAATACAAGAATGCTTTGATGATCCTGAGGCAAAGAAGCGTAAAATGGCATGGCAAAGGAAGAAAGCAAGAATACGATTGAAGAAATATGAACATTTTTAGGAGGCCAAATAGATAATATTAAAGTAGACAGGATGGTACTGGGATTACGAGAATGTTTTGATGAGTAGATAAAAATATTGATTAACTAATAAAAAAATAATAAAAATAAAAAATAAAATACAAGTGTATGAATATTAACATTGAAATATTGAGTTTTTCTAAATGTTATGGGTTAAGATGTATATATGCTAAAAATGATAGAATATAACTAATATATTTGGATGCAGAGACATGAAGGATGTATTGAATGTTAAAATAGAACAAATTTTGGTTAATTTTTAATATGTGGAAACTATAAATGAGAAATAAGAATATCTTATTGCCCTCCTCTTTTCTTTTTCTTTTTTCTTTCCTTTTTCCTTTTTTCCTGTTTTTTCCTTTCTTTTCTCTTTTTTTCTTTTTTTTCTCCTCCTTGTGATTTGTATTTTAATTACTATTTTAAATATTGTATAATTGTTATAGATATGGAAATGAGATAAATGAGAACTGGATTACACTACTAGATATTGAAGAGAATTGTATAAAGGAAAAAGATTTTTTAGTGATATGAAATTGAGAAATCTTAAACGTTTTAATTTTAATATCAATGTAAAATTAAGCTAGAAAAAATAGATAAGGTGTTTGATGTTTTAAAGATGGAATGTTAAAATATGAAATATTAAAAGATTGATGGATATATATTCAAAAAATAAAATAAACTATTAAATGTTTGATGGATAGCAATAAGAAATATGTTAATTTAGATAAGAGATAGTATATATCAAAGAAAAAAGAGAGAGGAAGTATTGGTTATAATAATGTGGAGATCTGTAATAATATGTATTTGTTTGAAATGGAAATATTGTAACTCAGATACCACGTTGCTTCTTAAAGATATTATTGTAAATGTTGGAAAACTAATAAAATATTATAAAAAAACACAAAAAAACACAAAAGATAATTGATTTTAGGAACTGGACACTAGAAGGGATAAAAGATTTTAAACAACCCCCCCCCCAAAAAAAAAAATACAAGCCGGATGAAAGTTCATACTGTGAATTACAAAACTTACATTGGAGAAACAAAACAAATCACTTCACAAATGTATGGCTCCACATAGGATAACAAACCCATCAGGATGAGATTCAGCAGTCCATCTGCCTTTGAAAGACAAAGGTCACTCTTTTGAAGACAGCAAAGTCTACATTCTGTACAGAGAGGACTCCTGGTTTGAAAGAGGGGTCAAAGAAGCCATCTACATTAACACTGAACAGTCCTCTCTCAACAGAGGGGGAGGGATATGACACCACCTATCTTCGGTTTACAACACAGTCTTTTCAGCAGTTCCACACCCATTTGCACTATGATGGTACAGATAAGTCCCCAAGTGACCTCAACAACTCTCAGAAAGAGTGCTAATAACCAGATAACTGCAAGGAATATAAATCCTTCCAACCTCCACCATTCAGTCAGAACTGAAGAAGCTTCTTGGATGAGAAATGAAGCGTCTTTAAGGAAAAACAAAGTCCAATTGCCTTTTGGGGGGGGAAAGCAAGTTTGGGTTAATTTAAGGTCACTAACTATGGGACCACTATGGTGGGAAGGTAACAGCGTTCCGTGCGCCTTTTGCGTCTAGTCATGCCGGGCACAGGACCACGGAGATGTCCTCAGACAAGCGCTGGCTCTTCGGCTTTGAAACGGAGATGAGCACCGGCCCCTAGAGTCGGAAACGACTAGCATGCATGTGCGGGGGAACCTTTACCTTTACCTTTACCTAAGGTCACTAACCCTCATTGCTATTTACAAAATTCAATAAGCTTCAACTATTAACACTATCTCGATCCACCTTAAGTTGCCAACCATTCACCTTCTTGATCAAAGTTCTTCTTTTCAGAGTTCTGGATTTTTAAGACTCCTGTTTCCTTCGCTAGTTCATTAGCCCCTTTGCTAACTCCAGCTTCCTTTGCTAACTCATTTCCACAAGGGAAAGTCATCCTTTGGGAAACAGAGCTGATTCTAACTTTCGGTTTTTATTTATCTCCTTTCTAAAATAGTTTGTTTTGTGGTCTAGATTGTCTTTGTGTCTCTGTGACATGTTCACAGAGAGGCATGGCATCCTGTAACTTATCACAGAGATCATTAGACAAACATCAGAACATTCTAATTTGAGTTATTAGATTAGATGTCAGGTTTTGGAAGTGGATGTACAGTATCTGTTTGAATAATGTGCATATTAAGGACATAAGAGTGCTAAACATTCTCTCAAAAGATTTGTGTCTTATTTGTTACTTATTATTTAGTATTTACAGATAGTCCTCAGCTTACAACCACAATTGAGGCCAAAATTTCTGTTGCTAAGCAAGATGTTTATTAAGTGAATTTTGCTCCATTTTACAACTTTTTTGTCACACCTGTTAAGTGAATCACTGCAGTAACACAGTTGTTAAGTGAATCTGGCTTCCCCATTGACTTTGCTTGTCAGAAGGTCACAAAAGGTGATCACATGACCCCAAGACACTGCAACCGTCATAAATATGAGTCAGTTGCCAAGTATCCAAATTTAGATTACGTGACCATGGGGATGCTGTAAGGTTGTAAGAGTGAAAAATGGTCATAAGTCACTTTTTTCAGCGCCGTTGTAAATTTTAATGGTCACTAAATGAACTATTTTATGTCAAAGACTACCTATATTATCAAGTAGTTCATAGGTGAATCTGTACTTCACCACAATGTAATTATTAATTGTGGTGATTTTTAATGGAGTCTAATTTTCCAATTCGGGTTCTAATTCTATGGTATACTGAGCAAAATAATTATCCAAAAGAATGTAGCTTCAGTATGAAATTCTGAGTGAAAAATCTGGATCTTTAATCTACCTGATTTCTATATTCTTGTCTGCAGATCATCAAGCAGCAATGATCTAGCAGTGCTCATCTCTCGCATGCAAAAAAATGCTGACCAGGTGGAAAAGGACATCCTCGAAACACAGTCCAAACTTAAGAAGGTAAAATTGGAACTTGAATACAAAAAACATGCTGTAAATTGGCTCAAATGTTTACTGGAGAAAGCTCCAAATAGAGAAGTAAGATCTCATATGCTAGTTGGGCAAATACATAAAATAAATCTAATCAGATGCAAGGGGAATATCTGTGTCCTTTATTTTGAAATGACAGAAAATCTGAGTTTCCTGATTAAAATAAAAAATAAAATTAAAAAAAACTAAATTGAACTCATGAAATAGTTTCTTGCAACAAAATGGTCCTATCTTCATTAGAAACTCAAAGAGATCTCTTTGAAACTTCTTTAGTTTTTCATATTAAACACATTTTTTTCATTTTTTATTTATTTGAATTAATTAGCCACCTGTCTTCAGTGGATGCAATAAATGAATGATGTTAAAGAAAGAAAAATGGATACTTTGTGCTTTTTAAAAACTATGTGGAAACCTTTAAGAGATCTGAATGGAGGTGGTCTAATCTTGTGGAGAGGAGTTGATTAATACATGTATGAAAGTGAGGGTTGGCGTTAATTGTGAATGAAATGTATGCCAGAAAGAATGACTTACTTTATCTTTTAATTCAGGGGAAATCAGGGTTTTTCAGAATGTGTTACACAGAATCCTACTGGCCAACCATAGATTCATATATGGAATGCTACCACATGAGAGCTTGATGGGGTTCCATGAGAGACTAAGAGGGGGGAAAAATCACTTGACCACAGCATTGCTTCTTGATCAAGGATTCTGGGAGTGGAATAAAGAGCTAGAGTTTCCTATATTGTATAGATAATGGAAGAGTATCCTCTATAATGAGTGTGTCAATGGACCTCAAATTACAAATTATGCAACAAAAAATAATATTTATAATGTATTGGACTTCATTATGTTTGTATAGAAAAGAACTGTAAAAAACCCCACTTTGTTGAAGATGTAACAAGGATAATGCTTCTTTAAAACATATGTTTCTGCAGTGTCCTACATTTAGACCATGGGGCCTGACTTTGGGTATACCTGGGAGGGGGGGCTATATGCCTATTTGTGTATGTGTCAACGCTGCTAACATTGGATGTTCTTGCTTTGACAACAGATGGAAATGCAGCCATTTTCTCTATGCTTTTAGAATTAGTCGATGCTGGGAGGGGGAATAGGGATGAGAGTCCAGCTAGTCTTAACAATAAAAACTCAGCCGTGGGAACCCAACGACATTGGGCCCAGAGCTGATAGTGTTTTGGCGGGCTGGAAAGCTGGAGAGAAAGCCTGCACTTCAAGCTAATTGGGGAATGTGATTTATGACTGTTTATTAGAGGAGGGAATTATACTTTGTTATTTTGTATCCAGGGAAGGGTAATTTAGTTCAACTATGTAGTGCCAATACTTTGTTTCTTGAATAAAAGATTCTTTAAGGTAAACAATGCCTCAAAGTTCTTTTGAAGGGTTTCATCTGTTGGAACCATGACATTATGCATATGGAGCAAAAGAGAGTTCAAAATATATATCAAAGGGTAGGGAAATAGTTAAAATTAAAAGAGGGAAGGGCAATCAAAGCAATCTTGATGAAAGTGTTCTGTTGTATGTGAAAAGGACCAAAGAACAACCTTTGTAGAAGGACTGGCAGAGCTTGAGGGCAGAGTGAAAACGGGGATCAGCCTAGAATTTTTATGTAGCCACAAACAAGCTTAGTCCAACCCTTGAGTGCCATTGACCCCAGACAGGTGCTGTTAGCTTAGAAGATTCCTGTGTATAGGCTTTAGCAATAAATCATGTTAATTGAACCTTCATGTGAGGACCTGATCTTTCACAGACCTGATCTTTCATACCTGACAGCCTTTGGCAGAGTGAACAGAATCAAATGTAAAAATAATTAATTTGGGAAGAAACATTGGAAAGATTAAAAGAAATATTCCTTTGATTTCTTTCAACCTGATTTAAAAAATTTCTATTTCTATTTTATTTTATTTATATTTGTCAATGCTAGTGGGATGTTAGAAAGTGAAACTAAAATGAGTGCTCACACTCACTAGCACTGATGATGTTACCTAGTCAGGTAATGAAACATCTGAAAGCAAACAACCAAGCTCAGAAAGCATCAAGGAGAGCTGACATATTGAATGAGTAAAGTCAGTATTTGAATCAGGATATGGACTTAAGGGAAGCAAGAATGTTTTGCAAGGACAGAGAACTATAATTATGGCTGTTGGAGGAAATTAGAATTACTTTTCCTTTCCTTCTCTCTTATTTCCTGCCCTTAATTTCTTTTGCTGATTACTTTGTGCTGCCTTTTTGCATTTTATATAATGCTGCTATCTGAAAAGGGATATTGTGATGGGTATGTTTGAATGTATGATAACTCTGAGCTTGGAACCAAAATGACTATGACTAACTCGTGAAAAAGGGACGCAGTGGCTCAGTGGGTTAGGAAGCTGAGCTTGTCGATCAGATGGTCGGGAGTTTGGCGGGTCGAATCCCAAGTGCCACGTAGCAGAGTGAGCGCCTGTTACTCATCCCAGCTTCTGCCAACCTAGCAGTTCGAAAGCACATAAAAAATGCAAGTAGAAAAATAGGGACCACTACGGTGGGAAGGTAACAGCGTTCCGTGCGCCTTTGGCGTCTAGTCATGCCGGCCACATGACCACGGAGACGTCCTCGGATAAGCGCTGGCTCTTCGGCTTTGAAACGGAGATGAGCACCGACCCCTAGAGTAGGAAACAACTAGCACGCATGTGCGGGGGAACCTTTACCTTTTTAACTCATGAAAATAATTTGTATTTTTTATCTTAAGAGTGTGGGGACAGAAGCTCCATGTTTCATGATGAACGTTGACTTGGTATAGTGTAACTCAGTTGCTAATCTAGTTTTACTTGAACCTCTCCCTCCATGTTTCATAGGGGATAACCAAGCACTAGGGAAATACATGCAAGAGTATTCCTAGGTACTTTCCTGGGTATTATCAGGGAACTGAGAATATATGAAACATGGCTTGCCAAATCAAAACAAGAAATATCTAATTCAGTGTTCAGCCAGAGTTCTTTTTCCCTTAATCTAAGACATTTATTCCATGTGATGAATTCTGTAAATTAATTGTATACTATCTGATAAAAATTGACACGATAAACTATCAGATAAAAGTTATTTACCTGCATTTGTGGAATTAATATCAGAATCAAGAATCACATGCTCAGAATACAGCCTAAAATATCTGCCTTCTAGATGTACAACCACAACTTCCTCTCTTCTGGGAATGAGGCTTGTGCACATTACACTTTTCTTGTTGTAGGATGCTATTAATCACCAGCAGAACAAGCCTTTGGAGTTCCAGCAGATAAATGGCAAAAACTTGAAAGAGGCAGAGACACTTTTGAAAGACCTTTTCCTAGATGTAGACAAAGTCAAGCATTTGAAACACCCTCAAGCCTTTGAAATTGAGAAAGAGTAAGTAATGATCTATATTCCATGCAGCTCTCTGAGAAATATTTAGTAAATGCATGGAGACACACTTACATGACAAGCTTCAGATCAAATCTGGACAATTTTTCCTTGAGGAAACCCATTTTCTAATGAAGAAATTCCCTTTTTTCTCTCCTCCCAAGTATTAAGCAGCTCCATGTCCGAATGACACACCAATGTGCAGAATATCGAGAGCTCTATGAAAAATTTACACTTTCTGAAGTTGGTTCCAAAGTGGACTGGGCAAAAATTCTAGAACAAAAACAGGTAAGAATTGTTGCTTGGGTGTGTGGCTTTTCATTTGATCAAGTCAATTTCTTGATTAACAAAATTAATAAAGTTGAACGTGAATTCCAGCTTTACTTGGAGATCACAGCAGAAGAACAAAACCTTTTTATCCTTGCAAGGCAAAGATTGTAGTTCATGATACTGGCTTAATAAAAAAATGACCTCAACCAATGCTTATCAGGGCATATGCGCCTTTGACAATGGCACTGATTTGCCCTAGAAATACAATTTTTTTTCAATAATCTTTTATCCAAATTCATGATTAAACCAGGAAATTTGCTTTGTCACAGACAAATCTTTAAGGTAGACCAAGTCATATTGGCCAACTTTACACATTATGGTGGTTTGTTTGATCTTAACTTACTATGTTATATAAACATAGCCAACTGCAGCTTATGAATGAACCACAGTTATGCAAACTATAGTTTAGCTCAATGGGTAAAACAAGTTGTCCTCAAATACTGAAAAACTATTACTAAGCAAAATAAAAATAACCCTGGTTTAATAATTCATGCCAGACCAGGCAGTGAGGAAATATTATCAAGAACATGCAACTTGACTAGTAATGCAAACTAGCAATTATATTTCAGCCCCCGTGTCTCACCATCACTGAATGAACTGCAGAAATAGAGATTGTGTATTGTTGTTCAATGCAATTTCTCAGCAAACAAAGTTTTTAAAAGTGCAGTAAGAATATCCTTGTTTTTACTTGCTTTCCTATAGCAAAACCTCAGTATCACAAAATTTAGTAACTATTGAGTAATATTGCCTGAAACCCAGAGAAACATCTCAAACCCAGAGCAAGTGAGTGCTCAAAGTGCTTTAACCACAAGCACTAAAAAGCCCTTCCATCTTCTCACTTCATAGCCTAGAGTGGCCTAGAAAAGGGGTCCCCAACCCCCAGTCCATGGACCAGTACTGGGCTGTGGCATGCCAGCAACCGGTCCGCACAAACAAGCAAAGCCCCATCCGCGGGATGCAGGCAGCACACAAAACCAGTCCCCGGAAAAACCTCTCTCCACAGAATCAGTCCTTGATGCCCAAAAGGTTGGGGACCTCTGGCATAGAACAGTCACTCTGAGAGTGAGATCGGGGTACCTAAATTTAAGATAAAATTAAATTGTTACTCTTTAATTGGAAACAGATCTTTGAAGAGCTATTTGATTTATGTCTTGTTAAAAGATTAAACAACTTAAGGGATGGTACTGTCCCCAAGAGTGCCAATCAACTTTTGTATTAATCATGAATTACTTTTATACGCAGAACTTAACACAATGATTGGGAGAGGGGTGGAGTTCTCCTTTGGTGACTCATAAGTGAGCAGAGAAATAATGTGTTGTTACGAATTTCCTTCCCTTCCCTTCTTCCCAGTGCAACACAAAGTCAAACTTGCTTTCATGATGTTCCTTTCCTAGGTTCTCTAAAAAGGAATAAAATGCATATCGATGGTTCTCTTTTCTAGTGGCCTGAATATTTCTACTTTTTATTCTGCAGATACCTTTCTTCAAATGTACAGTTTTATAGAGCTCCATATAACATCATCTCCCATTTGTATTAGTAGGTTAGTAGGTTATCAGCACAGCTATATTAAGTCCAGGAGGGTTTGTATGTAGCCTCATATTGTTGCTGCCTTGGATATAAACATACTCAACAACTTTATTTGTGTAAGCTTTTAAAATACCAGATTTTCTTCAATACTCATGTCTTTCTTAGAATGTTTTTCTGCCTGTGTTTTCACAGAAATATAATACCATTGTATCAAATGGGCCAGTTCTGCAAGGTACAGGTTTATCAATAAGAGGAGCTTTTTGGTGAGACAACTACAAAACCTTTCAAAATGGTCCCGTCAGTCTTTGCCTGTCTCACTTCTTCCTATAACCATTTTTCCTGCATCTTTTTCTGGTTTTAAGTGACTTCACTCTCTAACATTTCAGAATAATTTGGCTTGAGTGCTAGCAGCAGCCACAAGTATTAGGAACAACATGGCAATCACTGGGACAAGAGATCAAAGAAATGAGATAGTTTTTTTTCTTCTTGCAATTGGATAACTCTAGATATATACAGTGTGATGACTTACTGGTGGGTTTGTTGCAGAAACAAGTCAGTGGAGGGAAATATGGACCTACAATGCCTGAGCTGGAAAAACAAATTGCAGAACACAACATTCTTCAAAAGGAGATAGAAGCATATGGTCTCCAGATCAAAAATCTTCACAGTCTGGTAAGATGGCATATGGTCAGTCTTTTCACTGTAGAGATGAATTATAGTACACGTCTTCCCAATGCTGTGTGGTTTGAGAGTGAGGAATAATTAATGTGATCATTTTAAGCAATATCCAACTTGGAATTCACACATCTTGAAAAATGAACCATTACACGTTTACAAGACCTGTTTAAACAAACCAAATTCTTAACTCCCAGTGAATTTCAGTATTCTAGAATTGATAGTTTTTATGAAGAGGTGAAGTTCCTGTTCTCATTAAATTCACAAGTCTTAATTTGCTAACCTTTAAGGTTAAATACAGTATTTCTCTTGAAAAGTAAATTTCAGAAAGTGAATATTATAATACTATATTATTGTACTCTAGGAGGCAGAACTACACTTGAGAAGGAAAATATATGAAAACATCAGAAGTCTAAGACAACAGACTTGGAACTTGATTCTGCATGCAGAGATATGGTTTTTGTAGCCCAGTAATATGACTGTATTTATTGTGAGCATTTTTATGTTGCATAATCTGGGTGTATTAACAGCAATGATGAAAAAGAAAAACACGAAATAAAGCCATAATGGACCACAAGTCCCATCACCACTAGCTAACCCAGTAATTGTCCAAAGCTCAGTAGGGACACTTTGAACTGTAATCCAACACATATGAGAGCATTGAATTTGTGAAGACAAAAGAGGCAGACAATCTGATGCCCTTCAGATGTTGTAGTCTACAGCTCTAAAAGTCTTCATCTTTGGCTCTTTGAAACAAAGTTGAAATTCAAACCATCAGCATTTAAATGGAAATGACTACTTTTTCTTCTTATCCAGCAATACATTCTGAAGTTGCAAGATAAGAAAAATAGGGAACTTTCAAATGATTAATGTTTTAATGTTGTAAGCTGCCAGGAGTCAGTTGTGTGATAGTTGGACAGCCATATAAATTGTTTAACAAAATAAGTAAATAAAATTTGCAGAACTTAGCTGAAAAGGTTTGTTAAATGTCACTTAGCATACTGTGAGTCCAGTGCTAAAATGTTCCATTACTGTAATGAATGTTTACATAAAAAGATCTCTGTAATCTTATTGCAATTACAGGCCCTTTAACGATACTTGTACTGCTGCTGTCAGTGAATTATAAGACAATTGCAGTTTACAGAGTCATAACTAGATTTTAAAAAATGAAATATCTATTCATAGTACTCACTGACAGTCAAATGAAAATTTGTTTTTTTTTAGTTAACAGTTCAATTCCTTCAATATATACATGGTAAATATAGACTAAAATATTGACTACATTATAAAGGGATCAGTTTGCTCATGGAAATTTTTTTTAATGAAAAGGTCATACTAAATCCAAATATTATAGTATAAAATTTAATTTAACAGTATGATAAAGCAACATGGTATATCTTTTTAACACATTATGTAAACCATTAGTATTGGCCCTTTTAAGAATAAAATTGCTTTCACTCTCTCCAAACAGGAAACTGGAGATTTGAAGACTCAATATAAGGACTTGCTGGTAAGAATTTTATTCACTATTATAGGCTATAACTTTTTAAAATTATTGTTAATCTGCTATATCAGATTCCTGCAAGCTATGATTAGAAAATCTGGCTATTAAAGATAGGAGTCATTTGGTTTCGAGACAATGTGATGGACACCTTCCCCAAATGAGTACCATGATAGACACACCTATATACAAAATGGCTGCCACAGTGGTTATGATTATTTACAATGCCTCCATTTAATGGAATATGAACTAAACTCATAGGTGCCCTCTTCTATTTCATTGGGACCTTAATCCAAAGAATTTCTGCCAAACAAATGTGATGTTAGAGGCTGGGATTGTGCTTTGCTGTTTCCAGCTTGTTTAATTTAGTAAAATTGAGACAGGAGAGAGAATCTGGTGGATACTAACAGAGGTATCCTGAAAGTATATTGGTGTTTCATCATACAGTATTGCCTACTTCTGATTTGAGGGTTCTTTACAAGAACAAAAAATAAATACAAGCACCAACGCTGTTGAGTGTTTTCCTGTCCTACACATCCGACACAAAGTTTTGGAGTTGCATCCATTCTAACTAGAGACATGACTTACTGAGAACAGGCCAATCTTATCTCCTGCCCTCACCAAGCAGAGAATCATGAGGTAGCTTGTGTGTGATGCAGGAGAGAATTATTGGACTGTTAGCATAAGAGATCCCAAGAGAGAATTCTTGTAATGGCATGGCTGTTACCTTAGATAGCATTTCCAAAGCTAAAAGCCAGCATGGTGCAGTGTGGGCACAATGTTGGACAAGGAGTAGGGAGACTCAAGTTCTAGTCCACCCTCAGCCATAGAAGCAGGTGGTTGTGGGGAAAATAGGAGGAAGAAATACTTGTCTGCCATCTTGAGTTTCTGAATGAAAATCAGGATAGAAATCTAATTAAATACTAAACATTCAATGGCAGCTGTTCTAGCATTCTCAATAAGGATGTTCTGATATTAAATTAGATGGAAATAATAAAAAAACTACGGCACCCTTTCCCAACGTGGCGTCCTCCAATCTTATTGGACTACCATTCATGAAAACCTCAGACCATAATACCAAGGGCTGTAATGCTTGAGAACGCTAGGACTTCTCATTACAATATCCGGTTGGTGACAACTGGACAACAACAGTTAAATGAAATGACAATATTTTTCCTCCCCTCAATCTGACAGAAAGCCTCTATCTGGCGAGGCCAGAGCTTGAATAGCCTCTATACACACCTCCAAGGCTGCATGAAAGAGTTGGCGTATCTCTCAGAACAACAGCAAAAGATCCTGAAGCGGGACTGGAGTGATCAAATAATTGATCCCCAGTCAGTCCGGCGTGAGTATGAGGTAAATGAGAAGTTAGATGTCAAACTCTATTTCTAGATGTGGGAATTCTTAGTTCATGAAATCTGTTAGGAAACATGACATTGCTGCAACATCAATTTCAGATGTGCCCATGGCACATCCCTGCAGATAAACTATGTACGCTTTGTAGGGAAACCCGGGCAACATTTTCCTCCAGTCATACTGATTTCAACAAAACTTACACGTTGAATGTAGAGGAGGTCCTCAGTTAACATTCATTCCTTTAGTGACCAAATTTGTGATGGCACTGAATAAGTGGTACTTATGACTGGTCCTTGAAGCTCCAGCTATTGCAGTGCTTCCAGTCACATGAATGCAGTCCAGGTGCTCAGCAGCTGACCAGATTTCTGACAGTTGCACCATTATCAGTCACATGTTTGTGATTTACCGTGTTCCATGCCACTTTCCTACAAGCAAAGTCAATGGAGAATCTGGCAGGAAGTTAGAGGTGAAAACTGTGATGATTCACTTAACAGCAGTAACCAGGAACAGTCAGAACTACCATCTCTAAGCAGTGTGGTCATGTGACATCATGCTTTATAACCACATTGCTTAGCAATGGAAATTACCATCATGAAGACCATCTATACTTGAATTTCATAGATAACTTGCTACTCTCCTGGCAGGGCTGGGTGGCTTCCAAAGAGGTAAATTGCCTGTCCCCAGTAGTCCATTTGTTTCATGTGTATCATTTGTATCATTCAACTCATTCATTGTGGCCATTTATATTGTATTAACTCTTTCTTCCTTCTCTGCAGGAGTTCAGAAACAATGAGCTTCTTAACCAGGAAGGGTATGTAAATATGCTTCAGGATGATGGAGAACGGATGATTGAACTGAAGCATCCAGCAGTGACCCCAATCCAGGTAAATATCAGAATTCTGAAATCTAAATGACCAGATTCTTTTCATTAATTTGATTATCTGAAGAATATTTGCCCTAACAAAGCTTTTTTTAAAAAAAAGAAAAGAAAAGAAAAGTAATTTCCTGTTTTCAGATTAAGAAAATTAGATTGGGACCAAAAAATTAATAGCAAAAGGAAAACAAATGCTGCCACCTGTTCTTAATTACAAACATCTTCTAATGAGCAACTGATTTGGGAAAAGATCAAAGGCAAAGAGGAGACACAAATGACTGGCCTCTCAACAGAGCCAATCATATGGACTTTTCTTTTTTCTCCCTCACTTTGCCCTGAGGGAGTGAATGCTGCCAGGCAACAGAGAAAAAGATGCTTCTGAATGAGGGTATAATTATGGGATTTCTATGAGATGTCCAAATACATTTTTTATCCTTTTTGTAAACCTCTTGGCTTTTTCATTACTAGTTCCACCATTATTCTTTTCAGAGAAATTGAGTGGCTGAATAACTTTTTTTCTTACTAATAGTCTAAAATCCATTTGTCTGGAAGAGAGGGAATTTTCCCCCATTGACTCTGTACAATCAGTATAGAAACTGAAGTTGAAAAGAGGTATTTAGGTATTTCAGCAAGACAATGATCTGAAACAATCTTCCAAATCAAACTATTTGCAGAAAGGAAGATAAAGAATTTTGGAATAGCCTTTCCTATCTCCAGCTTTGAATAGCATTGAAAATCTATGGGGAGATATCAAAGATATAGAACATGCAAGAAGAACTAAAATATTTCTGAGCTAGAAAAGATAAGTTACAAGGAAATTTGGAGAAGAAACAAGGATAGATGGCTAAAGGAAGTGTCTGTAACACCTGCCATGTTATAAAATATTGTTTTAATTCCATATAGGGGTGGTTTCAGCTTTTGTTGATTTATGAACTGAAACATATAATTTGACCAGGGGTGTCTAAACATTATCTGCAATTGTCTCTAATGCTGAAGTACCAAGGAATGCACAGCTAACTATAGAGCTTCCAGAAACACCTGCTAAAGGTGGAGAGGCATTTTGGAATATTAGACAGGTCTTAGATATGTTTTAAATGTTCATACAGAAAAGGGTAAGCAAGCATAAAACTTCTCTCTAGAACTAAATTAAGGAATTTAAGAAATGTTTAACCATAGATGTTGCTTTTAGACATTGAATGTCTCAATGAATTTCTAGATTGAAACAGTATGATCCCCATCCTTTCCAAAAGACTTGTTTCCAGAAAAATAGAAAGGCTAGATAAGCAATCAAAATGACCAAATAACAACATTCTAACTAGGTTATATAATAAGATCCGAATTTGCCTCAAATCTAAGTTAGTATGCATTCATATGTATTTATGAGCTGTGGTGGCACAGTGGTCAGAATGCAGTATTGCAGTTAATTCTGCCGACTGCCAGCAGTTCAGTCTTGACCAGCTCAAGTTTGATTCACTCTTCCATTCTTCTGAGGTCGGTAAAATGAGGATCCAGATTGTTGATGGCAATATGCTGACTCGGTAAACCGCTTAGAGAGTGCTATAAAGCACTATGAAGCAGTATATACTATAAATCTAAGTGCTATTGCTATCTATTTATTGCTAGTAGCCACCAGGATATAATATTATCTGGTAAATCAGATAATGTGATATAACATACTCTCCCTGAATATCTGTGGACTGTAGGTCTGCTGTACAATTAATGTAACTACTACTGATGAAAATGAAAGAACATACTGTTTGATGTAGAAATAAGGCTAATGGCACACTTTATTAATGACACAGTACTATTGAACAAGTAAGGAATAATAATCTTAAAATTATCCTCTTTATTCATATTTCCAAGTATACAAATTAATACAAATGCACATCAAATAGAGTATCTGTACAGTATTTCCTGGTAAAGAAAATCTGAGGTATAATTATTAACAGAATAGGTACAGTATTGGTATTAAACTAATCACAACTTACCATAATTTGAAGAGAATAATCACAGAAAAAGCTAACTAAGTCTCCGCACTGTAATTACAGATGAGCATTGAGATTTGTTGCAACAGACTCCTCTTGTTTTTATTATTAATTTATGTTCTGCCTTTATAATTTTTACAAATAACTCAAGGTAGCAAACATATCCAACACACCTTCCTCCCCCTACTTTCCCCATAACAACCCTGTGAGTTGGTCTGAGAGACAGTTACTGACTCAAGGCCACCCAGCTGACTTTCATGGCTAAAGCAGTCTCCTGTTTCTAGCCTGATGCCTTAACCATTAGACTGAATATTGTTCCAAATAAGCAATCTGAGCTTCAATGGGCAAACTATGCTTAAGGAAAAAGATTTTACAGCATTGTAACTATCCCAGTAAAACAGAAATCCTCATAAGAATTTTTGAAAGAATATTGTGTAAACAGAGTCTTGGAAAACGCCATACTTTAGACTGCTGTGCAATCTATGGCCCAAGAATGGCTGTAAAAGCAAACAAAGCTTTGCTGGTTGTCTAGGCATGTCACCATCCATCCAGAAGAAAATATTTATATAGATACCTGAGGGTACCTGAGGGTATATTCTTTGCAGACAACAAAATGAAGTGTGCTCCAAAATAGATATTTTGAATATGGCCTTGAATATAGCCAAATTTGAGAGAAAATTTGATAGATGTGTTTTATATTTGATCAGCTATGGTTGTCTGTTGCTGTTAGTCTTTGGAGAAGAAATTAAATTAAAAAATAACAGATATGAGAATTCTATCTATCTATTTATCTACCTACCTACCTACCTACCTACTTATGTATTTATCTATTGTCTATCACTGCAGGCCCATCAGGAAGCCCTGAAGAATGAATGGCAAAATTTTCTCAACTTGTGCATTTGTCAGGAGCACCATCTGAAGAGCATAGAGAATTATAGAAAGGTAAATGGACTTGATGCAAAAGAAGAAAATCAAACACAGCTTGTTTTTTAGTTTGTTTATATCTTTCCTAGAATCCAGTGTCCAGAAATGGACACAATATTCTAGGTATGGTCTGGAAGAGAGGGGCATTATAACCTCTCTGGCTTAGGCCCGGGGTACTTGCGAGACCACCTGCTGCCAATGTCAACCTCCCATCGCCCAGTTCGCTCCCACAGAGTCGGCCTCCTCAGGGTTCCGTTGGCCAGGCAATGCCGGCTGACGACCCCCAGGGGGAGAGCCTTCTCTGTGGGCGCACCGACCATCTAGAATGAACTGCCTCCGGAGCTGCGGACAGCCCCTGACCTTCGATCCTTCCACCGTGACCTGAAGACATGGTTGTTCCAACAAGCGGGCCTGGACTGACCATGGTTTTTAATTTGGTTTTTATTGTGTCAAATTGTCCCGTATTTCTTATATTCATTGTTTAATTCTTTTTTAATTTTTGTATTTTATGTCTCTTAATTTTTATTGTTGTGAGCCGCCCTGAGTCCTTAGGGAGAAGGGCGGCATATAAATTTAATAAATCCTAATCCTAATCTTGAGTTTGACATGATCCTTCTTTTGAATTTCCCTTTTTTAACAGCTGCATCACACTGCTGACTCATGTTCAGCTTGTGATCCAACCAGATACCCAGATTATTTTTGTACGAGTTACTGCCCAATATGATACCCTCCATCATATAATGCTACTGTTTCTACTCAAAAGAAGGTCCTTAAATGTATTTGTGTTGAAATTCAGCTTTTTTTGTTTTCTACTTACTATTCAAGCTTGTCAAGATCCTCATAAATATTAATACTTTACATTTGCTATTTCCTCTTTGTATCATCTGCAAATATTGTCATAGTTTCTAATCCCTTATTTCTGCCATTCTGTCACAGGGTCTACAATAGAACTCTGCAGTGTGCTACATAGTAGAGCCACTGAGGTTTGCTCAGTGGTTACTACTGTTCCAAGCCACTTTTTGTATGATGGCAACATTTTGCATTGGATCTCACAGGAGAGTTTGTGAAGGGTTTGCTGTAGTCACAGTATACTTTCCATCATATTCCCATGGTTATCTAAACTAATCGACCTCAGATAACCTCTCCAGAAGAGCATGCCAAAGAATGGTACTGAGATGTCCAGATAAAAATCAAAATGTTTCACTCTCCCTTTTTTCTTTCTCAATTCTTCCCAAATGACAAATTCAGTTTAAATTCTAAACTCCAGTTGAATTGAGAAGTAACTCGTTTAAAACCAAAACGAACACATATGCAAAATAACAAGCATGCAACATTGAATTCTTAGAATTGCTAGTACTGATTTAATGATACAGATATCAGACATCTAGTTATGCATTGTAAGTAAAATTAAATAATTCCAACAGGGACTGATATCATGAAGATTATTGGTTTGTTATAATGAGACAAAATGTCTCTGTCCCTGCAAGTCTTCATGGTTAAAGAAGCACTTCTTGATCTGTCTGTTCTTTTGTGGTTTCTTGTTTCTTCTCTCTTTAGTTCTATGATGATGTTGACGCGATGAACCATTTCTTAAACAAACTGAACAATGACCTTGATAACAAATACAGCAAGTTCAATAAAGACAGACTGGGAATAGTGTCTGACTTAATGTGCCATCTGGAGGTGAGAACCCAAGGGAGAACTGAAAGATATCAAGCTCTCATCTTAATAACCTGGAATGAACATGGTTTTGCTGAATTACTATGGCAGGCAAACCCATTTATTTTTTATGGTTTCATCTAAGCTCAGTTAAGTGTAACTCTGCAGGACCAGGAATTATTAACAAAACAAACCCAAAGGAAGGGAAAGGTGGCACCAAGAAAAATTATACCCTATTCAATGGTTGCAGCTGGATCTGCAACACAAAATGGAACAGCACTTTCACTTGAACTGGTTTGCCCAGTCTTAGCCACTCTACCACGATGCAGAATTATATATAAATTGCCATAGGGCCTCACAGCCACATATAAGACAGAAATAGGAATATGTTTCTCCAATGCATTTGTTTGAATATGGTAATATGCTTTAAGTAATTAACCCACTAATATTCTCAACATAAGGATTGATCCTTTTATTACTTCAACATATATCAAAGATAATATAACTGGTGTTTCACCAAACCCAACCCACATTCAGCGGCCAGTAAGTCAGCACTTCATAGAACATCAACTCAAAGGGCTGAAGGGAACTTCAGAGGTCTTCTAGTCCAACCCCCTGACCAAGGCTTGCAGAATAAAAGTTTTTTTTTCTATATATAAACTATGGCTGTTGAATTATATTCTCAAAAAAATGTAAAGTATTTTCCCATTATTGGAGAAAAATAACTCTGGCTGCGTACTTTTTCTCAGGTACATACCAGCTCTAATTCTCCACTCTCTTTCTTTTTTAGAATGATGAGAAGACTGTGAAAGAAGTTGAAAAGACCATTGCAGAACTAAAACGAAGGAGTAAAGAGATCAGTCCATTAAAACTGCGAAGAGTCCAATGTTCCCAGCCAATTATAATAGATGCCATTTGTGATTGGGATTTGGGTGAGGTATGAAACATTTTATAATGGGTGATAGAAATTGTTCCATCTGCAACTCTGCTTTGCTAATACATATCTCACTATGTTTTTTTAATTCTTGCTTACGACACTTTGGTGGTGGTGCTTCTCAAAAACAGAAGGAGCTGTGAAATACTTTAAAAGGGATACAGTATCATGTGAAATTACAGCATAATGACCTGTCCCTCTGCAAAATATTTAATACAATAATGTCATTCATTTTTTTAGTTTCCATACACTGAAGACTTATATAAAGTTAACCAATGGTTACAAAATCGACCTTATAGATTTCCTGGTGGGGTTTGGTTTTTTGTTTTTGGCAGAACAAACTCTTAAATACGGATTAATTAACTAATCTCAGGTTTATTATATAGAAGAACATAGAAACTTGGAAGACCTTAGAACTTTGATTTCTTGCACTGAGATAGATAGCTCTAGGCCCTGAAATAACTCACAAAATAACAATACAGATATAGTGTGCTACAACAGCAAACAGACATGAGTGCACAAAATACTTGTCTTCTAAGAAGATATAAAGAGCTCCCCCCCCCCATTCCTGTGACCAAGAGAACAATTCATCTGAAAAAAGTTGAATTTGTACTGCTGCAAAAGTTGAAATCCATCAGAAACCAAAACCCTTTTTTTTTCTACCTCCATTCTTCTAGGTACGGCTCGAAAGAGGTGAAAAGTATACTTTGAACAATAACAGCAAACAAGAAAACTGGGTAGTGCAGAATGCCAAAGAAGAGAGTAAGGTAGCACCCGCTGTTTGTTTCTCCATTCCACCTCCAGACTTAGAGGCCATAGACAGAATTAATAGGTTAGTACAAAGCTTCCTTGCTCTTTTTTCCTGCAAACATATGGTCTTCCAATGCTTTTTATGAGCAATATAAAGAGCTTCTTTCCTGCATCTTTTTCCTATCCACTCATTAATTAAAAAAATAAATAAATTAAAAGATATCCAACAGTACCAAATACTGCTGGTGAATGCAGATATTAAATCTGCATTTGGGATTTTACCTTGGATATAGAATGGGAGATTGGGATTAAAAAAAAACACCCCAGAACTTGGAGTTTCCCAAAGATGCTTTTTTCACGAAGCAACTGGACTTTCTTGTTTTTCTTTGCAGACGTTTCGCTTCTCATCCAAGATGTTTCTTCAGATCTGACTGGATGGTGGGGTCAGAGCTGAAGAAGCTTCTTGGATGAGAAGCAAAACGTCTGCAAATTAAAAACAAGAAAGTCCAGTTGCCTCGTGAAAAAGCATCTTTGGTATAACTGTGACCTGGATGACTGAGAATCTCCATAGACAGAACTAGGATATGGAACTGAGTTAGAATATTCCCATCGTAGCATTCTGTTTCATGGCATCTGTGTAGTAATATGCACCCTGAAATATAGCCTTGGGCATTTTGCACATGTATAATTTTTTAAATTAAAAAACAACCTGTATTTTTCTCCTTCCTGTTCCCTAAGCACACAAGTATACAAATATCCAAGTAGCAATTAGTGGCTGAGAAAAAAAAAAGATAAGGGAGAAAGTGAAGGGTGCTACCAAAGTGGCGTATATGTATGTGTATATGTGTCTGTGTGTGTGTGTGTGTATGTATATATATATATATATATACATCTCACAGCAACACATGAAACAAACTGTGCACAACATCTCAGATAGGATTCTCAACCTACTCCGAGACTCCACATACAAACTCCTCAAGACAGATCCCACCACCTACCTGGAAAAAACCACAAAATCCAAAATAAAAGCCACCCCCATGAGTGAAGAGATCCAGCAAACAATCATTCCCAGAGAAAAATCATCCAGATGTCCTAAGCTCTATGGTCTGCCCAAGATACACAAAGAAAGAACCCCACTCAGACCCATAGTCAGCTCCATAGGCTCACCTCTACAAAATCTAGCCAAATTTCTTGCCAAACAACTACAGCCTTACGCAAATTCCATCACCTCACACGTACAAAACTCATTCCAATTCATAGAGATCATAAGTAAACTAAACTTACAGCCCTGTGACCTACTTGTGAGCTTCAATGTCATATCCCTCTTCACCCAAGTGCCAATCAAAGAAGCCTTGACAGCTATCCTAAATAAATACAACCCCCCAAAACACATCCTAGATCTGACCAACCACTGCCTATCAAACACATACTTCATCTACAATGGACAAAGATACAAACAAATGGAAGGAGCACCCATGGGATCACCCCTTTCACCTGTTATCGCAAACCTCTACATGGAACACTTTAAAACCCTCGCTCTAGAAAAATCCAACCACAAACCCAAACTCTGGCTCAGATATGTAGATGACACCTTCGTAATCTGGCCACACGGCAAAGAAAAACTGGATGACTTCCTCACACACCTCAATAGCCTACACCCCAAAATACAATTCACCATGGAAACAGAAGCTAACAATCAACTTCCCTTCCTTGATGTCTTAGTCTACAAGAAATCCAACGGCTCCCTAGGACACACTATCTACTATAAAAAAAACACACACAAACTGCTATCTGAACGCACTCTCACACCACCACCCAGCACAGATCAACTCCGTAGCCAAGACACTCATCTCCAGAACAAAACACCTAGCTGACGAACAACACCTAAAAACCGAACTACACACTCTCACTAATGTACTAACAGCCAATGGATTCCAAAGAAACATGATTACCAACTTAATCCGAAGAGAGACACCCACAAAAACCCAAGACAGAGAACAAGAAAATGGCAAAGCCCTCCTCCCATACTTAAAAGGGACCACAGACAGAATCAGCAAGATCCTCAAAAAACACAACATCAAAACAGCATTCTACACAGACAGAAAAATATCCACCATCCTAAGAAACCCCAAAGACATAATTGGGTTAGAAAACCAAGGAGTATACGAAATCCCATGCACCACCTGCCCCACCACATACATCGGACAGACCAACAGAAGAATAAGTGCACGCATTGAAGAGCACAGGAACTCACTCAGAAAGGGAGAACAAACTTCATCCCTGTTCCAACACTTTAAAGCCACGGGACATGAAATTGATTTTAAAAAAACCAAAACTATCGCCAAAATTGAACATTTTAACAACAGAATAATAAGAGAAGCCATTGAGATAGAAAAACGCCCCCACAGCATGAACAAACGAGATGATACCTCTCGCCTACCAGCCATTTGGAAACCCGCCTTGATTGACAGATGAGTCCCAACCACCAAGAATGATACCAGACCCAAACTCATGATAACATCACATGACATCACCACCACACAACCATTCAAAAAGCAAATCCGAACCCACAATGATAACGACACACAACCACAAAACAGAAACCTAACTACAGCTGCAACATCAGCCACTTTAAACCCCTCCAAACCACACAATAAGCAAACTGACACCCACTATAAAAACATGGCACCACCACAAACACGGAGCCGAACAAAAGCAGCACAACTCACCAGTTCAGGTCTAAGGCTGGCAGCTGAGACCAGCCCATCCACTCAAAACACATCCCCACCCAATCAGAACACAGCCCCCATTCAAAACACACTCCCACCCAATCAGAACACAGCTAACCCCCCCACCCAATCAGAGCACACCTCCACCCACAGAACACACCCCCTCTGGCAGTTTAAAAAACTCACACGTCATACAGCCTACCTGGCCTACCCTACAAGGTTCGATCCAAAAAAAGTGCCGGAACTCCGTTCTGAGCGTTCTATGACAAAAAAAGCCCTGTATACACACACACACACACACACACACACACACACACACACACACACTGTAAAACTGGCTACTGTAGTAAGTATTAAGATCAGGTGGGCTGAACTTCTGTCCCATCATCTTGAAAGCTCACAATTTAGCAAACAGAGAAGGAAGAGGAGACATCTCAATCTCTGCTTCCCCTACCCGTCCATCATGCCAAAAGATTAATAATCAATAAAGCATGGCTACCAAGGCAGGTTATCTGGCAGGCTCTGTCCTCTGTGCATCCAACCGTTCCCACCAATAAACCCTGTAATATCAGGGAATTTGATATACTTTACTCAAAAGCACATGGAAATCATAATCACCCCAAAACACCCTGAAGAATAAAAGCAGCTAGGTGGCCAAAAAATAATAATAAAAATCCCCAGAATACAGGTAGTTCTCAGTTTACAATCATTCATTTAATGACCATTCAAGATTACAACACACTTGGGAAAAAAAAGTAATTTATGATCAATCCTAGCATTTACAACTGTTGCCGTAGCCTCAGGGTCCTGTGATTCGCCACTGACCACTTTCCTAGAGGGCTTGCAAGAAACAAAGTTAACGGGGGAATCCAGATTTTCTTAATTACTGCAGTGATTTGCTTAATGACCACAGCATAAAAAAAAGTCATAAAAGCGGGCACGACTCACTGAACAACCCCCTTGCTTAGCGATAGAGGTTCCAATCCCAAATGTGGTTGCAAATCAAGAACTACCTGTACTGAGAAAAAGTAATATCACAAAGACATGATAAAGAGTGTGGTGCATTTTATGCTTGAATTGAAATAAGGACTGGTGTAATTTGGCAAAGTAAACAACAATATTGTTTATTTATAAATGATTCTGGAATAGTATGGGAAGAATCTGTAAAAAAAAGGCATTTCTTACAGGGTTCATCAATGCATAAATTAGGCCTGTGTCATAAATAGTATGCACTTCCAATTATGGTTGTAATCCATGTACTTCATTATTGGGCTGAAAATAGATTCTATTTATTCTTAATCTGTAAGTAGAACCTCTGATTGTGTAGCTTTTCTGACAAGTATCTCCTCTACACAAGTGCTGTAGGAATTCTCTGTGCTGTGAACCCTCTTGACCCCTTTGTTGCGCTTAGGCTAGAAGATGAACTGAACACAGTAAAACAGAAGAGAGCTTCAATCCAGGCCACCCTAAAAAGCAGCAACAAGGAATCAGTGAAACCCAGCCATCAAGGTATGGCAGTATTTTAACTGGTTTCTGTTAGGAATATATCACTGTGTCATTACAGTGTTTATTGGGGTTATTATTTTATTATTTATTATTATGATTTTTATTTCTTTTATGTTATGTTTTTATGTCCTGTAAGCTGCATTGAGTCGCCGTGAGAGAGTAGGCGGCAATAGAAATTTTCCAGATAAACAAACAAACAAACAAATAAGAATGCTAAAGTACTCAGGCGTTGCCCCAAAGTCTTCAACCTGACCAGGCTGTGTGATGATAGGCTTCTTATAAGGTCACTACTGGAGCAAAAATTCAGAATCTCAGACCTCCCGTGGAAGGATTGTTTTTTAAACTGGAGGTGAACATGAAAGAGTTTAGACGCAGCAGTTATTCTGATGGATGAATACGTATGTGATTGAGAAATTCTGCTTAATGTGGAAATTTTATTTAATTTGGACCATACCGACGTTATTTGTCATTCCAGCAGCAATCAGAACCTTCACTGCAATCCAGGATGACTCTGAAGCTGACCATTTGCTCCATAAGCTGAATAAAATTGATAACGATTTGGGGCAAATTAAGATGGACATTTTTAGCCGCACAAGATCTCCACTAAATCATAGTGACCCTATAGAAGATGTTACTCAACGGATCAAACATCAGGAGGCAAGTACTGAAGGAGTTTGACTGCTTACTTGTCTGTGATAGCTCATACTCTCATATTTGTCTAGATACTACCCAAAGCTAAAATATTTATATATTAGGTGAAGGTAAAGGTTCCCCGCACATGCGTGCTAGTTGTTTCCGACTCTAGGGGCCGGTGCTCATCTCTGTTTCAAAGCCGAAGAGCCAGCACTTGTCCGAGGACATCTCCGTGGTCATGTGGCCGGCATGACTAGACGCCAAAGGCACACGGAACGCTGTTACCTTCCCACCGTAGTGGTCCCTATTTTTCTACTTGCATTTTTACATGCTTTCGAACTGCTAGGTTGGCAGAAGCTGAGACGAGTAACAGGCGCTCACTCTGCTACGCGGCACTCGGGATTCAACCTGTCAAACTGCCGACCTTCTGATCGACAAGCTCAGCGTCTTAACCCACTGAGCCACTGCGTCCCTATAACATATTGCATATGTCAAAAAAGAAAGGAGTGCAAGAATTAATGCTCACTGACATGATTGTTGGGGGCAATTAAGCTGACTTTGTAATAATGCCGCTTGGGGTGTGTGTGTGAAAGCCCTAATAAGCAGGCATATACATAGAATGAAGGCTACTGCTAAGCTTGTAAGCCGCCCTGAGTCTTCGGAGAAGGGCGGGATATAAATGGAATAAAAATAAAAATAAATAAAATAAAATAAATAAAGAACAGAGAGAGGCCTTATAATCCAATATTTTTAGTTGTTTGATTAAGATTAGATTCACATTCTATCGGTTCCCCTACTATTTTGTAGAAGGGATCTTTTCCTGTCTTTTTCTGTTTTTGAATGCTTTAATCAAATGTGTGATTAGCTATACTGTTCATCAGTATCTGTAAATATTATTTGATAGGAAATATTTGCCTTAAACTCTCTTGAACGTGATCAGGAGCCTATTTCTACTAAGTTGGAAAAGTCAAAAGAAGTATAAAAGAAATACAAAAATCAGCATAGATTACCCAGTACTAGAAGGACACACAAAATACAGAATACATTTTATTTTGTCTTGAGTTGGGAATAAACTACTGCACTGTTGGACTATTTTGGATCAGCTATCATTCTGAAAAACAAAATCCAGAATATACTGATTGTTCCAGGTTTCAGACAAAACAAAATATGGAGGCATCCAGGATAGATATTATAAGATAAGACAAAACCGGTGAAGATCATCCCTGTTTCCATCACCTTGCCATACATATAATCATTGCATTCCATTCAATTGAAATGATAGTTCTTCTAAAAAAAATATCTTCATTTTATCAGGGAACAAACAGGAGAATTCAGATTATAGGAACAGAGAAAGAAGCTGCTCAGAAAGCATGTGAGACCTATCTTTCAAAGAAGCCTGCTGGTACCTCTGCCTCTCAAATTCCTGTGATGCTGAACAACATCAAGAATAAATACAATGATGTTAAAGTACTCTCCAGGTTATACGATGAAAAGTAAGTAACATCAACAGTATCTTTGGGCCAAGAATCTTTAGCGGTAAAGAAGCAGTATTCTGCAAAATGTTTCTGTACATTTTAGAGTATTACAATTTGGAAGATATAAGGGGAAGAATGTTTTGGTTTATTGCGCTACTGAAGAAAACAGTCTTAAGAGTGAAATTGTCTCCCGCTCCTCAGAGCCAAAGCAAGTATAAACTTGGAAACTCAGATAGAAAACACGGACAGGATCATCAGCACCTTGGAGGCCAAATTATCTCATGATGGTACCGTTCCAGCTTCACCTAATGCACTGCAAGATCGTGCTAATGAACTTCAGGTAAGAATTGTCTGAAGTCATGGATGCCCCATGTGATGATGCTCGTCCATCCCTCCATCCAACCAGTCTCACACTCTTACACTAACAGAATTAGAGCTGATCAACTAAAAGCCCAAATAAAAAACAAACCATTCAGATAAGCTTACTTCTTTGCTTCCTTGTTTGTTTTTCACATTTTTGAACCATCCACCTCCAACAGAGAGGGACTCTGGATGGTATACAATAAAATTATGGAAGAATGTTTTAGGTATGCCACCTTAAGCTCCTGGAGGAAAGATAGGATAGAAATGTTCCTGTTCAATTTATATGGCTGCCCACTCATCAATGAATAAATTGTAGTTGATGTTGTTATTACCCAACCTTGTTGTTAATCATTTTCTCCTTTAGTTATGTTCAAAATTAAAATTCTGTATTTACGTTTAAGGGATATTTAGTAGGTCACAGACATTCATAAATGATTAAAATGGTATATTGGTTGAGTCTCTTTGCAGTAAGGTTCTTGTGGGAAAGAGTTCTTGATTTGCCAATAGGAGAAACTAGACACAGGCAGAGGGACTGTGCTTGGAGACATTCCCACGGATACCCTGCAATCTCCTGCATCTAATTTTTTAAAGAGTCACTTAAATACGTGAATAATATATTAAAAAGAGTAGAATTGGGAAATGAGGATACTGCAAAGAACTGTGTCGTAGCATTTTCTTTTTGTTTACAGATGTACATTTGAGGCCCAGGAAAATCCCAAAGGTATATCTGGCTGCAAAGTGCGTTACAGTTCAGGAAAAAATAAGTTGCCTTCACAAATAGAAACCCATCTAGATGGGAGAAGGAAGAAAAGGCGTTGCCAATCATCTTCTGATAAATGGCTGTTTTATGAGCAGCATAACTACCATCATTTATGAAAGACAAGCTCTCCTCCCTCGCCCCACTTGACAGTCATTTAATGAGAACATGCAGATGTGCTCTCAATCTTCCAAATATGTCCTTGGCTCAAAAAAAACCAAAACAGGTTATTCCTGAGGCGAGGCATTTAGTTCCAGCATCCTGATTATAAACAAAGGAAATTATTATTTTCTCCCACAGAGCCTCTTCCTTATCTCTTTCCGCACTTCATTTTTTAATTCTTCCTTTAGCCTTAGCCACTTTTCTAGGCCGTTTCTCCCCCCACCCGCAACTGAATTTACAGCTGTTTTCTTTTCTTAAAATCCAGTTATTTGTCTAGGCTCTCTTTCCTCTAATAAACCGATTGAAAGGGAAAGCAGATACGATACTTTTGAAGATCAGATGATATGAGTAGTAAACAGTTGCACAAGCATGTATTTATGCCATGTGTAAGTCTCCGTGACACGTGTATCTCTTCCCTTTTTAGACACTGAAACGTGATTTAGTAAAACAGGAGAATTCCTTGCTCAAGTTAAACCGAAGCCTGAAGGATGCAGAGCATAGCTGCAGTGCAGTGCAGAACAATTTTCAAGAATACTGTCCAGATCTGCCCAGGCAGAAAAAGGAGGTCCAGCTTATTAACGATCGGTATCATATCGTTGCTGACCAGCTGGATCAACGGTGAGAAACCCCGCTGACTCTAGTGGTGGAAATGATTAGTATGAATAGTCATCGTTTCATAATTAGCTTTTGTGATACAATATATCTAAAGATTAGATATGGAATTATGTTTCCCAGAATCTTCTTTTCCCCCAAGACCTCAATCAGCAAAAGGAAATACTATAAGGATAGCAAATTATTTCCCCCTTTCTGGAGCAAAAGAAAAATGTGAATGGCTAGCAATACGCAACACATTTGGTTTTCGGTCTCTCCCATCTTTTTGGTAACCTGTGCACTGTTAGGACAGGATGTGTCTGTTTTATTGCTCTACAGCTTCCTCCGTTTCAAAGCAAAATCTTGTTTTAACAATAGAAACAAATACCCCAGCCTCTCATAGATGGACAAAAAGACGTTGTGGCCTGAAATCTGGTGCATCACTGCTGATGAAATGCAAAGATTTAATAGCAACTTACTCTCATAAATTCAAAGAGGAAGATTTTGGAAGCACAAGGCACATTTATCTGAAGCATATGTCTCAATTAGGAGGATAGCTGCTAAATTCACTTAGAAACCTGGACCACCAATCTGTCCATTTCATCAGGTTGGATAGGGTGGGTGCAATCCAGGTCCTTTCCCTCAAATGTTCCCATCTAGTGGGACCCAAGAAACATGCCTTTTTAATAGCAGTCCCTGACCTTCAAGGCACCTTCCCCTACAAGATCTGGGCTCCAGGTTCCAACCATTTTAGCCTTCCCAAAAGCTGTAAAGATCTGGCAGTTCCCCCAATCATTGGCACATGGTGAAGTTGGAGCCTGGGTATGTATCACTGTATGTACTGGAGAAGGTTGGTTGAAGCACCAGGCTTTGGCTTTACAGGCAGTCCTCGACTTATGACCACAATAGAGCCCAAAATTTCTGTGGCTAAATGAGACATTTGTTTAAGTGAATTTTGCCCCATTTTACAACCTTTCTTGCCACAGTTGTTAAGTGAATCATTGCAGTGGTTAAGTTACTAACATGGTTGTTAAGTGAATTTGTTTTCCCCATTGCTTGTGATCACAGAATCCCAGCATACTGCAACCATCATAAATATGAGTCAATAACCAAACGTCTGAATTTTGATCACACGACCATACAATGGTCATGTATGAGAAATGGTCGTAAGTCACTTTTTTCAGTGCTATTGTAACTTCAAACAATCACTAAATGAACTGCTGTAAGTCAAGGACTACCTGTACTGTTTTTTGGGTTTTAATTCTTTTAAGCTACAAAGAGTCATGTTACATAATATAGTAGCCTTGTAAGCCTTTTAAATAAAGAAACAAACAAATATATTTGTAAGACAAGCAGATGGTCTTAGCAATAGAGAGCTGATAGTTTTTAAGAAACTCCCTTTTCATATTCTCAAGAGATTTCAAAGCTGGATAGGAAATTATTTTGCAGTTTTTGCTCTTTCTTGAATATTCATACATTGCAAACCATCAGCACTGCCATTAAATAATGTAAAGCAAGAGTTATATACTTCTTCAAGATATTTCCAATAGGGAAATTGATATAAAGATATCAACTGATTACAAAAAATAATCTGTTTTAAAAGCCTTTCTCCATGTATTGTAAAGGCTGAGTTGATGAGTCTCCTATCTTTACTTTTCTGACAATTTCTGGACTTTATTTTTGTAAGTTCTTTTTCTTGAAGTCATCCAAAGAAGTTTGCTACTTAATCTCAGCCCTCTTGCTGTGCAGGGAGAAGACACTTTGGGATACCAGCCTCATTTACCAGCAGTTCCAAAATGCCAATGAGAATTTGATATTCTGGCTCAACAGTCTTCCAAAGCACAAGATCAAGACCACAGATGGACTGAGCCAGATTAACTACAAGCTTGAGGCCCAGAAGGTATGAGAACACTGCCCTGTGCTCAAATATAAGGATGGAAGGCACATTCCCATGAGTCATCTTTCCTGGAGGAATTGATGAAAGAGAGAGATATATGCCTGTGTGCAACATTCACACATGCTTGTTCTTTACTCAGTGACTGCAACAGTAAGTGATAATAGCAATAGCACTTAGACTTATATACCGCTTCACAGCCCTCTCTAAGCAGTTTACGGAGTCAGAATATGGCCCCCAATAATCTGGGTTCTCATTTTACCCACTGCCGAAGGATGGAAGGCTGAGTCAACGTTGGGCCAGTCAGAACCGAACTGCTGGCAATCGGCAGAGCTAGCCTGCAATACTGCATTCTAACCATTGCACCGCCACAGCTCTTGTACTGTAATGTACATGTCTGAAAAATTCACAAGAGCATGGCTATTATAATATATATTGCTTAAAAAGCAATAACCATAGAATTAGTGCTTCAAAAATAGGCAAAAATCTAATTAAGCAATAATCCAACTTATCCTAACTCTCTGTCTCTACTTCTCTACAGAGGCTGGCAGATGAAATCCAGAGTAAAGAATCTGACAAAAATGCAGTGATCAACTTGTCCCGTAATCTGCAGTCTGCCCTCAATGTATGTTTGCGTGGTTATAAAGTTTCGATTTCCAATTAGCAAACCCATCTATCCTCCTCCAATTATATGACTGGTTGGTATTTATTTAAAAAACAGGATTATGAACTTCAGGCAGGAAAATATCGATCGTCTCTCGATCCTACTTTGACTGCTTCATCTGCCAAGCGTCTCCGGGTGACTCCACTCCAAGAGAGCATTCAGACTCAGGTAAATGACTAAGCCCAAAGCCTGGATTTACTTATAAACAAAAAATACGCTCTTCCTAAATTACCACTTCATGCTCAGGAAACAGTTTTCATAGCGTCAAAGAAGCAGAAGTCCTTATAAGTCACAACTATTTTGAAAAACTATAAACAATTTAGAACATTCAATCTAATATCTGGCAGTTTAAAATATACAATTCAGTGAAATCTGTAATATGCTATTTGAAAAAAGAAAAACATTTGATAAATTAATGAGGGAAGAATTCAAAACTGGTGTAATTAAATAGGCAAAGTTTATCAGGGAAAATTGGTGGCTAAGAGAGTTAGAATTCCATGGTAATAATGTTGTATTTGCTGAAAAATCCTCTGCACCTACATTTTTCTGACACTCACATAAACCACATCTAACATATTGCCAACAAACAGCAGGAAGGCCAAGACATGAAAGATTGGTTGCAGCCTAAATATATTTTGTCATATACTTACCTGGCAGGAAAAAAAACCGTGACCGTGTTGAAATTTATTTCTGAATAAACATGTAAAGGGCTGCATTTTCTGATGTTTCAAAATAAGTAGTTCCTCTCCTGATGAAATAGCATTTTTCTCCAGATTAAATAGCATTTTCTCCACGTTTAATAGCATTTTGCTACCTCCACAGAAAGCTGTTTGCTCAACACTGTGGCCTAGTATTAATATTTAGAAATAAATATTGTACTTTTCTGGGTGTTAGTTATCTTGATACAGGTAATGCGATATCTGAATAATATTTTTGGTTAATTGGCTTTAGGAAAATGATATGACAAAGCTCTATGCAGAGACTATTGCTGAAAACAAACAACAAATCTGCTGGTTGGAATTTGCCAAGAAACTTATGAATAAGGTAGGCCTAAATCATTTGAGATGACATCTATAATGCTTAAATATTAGAGCATCTCTTATAAACTAGTGAAAAGAAAGTTCCTTGGTTTCTTTTTTTCTTCAGGATGATAACAGGAAAAGATTGTTATTTTGAATTGCTCTTGCCTCTCTCTATGGAAATGATACAGGAACTATAATTTCCTAATATACTTTACCAAAAAAAGGACAGCAACGTTTATATTTTATTTCTTTGAATTCCTAATCACAGTTTCAACATTAATAATAATATCCCATATCTCATTCACCATAACTTTGCTTTTTAATATTTGATCCAGTTTGAAAATGGTTTCTACTTTCAAATAACTTCAGAAAGCAAAACTGCACTTTTTAAAAAGTAATTTAAAAATGGAAACAAATTTCAATTCTACATTTAGTAAGTATAAAAAGCCAAAACATTTCTGAGGACTGGTTTTTTCCAATGAAATAAAATTCACAACCTTCAGGATTTCATCCCATTTGTAGTTCTTCGGTATAACAGTTCATATTTACCATTGCCGGCATATTTTTGTCATTGCCCAAGAATGTTGAAATAAAACTCTGAATAATATTTGGGCAGTACTTTTTCTTAAAAGCTCAAAGTGCTTGCTATTAATAATTTCAGTCATTAAGCCAGTACTGGTATCCCTATGTTATAGGAAAGGGGAGAAGGTCTGAGACATGATTTACCTAAGCTGTATTGGCCTTCTGAAAAAGAATGTTAAAACTTCTAAAGTTGCACATTTTATCTTATTGACCATTAGAAACAGGTAGGAAAAACAAGAGACATCTTTGTTCCTCTGATTTTTTTCTACTCCCTTTTCCCTGATTGGAAGCCTAATACTTAAGAGGGTTTTATTTTGCTTGCTTCCTATTAAAAGAACAGAACAGCCTCCTTTTCCTTACCCCTGTCATATATATAAAAAGGTGTATACGTGATGCAGGCTTTATATCAGAGGATATAATATGCTTAATAAGATTCATTTGTTTTTTAGTACTTAAGTATATGTCCCTATATGTTCTTAGATATACTGTATATTTTGCTAAATACAGACTCCAGTAAATAATCTGAAGGATTCTGTGTAGGGTTTTTTTTTAAGTTTCCTACAAGGGTCTAAAAGGGACGCGGTGGCTCAGTGGGTTAGGACGCTGAGCTTGTCGATCAGATGGTCGGCATTTTGGCGGGTTGAATCCCGAGTGCCGCATAACAGAGTGAACACCTGTTACTCATCCCAGCTTCTGCCAACCTAGCAGTTCGAAAGCACGTAAAAATGCAAGTAGAAAAATAGGGACCACTCCGGTGGGAAGGTAACAGCGTTCTGTGAGCCTTTGGCATCTAGTCATGCCGGCCACATGACCACAGAGACATCCTCGGACACGTCTTCGGCTTTGAAATGGAGATGAGCACCGGCCCCTAGAGTCGGAAACGACTAGCATGCATGTGCGGGGGAACCTTTACCTTTACCTAGAAGGGTCTAGTGAGTTTTTTTTTTAAATTCCATTTATATCTCGCCCTTCTCCGAAGACTCAGGGCGGCTTACAAGCTTAGCAGTAGCCTTCATTCTATGTATATGCCTGTTTATTAGGGCTTTCACACACACACCCAAGCGGCATTATTACAAAGTCAGCTTAATTGCCCCCAACAATCTGGGTCCTCATTTTACCTACCTCGGAAGGATGGAAGGCTGAGTCAACCTTGAGCCTGGTGGGATGCGAACCTGCACTAATTGCAGCCAGCTGGTGTTACTTAAGGAGGCATGGAGTTCATGGCTCAGTTAAGCTTTGATTCTTTTTTTAAATAATATTTTATTAATTTTCCAATTTTACATTTAAGTATTTAAAAAGCAACCTGGTGACTGGGTTAAACAATAGTTCGATAACAAAATCTTTAGTGTAAATCTCAGGTTATAACATCAGATATTTCTTCTTTTTCCGATTTTATTTCTTTTTTGTAGATAAAAACAAGAATCTCCAGTAAAAATAGGAAAATTTTTGGTCCCAAGTTTCAGGAGCATATAAATCCAATTAGATTAAAATTGTTCTTAATGCTTTGATTCCCCTGAGTAGTCAGATGCTGCTATTCTTAGAGGGTAGAAGTTCCCTTCCCTCTCTCCTCACAGAGGGATAGATATTTCGAGCAGCTTTTGCAGGAAAAGAAGATACTTAGGGTAAAGAGAAGATCAGATATCACCCAATTTCATCCAAGTTGGTTACGAAGTGCTTGATGGTAAATTTGACTTTGGCTGTCTGCAGCCTAATGACAGGCCATATTGCTATGGCTGGTCTTTCCTCTGCCAGTTTGGAGGGCTGCCCCGGATCAAGCGGAAGGGCTGCTGCCCTCCCACGATCAAGTGGGGGTCCCCTCCTTGCTCATTGCACCTTCAGGGCAAGTTTCGACCCTTTCCAGGGTCCCCCAACGGAGGGAAATCGTACGTGGAAGACGGAGCTCGCCTTCCAAGCGGCTGCAGCGGCAAAACATAAGTCAGTTAAGCTTTGATTCTTAATCCCAGTTTAATCTCACTTTTTTTGGGTTCACTAAATGTTGCCACATACTCCAAGGACCCAGTCATATAGAAGTTTAGGACTGGACATAAATTTCATAGTATTAAGAGTCAACAATACTTTTTTTTTTTTTGCTTTCTTCCCCCCCCCCTCCTTTCTTTCTGCAGAAAGAAGTAAGTGATGCAGTGCAGGAAATGCATGAACAAACCCAGCAGTCCAAAAACATAGATGAATCAGAAATCCTGAAGTCTCAGCTTAAAGAGGAACAGAGCAAGAAAGCCAATGTGCAGCAAAAACTGGAGGAGCAGAGGAATAAACTTCTGACACTGAAAACCCAACGGCCCATTGAAAGAATTGAGGAGAAAGAAGTAATAGATTATTACAGAGATCCAGTTCTGGAGAGTGCTCTTGCTAAAATCTCTAATCAAATTGAGAATGAAAAGAAGAAAAGAGCAGACTTACAGGCAGATATTGAAAAAGTGAATAATATATTCCTTGAAATGGAAAAAGATAGAAGGGTTGTGAAAAGCCAGCTGCTTACAAAAGAAGTTACAAAAACAGAGAAAGATCCAAATCTAAATGCCCAAGCAGCAAGACTCCAAGAAGAAATTAGGTATTTACGTGATAATTCAACTTCTTCTTCTGAAATTGAACGGCTCCGGAAAGAGTTGTACCTCCTGGAGCAAAAGCAGCAAAACATCCGAGAGAAAGTGGTCGTAAAAGAGGTGGTGACGTTAGAGAAGGATCCAGAAATGCTGAAAGCAATCAGATCACTGCAAATGCAAATTGATGAAGATAGTTTCAAGAAGAAGTCTGTAATGGATACAATAGCAAAAATGAAAAGCAAAATTGAGGAACTTGAGAAGCTGATTGAAGCAACTGAACCCAAAGTCATTGTGAGAGAAATAAAACAAGTGGAACAAGATCCAGAGCTCCTAAAAGAGTCTTCCAGGCTTCAAAAGCTTATGGATGAGGAGAGGAACAAGAACGTTTTACTGTCAAGTGAACTGACACAGCTGCAGAGCCAATACAGCACTATGGAGAAACTAAAGCCTAGGGTGGAGATAAAAGAAAGAGTCAATGAGATTTTTCACCTAGACCCAGAAACAGAGGAAGAGATAGCACGCTTGAAGAGAGAAATCCAAGAAATTTCAAGGAAAAGAAAAAGAGTTGATCAGGAGGTAGAGACAGCCTTGACCGAACTGAAAGTCCTTAGATCCCAAGCACCTACTGTGGAGTTTAAAGAAGTCATCCAAGAGGTGTTGAAAACAGAAAGGAGCCCAGAGGTATTGAGAGAAATAGACCGGTTGAAAGAACAGCTAAACAATCTTGTGAATGCAAATGGTCGGTTCCAAGAACAGCTAATCAGATTAGAAGGAGAAAGGGATGAGTGGAAAAGAGAGAGAGCCAAAGTGGAAACCAAGGTTGTTACTAAGGAGGTTGTCCGATACGAGAATGACCCTCTGTTAGAAAAAGAGGCGGAATGTCTTCACCAAGAAGTGCGTAATATATTACAAAAGAGAAGAGCAACTGAAGATGCCATCTACGATCTGCGGAATAAGTACATTGTTCTGGAGAGAAGGAAGCCTGAGGAAAAAGTGGTGGTACAGGAAGTCGTAGTTACTCAGAAAGATGTGAAGCTTAGGGAGAAGCACAACAGGCTGAGCAGGAGTTTAGACGAACAAGTAAGCAACCGGCGAAGGATGGATCATGAGGTCCAATTGCTTCGGGCAGCAGTGGAGGACAAAGAAAAATTGCTGAACTTCCAAGACGACAGAAACAAAAGGCTTGCTCTGGAAAAGGAGATGCGGCAGATCACCTTGAGGATAAAAGAAATTGAAGAAAGCCCAGTTCCGCTTCAAGAAAAAATAATCATGGAGGAAGTAATCAAGGTAGAGAAAGACCCAGTTCTTGAGCAGTCGAGCACCAATTTGCGAACTGAACTAGATAAGGAGAAAGTTCAAGTACTGAGCCTCCAGAGGGAATGCAAGAACCTTCAAGCCCAGACTGATGTTCTACAAAAGACAAAGTCCCAGGAAAAGACAATATATAAGGAAGTAATCAGAGTAGAAAAAGACAAGGTGCTTGAAAATGAACGAACACGTCTTTGGGATCTGCTAAGCAAAGAACGAACTGCTCGGCAAAATGCAGAAGAAAGTGTCAGACATCTGAAAGAGAAGATTGAGAGAGCGGAAGGCATGCAATGCACATGGACCAGAGAAGAAGCTGACCTCCAGAAAACTCGGAATGTGACGATGCAAGAAAAAGCCAGTCTTGAAGATGAATTAAGGGAACTAGAAAAACAAAAGCAACAAAAAGCCCTTTTCCTTAGAGAACAGACCAAACTCTTGAGCCAAAGGACCGAAAGTGACAGGCAAAAGAAGATCCAATTTGGCCAGGAGGTTTCTCGTCTGGAATCAGATATACTTATGGAGAAGGATAAAATTTATGAAAAAGAGAGGACTATCCGGGAACTCCAATCCAGAATCAACAGAGAAGAACTGAACAATGAGACTCAGATGAGAGAGACAAACCTCTCTACCAAGATATCTATTCTGGATCCAGAGACTGGTAAAGATATGTCACCCTACGAGGCTTATAAGAGAGGCATGATAGACAGATGTCAGTACATCCATTTGCAAGAACTGGAATGCGATTGGGAAGAAATCACAACTCTGGGGACCAAAGGGGATGTTTCTGTTCTTCTTGACAAAAAGAGTGGAAAACAGTACTCCATTGATGATGCTCTGCAGTTCAAAAGGATTACGAAAGAAGAATACCAACTCTACAAGGAAGGCAAAATCCCTATCTCTGAGTTTGCTCTACTTGTAGCAGGAGAAAGTAAGCAGAATGCATCCCTTTCCATAGGTTCAATCATTTCCAAGTCTCCAATTTCATCTCCTGTTTTTCAACAAAGGCAAAGTTTCTTCTCTTCTGGTCCACAGATGGCTTTCTGTGATGATACTTTTCCTATTGCTGGAGTGTATGACACAACCTATGACAACAAGTACAACATTAAGTCTGCACTTAGCAAGAAATTGGTGGATCCAATGACAGCCCAAAAGCTTTTAGAGGCACAGGCTGCTACTGGAGGCATAGTTGATCTTATCTCAAGAGATCGCTACTCTGTCCACAAAGCCCTTGAGAAAGGGCTGGTTGATAATACTTATATGCAGAGGTTGTTGAATGCTCAGAAGGCTTTCACAGGGATTGAAGACCCTGTCACCAAGAGAAGACTGGCTGTAGGAGAAGCAGTTCAGAAAGGATGGATAACTCTAGATAATGCCTTTCCTTATTTGCAAGTCCAACACCTAACTGGAGGACTAATAGATCCTAAGAAAACAGGCCGTATCCCAATATCAGAAGCCATCCAGACAGGTCTGATTAGTAGTGACCTGGCTACATTGCTACAAGATGAATCGAATTATGAAAAAGAGCTTGTTGATCCTATCAGCAAAGAGAAGATTCATTATAAGGAGGCCATGGTTCGTTGCCAGAAAGATCCTTCAAGTGGGCTCCTCCTCCTCCCAGCTACCTCTGAAGGATATCAGTCTACAATCCATTCAGCTACTTTGCCCCGCTTCAGGCACTAAGCAAGGCAGTATTATTTTAAATTTGTAAAAAGTCTGAAATGCTTTTAATCCACAAGAGAATTTACTCACTGCCATGTTCGGATGAACCAAGTGTCTGGTAATTATAAATAGCTGTGTACTATATTATACAGCTGGACTTAACTCGTTATACCAAGTTAGCAGCACTTCATAAAGAAGCATTTCCCAAAGTAGAAGGGATCTAATATGGGAGTAGGTACAGAATCTATTTTAGGGAACAAAGGGGTTTTTGAAATAGAAAAAAAATCAAAATGCTTAGGAAATAGCTCCTTCCTGTATAAAGTCTAAAGGGATGTAAGTCACAATACTTGGAGTTTAAAGATCATGCATGCAATAAAAGTTAAAAGACTGACTGCTATCCTGTTATTTTTTTTAAGAGTTAACAATCCCCTTTCCTATGAAGTATACAGTATAATGCTTCACATATTCCTGAGTCCCTAGCTGGGAACTAGAATTCAGCAACATCTAGAGAACCTTAGATTCTCAATCCTGAAATAACCATAAACTATAGAACTCAAAAAGTAGCAGTGCCAAACATTACATGGAAACATACAGAGAGAATGCACTCTCTAAGTCTAAGGCAAAACTGTGATGAAAAACAAAACAAATTAATAGCAAATATATTACTATAGAACATACACCAGACATTCATTCTGTGTGTGTGTGTGTATACACACACACACACACATACACGGGACAAATCTTATTTCCTGTTTCAGCCTAGCCCAAGGCCATCTACAGGCAGTAGCCACAGCAGTGGCAGATCATATTTGTGTAATTTTTTTGGCTTGCTAACAAACAATAAAGGGAGACCGATATGACCATTTCAAACTTATTTGTTCTCATCAGTCAGCCATACCCTTCTGAGATTCAAACCTGGGCTGACTGCGTCTTAAGCAGTTGTTTTAACCCCTAGGCCACAGGCTCTCTCTTTCTCTCTCTGTTAGCTGAGAAGCAAGGAAGATATGTGTTAAATGTTTGTTAAGTATTCAGAATGCACTTGCTTAGTCCCAGACACGGGACAAATCTTATTTCCTGTTTCAGCCTAGCCCAAGGCCATCTACAGGCAGTAGCCACAGCAGTAGCAGCTCATATTTGTGTAAATTTTTTGGCTTGCTAACAAAGAATAAAGGGAGACCAATATGATCATTTCAAACTTATTTGTTCTCATCAGTCAGCCATACCCTTCTGAGATTCGAACCTGGGCCGATTGCACATTAGGCAATTGTTCTAACCTTTAGGGTTAGGGTTAGGGTTAGGAAACAGGAAATAAGATTTGTCCCGTGTTTGGGGCCTAGCAAGGTGTTCCAAATACTTAACAAACACTTAACACATATCTCCCTTGCTTCTCAGCTAACAAAGCGAGAAAGAGCCAGTGGCCTAAAGGTTAGAACAATTGCCTAATGTGCAATCGTCCCAGGTTCGACTCTCAGAAGTGTATGGCTGACTGATGAGAACAAATAAGTTTGAAATGATCATATTGGTCTCCCTTTAATTCTTTGTTAGCAATCCAAAAAATTATATATATATATATATATATATATATATATATATATATATATATATATATATATATATATATATATATATATATATATATATATATATATATATATATATATATATATATATATATATATATATATATATATATATATATATATATATGTATATGTATATGTATATGTATATGTATATGTATATGTATATGTATATGTATATGTATATGTATATGTATATGTATATGTATATGTATATGTATATGTATAAAATCTTAAGTACTAACTAGTTCTGATCCTACTTAGCCTTTTGAGATTAGCCATACATGGCTAGGTACTGCCACTTACCTGGGCAACAGTCAAGGTTGACTCAGCCTTCCATCCTTCCGAGGTAGGTAAAATGAGGACCCAGATTGTTGGGGGCAATAAGCTGACTTTCTAATAATGCCGCTTGGGGGAGCCCAAAAGCCCTAATAAGCAGGCATATACATAGAATGAAGGCTATTGCTAAGCACATTGATTTGTGCTTCTTAGATTGTAAGCCGCCCTGAGTCTTCGGAGAAGGGCGGGATATAAATGGGATTAATAATAATAAAATAATAATAATAACTAGACACTGTGCTATGTAGTTTTTCACTGCTTTGTTATAGTATATAGTAGTTCACATTCAAAAGAGGGATACTGATTATAATTGCCTTCAAAGTGCCCCTTTTACAGCTATCTTTGATGGTGAGGGTTCTTGGTGCTCACTGAGCTTGCTTGTTTTCTTGCAGACGTTTCATTATCCTAACTAGGCTACATCATCAGTGCTAGTAAGGAGTGCTGTTTGCTGTCAGTTTATATTCTGTTGTCTTGCCTGTCTGTGTGGGTGGGGGCTGTCTTAGGAATTCTTTGGTTGGGCTATTTACTAATGGGTCTGTGGCAGTTTCTTGATTGGGGAATTGCTTACTTGATTGTTGGTCTGAAGTTGACCTTGGAGTTAATCTATGCTGATCTGATGCTGATTACTGGTGGAGAGGTGCTGGAGTCTTTTTCTCTTTGGGGCTGGTTGATTGTCTCTTTTGCATGGTCTATAGCAGGGCTTTTCAACCTTTTCACCCATTGTACCACTTTTAGGATATGGCAACATCCAAGTACCACTAGTCGCCTAGCAACATTTGATGGCCAAAAGAAAAAAAAAGAAAAAAGAAAAAAGTGAAGTACAGGTAGTCCTCGACTTACAACAATTCGCTTAGTGACTGTTCAAAGTAACAATGGCACTGGAAAAAGTGTCCCCCAAGCCACAGCCAAGCAAGACACAGCCAAGCTCTTCCTCCTGTCCGAGGTTTTCATTCTTGTGAGCATTTCTGTTGAGGATTGGCAGTGGGGGAGGGGTGGGGGTGTTTAGTTTTTATTTCCCCCCCCCCTCTGCTGTGTGGTTGCAGCAGGTTTGGGTCACTTCACATGACCCTGGGACACTGTGACCATCATAAATATGAATCAGTTGCCAAGCATCTGAATGTAAATCACAAGACCCTGGAGATGCTGCAACATTCCAGCTGATCGGCGCTTCTTCTGGGCTCAGCAGAAGCGCCAGGATCAGCACCGAGCTCCAGCTGGAGCCTGGCGCTGATCCTGGTGCTTCCGCTGAGCCTTGACAGCCCCGAAGAAGCACTGATCCTGGCGCTTCCGCTGAGCCCTGACAGCTCTGCAGCTCCAGCCATCTCTTGCTCAGGCTTGTGGGGTGCTGCCACCGGTTCAGCTCATTCCCCCCCCTGCTACCACCTTTCTAGGATCATTGCATACCACCTGCCAGGTGCCAATGTACCACAGGTGGTACCCGTACCACTGGTTGAAAAGCCCTGGTTGATAGATGCTATTAATTTTACAACCATCAAAACTCATTAATGCAAAAGTTACTGAAGCACTTTTTATTTATGTAAACAGGAATATTAACAGCAACATCAGCAATTAATGATAAAATTTCTTAAGTATTAACAGCAATTTTAAAATATAGAAAAGAACTACTGTTGGATGCTAGGTTGCCTTTCTACAAACGCAAAAATAATAATAATAATAATTACAGTATTTGCATAATGGAACAGAGACGTCTCACTGACTTCTTCCAGATTTTCTTTATCTACTGTAATTTCCTATACTGCTCTCTAAAGTACATTTTAGGGGGCACAAGGGACCATAAGAGGAAACCTGAATCAGTGTAGGGCTTCCCCCTTTCCATCTATATATTGTCAAGGTTCCATCAGAAACCAGAGATTTCAAAGTCTCTACCTTCAACCCATATATTTGGCTAAAATCAACAAATAGAATTTTTCAAGTGTTTATTTATTCGTTTATTTTATATCACACACTAATTCAGATTTTGGCATATGGATTATCAGATTTTGATATTTTTATTTAATTAGAAACTAAAATTCTAATATTACTGAAAACCCAAACTGCAGCTAAAGAAGCCTCTTAATTATTTAATAGTCTAGATCAGGGGTGCCAAACTTGCAACATCACATCACACGTCGCAGCGTATCTTGACTTTTTTGCCATTGCCGGCAATGGGGTGGGTGTGGCAGTTTGACACCCCTGGTCTAGATGACACAAAGTTCTTGTTTTTATGATGGATACACACAGAAAGACACTCAAGCATAGCATACTTCAGTGTGTCTCTGTGATATCTAGTTCCCACACACACAAACATACATTTTTTTTTAGCATGGTTAATTTTCAATAGTGTTGTGAAATACAGCATGAGTTCATATTAAAAAAAAGAAAAATCAACATCACCTAGGCTACTGTAGGATGTGCTAGTCTAATCTAAATAATAATAACCATATCTTGTAACGCTAGTACTTGAACTACAGTAAAGAGTGAATAATATATTACAGAAACTGGATTTAGTTACAACTTTTTTCTCATTCTACTTCTCAGATAGCAAATCATACTGCTCCTTTTCATATACTAAAAACATTAAGCTTTTTCACCTGTTAAAGAAGAACTATCAGTCCTTAGAAGGATCTGTACCATTTACAATTGTCAAAATGTTTGCGTGAATATTAAACTGGGCAAAAGGCCAAGAACATTTTTAATGGTAGTTACAGCTGCTCCTTTGCTGTGTTGTTTAGAATGAGACAATCCCATAGCTATTTCCAGCAAAGCATTAACCAGAACTTCTTGATCTCATGACCCATACTGTTCTACCACACACTGTTTAGCATCCCGTGGAGCTTGCCAGAAATACTGGTGGTTCAAAGCAGCTTTGGCTGAGATTCGCTTGTTGGGATCATACATCAGTAGTTGCTGTAATTTAGAAAAAGAAAAATATGAGCATGCCTCAATCTTTAAATCCTGCCCATTTACAGCAAACCCTTCAATGAAAATTCAAGTAGTCCTGAAACAATCCTTTGCAATCCTCATTTTTGACAAAAAGAACAAAGAGGTTTAAGCTAGTCCATTTCTGCCCTGCTAATTATGGTTATACTTGACTAAATGGGACTTTGGCTCGATCTAGCAAGCTGCCTCGCATATTCTTGTTCATACAAAAGTGAGATCATTTGTCAATGCATGCAGAGAGGTCATAATTCATAGAAATTAGAAATTGCCTTCCTTTGAATTTCAAAAACGTATGTTGGGCACATTTCAATTCTTCTAGTGGACACTTTCCAGTTCTTACCCCCATTATTAAAAAACAACCCTAACCCCTTTACAAGTCTTCTACTCACCAGCAGTAAGTCTCGCCCATCTTGATCCAAGTTTGGAATGATCACCTTCATGTCTTTCCTTGGCCATTTGGGGAAATTTCCTTTATAGTCAGGAAGATTTGTGACTCCTGGCCACAGTGACTCAGTGGGAGTACCAAGTGTGCGGAAAATCCGGAATAGTTGGTCAATTTCAGAGTCTCCAGGAAACAAGGCTTTTCTAGTCACCTGGACCAAGAAGAAAAAGGTTCGTTCACCTGGATCCTTATACATATATGATCTTCATTCTGGGTAACATTACTCTCGCCAAATAAAATGTTTCCATTATAAAAAGTCTGGTATATCAGGACAGACCTATCTAATAGCCTATCAAGTATCAATGGGAAAAGAGCAACAGACCTCTACGAGTCTACAACTCTTCCAGTACACTGTTTACAAAATATTCATAAAATACTTAATTATCAGTTTGATATTCTCTGTCTCTCCTCTGCTCCCTCCACCATCAACTTTGTGACACCACAGCTAGATTTTTTCTAGAAAGACCAAAAGCATTACAGGTGATAAAATTCTGAAAATACTTTAGGATTCTACATTTCAAGAGGAATATCTTAACCCAACACCTATTCTATTCATCGGGACATGTATAATATTAATACATGAAACTGAATTATACTGAGCTTTTGTAAGCTTTTAGACCTCAGTGTTTTGCATCACAATGGCTGTTTTTTCAGTGTCTGGTTTTGGGGAAGTCAGTCTATCAGTTTCTGAAGCTGCTCTGATTTATTACAAACCAGAGCAGTTCATACTTCCTCTGAACTGAAGTGGTTTTGTAGACCGTGTGTGCAACCTACATGTGAGCCCTTTTGCCTCACATGCCCTGGGCTCAGGTTAGGCATTATTCTTTACGTGCCTGCATAATGTACTTTGGAGCTAGTCTAATCTAATCCTGCCTCCACTTAGAATTAATTTCCCTCTCCAAAATCCATCCACTATGGCAACATGCAGCTACTGTCAGAGCTATTGGGAAAAGGCCCCACGTGATATAATTGCACTTTCATAATTCATATCGGTTTATAAGTGCAACAGAGGAACAATGGCAAGAGGATCAGAAAACCTTTGAAGAATTTCAGTGGGTTTGTTTAGACTTCTTAGAACCGACCTTCAGTTACAAAGCTCCCGAGATGTTTTTGCAAACTAACAAGTGTAACAAATGCATGTGCTGAAAAACACACAGGAGGGATTGTCTCCATTTCAGTAGCTCAGTTTGGGGGAGTGAAATTTAAACAACCTCCTGGGCAAAAATTATGCAGTTTCCCATTGTTCTTTAGTTGGAAATGAGCCATTCAAATAACTTTTTTTTAAAATTCTGGTTCTCCTATCATTTTCCTGGTTCCGACCACCCAGAAAAGAGCCTAGAGCTCTTTTGCCTAAAGCTCTAACTGACCCCTTGTAGAGAGAAGTTTAGAAATTAGATTAAATTATCTTTGGAAACTAATATTTAAGCATAGGCTACATTTATGAACTCCTGCCATTTCAAAATACAGCACTGGAAAAGATGCCAGGAGAAGGACTCTATACACGTTTATTTTAGTATTTAGTAAAATCATGCTTGTTCTCTTAGACACCAGCAACCTCCAGTGGCTGCTTCTGTACTGTACTCCAGCCTTACGAACCGATGAACAGTGTAGGTAGGCAAAAAGCAAAGAGAAAGATTATGTATGAAGCTTGAGGGAATTTAGTTAGATGCTGAGACTTAAGACTAATGAAGTAAAATAAAGCGTAAACTTTTAATGGCATGCTGGCACATGATACTGAAACATAAGGATTTAGCAGCCATGGTGATGCAGTGGTTAGAATGAAGTACTGCAGGCAAACTCTGCCCATAGCCAGGAGTTCGATCCTGACCAGCTCAAGGTTGACTCAGCCTTCCATCCTTCTGAGGTCAGTAAAATGAGGACCCAGATTGTTGGGGGCAATAGGCTGACTCTGTAAAACCACTGAGTGTGCTATAAAGCACTATGGAGCAGTATATAAGTCTAAGTGCTATTGTTATTGCTTTTGCTGAATTTCCTTTAAATCTTCCTCACCCTTCCTTTTAGCAGTTTACAACTGCTAAAACTAACCACCTCTCTAGGATAGGCAAAGACAACCCAAAGGCTACTTGTAGTCCCACTGCCATCCTGAAGCTATCCTTGTATTGTTCCATTAGGCTTAATGCATATTGTTTTTCTTTAACTCCTCCAACTAAAGAAAAAAGAAATTCTTCAGTAATACCATGACATCCCTTCGTCCTGTGCGCTCCCACAGGGAGGGTCTTCTCAGGGTACCGCCGGTAAAAGATTGCCGGCAGATAACACCCAGGGGGAGGGCCTTCTCTGTGGGTGTGCCTGCCCTTTGGAACCAGCTGCCCGTAGAGCTTAGGACTGCCCCTGACCTTCGCTCATTCCGCCGGGACCTGAAGACTTGGCTCTTTGAGCTTTCTGGCCTGGACTGAGAGTATTAATTGGGGTTTTAATTGGATTTTAATTGGGGTTTTATAATTATTCAAGGTCTAAATGTAATTATTTTAACTGTTCTTAATTTTTGTAATTGTTGTATTGTTATTTTAAAAACCTTGTGAACAGCCCTGAGTCCTACGGGAGAAGGGCGGTATATAATCTAATAAAGACAAAGATAAGATAAAGATCATCAGACATGGCCTCTGCAACTGCCAGAAGAAAACTGTCCAACCTCAAATTAGGGTTTTAACAATTAGAAACAATAGGAAGAGAAAGCAAGATATGTTTCATGATCTTTTAGGATGTGCAGTGATGAGGAAAAGGGCATTTAAAAAAAAACACATGGACACTCACAAAGCACTTCTTTGCATATGTATTTTTCATCATTTACCGTATTTTCTGGCATATAAGACGACTTTTTAACCCATGAAAATCTTCTCAAAAGTTGGGGGGTCGTCTTATACGCCCAGTCGTCTTATACGCCGGAAAATAGTACATAAATCAATCGAGCGCCCCGGTTCTTGCAAAGCAACTTCAAGCCTCCTTAGTCCAGTCCCCCCTCCAACGTGACTCTCCCTTCCCACCCCCAAGAGCCTCTAAGCCCCTTCCCCTCCCCCATGCAAACACCAGACCCCAGGAGCTCTTGCGTTTATTCCAAAGGGTGGGTGGAAGGAAAAGCCCCTTTCGGCTCCAGCGTGGCTGCAAGTCGACGAGCCCGGGAAGGCACGGCCTCCCCTCTCACTGTGGAGGAAGCAGGGCAGGCTGGCGTCGGGCGGGAGCCGGCAGGGCAGTCCTGTGCACGCGCGCACTCCCCAGCTGCTAAGGAGTCCTCGGGGAGCCGTGGCAGGCGCCTCATGCCCTTCCCTCTTGAGGCGGCACCGGCGGAGCCGTCCGGCATCGGGCGGGAACCAGCAGGGCTTTGCACCATCTGTATCAGACAGGTCTGAATCGGGCTTGTGTCAGACACTTCGCAACTGGCATGTAAGTATTTTCCGGCGTATAAGACGAAAAATCTTGAAAATCTTCTCAAAAGTCGGGGGTCGTCTTATACGCCCAGTCGTCTTATACGCCAGAAAATACGGTATATTGTGATTATAATGTTTCTCTGAAACAGAAAAAAATGAAGAAAGTTACCATTTCTGCAAAAATACAGCCAATACTCCAGATATCCACAGCTGTTGAGTAATATTTACAACCCAGTAAAATTTCAGGAGCCCGATACCATAAGGTTACCACCTAAAAGGAATCAAATTTAATGGTTTGTTTGATTTATAAGACCTTCTCAGGTTTAATTAAAAATGTTTATTACTGTTGAGCCGTAAGTCCAAAGCACACTGAGTTCTCCAAGTCATTTACTACAAGCTACTTCTATGCAACCTGCTGGAATTTAACATCCTCTATTACTGGTGGTCAGAGAAGCTTTGTATGCCTTGATATTCTCTCTCTTCTACTTTCCCCCTTTACTGCAAAGCACTGCACCTCACAGTAGGAGAAAAAGCAGTATCATGTGGCAGATGGACAGAAACACAGGCCAAAGATCTGGTGGAGGAATAGCCTCAAAAGCCAAAAAAGAAAAAGAAAAAAACTCTGTCCTGGATCAACCATGTTAGGTGGCTTCAACAGAGATTTCTATCAAATTGATAGATATATTGGGACACACATTTTTAATAACCAAAAATCCAGGAAAGTTCACATCCCAGTTCATATGAAAGTCTTAGAGGCTGCATAGAGCAGGGGTGTTAAACTCAATTTCATTGAGGGCCGCATCAGCATTGCGGTTGCCCTCAGGGGGCCGGGTGGGTATGGCCAGGGTGGGCGTGGCCTACTGGGTGGGCGTGGCTAGAGTGCCTATGGCCTACTGGGTGGGCGTGGCCAGCTCTACATCGTTCGCCTCAAGGGAGCCTATGGGGGCCTGGGCAGGAGTGGGACAGATCTGAAGGTCTCTGGCAGAAGGAGGGTCTCTGGGCCAGGGCCAAGGCAGTGGGGGCTGTTCCCTCACTGTTTCCAGGATGGCTTCGCGGGCCACATGAAACCACTTTGCAGGCCGGATCCGGCCCCCGGGCCTTGTGTTTGACATGTCTGGCATAGAGAGTGTAAAAAGACATAAATCATTTCTCTAATTTAACACCTTCCCATTCTAGACTGGTGGAGATTGGCTGTTTTACAAAATTTACCTTTACCCTCCTCCATTTGCAAAATAAGCTTGTCTGCTCTACTCCCTGAAACGACCCTTGCCTCCTTCATGGTTGCCAAATAACATAATGCAATTGGTTGAGAAGAATAATGGCCATAACGATCCCAAGGGAATTACTTTTTATTCTTTCTAACCCAATTGAATGTTCGAAGATATTCCACAAAAGAGCTCAGGATCCATCTTCAGGATAACCCTGAAAACAGACTAGAATGGATCCATATTTAATGGAAGGGAAGCCCCCAAAGAAAGATCAAACTCAAAAATCAGCAGAATCTGACCGGAAGCTGCACTGAAAAAAAACAACCATCCCCAGTCCTCCAATGCTGCCAACTGTTCCATTTAACACACTAACACACACGCAGAAAGATACACACACACACACACACACACACACACACACACACACTTCCTTCCCAGTCATAAGATCCAGAGTAGAGGTGCTATAAGGGGTTAGAAAACATTCCAGAAGCTGTGCTCTGCACGTTTTCCCTACCTAGCTTATATGAATCTTGATCTAAAATCTCAACTAGGTTGATAGAGCACGATGCAGTTACTTTTGATATGACTTATAAACCATGTTATAAACCATGATTAATCAAATTCTGGGCTTTTCTCCACTTGTACTTGAACACAGCATGATGTTGCCTTCATTTCATCCCCAAACCAAACCTGAGACAGTTTAAAATCCCCTTCTAGCGTTATTGTTTTTCTCTGCAAGCAGGCAGCAGTTTTACCCTGGGTGAACTCTAACGTACTGCAACAACCATTCTATCTGTTGCAGTTAGGTGATCCTTATGGGGCGAGATTATTGCCCTTTCTATACTGGCAGGGGTCCACCCTTTGTCTTATGGCCCCTATACACATCTTCTAGCATCAGTCTGCTTTGTGCAACAGAAGAGCCCAAATCTTTTAAACAGACCTCTCTCTTGTATTCCTCTGGTCTCTGAAATTGTCACAACCCTAACATAATTTACTCCTTATGTGTTTAACAAATTCCCCTTTTGTCATACTTAAAAATGAAAATTTAATGGTAAATTTCAAGAGATCCCACCAGGCTCAAGGTTGACTCAGCCTTCCATCCTTCCGAGGTAGGTAAAATGAGGACCCAGATTGTTGGGGGCAATAAGCTGACTTTGTGATAATGCCGCTTGGGGGGGGGAAGCCCTAATAAAGCAGGCATATACATAGAATGAAGGCTATTGCTAAGCACATTGATTTGTGCTTCTTAGATTGTAAGCTGCCCTGAGTCTTCGGAGAAGGGCGGGATATAAATGGGATTAAAATAAAAATAAAATAAATAACTCCCACTTTCTTACAAGTACACTTGTCTCTGTGATTTCTTTTCAAGGGCTGACCTAGCAACCTACATAACTGAGAGACAGACATTACCTCATGTGTGTAGGTACGTAGGGGAACTCCAAAAGCTCTAGCTAGGCCAAAATCAGCTAGTTTGATGGCTCCCATTTCATTTATGAGCAAATTCTGTGGCTTCAGGTCTCTGTGGATAACTCTGTGAGAATGGCAGAAGCTTACACCTTGTAACAGTTGGTAAAGATAGCTCTAGAAAGAAAAAAAAGTTCAGAGAACACATATGAAGAAACTATAAGGTTGACGCATCATTTCCTAAGCGAAATATGATGTATCTCAACATTCTGCTACCATATATGTGCTTCCAAAATAGTGACAGCTACTAAGTAATAGCAAAAGGTTAGAATAGAATATATATTTTAAACGTCATGTAATGATTGTCTACGTTTTTGCTAACTAGATATCTTAACCTTAACTAGCAAACAAAATAAACAGATTCCAGGTTAGTACCTTTTTTAGCCCTGGAGAATGACACTATTCCTTTTTTTAAAAAAAACAACAATTTGGGTGATCTGGAGAAGCACGGTGGACTTGGGCACTGTAATTCTGGGAGGAGGGACTGGAACAAAGCTTTTCCCTCAGTAATCCTATTCAAGCAGAAGAACTGTAATCTTGAATCTTCTCATATGCATCCAGAACAAATGGCAGGTGTTACAACTGCCACATGTATAATACATAAACATTGATCAAATAACTGGCCCAAAGCCTAGGTGCTACAAGCAGAATGTATGTACAAACAAAGGTAAATATACACGTCCCAGGATAATGTTGCAGGATCTAATCTGAATCGGTCACCGGGACCAGAGGTTTAGTCTTCCAAGCTTTCAGACTCAGGCTGGAGAGAGAGAGAGTTCCCTGAGATGGGCTCCAGCACGAATTTGAAAACTTGGAAAGCTAAAGAGCCTTGGTGGAGCAGTGGGCTAATGCCCACCAAGAGCCTTGGTGGAGCAGTGGGCTAATGCCTCCTTAAGTAACACCAGCTGCCTGCAATTAGTGCAGGTTCGCATCCCACCAGGCTCATGGTTGACTCAGCCTTCCATCCTTCCGAGGTAGGTAAAATGAGGACCCAGATTGTTGGGGGCAATTAAACTGACTTTGTAATAATGCCGCTTGGGGTGTGTGTGAAAGCCCTAATAAGCAGGCATATACATAGAATGAAGGCTACTGCTAAGCTTGTAAGCCGCCCTGAGTCTTCGGAGAAGGGCGGGATATAAATGGAATTAAAATAAAATTTTAAAAAAATTAAATATCTGGTCCCGATGAATGGCTCAGATTGGATCCTGCATTATATGTCTACCTTTGCATCAGAGCCGACTACCGGCAACTGCCTGGACAAATCTCTGCGGTTTTCTTGGCAAGATTTTGGAAGTGGTTTGCTGTTGCCTGCTTCCTAGTGCAGAGTAAGAGGGATGGCTCAAGATCATGAATCTGACTTTAGGCAGGACTAGAATTCACCATCTCCTAGTTTTTAACTTAGTGTTTCTGTACCAAGATATAATATTCCACACTGAGAATTACGTATAATTTGAATGAAGACCATGTTATAGGCTTTTCAAATATTATATGAATATCAACATTCTAGGGCCCTTTTCCTTTAATAACAGCTTCAAGGTAACATTTTGTATTTTAAAAAAACCAACAACAGTATGAGATAAAACTGTTTAATACTTTTGCCCAGCTGCTACTTTTGCAATGCCAGATCATTTCCTGAAATCTTTTTTTTCCTTCACAGTTAGAAATGAATTTCTAAACATGGGTTGAGAAATCCATGTAGATTTGAAAGGAGATGTAATTGGAAGAGCAATCTCAGCAGGAAGGATAAAGATTAAGTATTTAATTCTTCCCATAACAACCTCATAACTGCTACCAAAGCTAGGTTTTCTATCAAGAGCCAGAGCAAAAAAGAATAAATTATATGTCAAAGATTTTGCAACACTTCAGGTAAGAGGAACTGGGAACCTTTTTGACCACAAGAAACTGACTATGTCAGTTAGGAGCCACAAGCAACCAGGGGCACATAGTCAACTCTATGAGGTAGATCAAATCAAAAAAATAAATCCATAGGCATACTAGAACTATACTTTATTGAGCCAGGCTATGGTAACAGAATCTTGCAAGTCCACCTGTGTTTTCCCTCCCCTCCCCAGGGCACGGGTCAGCAACCCGTGGCTCTGGAGCCGCATGTGGCTCTTTCAGCCTTCTACTGCGGTTCCCAGTTCTCCGCCATTTGCAGAGAGAGACAGAGACAGAGGCACTTGCGCCTCCCTTCTCTCTCTCTCTCTCTCTCTCTCTCTCTCTCTCCTCACCTGGCCAGCTGGCCTCACACTTTTCTCCGATAAGCTGACAAGCTTATTGGGCGGACTCCCTGCCCTCGCTGTGTCTCCGCAGGAAGCAGCAGAAATCAGAAAGCAGCAGCTCTCTCTCTCTCTCTCTCTCTCTCTCTCTCTCTCTCTCTCTCTCTCTCTCACACACACACACACACACACACACACAGAAAGCACACACTTTTACTTACTTAGTGGGCTAAGAGGACTGGGCAGACCAAGGGCAGGAGAGAGCCAGCCCAATAAGAACGTGTGTCAGCTTGTCGGAGAACAGTGTGAGGCCAGCTGGCCAGGTGAGCAGAAGATCGGAGAGAGGGAGGGGGGTAGAGAGGAAAGAGAGAGAGGGAGAGGAAAGAGAAGAGAGAAAGAGAGAGGGAGAGAAAGAGAGAGGGAAAGGAAAGAGAAAGAGAGAGGGGGAGAGAGAGAAAAAGAGGGAGAGAGAGAGTGGGGACAGGAAACAGAGAAAGAAACAGAAAAAGAGAGAGGGGGAGAGGAAAGAGAGAGAGAAAGAGACAGAGGGAGAGGGAGAAAGAGAGGGAGGGAGGGAGAGGAAAGAGAGAGGGAGAAAGGGAGAAGGAGAGGGGGAGAGGAAAGAGGAGAGGGAGAGGGAGAGGAAAGAGAGGAGGGAGAGAAAGAGAGAGAGGGAGAGAAAGAGAGAGGAAGAGAAAGAGAGAGGAAGAAAAAGAGAGGGAGAGGAGAGAGAGAAAAAGGGGGGAGAGAGAAACAGAGAGATGGGGAAAGAAAAAGAGAGGGAGAGAGAGGGAGAGAAAGAGAGGTGGGACAGGAAACAGAGAGAGAGAAAGAGAGAGAGGAAACAGAAAGAGAAAGAGAGAGGGGGAGATGAAAGAGAGAGAGAGAAAGAGACAGAGGGAGAGGGAGAAAGAAAGAGAGAGAGAGGAAAGAGAGAGAAAAGGGGAGAGAAGGAGAGGGGGAGAGGAAAGAAGAAAGAGAGGGAGAGAAAAAGAGGAGAGGAAAGAGAGAGAGAAGGATAGGGGAGAGGAAAGAAGAGAGAAAGGGAGAGGGAGAGAAAGAGAGAGAGGGAGAGGAAAGAGAGAGAGAGAGGGAGAGAAAGAAAAAGAGAGAGAGGGAGAGAAAGAGAGGGAAAGGAAAGAGATGGGGAGAGAGAGAGAAAAAGAGAGAGGGAGAGAGGGGAAACAGAAAGAGAAAGAGAAAGGGGGGAGGGGAAAGAGAGAGAGAGAAAGAGACAGAGAGGGAGAAAGAGAGAGAGGGAGAGGAAAGAAAGAGAGGAGAGGGGGAGAGGAAAGAGAGAGGGTGTGAAAGAGAAAAAGAGAGAGAGGGAGAGAAAGAGAGAGGGGGGGAGAGAAAGAGGGAGAGGAAAGAGAGAGGGGGAGAGAGAAAAAAAGAGAGGGAGAGAGAGGGGGGACAGGAAAGAGAGAGAGAGAGGAAACAGAAAGAGAAAAAGAGGGAGAGGAAAGAGAGAGAGAAAGAGAGAGAGGAGAGGGGGAGAGGAAAGAGAAGAGAGAAAGAGGGAGAGAAAGAGAGAAAGAAAGGGGGGAGAGAAAAAGAGAGATGGGGAGAGAGAAAAAGAGAGAGGGAGAGAGAGGGGGGACAGGAAAGAGAAAGAAAGAGAGAGAGGAAACAGAAAGAGAAAGAGAGAGGGGAGAGGAAAGAGAGAGAAAGAGACAGAGAGAGAGGGAGAGGGAGAGGGAGAGAGAAAGAGAGAGAGAGAAAAAGAGATAGAGGGAGAGGAAAGAGAGAAAAAGAGAGAGAGAGAGAATATGAATATATGTTGTCCTTACTGGACTTTTAGTAAAGAATGTTTAATGATATATATATATATATATATTGATTTTTTTAATTAAGAGATAAGGTATGGGGATAATTATGCTGTATATAAAGATGGTAGATAAGCTAATAAAATTGTTTTCACCTGTTGGGATGAAGGAGAAAGGTTTTTTCCCCTCTTTCTCCTGCATAAAAAAATGTTTTCTTTGTAGTAGTTCATTGATTTCATAAATGCAACACACTATAGTTTTTTTACACATAGCATAAAGGTAAAAAAAAGGATATATGCAGTGTTATCTTCATTTTAGATGTCAAAAGGGTTTTTTGGCTCCCAATGTTTTCTTTTCTGTGAGAAACGGGTCCAAGTGGCTCTTTGAGTGTTTAAGGTTGCCGATCCCTGCCCCAGGAGTTGTGTGTGTGGGGGGTGTCAGCCAGTCTGTCTTTTTTTAACATTTTCCTGCCTCCCTGAGCACAATGCACAGGTCTGTACCTGTTGTTGTCTTAATGGCTTCTGGGTGGTTTCTCCAAGATTATCTCCCTTCCTACAACCATACATATATATATATATATATATATATATATATATATATATATATATATATATATATATATATATATATATATATATATATATACATATACATAAACATACACATACACATACATATACATAATCACCACCACCCCTCCCATCTTCTTTTTTCTCTTCCTTAGCTGAACAGCTTTCCTGCAGCTTCCAAGACATCTAATTACATAGCTGGCAGGGTGCTATGGCATTCCTAGGAACGTGACAATCATATATTTTTTTTGGCAGGCAGACAGAAAGTACTGTTGACTGCAATGGGCCAGAGAGAAGATTGTTGGTGTATATGAGTTGTAAACTGAACATCCATGTTGCAAAGGAACAATCTGAAAATAGTTTGAAAATGTGCTAGCCAGTGGTGGGATTCAAACGTGTGAACAACTGGTTCTCTGCGTGGATGCCACTTCTGGAAGTCTGTTCTGGGCCTGGGCAACAAAAAATTAGTTACCGGTTCTGCCGAACTGGTGTGAACTGTCTGAATCCCACCACTGGTGCTAGCTAATTGTCAGAGAGAGATAAAGGATAGTTCTTCAGGTTGGAGCCCGTGAGGGAGGGTATTTGAGTCACTTGCTACCTTGACTAAGCTTAGAGAAAGCTCTCCTGTACGTGATGAATCCATGTACTTTTTAAGATCTTGATTCAAATATTCAAAGACTAAGTATAGTTTCTTCTGATTATGTACTACATCAAGGAGCCTGAAAAAAAAATTAAACCCAGTGACTTCAGTATTTAGATTTAGATAAAATATGTAAGCATGATTATTGCAAGCTCTTCAATGCAGCAGCAGCAGAAGAATCAGTGTAGTAGGGTGCCTTAAGATTAGGGAAAATCCAATTTGATATCTTTATATGAAACTCACTGGGTGACGTGTCAATTCTCCCACCTCTCAAAGAGTTTTTATCATTGATGTTACGATTGCTTGCCACCTAGAGTCACTTTTTTGAGATGAACAGCTATAGAAATTGAACAAATAAATATAGATAAACAAATAACAACAAAGGAAAATTGTGCAAGCCAATCTGAATTCTTTGGAGGCAGGGGATAATATTGCAATACACAAACTATTGAGTTAAACTTCTAAGGGCTAGGCTAGGGTCAGTGGTGGGATTCAAATAGGTGAACAACCGGTTCTCTGTGTGGATGCTGCTTCCGGAAGTCCATTCTGGGCCTGGGCAACAAAAAAATTAGCTACCGGTTCTGCCGAAGTGGTGCGAACCAGCTGAATCCCACTACTGGTTAGGGTCTGTATTTATATATGAATAAATACAATATAGGAATTGTTATCTGTGAAAATACTTGATATTCATAGAATATATCCTGGCAGATATAAAGACCAGTAGCTTTTCTTACCTCACTATATTTGGGTGTTTCAATTCTTTTAACAGTGAGATTTCTCTGATTGCCGTACTAGGTACTCCTTCTGTCTCCCTGTGGGGAAAAAACATCTTATGATGAAGCAATCCCAATTTTCCCAAGGAATGTTTTGGGCAGGATAGTTCATCATCCTTATCTTCCATGAATTGCTTATGGGGATTGTCACATAATCACAATTCTATTTATGAATTTAATTAAAGCTATAACTACTCTCAATCTACAAATTCCCACCTGTCAAGATGAACCATCACCCCGTAAGTTTAAAAACCAGGGGACCTAGCAAGTAATGGATTACTTCTGGGGATGCACAGAGCTGTTATTGAGGGGCTTAGAAGCCAAAGCAAGATAGAATTTAATTTTGCAAACTTCAGAAGCTTTTGAAGTCCCTGTCACATATTAAGAGTGATTATGGTCAGGTTATTAATTATCAATTATTGATGCATTGCTTGAAGCAGCCATACTTTTATAAAATTAATGTCAGGGATGAGAAACATTTTTCAAGTTTAACATTTGGCATTACTGTGCACATCCTGATAGAGAATATTTGTTCCCTAACTGAAATGATCCAGAGAGACCGTTCCTTCAGATACAGTAGGTATCCCATTTATTCCACTACTATGAATCTGACATACAGGACATGGTATAAGAGAATATAATACTGTTCCTCACTGAAAATAAATAAGCCCAAATATGTCTAGTGCCTGGATAGGATATTTGGGGACCTTTCTAACAAAAGATAGGAGATCAATAGTGTTATGTATATATAGTATGTATATAAGCGATGTTACACAGAGATAGCCACTGACACCACCAGGTGGCAGGGCAGTCTTTGGCGGGAAATCCGGACAATGGGATTGGTTCCAAGTATACCTGGCTAGATATATAAGAGGGGCAGTTGCCCCTTTGTTTGCCAAGTCTGTGCTTCATCAATAAAGAATGTTATGCTGAACCCTGTTGTCCTGCGTCGTCCATCTTGGCCATGCGGTCCAGAGCCCACTACTTAACAAATAGTTTGAGATGCTCCTGGCTTCTGATACAATTTCTCTATCTGGCCACGTTGTTTCTCAAAGGGAAAAGTGAGCATGCAGAGCTGCCACTTTGAAAATTGTGAAAACCAAATGATTATATTCATATATCCAGTTTGAGCCTAAATTCATCATAGCTTATGCTCCTGAGATACTTGTTATTATATTGTTAGGGATACCTTAAAATATACTTGATCTGGAATCTGTTAGGAAAGTCATATTATCACTATGGAAAAAATTCTAACCAAGGTCTTCCAGAAGAGTTTTTAGAAATCCACATTTCCCTCATCCCGAACATGTTTCAAGAAACACCAAAACATTTTCCAAAATGCTATTTGAAAATCAGTTTAAGAGTAGCAGATTTAGGAGTAACCTCATGAACTAAGAGTTTAGGATTTAGTACTTACGAATCAAGTCGGATCTTCTTCAGAGCAACTAATTGGCCTGTTTGCTTGTTTCTTGCTTTATACACAACTCCATAGGTGCCCTCCCCAATCTTCTCTACTTTCTGGAATACATCTTGGAATGTGTCCATTTTTTGCTTTCTGACTTGGTGCTATAAAATTTACTCAGATGTTTAGCAATAATACAACTTACCATTTTTATACATCTCAATATTATACATGCTGTCATTATTTTTTATCTCCTACAAAACCAACTTTGTAAATTTGCATGAACGTTATTTAAAAGCTTCTCTTAACAACATCTTTAGAATAGACTACCATATTTTTTCTTACATTTTAGCTTCTTTTAGTAAAGTTGGTTTGTACAATGTTTAATTTCTGCAACATTTATTGTGTCATTTGAACTTGTTTTTTGTTCACCAAAATTTTTTTGCCTGCCAGTAAGTTTCATGCACCAATTAATTATGTCCATTTATTTTGGCTGTCTTGCACTCTTTCCGCCCTCGCAAATAGGTTAGGGTTAATGAATGACGATTGACCTCTGCCAATTTATGTACTCACATCATGATCATAACTAACGATTACATCCATGATGGGAAAAACGTTTTCAGATATGAAATTTTAACACCAAAGTGAACAAGAACTACCCACATTGAATTACTTTAATAAAGGTGGGATAAAAATCTAACAGATAAATTTGTACTAACCAGTCCAACTCCAACAAAATATCTTGATTCTATATAATTAACAAAGACCTATTCAGGCCAAAACATTTAGCACAGCTTATGTCTCTTTCTATTTCCCTCTCACTTCCCATCCGCCTGAGTCTAGGTGCCCAAAGCTAGCTAAGTTACTCTGGAACACGAGACAGAAAATCTAACTTCTCTGACAATAAAAATAAAATTAGCAATTGAGTGTCTCATAGTGGCCTCCACATTCTGCCTACAGTAATTGGCTGGCCTATCTCTAGGTGGGCCACCTAATGGATATACTGAACTTGCTCCAAAGCTTTCAAGAATAGTTATGACTCATTCTAATAAAATAAGCAAGACTAAAAGACAATAATTTGTATAAGCAAACTAGGTGAATTTCATCAGCTAGCTTCTCCCAAACCATAGGGGTTTCTAGGTTTCAAGTATTCATTCCCTCTCAGTCTGCTAGTGAAGAACCAATGTTCCACTAATATGTCGGGGGAAAAGAGTCATGAGTTTGTCTATGGACCTGGCCATCCTTTTAGGCAAGAACACAGCATCTGAAAGTTATCGCTCCTGAATTCCCTAAAGATTCCCCACTGTTGGCTGGCTGGGGAACTCTAATCCAGCATATATACACAACAAGAGGCTGGGGAGTAATCCTCTGAAGATGGTAGAAAACATTATCTCATCACCAGTAGGAGAGTAAAACACCCTTCCCACAGATTCTACATAAGAATTGGAAGGTGTTGGAGAAAAATCTGCAAGAGACAACTTCTAAATTTACTTTCATTCTGTTTATATTTTCCTCTCCCTTCGCACTTGCCCTTCAGAGACAAGATGAGATTTATTTTTTCTATTCAGGTGTGATGACAACAGACTACATCTGTCTCTGAAACTTATTATAGGTTTCCAAGGTCAGGTCAAGCATGCATGGACATGTCCAATAGCATTCCATGGGCAAGATCCTGAACAGAGAAAATAGGGTGCAATTATAATTGAGCAACAAGGAATTAAAGGAGTATAAGGTGTTGGGTTACAAATCAATTATAAAAAAGCTAAAGTTTAAAATAGACTTTCTATGTACCTGTTAAACGAACCATGACTTCAGCTTGCTCCAAATGCTCTGCTGAACATCCTCTAATAGAGATTAGATGTTATTATGTACAGGTAGTTCTCGACTTACAACCATTCATTCTGTGATGGTTCGAATTTACAACAGCACTGAAAAGAGTGACTTGTGACAAGTTTTTCACACTTACGAATGTTGCAGCGTTCCTATGGTCACATGATCAAAATTTGAATAAAGAACTTGAAAAAAATTGGAATTTGATATTATGCTGAGAGCAGCAAGAATACGCACAAAAATAGAAGGATATTTTGATTCCCACAATGGACAAATGGCTGCAAAATTTGAGTTAGCAGAGATGGCTAAATTGCCACCTTTGATTAAAGAATACAATTAATTTTATTGATATTTAACTTTTGGACTTTGTGACTGAAGTGAAAAAAAATGAAACTTTGACTTTAGAGTTTTGCTGATTAGATAGATCTGTTATAGAAATGGCTTGTATATATTATCATTTAAAAGTTGAGGCTGTACATTATTATCTTATTTTACTGGGCCAAAGAGTCAATGCCTTTTCTTTTCTCCCTTATCTTATACTTTTTCCGCTTCCCATTTTTCTCCCGTTTTTTGCATTTCATTTATCTTCATATTTCTGTTTTATATTATGATAAATACATAATAAAAATATGAATATTCAGAAAAGCTTTTTGGACATAATAAGGTCACATGAATGAGACAGGATGAAATACACTAGAAAAGGAATTGCTTTCTCATGGTATTCCAAACACATAATACCATGTAACATGTACTAGAATTCTAGATTGCCATATATAGTTATTTCACTGTGTATGCTGTATCTTTCCCTTCTTCCTTTCATATTATGCAATAAAAATACAAAATGATTTTAAAATGATCAAAATGTGAACACCTGGCAACTGGCATGTATTTATGATGGTTGCAGGGTCCCGGAGTCATGTCACCACAAGCAAAGTCAGCGGGGAAGCCAAATCCACTTAACAAACTATCTTAAGAACTGCCGTGATTTACTTAACAACTGTGGTAAAAAAAGATCATAAAATGAGGCAAAGCTCACTTAACAACTATCTTGTTTAGCAATAGAAATTTGGGGCTTAATTGTGGTCGTAAGTCGAGGATTACCTATACTTGCTAATTAATAGCTGCTATATTTAAAACTGGCTATGCTCAGCAGAATTGTTTAATTCTTCTATAAAACCACATGCCACTTCCTCTTTCCTTGGGTTGCAAAATGGCCTGCCCAGCCCCACCCCCAAGGCTGATTTGCAACCAAGACAGGCATGAAAAAATCCTCTTTATCCCAAAAGGAGGGACCTCATGGCCAAAAGATAGGATGATGGTTGTTTGAGGAGAAATCTTCAGGGAAAGCTACTATTTTCAAGCCTCTTTGAAAGCTTTCAAGAGGCACTTCCTCTTAAGAGAAGGAACACCTAAACCCAATTGATTTCTCTCCTCAGTGGTTCAAAGCTACAGCTACCATCAAGTTTCCTGACACAAACTACAGTTGATACTTCCAAGAATTAGCTTTATGAGAGTTCTCTGGAATGTAGTTTTGAAAGAGACGCATTTATCTCCTAATCGGAGAAGGCCTCAGGCCAAACCTTGAACAACAAAAACTAGATTAGTCGCCACTGGCCAAGCAGTCACACCTTCGCACACACCCGTGTGCTTTGATGAATCACCGTTGCTAAAACTGGTCATTCCTGTGTAAACGTCCTGCTCTCCTCGAGAGGCCTCTCACCTGTTGATCCAACCTCCCATTAGCCTCCATGACCTCCTTCTTGCTGAACCACGGACTACCCAAAGGATCAAAACTCACCCTGCTTCTGCACCACCAGAGGGAGACAAGAGAGTGTGAATTGACACCAGGCTAGGCTGGGGAGGCCCTTGATTCTGAACCTTCCCCTCAAATAGCCTTCTCTGTGGGCGCCCCGGCTTTATGGAATCAGCTGCCGGTTGAGCTCCGGATGGCACCTGACCTTCGCTCCTTCCGACGCGGTCTGAAGACCTACCTATTTGAGCAAGCCAGCCTGGCCTGATGGGGGATGTGCTGGGGTTTTTATTGGGGATTTTTATATTATTCTACTGTTTTTAGCTCGGGCTCTTATTTAATTCTTTTTTAATTTTTGTATTCTGTATTTTTTATGTGCCCTGTTCACCGCCCTGAGTCCTTCGGGAGAAGGGCGGTATACAAATATAATAAATGAAATGAAATGAAATAGCAGGCTTTAAACACCCTCTGAAGCAGAATGTAGAAAGTCAGGGGGAACACTAAGTACAGGGTGAACTTTATGATGCTTGGAATATAAGTCATGAAGCATTTCCATGTATAGACTGTAAATTTCTCAGAGACAAAAACAGAGATGGTATCCTTGCCTCACCAGAGTTCTAGTTGATCTAGTTCTCCTGATTTATTTTTCCCCCTTCAGCTATATAAACTAAAAAAAAAAGAAAACAACCAGTCCTGTGAAGAGAGAATTATATATCAAGGTAGGTCTGGTGCAGGATGCAGGCTAAATAAGCAACGCATTTCTCCCAGCACGTTCCTATGCCCAAACAGTTTACATTTTGGGGGAAAAAATATTATTATTTTGTATATATAAAATGGCATGCCAGGCAAGAAAAGCAAGCATATCCCTCCAAACCAAGATCGTTTTTGAAGTTGTAGGAGTTCTTTCGGGCAGGGAAACAGTTTATGCTACTATAATTAATTCAGTATTTGAATCATTTCAACCAACCAACTTCAGACTATATTTATCAACTATTTTTATATCCCACAATGACACATCTCAAGAGATGAGCCATTCAACCTAAGCAGCACTTGTTAAAGTTAACTGTTATAACTTTTTCATGATTTATTTAATTACATCAAACTAGTTAACAGAAAAGTAAGTCTACACACAACGTTAACAATATAAGGTAGCTTCAAGATAAAAAAAATAAATAGGAAAAAGCCTTTGTGTGGTAAATCTGCCAGACCAGATACTAATTGGTTAATTTCTTAATTGTTGTTAAACTATGCATTTCAACAATATATTATTAACAATAAGATGTAGATTTTGAGTAATGATTCTTTTAACTATCCTATGTGATAGGTAACTAGATAGTGAGACATTTAGGACTTGTGTATTTAGCCAAGAGGCAAGCAGTGCTGCTTCTAACAACATCTGATATTATGAAGTCTTGTCTTATCAAACCAACCCCCTAGTCATTCTCAAGGGCACTCTCATAAAGCATACATTTAAAAACTCTACCTTGGAGTTCATTAGAGCATGAGTTATTATGGACAAGTTAACTCTATCCAGATATAAACATAGTTGGAAAATTCAGCTACAGCTGTGGAAACGTATTCAATAGAAACGAGACCCTTCACACTATGAGTCTGCTTTCTCATGATCAATGTCCAGCTCATATAAAGGACCCATATCACTGATTCAAAATCCAGGCATCATTTCTGACCAACAAATTGGATTTTATTCAACCTGTTTTTCTACCTGCAAACACATACTGTACAGTTTCATCTGATCCTCATGAAAATGTTAAAGTAGATGCCATTAGCACATTGATAGCAGCTACCTAAAGCCTAATGATCACATCTACAGTATGACATAAATATAAACCCAGGCAACAAGACAGATCTTACAGGGGAATCTATAATACAAATTGAAGACTAAAGAAAAAGTTCCTTTTATTACTTTCTAGAATCAGCATTTTAAGTTTTATTTCAGGCTGAAATTAAGCTGCTCTTTAAAACAGACTTACATGGAATTGATAAGGGGGGAGGTTGGTTCTGCAGAAATTTTTCAAATCCAGACAGACAGACAGATAGATATTCATCAGGCATTTTATTCGATAGCCTTTATTTCACAGTTGTGATATACAGTATTCTGAAATTTGTACAATGGAAGATTAAGGTGTTCAATAACTTCAGGAAAGCAAGGAAGTTGTATTGTTACAAAGGGAAATGGAAAAGGGGGGCATTCCAAGCCTGCAAAAACACTTATTTCTATCAACAAAATTAGAAGTAAAAGCCATTTCCCTCACAAGCCACCAACTGTTGGAATCTTTGGCATATTAAGAAAATTCTTTGCTTTCAGACAAGCTGAAGAATCAAGGTTTTGTAATTTCCAAAAATCATCTTCCAAAATAAAGATTTCTATTAGTCCTTTCCATGCTGTATTGTTTGTATAGGTTTCTAAATAGAGTTATGTATAAGATTCACAGTCTAATACAGAGATCACTTCTGGAACACTAGATATAATCTGCATCCTCAGAGTCTAAAACTTTGTATCAAACCAATTTTAAGTAAGTATTCACAAAGCAATATAATCTCCAACAAAACCAGGAGTAAAGGCAAGAATATATAGAACAGCAAATTTTCTGCTCAAAAATAAATTCTGCCTGGAGCATAGTACTAGCATATGCTTCCTTCCTGATCTTTCCTTCTCTCCTGAAAATATTTTCTCTGTTCCTCTATGGCTTTTTCCAACAATTGAAGATTTATTCCTTCCACACATGTAAATACACGAGCCTTTAGAATCATTTCACCTGCAATAGAAAAATGAATAAGTAAATAAATCACCACTTTTTGAATTAAAGGATCTCTTTAAAAAAATTCCATAGTTGATAATGCAATTAAAACAAAATGTTCCCCCAAATCATACAATGTGGCAGTCCCACTCTTTATTACTTTAGTATACAAAGCACTTTATTTTGTAATATATATTTTATACAGCTTCTTCTTAAAAACCATCTCTAAGTGGTTTACCAAATGAAAAATACACAATTAGACCCAATTAATTGAAAGCAATAGGTGGTTAAAAAAAGGTGGTGGGAGAGAAAATTCATATGTACAAGACCTAGATGATGAGACAAGTCTTCAAAGGGGGCCTAACAACTGCTATTTTGCAAAGTGCAGGTGACAGTGATTTCAGAGTGCATAAACAGTGAGGAATAAACTTTTAAAGTGGAGAGTAGATCCAAAGAGATCTAAACCTATGCCATATACATCAGTCATTCTGTTTTCTCTGTTCTTTTCTCCTCTTTGGGAAACTATATTCAAAGCAATATATGCAATTCTTTCTGCATCCATGCAAATATTCATGGAGTTCATAGAAGAAACTTAACCAACAATGTGCATATAGTGGAAAGCCTCACCCAACTAGAATATGTACACAATCAGAACCGAAAATGACAAATATGCCTGTACTACTTGTTCCAAGTTACAATAAATCAGTTTTATACTCATACGGGATATTTCTCATTTGACCTTTGAGCAGACATTCAGTGTCACAAGATATGTGAAAAGCAGTGACTTTTCTTCTTTTTTTTTAATCCTCCAAATTAAGCTCTTCAATAACAACTGACATAATATGAGGCTATGTATAGCAAGTAGAAAGGCACTGTTCATTTTTGAAAACTTATTATTTATTTATAAAATTTATTGGCCAGCCCATCTGTAGCATAGATATTATATTTTTCCAGCATTCAAAAGAACTTCCTAATATGCCATTAACCAAATTGTATACCTGCTGCTTTTACATTGAATAGTGGTGCTGGACTTCCAGGGAAGAAATGGTGGACCAAAGAGAGCTCCATGAAAAGTAGAGCTGATAATCTCAGTAAAATGAAGAGCTGGCAAGTAGACCTGCTCTTTGATAATTCCTCTCCAAACAAGAAAATCACCCACAAGCGCTCAAGACATTTGCTTGTCTTGAGGGGACTGCAAGACAGCAGTTTCCAGCAGGTTTAATGCCTTGAAAGAATAGAGAATAGCCATCTTCTTCAAATCACACTTGGAACTTTCCAAAGGATACTGTTTCGCATATTTCTTTTTCTAATCACTTTCAGAAATTGCTTGTCAACTGCTTTGGATTGACAACTCTGAATGCATTGGGTGAGTTTCCATCAATCATTTATGGAAGAAGTTTTTATTGAAAAGTTTTAAAATACAATTTTCCTTTAAAAAACCCACCTTCCCCCTCCCTACTCCCCCCCCTACCTCCCCCCAACCTCCCTCCCTCCTCTCCTCCCTCCATCCCCCCTCCCCCCCCCCGACTTCCCAGAGCTAAATACAAGGTATATATCTATAAAAAGGCAATCATAAACAACCATATACTACCCACTATAAAATCTAAAATCCATTACTCTCTAGCTTATATAGGATAAGACACACCTTAACAATATTAACTATATATAAAAAACTAAAAGAAAAAAGAAAAAAAAACGAAAGAAGACTTATTCGAATGCTACATAAAACTTCTTAACCCTATACTTGTTCTGGATAAACTCAATCCATTTTCTCCATTCTATAATATAGCGTTCTTGCGAATGATCTTTCAAATAGGCCGAAATCTTCGCCATCTCTGCCAGGTCGGAAACCTTTAAAGTCCACTCTTCTATGGTCGGCAATTCCTCTTTCTTCCAATATTGGCCTATCAAAAGTCTTGCTGCCGTAATTAGGTTCAACATCAACTTAGTGTCCACAACTGTAGCGTCTGCAATTATTCCCAACAAAAAAAGTTGCGGACAAAACTTTATCCTCTGTTTAAAAATCTTCTGGATATTCCACCAGACTTTTATCCAAAAAGCCTTGACCTTCTTACATGTCCACCATATGTGAAAATATGTTGCATCTTCATCACCACACCTCCAACATTTAGGCTGGTAATTCGGATACATACTTGCAAGCTTTTTAGGATCTAAATGCCATCTATAAAACATTTTGTAAAAGTTCTCTCTTAGATTTTGAGCTTGAGTAAATTTTACGTTCCTCACCCAAATCTTTTCCCACATGTCCATTGTGATAACTTCTTGGATGTTTTGGGCCCATTTTATCATACAATCCTTAACAAGCTCTGTCTCTGAATCAATCTCTATCAATGCAAGATATATCCGTTTGATATGTGCTGATCCCTGATTTCTAACTTGTTTTATCAAATTTTCATCAGTCATTGTAAAACCATTTTTCTGGTCTTCTTTCCACCTGGCCCGTAGCTGAATATATTGAAACCAGTTTTGAACAACCTTCTCTTCTCGCAAGAGGCTATATGATTTCAAACACCAAACATTTCTTTCCAAAGTTAGAATCTCCTTGTACGTAGTCACATCATGTTTGAAGCCAGCATGAATATTTTCTATTGCGTGTTTTGGAATTGCCCACAATGGTATCTTGCAACTCAACTTATATCTATACTTCTTCCAAACTCTCAGCAATGCCTGTCTTAAAATATGCACCCTAAACACATTGTCTACCTTCTTATCATACAACAAATATGCATGCCAGCCAAACCACAAGTCATGGCCCTCAAGATTTAATAACCTCCCTTGCGTCAAATTAATCCAATCACTTATTCCTGCTAATGCAGCAGCTTCATAGTATAATTTAAAATTAGGCAGTTTAAGACCACCTCTCTCACGAGTATCCTGCATAATCTTAAGTTTAACTCGTGGTTTTTTCCCTGCCCACACAAATTTATTGATACCACGCTGCCATTCCTCCAAATTAGAATCTTTCTTAAGGATCGGTATCATTTGAAACAAAAATAAAAATTTGGGCAGGACATTCATTTTCACTGCTGCAATCCGTCCCAACAAAGACAATTGCAATTTTTGCCAACTCTCCAATTCTTTTTGAATTTTCCCCCATAGTTTTTCATAATTATTTTTATATAACTTTGTATTAGAGGGCGACAAAATCACCCCCAAATACTTAACCCTCTTAACAATCTCAAATCCAGTTAATCCTTCTAAGAGAGCCTTCTGTGAAACTGTCATATTTTTAGCCAAAATTTTAGTTTTCTGTGTATTTACCTTAAATCCAGAAACCTTCCCATATTGTGTTATTATCTCCATCAGGTCCACAACAGAGTTCTCTGGCTGGGTCACTGTAACAACCAGATCATCTGCAAATGCTCTCAATCTATAGTCCTGATCCCCAACTTGTATCCCCTTAATTTTTCCCGAACTCCGAATCTTAACCAATAATATCTCTAATGTTAACACAAATAACAAGGGCGATAACGGACACCCCTGCCTTGTGCCCTTCTCAATGTTACATGCTGCTGTCAGGCTATTGTTAACTATGATTCGGGCAGTTTGTTTTTGATATAATGCCCTAATCGGCTGTAAGAAATTTTCCCCAAAATCCATTTTATCTAAAACTTTCAACAAAAATTGCCAATTCAATTGATCAAAGGCCTTTTCAGCATCTAAAAAAATTAGCGCTGCAGAGATCTGGTTGTGCCTTTCCAAAAACTCTAAAACATCAACTATATGTCTCACATTATTTTTCATTTGCCTACCACTAATAAACCCCGTTTGATCCCCATGAATCACCTGTTGCAGAACCCTCATCAGTCTATTAGCCAAAACCTTAGCAAATATCTTATAATCTGTGTTCAAAAGCGATATCGGTCTGTAATTTTTAACTTGAGTAGCATCCTGGTCTTCCTTCGGAATCAAAGAGATAAAAGCTGTTCTCCAAGACGGTGGCACCTTTCCCCCCCTCTGAATTGTCTGAAACAGTTCCTTTAACGGCTTTATCATCTCAAATTGTAAATTTTTATAATAGGCTGCAATCAAGCCATCCGTACCTGGCGCTTTATCCAACTTCAATTCCTTAATTGCTGTAAGAATTTCTTCTTCTGTAATCAATTGATTAATCCCCTCTTTTTGTACTTGCGTAAGAACTGGGATGCTAGCATTCTCCAAATATATGTCAATATCTTTTACATTAATTTCCTCTTTAGTATATAATTTCGAATAAAAATCCACAAAAGCATCCTTAACAAGATTCTGTTGAAACACAACCCTTCCTTTATACTCAATCTTATCTATATTGGAGGCCCTTTGTTTTTTCCTCAGTCTATAAGCTAACCATCTGCCTGGCTTATTAGCGTTGCAAAAAGTATTGTGCTTAGCAAACCGCAGATTGGTTGCCACTTGATCTGCCATTAATTTATCAAATTGTCCTCTTAGCAGTCTAATAGCCTCCTTGACCTTCACATCCTCTGGATTCAGAAGCAAAGCCTTTTCTTTTTCCTTTATTTCATTCTCCAGTTCTTTCCTTCTAGTTTCCACTGCACGTCTATGTCTATTATTCATATATATCAACACCCCTCTCATATAGGCCTTGCTAGCATCCCAAACCATATCCATAGAGGTACCCTTATTCATATTAATCTCAAAAAAATCCTTCATCCGCTGTTTGCATTCTTCCACATTTCTCTGATTTCTAAACAAATTCTCATTTACACGCCATGAGCGCCTGTCTCTTTTCTCCTTATCAATCTCCAACCAAACTGGACTGTGGTCAGAAATAGTTCTTGCACAAATCTTCACCTTTTTAGTTCTCAAAAAAAAATCATTAGTCAACAAAATAAAATCAATCCTCGAAAAAGATTGGTGTCTATCAGAATAAAAAGTATAATCCTTCTCCTGCAAATGCCTCTCACGCCAAATATCTCTCAATTCCAGGTCATCCTTCATTTCAAAAAAAGATTTAGGCAATCTAGCATGACTTGGAATGCGCTTAAAAGCTCCAGCCTTGTCCAACTGTACATCCAAGACACCATTCCAGTCTCCCATAAGGATAAAAGATTTATAATCCAACTGGGTAAGCTTTGTGTGGAGTAAGCTAAAAAAATCAGCTTGTTGTTGGTTAGGTGCATATAATCCAACTAGAAGCGTCTTTTTGCCTTCTAACAACAGCTCAATCATAACATATCTTCCATGCTTATCTACTTCAATTAAGTCTGCTGTTAAGGCACTTTTAACATAAACAACCACTCCATTTTTCTTATTCTCTGCAGAGGCAACAAATTGCGTACCCAGTCTCGAGTTCAATAAATGCTTTTGATCCAAAACTCTAATATGCGTTTCTTGCAAACATATAACATCTATCTTAAATTGTTTTAAATATTGAAAAACTTTCTTCCTCTTCTGCGGTGAATTTAGTCCATTAACATTCCAGGTTAGAAATTTAGTTGCCATGCATATCCTCCCAAAGCTCTTGGAGCACAGCTTTGATAGGGCTACTTTCTTTAGGCCGTGCTCCTCCCACAGCTTGCGTACGTTGTGAAAAATCTGAAGACTTTTGCTGATCTTGTTCTTTTATTTTCTTTGCTCGTTTTAAAGCAGCACGCGTTACTCTTTGCTCTCTAGGATCATCCAAAGAAGTTGTATCTTGATCTACTCCAGGGCCACTTTCCTCTGTTTCATCCTCTTGATGTTCTCCTTCTCCCGATCCCTTTCCAGCTTCCAGAAGTGTTGATGGGATTGCTTTTAAGACGTTATTGTAGAAATCACGCGCTTGCTTCACAGTAATCAGCCGATACCTTTTACCTTCATGCATCACCATCAGCCCATCTGGAATCTCCCATCTGAACCTTATATCTCTTTGCTTAAGCTCATGCACGAGAAATGTATAGTCCTTCCTTCCCCTTAAAATCCTTGGAGGAATTTCTTTTAAAACCAAGACTTCTTGTTCAGCAATCACCACTTTAGCATCATAGGCAGCTTGTATAACTTGATCTCTAATCTCTCTTTTTGCAAAATAAACCACCACATCTCTAGGCAATTTTCTCTGTCTGGCAATCCATGAATTCACCCGAAACACTTTATCCATAGCTGCTCTTATTTCAGATGCTGGCTGGTTTAATACCGCTTCAAGAGCCTCAGAAATCAACTGCTTTAAATCTTCTTTAATGTTCTCTTTTAACCCTCTGATTCTAACAGCAAACTGCATCTGGTAATATTGGGCTAGGCTTAACTCCCTTTCCATTTTGTCTCTTGCATTTTCATTCTCCCGTGCTTTTACTTCTAATATAGCGTTCCTTTGAGCCAGATCATCCATTTTTTCATCTAATTCTTCCACACATCCCGCCACTTTATGCACTGAAGACAAAATGTCTACCTTCATCACGCTGTACTTCTGTTCCATCCTCTCTTCCATTCTCTCCTCCAATTTCTCCAATTTCTCCTCCATCTGTGCAAATTTATCACCGATTGATTGATTGATTGATTCCAAAAGTTTATCCAGAGCATCTCGTAAATCCTTCGGTGTCAGCACTTCAGAAGGGTGCAACGCCTGTAGTGATGATTGTTGCACCGGCGAAGATCCACCGCTCCGAAGAGTTTTAGGGGGAGGTTTCGCCGCCATCTTTTAATCCTCAATTATGACGCACTTTCACTTAAAGTTTAAAAAGTCCAAAAAGCTAGAAAGTATAGTAAAATAATCCTCTTCACCTTTCCCTCTTGCACCGCTCTGCCTGCTCCTTTAAATCATAGTTCTTTCCTCAGGCAGGGATGGTTCGCAGACGCCTGGCTCTGCTCCAAGAAGTTCGGAGCAGAGACGCCGGCCAGCTGGGAGCAACCCAGGCTTCGGGGGAGTTCAATCCTTCAGCCGCCCAAGCTCCACGCTCAGGCGGCCCCGGAGAACTCTACCCCTACCTGAGACCTCACCCCCTCCTCTTCTCCCGAGGAGGGGGCTTCAATTTCGCCCGAACAGCTGATCGGCGCTGTTTCGGGCGAAAAAACAAACAGCTGAGCCGCGGGCAGCCCGGGAAGGCTGTCTTCGGCGCCGCGCCGCCAACGGAAGTCCGTTTATGGAAGAAGTTTTAAATACAAGTTTAAGCACCGAAAGTGGTGGTTTTTTTAATAAATAAAGGGTGAGTAGAACTTTGATTTTAAAAAGTTACAAACAAACTAAGGGCCTAGAGAAATTTAAAACAAGATCTTTTGAAATTTCTTTTTCCTTGTGGAAAAATGCTTTTGTTTTGAATTCTTTTTTTTAAAAAAAATGATAGAATGGGATTTGGAAGTAGGACATTAGAGTGAATTAGAAAGAACTAAATATTATAATTAAAGAACATTGATACTTAACTTACAAATACAGAATGAAGCAAAATACTTTAATTTGGACAAATATAATTTGTTATATTTTAAGAGGTATTAAACTTCCTTTGTATATTTTTTTATTTTTCTTTCTTTTCTTTCTATTTTTTCTCCTTCTTTAGTTTTATTAGTTTTTATTATCACATTTTAATAAAATTACTGTATAAAGAAGAAAGTGGCATGGAAGAAGCCCTTTGCAGGACAGGCAAAATATTTTAACCTTTCCCATCTTTTTCTTTCCATATTTCCCTCTGATTCTCCCACCTGAGTTTTTAAAACAGGTCTACAAAAGAAAGGTCTCAAATCCCAATCAGAACAGAAATAAGCAAGTAGGGCAGGGGTAGGCAACCTCGGCAATTTTATGACTCATGGACTGGGAGTTGAAGTCCATGAGTCATAAAAGAGCCGAGGTTGCCTACCCCTGAAGTAGGGGAAATAAAGGAAAAATTCAGGTGCTTTGCCTAAACATTGTCTATTGAAAGTCACACTGTTAAACGTAATCATACAATCCCCCAGGAAGAAAGGGGAATTATTCAGATCAACATCAATATCTCACCAGCAGAACAAGGCAGGACATACCTGGCAGATACAATCTGTGTGAGTTGAAAGTATTGTAATCATGAATACGCTTCCACTATTAATATATGAAGATGTGCCCTGCCCGAGGCTCAGAAGAACTTTGCTACTCAACCATGAACATATGAAGATATACCTTGCCCCTGAGACCTCAGAAGCAGAACTCTGCTACTCAACAATTCTCCTCTAAAGTATTTGGTGCTACTGCAACCTTCCAATTTCACAGAAAAATATTGAAATCTTTGTTGCTCATGTTTCTGGGCAGATGATAGTGTGATGAAGCCCAGCTTTGTTTAGCCCAATCTTTTTAAAATCTCCTGAGCTTTCCAAGGTAGCTATCTATTCCTACCTCAGTATTTCCCTACCAGCACCCTTTTGTGAATAAAGAAAAGATGTCTTAGTAGGAACTCCGACATTAACTGTTGCACTAATGGTTCTTCTCTTAGAATCCCTGGCTTAGGAAGGAGTAGAACTACCATAGCACAATGCCCTCCATTCCCAAAACAGTATTATTCTGGATTACCTGCAAGTTTTGGGAATGGAGGGCATTGTGCTATGGTAGTTCTACTCCTTCCTAAGCCAGGGATTCTAATTGGCAATTATGAAGAAGTCCAGTCCTTGGGCACTCCAGTATGGGATGCCCTCAATCTCATTTCTCTGGATAGGGAGAAACAGACTGATACAACCACAGTAAGACTGAGAAACTTAATAGCCTAGTAATTCTGGGATTATCTCAACATTATCTCTGGCTGGGGTAGGGCCTCTGCTACAATGGCAGACCCAGAATCTGCATCTTTTTTCCCTATTATAAAGAACCTATCACAGTAGCATCCTTTATGTTTAGCTACCCTTAAGTATAAATTAGGGACGCGGTGGCTCAGTGGGTTAGGACACTGAGCTTGTTGATCAGATGGTCGGCAGTTTGGCGGGTCGAATCCTGAGTGCCGCGTAGCAAAGTGAGCGCCTGTTACTCGTCCCAGCTTCTGCCAACCTAGCAGTTCGAAAGCATGTAAAAATGCAAGTAGAAAAATAGGGACCACTACGGTGGGAAGGTAACAGTGTTCCATGCGCCTTTGGTGTCTAGTCATGCCGGCCACATGACCACGGAGACGTCCTTGGACAAGCGCTGGCTCTTCGGCTTTGAAACGGAGATGAGCACCGGCCCCTAGAGTTGGAAACTACTAGCACGCATGTGCGGGGCAACCTTTACCTTTACCTTAAGTATAAATTGGCTTATTTTTTGCTCTCTGAAACCTTAAGAATGGTTCTATTTGTTCATATTTATTTGGAGACCTTTTGGTCCCATAGAATTAAAAAATCAGATATCCTTACCGTCCTTGAATTCAGTTTCCCCCAGAACAATATACAAAGACCCAAGATGAGCCTGAAAGGGTTCTACAAACTTTGTGCAAACTTGAATACAGTGCTGATCAGATGCATGCTGAGCTGTTAAGATGGCTTGGGAAATGGCCATATCATAAGAGTGAAGTCTGAAAGAAAGTTTCAGATATTGATAATAATTAAGATACACATATTCATTTCCAGAATACTGATAATATCATGTACATATTATGGAGTTGGGGGCAGAAATATTAATTCATAACAAATAATATAGTAGTTAAAAAGATGTTTTAGCCATTTTTTATTACAGTAAGACAAACAGAAAGTTCAAACAATGTATGACAGAAATAAAATATGTAAAACAACCTACATAATATTTGGAAAAACGTTTATATGCAAGTTATCGGTCTAAACTGAAGACAAGTTATTGGTCTAAATTTGAAAGGGAATGCAGTCCAAATGCAATAACATTTTTTGCTGTTGTTGTCGCTACGTTGTGTCCGACTCTTCGCAACCCCATGGACCTTAGCACACCATATGCCAATAACATTGCAATAACACTGACTAGAATTAAATCTCTAAGCTAAATCCGTACCATGTGCTAAATAAAATTGAATCATGCCACTGTTGTGGCCCCGACCCCCGCGCCTGTCTTAACCGAGGATGAGGACTCTGAGGATGATGGGGAGGAACTGGCAAGGCCTCTCTCTCTGGGGCCCTCCTCTCTGGCAAGGCCTCCATCTCCATCAGGAGGCCGAGAGGAGCAACCGGTGCTTGAACAGCTGCAGCAGTCTAGCGAAGATGAGTCATGGCTAGACCCTCGAGAAAGACGCAGGGCCAAGCGTCTGCAGCAATGTAGGTTGGGAAGGAGGGTTCAGGGAGTAGCTGAGTCATTGAGCCACACCCATTGAGCCACACCCCATAAGGTATATAGGGGGTGTGGCTGCGCTCAGAACTTTGTGACAAACAATAGTTTCAACAACTTCGGGTCACGTCTTTGGGAACTCTGCTTCTTGTTTGAAACCTTGGTCTGCATTCTTGGCAACGCTTCTGAACATCTGCTAATGAACTCTTTGCTTGGACGTTATCTCATTTCAGTTGAGGTTTGAGGTAACCAGCTTATGTTGCTGCTAAGACCTTATCAGTAGGCAATTCATTAAAGCCTGTAGCATTAACTCTTGCCAGTCGTGCCTGCTTGTCTGTCTGTGCTCCGGGAGGGGGGAACAGAACAGCCACATTATACCTCAGTGTAAACTACAAACCCAGCTAAGTACAGTATAGTCATTAACCTATGTTAAAGAAAATACCGGTCTAATGTTTTGGCCATTACAAAGAATGCCATTCTTTTAAATGGTCTTTATTTCTTTCCTTTCAAATCCCTATTCAGAAAAGGAAGAGTCAACTCTTCAATTGTTTAAGATAAGAGAATCTATTTTTTTCTAATTTATCAACACCTAACATACTGATAACTCCACAATATTAGCCCAACAACACTAAGGCATACACACACCCATGCACGCACGCACACACACACACACACACACACACAAACACAGTCTGCTAAAATGTAAAAATTCCCTTCTCACGCTTATGGGTGGTATCCATCTTCCTCAATCTCAGGAGTTTGGGGGTTCTGGGCAATGTCCTAGCTGTTTGCAGCACTGCACTTTTCTGGACAGAGAGTTCTAATGTCATTCCTGGGATCTTCTGGAGTACTCACAATTCTGACTACTCCCACCACTGGGACCACTTTATTTTTCAGTTCCTCCTTCAGGCCCTGGCACTTCTCCAGTTTCTCAAACTCTTTCTTCCTGATGTTGCTGACCCTTGGCACTTCTATGTCTAACACCACTGCTGTCTTCTGGTCCTTCCTCTACAATGTCTGGATGATTGGCCAGTACCTGCCTGCCTGTCTAAACCTGGAAGTCCCATAGGATCTTATCTTTCTTATTCTCTGCAACTTTTTGTGGGATCTCCCATCTAGACTTATGAGGGTCTGACCCATATTTTGTACAGATGTTCTTGTACACAATGCCAGTGTCAAGGCTGATTTGCTCTCACTTTTCGCTCGCAGCCAGACAACAGAAATTAGGAATAATTGGAATGTATGGATGGCTGGGAGGAAGTTAAGCAATTCATGTGCACCCTCTGTGGCCTGGAGTATCTAGACACCTCAAGGTTGAACAATGAGAGCCTTCTGAGCAGAGCAGACTGGATATCCAATCATCTTTGATTTGGACTCTCTACCACAAGTAGAGAAGATGGTAGAGGACAGGAAAGCCTGGAGGAACATTGTCCATAGGGTCGCGATGGGTCGGACACGACTTCGCAACTAACAACAACAACAACCACAAGTTATCTATTAATTGAAAGGAAAAAACCAACCATTTCCCAATGATGGCAGGAAATCAGATCAATGACATTGTCTCAGATAGTAATTACAGAGAGCACAATCAGATGTCGCAATTATGGAGTATATAAGCAGATACTGTATTGATCAAATTAAAGAAAAACAGATGATCAAATTAAAAAAAAATAGACCTACACACTGACCTGCCATATGTTCTCAAGGCTTTCCCTTCTGGTACTGAAGTAGAGTTTATTTCCCAAGGAAAGTGATATGTTCCAGCATCTGGAAGCATTGTGTAGAATGGCTTGCAAAAGCAGATCCTATTGTCAAACAAGATTAAGATTAAAGAACTTTCTATTTTCAGAGATCTCAAATATTTTTCTGCTCTGAATATTTATCCTGCTGTAAAGCACCTTTCCGTTCCATTATGCTAGACAGCTAAGCATCCCCTTTACTAAAATATCAGTTTAATCACAAACTATAATTTAATAACCCTAATCAACCATTATGGACTTTCTGCTACTTTTCTGGGGCTACTGGATTCCATTACTTTTTGATTTCCCCCGATTCCGTTTTCTTGTTCTCCTCGGCTTTTCCTTTTCCAAGTCTGGCTGGCTAAGAAAAGAGAATCCTGCTTGATATGCCATAAATTCTAACAATAGCCAGCCTGAAACCTAATTGTACTCTTAACTTTAAGAACCAGTTTGGTCTAATAGTTAAGGCACCAGGCTAGAAAACAGGAAACCAAGAGTTCGAGTCCAGCCTTAGCCATGAAAGCCAGCTGGGTGACTTTGGTTCAGTCACTCTCTCAGCCCAACCCAAGTCACAGGGTTGTTGCTGTGGGGAAAATAGGAAGCTGTGTTAGATACGTTCACCTCCTTTGAGTTATTTGTAAAAATAATAAAGGCAGGATACAAATAAATAACTAAGTAAACAAACGCATACCAGCGGCCGGGAAGTTTAACTTTAGTTCCCCCGAGTTAATCTTTTGTTTACAATCTGGAAAGTTACAAATACTCTTCCCACAGATATTTTTCTGTAAATAATAATAATAATAATAATAATAATAATAATAATAATAATAATAATAATAATGATGATGATGATGATGATGATGATGATGATGATGATGATGATGATGATGATGTTGGAAGGGACCTTGGAGGTCATCTAGTCCAACCCCCTGCTAAGGCTGGAAACCCTATACCATTTCAGACAAATGGCTGGCCAGTCTCTTCTTAAAAACTTCCAGTGTTGGAGCATTCACCACTTCTGGAGGCAGGTTGTTCCACTGGTTAATTGTTCTAACTGTCAGGAAGTTTCTTCTTAGTTCTAGGTTGCTTCTTTACTTGACTAGTTTCCATCCGTTGCTTCTTGTCCTGCTTTCAGGTGCTTTGGAGAATAGCTTGACTCCCTCTTCTTTGTGGCAGCCCTTGAGGTATTGGAACACTACTATCATGTCACCCCTCACCCTTCTCTTCATTAAACTACACATACCCAATTCCAGCAACCGTTCCCTATACGTTTTAGCCTCCAGTCCCCCAATCATCTCTGTTGCTCTTCTCTGTACTCTTTCTAGAGCACAGGTAGGCAACCTCGGCTCTTTTATGACTCATGGACTTCAACTCCCAGAATTCCTGAGCCAGCTTGGCTGGCTCAGGAATTCTGGGAGTTGAAGTCCATGAGTCATAAAAGAGCCGAGGTTGCCTACCCCTGTTCTAGAGTCTCGACATCTTTTTTTACCTCGTGGTGACCAAAACTGGATAACCAGCAGGTACACAACGTGATGCGCGCACCAAGCGAAACTTTCGGGTGGCAATCCTGAATAGCTCAGATTGTACGCCAACAGATACCTGGACTGAAAACAACGTGCAAATCCAGCAACCAATGCCCTGGTTTCACAAGGACGCCCGGATGCATACCTCTAGGAAATTGAACGTCGATGGTGCAAATGAAATATTTGCATAAAACCAATGGCTTCTTACCCCCTCCCCACCCAACCCCGCGCCACCCCAGTTTCCTCCTAGCAATGGAAAAACCTCCCGGCTCGACCCGACGCCTCCCTACTGGAAGCGCCGCATGCAAGAGGAAAGCCTCCGTCGAGTCACGCGGATTGCTAAGCGGTCTCCTATTGGGCTTCCGAGTCGTCACGGGGCGGGGCGGGGCGGCGGCGGGGCGGGGCTAGGCTACCTTTCGCCTGGAGCGGAGTCAGCCGGCGGTTGTGTCCTGGGCTGGCAGCGGAGGAGCCGCGGCCGTGAAGATGAACGCGGATCTGCGGAAGGAGCGAGAGGCGGCTTCTTTCAAGACGGAGCTGCTAACCAACCTCTTGGACGGGGATGCCGAGCGGACCCTGCGCCGCAAGAAAATCGGTGAGAGCGGGCGGGTTGGGATGCGGAGACAGCCGCAGCCCTTGTAGAGGCGGCAGCTGCAAATGCGGCTCGTTGCCCTTCGAGTACTTTACCGTCCTGTTATCCATTAAAAAGTGTACGTTTGCATCTGGACAAACATCGCCTTGAAAGGGGGGGAACGCCTTCTTTTCCCCCAATTTTGGGATGGCGCTCGCAAGCGGTGTCTCGGGAGGGCATTTTAGAAAGAGGCATTCCCACCCAGGTAGCAAAAAGAAAAAAAAAGTTACACAAGATGTGTTGGTATGCCTAAAGCCTCTATTTACTTGATGCCTATTTAATGCCTTAAATTTAGGATTAATCTAACTAGGACGCAAGTAGATGTTTGGCTTTAGGCTTCACTCCACACTCATGGTGATATCAGATTTCAACCATAAATCTTCCCTAAGCAGTACCAAGTTTTTTTAAAATAGGAAAGCTAAAGGGATTAACATAGCACAGGGAATTCCACAGCTGAAAGATGCTGTGAGAAGAGATGGCTTTTAAGAATAAAGTAGTTGCTATATCCTGCTGTCAGACTTTCCTTTTTTGTACTCAATTAATCGATCTGTATCATCTTAAATATGAGAAACAGTGACATGCTTGAAATCCTCACCAAATAAAAGCATAGGCATTTTTTTTCTATGGCAATCTTCATTTCCCCCTCTACAGATAGGAAAGTTACTCATTTGTACTAGTTGTGCTTTTGTAGATTTTGTGAATACAGCTTTATGTTAATTATGATCTGGATTAAATTATAAAAGTGGTTACCAGAATGATAACTGCAGCTAAGAATATTAAAATGTATTTCTAACAGATTTGTTTAAATAAGAAATATCCTCTTATTTAGCAGGATATATCTTTTTGAAAATAACAATAAATATTTCTTCTTCCCATAGAAGCTATTGTTGAAAAGGAAAGCTTCAACCATGAAGATGTAAATTTCCTCTCTCGCAGCCAACGCTATGAAGTAGCTATCAAAAAGAGTGCTTTTATGGTGATGAAATTGAGAGAATTGGGGATTGCAGACCCTGAGGAGATCTACTGGTTTAAAAGGTACTTGTGTTCATTATTGGGTACATAAAAGGCTTAATATTCGTCCTATAAAACCAAGGGATGGTCATGCTTAATTTCAAAAGACCCCTACATGGGACTTTTAAATATACTCACTAGAAGGACCCAGATTGTTGGGGGCAATAAGCTGACTTTGTAATAATGCCGCTGGGGGGGGGGGCAAAAGCCCTAATAAGCAGGCATATACATAGAATGAAGGCTATTGCTAAGCACATTGATTTGTGCTTTAGATTGTAAGCCGCCCTGAGTCTTCGGAGAAGGGTGGGATATAAATGGGATTTTAAAAAAAGTCTTCAATTAGCAAAGCTTCCCTAAACATAGTTTTCTGGACAGCCTATGCAATCTCAGTTCCCTTTATTGTAACAGTGGGAACTAGATATATGTACTGTAGCATTCATGAAGGCTAGGAACATTGTTGCATTTTAACCAGGCAAGATAATGTTTTCTCTTAAAGTACTTATGTCAGCTAAGGACATGATACATTCACATTAACAGTTTTCTAGCTTGTTTTCTTTCGTTTTTGTTTGCTTCCCTTTATGTGATATCACAGAAAACTTCCAATGTTGAAATAGTCTTGCTACTTCAAGCTTGTTGATTTTCCATTCCTCTCTGGTAGAGAGCCAGTAAAAGTAACCACTGAAATGAGATAATGGAGAGATCATGTTGGAAACTTTTCATCCGGTTCTGAACTTAGCCCTAACTGCTGATGTTTGAACCCTTGGTTTAATAATTATTTGAAAAAAGTCATTGCATTGCATTCAGCCATGTTCAAGAACAAACATTTTTCAATGGGTGAAGCACTTCTTTCACTGAAATTGCAGCAGTCATACTATATGTATGTGATAGACAGGTAGTGAGTTTTCCCCTCTATAAATTTGGGGCAGGAAACTTCTGTATACCAGAAAATGCTGTTGAAAATAAAGTTCTGCTACTTAAAACATGACTACTGGAAGCATGAATGCCTTTGAATGCTGGCATGATGTGGAAGGAGGGGGATCCATTTTCCAGCTGGCAGGATTAATTAATTCTTCTCTGTAGTGCTTGTACTGGTTTATTGCAGATGCTGATTCCTCTTGCAGAAGTGAACAAGAGGAAAGTGACTTTAAAGAGAAAAATATTGATAATCCCCTATTTTCTCTATAGGTAATCTCAACTGAAAGCCACTTGTTTAGTGACTGTTTTAAATTACAAAGACATTGAAAAAGAGACTTACAATCAATCTTCTCTCTTACGACTGTGACAATAACTCTCTAGTCACATGATCAGAATTTGGCTGCTGGGCAATTGGCCTGTATTTGCAAATGTAGCAGAGGCCTGAGGTAGTGTCATCTTGCCAGCCAATTTCCAACAAGCAAAGAGCCTTGGTGGAGCAGTGGGCTAATGCCTCCTTAAGTAACACCAGCTGCCTGCAATTAGTGCAGGTTCGCATCCCACCAGGCTCAAGGTTGACTCAGCCTTCCATCCTTCCAAGGTAGGTAAAATGAGGACCCAGATTGTTGGGGGCAATAAGCTGACTTTGTAATAATGCCGCTTGGGGGGTGGTGTGAAAGCCCTAAAAAGCAGGCATATACATAGAATGAAGGCTACTGCTAAGCTTGTAAGCCGCCCTGAGTCTTCGGAGAAGGGCAGGATATAAATGTAATAAAAATTTTAAAAAAATAAAATAAAAGTCAATGGGGGGAGCCAGATATGCTTAACGACCACATGATTCACTTAGCAACCACAGTGATTCACTTAACCATGGCAAAAAAGAGATGATAAAATCTGGTGTGACTCATTTAAGCACCTTGCTTAGAAATAGAAATTCTGGTCCCATTTATGATTATAAGTTAGGGATTACCTCTATGGCTTACCCAGTGTTGGCTGGGCTGAACAGATCTATCCCCAGATAACAGTAGTCTATATGGATTTTTTTCTGGGAATAATTTACAGGTGTTCCTCGAATTATGACCACAATCAAAGCCCAAAATTTCTGTTGCTAAGCAAGACAGTTGTTAAGTGAGTTTTGCCCCCATTTTATGACCTTTCTTGCCATAGTCGTTAAGTGAATTAGTGCAATTAATTGAGTAACACGGTTGTTAAGTGAATCTGGCTTCCCCATTGACTTTGCTTGTCAGAAGGTTGCAAAAAAAGTGATCACCTAACCCTGGGACACTGCAGCCGTCATAAATATGAACCATTTGCCAAGTGTCTGAATTTTGTTCACGTGACCATGGGGATACTGCAATGGTTTTAAATGTGAAAAGTGGCCACCTTTTTCAGGGCCGTGAAACTTTGAATGGTCACTAAATGAACTGTCGAGGACTACTTGTACTTTAGCTGAGTTTACTGCAAGTTGTATGCATGCTGAGTCCATATTTCGTCTCTGTTGATTGTATGTACATTCAAGAAGTGGGGGGGGGGCAATATGTGCAAATGGGATAAATTTACAAAATTATTTTACAAACAATCTTGTTAGTATTTTTTTTAGTACAGATACTGTTACTAATATCACTTTTTATGTTTTTATTTTTATTGAAAAGTTTTTAAATACATTTTATAATAACATAAACTCCCTCCCCTCCCCTTACCCTCCCTTACCCTCCCCTCCCCCCCACTTCCCAGAGAGTATTAAACTTTACATACTTAAGCTAAAATATGCTACCTAACTAAAAAAAAACATATTAAATTCTATCGCACTTTAACTCCCCTTAAACATAACTAAATTACTAACCAATAATGAATAATAATACATCGTATAAAACTAATGCTTATTCAAATACTAAATGAAACTTTTTAGTCCCATATTTATTCTGAATATATTCAATCCATCTTCTCCATTCCACAATATATTTCTGTTGCGATTGTTCTTTTAAATATGCTGAAATCTTTGCCATTTCCCGCCAGGTTGGAAATCACTTATTTTTATTTTGTGTTGCCTTTTTTTTTGTTATGTTCCCCCTGATTAATGCTTGTGTTCACATAATGCACAGTGACCTAAAGGTCAGTGCACACATTTATTGTCGGAAGACAAACAGTTTTTAAGGTTGGTTTCGGTGAGAGCTTTCTCCCATTTATAACAAGGATGAAAAGATGGGTGTCATCTTGGATTCTTCCTCTGTTTATAATCTTTCTTTTGGTGAAGGGATAGGTTTGTTATTATGTTGCAATACAATCATAACTCAGTTCTTTGATGCATCTACTAGTTTCCAAAAGGCAAACAGCTCTTTTGATATAAAGCAGCAATCTTTGTAGCGAGCAGTACTGTTCCAAAGGATTAAATCGTTTCATTTTGTGCCTATTGGGGTTCTCATAAAATGCCAGGTTGCTGAGCAGTGCAAAACATGGGGATCATATGATTCTACAGAAAGATCTGCACTGACTGTGAATTGCCTTCTGGGCACAATTTATATCCTGATATTGATCTTTAAATCCTTAAATGGTTTAATTATTTGGGGAACTGGCTTGTCTACTAAGAAACTGCCTGGTTATTTGGATCAGCAGGAGAAGCCCTGTTGAACATAACTTGCTGTCAGAGGATAATCTGTCTGCTGGGAGGGGGGGAGGGGGAAGAACTTTCTTCTGTATGGTTCTCAGGCTAATGAATGTTACTGTGGGATAGTGTGTTTGGCTCCCACTTTTCTGGTTTAAAGAAAAATAACAAAGCCACATTTCTTTCGATCATTAATTGACTTTAATTGAATTAGTGGTCTTGTTAATTTTCCAAAGCTGCCTTGTGAACTTATACGAAGAAAGATGGGACATGAGCAAGACAAAGGAGGAGTGTTCTGTTTATCTGTCTATTGAGCAAATTCTGTTGCTGGCATAGCTGTCAACTTTTTAGTGCCAGCAAATCTGAGTGCGGCATTTGGCGAGCTCCATTCTTTTAGCATTCATAGCCTTCTGATCTAGACTACCGCTCTATTTCTTAATTTCACATTTAGGTTTACCTTACACTCTCCTACATTTTTCTAAATGTAAGGTGGAAGCTAATTAGTTGAAGGAGTGAGATGCTATTCCTTTTATCTGTGGGTTAAAATGGCATAATAAACAGGCTCTTGTTGAAAGATAAGTGGAATATGAATAGATAACCGGGTTATCTTTTCTTGGGTAAAAAAAAAAAATCTCTTACGAATAGACAAATCTTGTTGCTATTTATTTTTATGCAGGGTATGTCCCTGGAAATTTGTGGCAGGGGCTCAGGATTTAGGTTTTGATGCTAGAATTATTTTGTCTTATAGAAATGGCTTGAAATATGAACTGTAAAGCAAAATATTTTTTTTGTCTTTACTGCACTGAAAAAAGTAGGAAACCACTTTCTCTCTCTCTCATTGCGCTTCTTTCTGTCTTTTCATTTTTGAATTTTTGTTTTTTCTTGTATTTTTATCTCCTAGTGAAACTTAACAAATTTTTTTTTTAAAAAAAAGAATTATTTGCCAATTAGTTGTTAATTGCCCTGTGTTCCTGGAGTAGAAATGTTGCTGCACATTAATAGTTTCTTCCATATTTTACCGTGGTGTTCCTTAATAACAAATACTGATAGGATAGAACAGGAGCAAAGTTTGTCAATACTGTGGGTCCTTCTGGCACTGGACCTGCCCATGTACTGTTGGTAACAGAAATTGGATTACATCCAGCAAAGTAGTAATTACTGTGTTTTTAAGGAAAAAAATTTGTAAATAAAATCATGTTATTCTGTCTGTAAAAGGGATGCTCAATTTCATCATCTTTAAGATCCATGGGTTTCAACTCAGAATTCCCCAGCTATCATGCAGAAGCTCCTACAACTTCAAGCTAATCAGATTGAGAAACACTGGCGTACAAGTACACGCACACACACACACACACACACACACACACACCACGTGATCATGTGTACAGCTAGTCTAACAGGTTTTGTGATCAGAAGCTATATTAAGAGAATTACTAATTAAATGGCTCCAGTGTTGCAGCACAATATAGAGCAGATATGATTTTTAAAATCTGTACAAAGGTTGTGTGGCTAAGTCCCGTGTTGAGCCCACTGATTTAGGAAATTAGTACACAGCTTCTCAGAAGATTATATACCTGCGCCCTTTCACACCAAGATAAAGTGGATGGCTGGTAAATGACTTTGCAGGCTTTGTTGTTACAGTCATCTGTTGTTACATATGAGGCAAAAAAAAAAAAGATTTTGGCTATTGCATTACAAGATCTTCAAGTTGTTCCCACAGAAGCTAAACTACCACGCTGGTTTTGTACAAAGCATTGTAAATGAGTGGGTGGCTTGATTTAAAAAAAAAGTTCTGTTCCATCAGAATAAGTAAGAAAGAAATATATTCGTAACAAACTTATGTGTGCATGAATACACTTTCTTGCAATGAAAATTCATCTTAGAAAAATTTAAAGAAACAGCAAGTGGAAAGAAAAGTCCCCAGTTTTACAAAATTGTGACAGTTGTTTTAATTGCCTGCAAGAGTTCTTGATTCCCTTCAGAAAAACCTCAGTACTGAATGTCAAGAGCTGCTCAGCAGAATAAGTGAAATGCCGATAATTATTCTGATAATTGGTCCAAATGCCAAATGTGAATTTGATGTTGTCCAGTGCTGTTCTTAATTCCATTTGTTCTTGCAACTGTTGGAAAGTACTCACACTTTAATATTCTTGTTGGATATTTGAATTTAACCAGGGTCCTTGTTAAAGGCTGTGCTTCTGAGCATATGCAGAGCACTACAAGTGATTACATTTGTAATCAAGTGATTAAGTCGCAATAGAACCTATTCCAAAACGTACAGATATCCTGAACTTACAATTGAGCCCAAAATTTCAGTTACTAAGTGAATTTTGCCCCATTTTATGACCTTTCTTGCCACAGTTGTTAAGTGAATCACTGTAGTTTTTAAGTTAGTAACACACTTGTTAAGAGAATCTGGCTTCCCCATTGACTTTGCCTGTCAGAAGGTTGCAAAAGGGGATCACATGACCCCAGGACACTGCAACCATCATAAATATGAGTCAGTTGCCAATTGTATGAATTTTGATCATGTGGCCCCAGGGAAGCTGCAATGGTCATAAGATTGAAAAACGGTCATAAGTCACTTTTTCAGTACTGTTGTAACTTTGAATGCTCACTAAATGAACTGTTGCAAGTCGAAGACACAATTGTCTTGGATGCGTATACAGCTTAGCCCAACAATCAACAAATGCTAATTGACATCAATTACAATTTATCAAAAAATACAATAGGAAAGCCTCACTTCTAATTAAACCATATCTCGAAGAGAGAGAAAGACTAGAAAGAGAGGAAAAGGACATTTCCTGCCTCTTAAATCCATAATAGGCCAGGTAGATACAGGGCCAATATCTAAAGAATATTCTCCTTTATCTAATTCTTAACCTTGTCAAAAGGCTCATAGGTACAAAAGATGATACAAGCTCCAGCCATTCTAATCAAGATGGACTGAAGATGATTTACATATATGTAATAAACAGGAAAAAAGTAATCTTGAAAAATGTAGTGGTAACTCTTGCTGGTTCCTCAAGAAGGCTAAACATAATAGATTTGCATCAAATCATTTTTTAAAAAAAATGGGGAATGGCTTGAACACAATGGGATTTGTATTGAGTTAGTTGTAATTATGGAAGACATCCAAATTGGCACTCCTATTTTTGTAGGTCATAAGTATAAACACCTCTCTAGACGTGTATATGCATGTGCATATTTATTGAAGCTGTTAAAAAACATGTTTGATATACTTTCCACCCATCACTTGAATATGTTGTTTATCTGATTAAATCCAGAATTTAATTTGACACCTTAATCTTGAATTCCATGCCTCTTTCTCCAAGGATTTAGAAACCACTTAGGAACTGTATGTACCTCCTGAACAAACCAAAAGTGTCCAAGCTATATTATGCAACACGGAGCAATGATTCCATGGCTGCTATAAGTCACGATACGGAATTTACAACAACCTGTTGAAATGTGCCCATTCCCCACTTTGGGCAATCTTGTCCTCATCTACACTACTGCATTTTACTACCCCTCCTGCTCAGTTTTCTCCGCTCACCAAGGATTCTCAGTTCTCACTTGTCTGTTTTGGGGCATCTCCCTTTTGTGATTCATCAAGGCCTGGAGAAACCTTGTAGGGAAACCTATTTGTTTATGTACAGGCAATGTTGTTTTGAAATCCTGTATTCATGACTTACCAGTATTCATGGTTACTTAAACATCCTTCTTTCCTTCTCTCAGAAACTACACAGTTGACAAAGCTTAGTTGAAATTATCATAACAGTGGCTGCATCATGTTGCAGCATATCCTTTATTTTGACCCACTATGTGGGTCAACTGTGGTGAATGGTTTTGTTTTGTGTATAATTAAGGTCATTGCAAGTATTTAAATGATATGGCTGTCCATAGCTTACTGGGAGTAACAGAAACAGCTTAAATACTGTTTTTGGGAATTCTGATTAGGATTTGGATAAGATGGTTGTCAGGAAATAGGCTGTAGACTAGGTTGAGAAGAGGGCTGAGGCAGTACCCAGAAAACTACATGGATGTGATGCTTTCCTAGCATCATTTCTAGTATCAAAACTGAAAGAATTAAAAGAAGCAACATCCACCTACTTGTCTGTATACAATTGGAGCAAGGGCCCTTTGGCCCTTGGAGTAATGGATGTGTCCTGATCTGCCATCTCTCTCTCCTCCCCCAGAACAGCCATGGACAAATACATGGCACCCATTGATGTGCACTTCGTCATGTTTATGCCTACCCTACAGAGCCAGTGCACAGATGCTCAGAAAAAGAAGTGGCTGCCCCTGGCCTCGCGCTTCCAGATAATCAGCACCTACATTCAGATGGAATTGGGGCACGGTTAGTTCTTTTCAGAAATATATGGGTATTCCAATACAGTATTATTCAACAACAACAACTTTATTGATTAGCCCTTGGGCCATATCAAAGTGCAAAGTTCCAGCAACAAACCATCACCAAAACCTGATAAAAGCAATCCAAAATGGAATTTGATAAAATACAATTTAAAATGGAATTAAAATAAAATACAATTTAAGATGAAATAGTAATAAAATACAAATTTAATATATAGATAAAATATGATAACATTATATTTTGGAGTCGCCCTTGCAATCTACCCCAATCAGTCCTACATATGCAGATCTTAACCGGATCATTTTGTTTAAATACTGTGCTATGTTAAATGTTATTTTCAAGTTCTGACTGGACATAAGATAAGTTATTTTGATATGGGGATCCCAATGGGTCATTCGTTTGGTATATAGACCAAGATACCTGTCTCTCACCCTCTTATACAGACAACAGTCAAATAGGATGTGAGCCAGGTCCTCTACCTCTAAGGTAAAGGTAAAGGTTCCCCCGCACATGCGTGCTAGTCGTTTCCGACTCTAGGGGCCGGTACTCATCTCCGTTTCATAGCCGAAGAGCCAGCGCTTGTCCGAGGACGTCTCCGTGGTCATGTGGCCGGCATGACTAGACGCCAAAGGCGCACGGAACGCTGTTACCTTCCCACCGTAGTGGTCCCTATTTTTCTACTTGCATTTTTACGTGCTTTCGAACTGCTAGGTGGGCAGAAGCTGGGACGAGTAACAGGCGCTCACTCTGCTACGCAGCACTCGGGATTCGACCCGCCAAACTGCCGACCTTCCGATCGACAAGTTCAGCATCCTAACCCACTGAGCCACCGCGTCCCTTTTCCTCTACCTCTACCGCTTCGCAAATGCAGAGACGCTCATTGTACGGTATAGCATGAAATCTCCCATATCTGACCATTGTATCAAGCTGTTCAAATCTCGCTCTCGTAAATATCTCCCTAAGATGTTTTGGGAGTTGTAACTTCAAATAACTGTCCACTTGAAAAGTACATTTGTATTTACTCAGCCATTTCAAGTTACCCACCTTACTAAGGATAGCTATATCAGTTTGTGCTTCTATATCCTTAATTCTTTGGGCAACTCTTTTTTTAGATTGTTCTCCTGTTACGCAAAAAACAGGAAGGCCACAGCTTCTTACAAAATTTGTTAGTTTGGTGATCCAGGAGATTTGTGATTGTAGTTTTATTTGTTCTAGTAGGCATAATTTGGGGAGTCTATCAGTCTCCATTTCATTAACTTTGCACCAGTAGTTATAAGCTCTAATTTTAGATAATGCCTGAATTGTATGAATTCCCAATTCAGCTCTAACTGCTGCAGCAGATGTACTTGGATCTACACCCAAAATACATCTCAGATGCTGGGACTGTGTTTGTTCTAAAACTGTGGTTGAATAAAGACCCCAAATTTCTGCTCCATACAAGAGCATTGTTGTAACCTTAGCCTTATAAACCTTGAGTAATGGAGCTAGGGACCCTGGGTAACTATGGTTCTTTAGTTTGAGCAATAAGTTCAAACGGGCTTTTGCTCTAAATGTACTCCGTTGATGATGGCAGGCCCAAGATCCAGTCTTGGAAAAAGTTACTCCCAAATATACAAAGGTATTAACCTGCTCAATTGGTTCACCATCTAATTGCCACTTATGTCTCTGATGGTTTCTTCCAAACACCATTATTTTCGATTTGGATTTGCTAATGATTAGGGAGTTATCCTGGCAATAAGAGTTGAATCTTCTTAATAGCCTACGTAATCCTACTTGTGAGTATGATAATAAAATCATATCATCAGCATAAAGCAAGCTGTTACAGTAAGTGTTTAGGATCATCGGCATGTGTACCATGGTATCCTTCATTAACCCTGGCAAGTCATTGATGTATAAATTAAATAATAATGGGGCCAGGATACACCCTTGCCTTATCCCTTTATTTGTGTGAATCCTGTTAGTCAGGGCCCCATTAACCCCATACCGCACCCTCAAACAGGTACTTGTGTAAAGGGCTTTAATCAAGGCCAGGAGTCTGGGTTCTATTTTAAGAGATGTCAATTTACTCCATAGTACGTCTCTATTTACCATATCAAATGCTGCTGTAAGGTCTATAAAAGCAGCAAACAGGGGTCTCCTCTTATAGGCATATTTGGCAATTAGATGGTTCAAGACAAAGCAGTTATCAATAGTAGATCTGTTTTGTCTAAAACCTGCTTGTTCTTCTGTGAGGATGTTGTTTTCCTCTACCCAGATTTCAATTCTGTTCAAAAGGTACCTAGCATATATTTTTGCTACAATGTCAATCAGGCTGATAGGCCTATAATTACTAGGATCCGTTTTATTCCCTTTTTTATATATGGGGACAACTATTGCCATCTTCCACCCATCTGGTATATGGCAGGTGTTATTTATGTGTGTAAAAAGACCTGCTAATACAGGGCCCCACCAGTTGGGAAATTTCTTAAATAATTCTGCTGGTAAAAAATCCTCGCCTGGGGCTTTATTGCTCTTTAAGCTTTTAATGATGGATTGTATCTCCTTTTCTGAGACTGGTGGCCAAGGGGGGAGAGTTCTAGGATTTACCAAATCACTGTTTAAAAATAATTTCTTTACCGGTTCAGTGGGGGCAAACAAGCACTGATAATAATTCTCCCAGTCCGCAGCAGAGATTGGTATGTCAAATACAAATCTCCGTTCCTTCAGGATATCTGCTACAGAGTGCCAAAATAATACTGAATTATGACTTCTGGCAGCCAACTCAAGTTCTGACCAGATTGAAATGGCAAAACGTTTTTTCTTTAATGTTATAGTTTTTTTATATTCCCTTCTTGTGTGCAGCATCTTAGCTTGTATATGGGCAGTAGGATTCCTCTGGGCAAGCCTCATGGCTGCCTTCAATTTCTTTTTCTGTCGCTGGCAATCAGGATCAAACCAGCAAGGTCTACCCACTTGGGCTCTTTTTGTAGTAGGTTTAGCTATTAGGTGTTTCTTCAGTATGTTACAAAGATTGGAGAATGCATTGAAGGCTGACATCCAGTCAGTAGTAGATGACTGTATTGTTCTAGCCCACTTAGTAGCATTCTCTGTTTTAAGGCATTCTAATATTGCCTTAGTATCAACTTTGGCCCAAATTAACCTTTTATTTTGGGTCACCTCTACCTTTTTGGTGAGCCATCTGTCAGCCATGTGATATGGTCTTAAATCTGAGTGGCCTCGCAATGTCACACTTACAGGCTGATGGTTGCTATTGTCGCTAAGGTGTACTGTGACCTCTGAGAAGAGGTCAGCCTTATCTCTAGACACACAAAAGAGATCCAGTACACTACTTCAATTGGCTGAGTGGTATGTATAAGGGTATGTATAATTCTTGTCCTTACCTCCCAAAATTTGGAGATTACCCTTAAAAATTAAGGAGACTAGGAGCAGGCCAGCGGCATTACTTTTACAGTCTCTCGAGAGCCACTGAGGATGGTTATCAAAGAACTCCACTGGGATTCCCTTCTTCTGGGCAAGCTCATACAGAGAGGGACCCAGTCTAGCGTTCAGATCTCCTAATAATACCACTATGGACTGAGGGTACAGTATAGATATATCTTCTAAGATAACTTCCAAGCCCATCCAACATTCCAAATTATAGTGCTGGGATGTGCTTGGAGGAATGTACACATTTACCAATATTAACTCAAACTGGTCATATTCAAATTTGACAGCTAGAAAGTATGGATACTTATCTTCGTTATATAATTTCTCCCCCTGCCATTGCAACTCTTCCTTTATAAGAATGCATAGCCCACCAGAGGGTCTCCCTTTGTTCTTTGTTTTTAGGGCTGGGGAGGCCCATCCCTGAAAGCCTGGCAATTGTACTGGTTCATCCACTTCGGTTAGCCAGGTTTCTTGAAAGGCTATTACGTCAAATCTAGAGAGAAAGCTCATTAGTCCACTATCAACCATCCCTTTCCAGCCAGCTATGTTCCAGGTCATCAACTGTATGGGGTTCTCAGAGGCAAGGTGGTCTGACTTGGTTGATTGGCTAGATGGTAGAAATGCCAGATGTCAACTTGACATTGGAGCTGGGTCAATATCATCTAAGCTTCCCATATAAACACAGTTGTTGTGAGGTTCGATATTTCTCCTCATGGGTTGCAGAACTTGCTGTTGCTCCTCTACATCTCGGCCGCCAGCGTGCCTCTGCTCTTTCTCCAAGAATGATCCTTTTTCCAATGGGCAGGTACTCTGGCTTAAGTCTATAAATGTAGATTTATGTCCATTTTTGGAGGGGCAGCTCTGAACTCTCCTGAATGCAGCGTCCAAGGCGTCTCTGGGGAGGGAGTCTAGGATGATGCTGTAGGAAAAGCCACTTGTTTTACTTTCTGGTGTGCAGCCAGCTCGCTCTCCTACGGCACACCTTGGGAAGTGCCCAATTTTTCACACAACATTTTTAGTGTAATTCTCAGCCATCAAAATTTGCTTGTCTGGGCTATAAATTATCACACTGAGCATTTCTACCTAAAATTGATTTCATTCTTTTCTCCTATTTGTAGATGACAAGTATCCGATCATGCTATTTTCTTGTCTTTTTAATACTATTTTAAAATTGTTTATCACCGTTCTACAAAACTGCTACAGATATTTGAAAATTATATATGGTTTTGGCTTTAGTGCAAATGCCATACAGTCTCTTGGTAACCTAATACCAATAATTTATATACATAGTTGTTCCACATTCATTAGTAACGAGGACACCTTAGTTGCCATTTTATACATCCTGAGATAATTATAATAAAGAATAATTTGCCTTCTGGATAAAAATTTGGTGGCATATGCAGAAGATTTTCAAGCAAAGGATAAAGTTTTGTCCGCAACTCTTCTTGTTGGGAATAATTACAGAGGCTACGGTTGTGGACACTAAGCTGATGTTGAATTTAATCACGGCAGCAAGACTTTTAATAGGTCAGTATTGGAAGAAAGAGGAATTGCCGACTATAGAAGAATGGACTTTAAAGGTTTCCGACCTGGCAGAGATGGCAAAGATTTCGGCTTACTTGAAAGATCACTCGCAAGAATGTTATATTATGGAATGGAGAAAATGGGTTGAGTACATCCAGAACAAATATAGGGTTAAGAAGTTTCATGTAGCATTTGAATAAGTCTTCCTTCGCTTTTTCTTTCTTTCTTTCCTTTTTTTTCTTTTTTCTTTTCTATATATATTTAATATCATTAAGGTTTGTATTATCCTGTATAAGCTAGAGAGTGATGGATTTTAGAGTTTATGGTTGTTAGCATATGGTTGTTTATGATTGTTTTTTTTCTATACCTTGTATTTAGCTCTGGGAAGTCGGGGGGGGGAGGGGGGGAGGAGGGGGGAGGGGGGAGGGGGAGGGGGGACTGTTAAAGATAAACTGTATGTTAAAACTTTTCAATAAAAAAAAATAATTTGGAATTTTGGTTAAACAGAGGTCTTTGCTACTGTACAATATTGGTAGCAAGCATAATAATATTTCCACAGTAAGTTTGCTATTTTATATTTAATAAGTGCAATATTTTATCATGGGCCTTAGAATTATGGACACCTGGGATAAACATTTTATTCGTTTACTGATAACCTTTTCCATCTCCTTATTATAAAATGAGCTGGATGCAAAAGTTGGCAAATCCACTGGTTGCTCTCGAGTCCCTTTCAACATCTACTGTCACACCAGCTCAAAACGGGGGAGATTTCAGCATCTCTGTCTCTCTTTTGTTTCATACCACTACTTTTGTGAGCAAAGATTTTGTCAGCAAAGGGCTGTGTACTGCTTCACAACTGAAGAGCATAAAGCCTGTGAAGATAAATAACTCCTCAGTTATTTGGATTACTTTGGATTACAATTAATTATTTCAGTCCACATGACAATAAACCTATAAACCAGGCCATTATTATCCCCATGTTGCTGATGGCATGCTTAAGAGACCATCTGGAGACTTCATGATAGATTTCCATCAAGGATGACTTGGCACAGTAATCCATATAGTACAAGTACTGTAACAAGTTAAAGATGCCCCATACTGAAGGCTATCTTGAAAAGGATGCTGGCTTAAGAATACCATAATACACTGTAAAATGTAATCACCTTGATTATATATATTTAAAAAGCCCATTGTACTTGAATGTGCTTATTGGATTATGATTAGGAAGCATGTTTTGCTGACTTGGGGAGCTTTTGGTAATGGTTTTTCTCTTTATAAACATTTGTACAAACGTTGCTGATTCAAAGCACCTGTCAGGACCCACCCCAAACCACGTCTTAGGAAGACAAAATTCTTGGAGTCAAATCTATTCCAAAAAGAATCTTTACTATGACATGCTTGGTTGTAGGAATACGAGACAGGACTTAATATTATTCCACGAACTAAACCCTTATAAAGAGTTCCCGGTTTAACCCCCCTTAGCCCCATTTGGTCAGTCCCCCATCCTTTATCTCGTATCATCCCTCTCGTGGGAAAAAGGAACTTAGGACCTTTCATGTTTATTGCTCTCTTCCGTGACACAAGCCACATGCTAGCCCCCCCCCTTTTATTTCCCCAGTTCAAAAGGCTTCTCCTTTCCTTTGAAATGCCTAATACCGGTTCAATACACATCCATTCTTTTCTCTTCGGGAGATGGCAGAATCCATGGAATAATGTTTGAAACATTCCATTTATGAATATGATATAAATGGATTCTGACAGTCCGCTCTCCTTAGAAAAAAGATGTGTCCATCTGTAGGGGAAGAAAAGAAAAGAAAAGAAAAAAAAACATATATAAATGTTAACTCGGTTTGTTTGGATATTCTGTATGAAATCTCTTAAGCAGCTTTGGTGCTTTAACGTGGCGTTTGCTGACCCATTCATTTTCTGAGGAGGGGAGGTGTTTCCAAGCCACTAAATATTGGGTTGTTCCATGATGTTTCCTGGAATCCAGAATTTCTTTCACCTCAAAATGTTGTTCCCCTTCCACCATGATGGGAGGTGATGGTGGTGGAATTTTTGTTCGTAGGGGAGATTGTTGTTCTCTCTTTATTAGACTGCAGTGAAAGATTGGGTGTATTCGTCTAAGATTTTTAGGTAGTCCTAATTCAACTGTTACTGGGTTTATGATTCTTTTAATTGGAAAAGGTCCAATGTATTTTGGTCCTAGTTTTTTACAGGGTTGGAGAGACGTAAGGTATTTTGTAGACAGATATACCATCTCTCCCACCTTGAACGGTGTGGGATCGGCTCTTTTCTTGTCTGCCTGTGTCTTGTGTGCTAATCTAGCCTCTGTTAACGCTTTTCTGACAATAAGCCAGGTGTATTGTAACTGAGCAATCCATTCCTTTAGTTCTGGAATTACCGGTTCTTTTGGGGTTAGATCAGGTATGGGGTTGAAGCTCTGGCCTGTGGCTACTTGAAAAGGAGTGTAACCTGTGCTGGAGTGAACTGCGTTGTTATATGTCACTTCTGCAAAAGGCAGTAGGTCTGACCAGTCCGACTGTTGGAAACTTATATAACATCTTAAATATTGTTCAAGTACTGCGTTAGACTGTTCCGATTGGCCATTCCCCTGAGGATGATGACTAGATGTCAGTCCTTGGGTAGTTCCTAACAGAGATAAAAATTCCTTCCAAAATGCTGAGGTAAATTGCACCCCCGTCAGATATGATGCGTTGTGGTGCCCCATGCAATCTGTAAATATGTTGTACAAAATGTTTCGCTAATGCTTTTGCAGTTGGAATTTTTTGGCAAGGTATGAAATGGACTTGCTTAGAGAACAGATCAGTGACAGTCCAGACAACGGTGTTTCCGTTGCTTTCTGGTAGTTCTACAATAAAATCCATGGCTATTTCTTTCCATGGGGCTGAGGGATTCGCCACCAGTTGTAACAGTCCTGGCAATTTCCCTTGTAACCTCTTGGCCATTGCGCAAATTTGCAACTGCTCACATAGCTTTCTATGTCTTTTTTCATAGATGGCCACCAAAATTGCCTTTTAGTTAAGTTTAATGTTTTTACAAACCCGAAATGTCCTGCTGATTTTGTATCATGGCACAGTTGCAAGAAATTGGTCCTCTGGGTGGCATGTATGTATAGCTTCTCACCCACCCAAGTTAACCCATCTTTAATAGTGCACACATGCCTATTTTTCTGGAACCATTCGTCCCCTTCCAAGGACTTTCGGAATTCTATTCCGGTTTGGCTATCCATTTCCACTTCATTTTTACTTGTGCCCTGGTGGTGACTGGTGCTGCCAGTTGTTGTTCTGGTACGAGTGGTTTAAAGTCAGTTACCCGTGTGCTATTATATTGGGGCATGCAAGATAATGCGTCTGCCAGGAAGTTCTCCCCCCCCCCCCGGCAAGTGTTTGAGAGTGAAATTGAATCAGTGAAAGTGTTGGGACCAGCGGGCTTGCTTAGGAGTGAGTTTTCTGGGCGTTTTTAGTGCTTCTAAATTTTTGTGGTCAGTCCAGACCTGGAAAGGTATTTTATTTCCTTCCAAAAATTGGCGCCAAGTTAATAATGACCACCTTAATGAGAATGCTTCCTTCTCCCATATTGGCCATCATTGTTCAGTTTCTGTAAGTTTCCTGGATGTATATGCGCAAGGTTGCAACGCCCCCTCATCATTTTCCTGTAGTAATACGGCTCCGACTGCTACGTCGCTCGCATCTGCCTGTATTACAAAAGGTTTGTTGGGATCTGGGTGTTTAAGTACAGGTTCCGCAGAAAAGAGTCTCTTTAGCCTCTCAAATGCTGCTTGACATTCCATTGACCATTTTAGAGGCTGGCTGGGTTTCACGGGTGACTCCCCCCCCTTCGTTTTCAACAAATTTGTGAGGGGCATGGCTATTTGGCCAAATGCGGGGATGAATTGGCGGTAGAAATTTGCAAACCCCAGGAAACTTTGCAATTGCTTCCGTGTGCGGGGGGGTGCCCACTCTAGTACTGCCCTGACCTTCTCAGGGTCCATTTCGATGCCCTCTGGAGATATGCGATATCCCAGGTAGTCGATTTTTTCCTGATGGAATTCACACTTCGATAATTTAGCATATAAATGGGCAGCTCGCAACTTTTTCAGGACTCCTCTGACTAGTTTGATATGTTCCTCTTTGGTTTCTGTGAAGATAAGGATGTCATCGAGGTAAACCAGGACCCCCTTATATAGGTGCTCTCTTAGCACGTCATTAATTGCCTAAAGACTGCGGGGGGGCCTTGCAGTCCGAATGGCAATACTTTGAATTGATAGCACCCCATTGGGCAGTTGAATGTAGTCTTCCATTCGTCTCCTTCCTTAATCCTAATATGGTATTATGCTTCCCTCAGGTGTAGTTTGGTAAAAATCCTTCCTTTCGATAGGTGGGATAGCATATCCTTCATTAGGGGAAGGGGGTACAGATTACATTCACTAATTGTATTCAGATTCCGGTAATCCACGCACAAGCGGAAAGAACCATCTTTCTTCTCCCTGAATAGAACCGGGGCGGCCACTTTGGGTTTGGCAGGCTCAATAAATCCTCTTTCTAAGTTTTTCTTTATGAATCTTTCCATTTCTGCCATTTCCCTTGGGCTCGTGGCATACATCCTGGGTTTTGGGAGTTTTGCCCCAGGTTTGAATTCTATGGTGCAGTCTGTGGGGCAGTGGGGGGGAAGCTCATCTGCTCTTTCCTCACTGAAAACCTCAGCCAGGTCCCTGTATTCCTCCGGTATCTCTGATAACCCCTTCTCTTTCCCCACTGCTGCTGTCTCCTCCCTCTGGGTTGGGGGGGTGTTTGGGGGTTTTACATTTTCTTGTTCCCCTTTTGGGAAGTTGAGTTCTGCTGTCCTCCAGTTTATCCCGGGGTTCCATTTCTTCAGCCATTCCAGTCCTAAAATCATTGGGCATTCCATGCCTGGGGCCACTATAAACGTTATGTCTTCCTCATGAGATCCCAGGGACATGTGGCTAGGGTAGCTGGTCCCCCCCCCCCTGCTATAGACCCATCTAATTGACTGAAGGAGATTGGTTGTTTTAGCCTTCTCACTGGGATGCTCAGTTCCTCCACCAGTGTTGGGCTGATGAGGCAGCGGATGCAGCCAGAGTCTATCAGAGCCTTTATTTCAATGGTTTTAGGTACAGAAGAAGCTAATATAGTCACTGTCTTAAGTATGGGTGGAAGAGGTCCACTTACCAATGGTTCTCCCTCTGAGCTGTCTTCCGAGGTGTCCACCGCCCCTGCGGTGTAGGCCGGAGTCCAATCCCAGGTTTTGGCAGGAATTGTGGACTCTACAGCCTCTGTCCCCTTCATGGAAGATTCTTTTGGGTTGCCTTGAGACTTCCCCAGCTTTTTGGAAGATGATGCCTCTGTTTTGCGTGGAGGGGCTTTCGAACGACATTCTGCAGCACGGTGGCCCTCTCTCCTGCAATTGAAACATCCCTTTGATTTTTTAGCCGTGGCCGGTGGGTTTTCCCCCTCATGTGTTTGCTCGAGTGGCAGGCGGCCCCATGGTTTTCCTCTGTGTTGTCTCTTTAATAGGTCTATTTCCACTTCCTCTGCCAGGACATACCAGTCGTCGAGATGGTAGGGGTCTCCTCGAGGCAGGCAAGCGTCATACAGATCGTAGTTTAGACCGTCTTTGAAATGGCCAGTTCAGCTTGCTGGCGATGGCTCGGAATTCTTGGGTATATTCGGCCACTGTTCTCCTGCCCTGCCTCACCGTTTTGATTCTCTCCCGTGCCTTCCGGTCAGCCAAAGGGTCCTCGAATCGTCGCCTCAAGGATGACATGAATCGGTTGAAGTCATTGAGTTCTGGGGCGTTGGAGTCATGCAGGTTCACCACCCAGTCTGCAGCCGTCTCGTCCAGGGCAGATTGCACAATTCGGATGCGCGTTTTGTCACTGGGGATGTCCCGTCCGTACTCTTCCATGTAGCTGAGGACTTGGGTTAGGAAAAATCCCAGTCGTGATGGCTCCCCCTTGAACTTTGCTTCCAGGGGCGGGAATCTTTGACTGGAGTGTTGTCTGCGCCGCAGAGTGTATCGCTCCTCATCTCGATCCCCGTCTGTGGGTCTGGGGGGGTACCACTGAGTCAGTGACTCTTGTTCCATTGGACGGCCCTGGGGTTTCAGGTGTTGGATCCCTTCCGTTACCCCGCCAGTTGCGACCCCAGGTGTTGTGTCGGTTGCGGTTTCCAGCTCTCTCCTCCCTTAGTGAGCTCAGGGTTGTTTTCATCAAGTCAATAGCTTTTTCCAGAATCTGCTCTTCCTCACTGGCGTGCAGGGAGTTCTCCATCTCTTGTTTCCATTCTGGTTGGTGGTCGCTCCGTCTCAGGGTCAATTCTCCCAAAGCCTTTTCCCACTCACTTTTCCTTCCAACGCCCATCGACCACCGGGGTTTTCGTTCGTGCTGCTCCGCCGTTTCCTCCCAGGAGGAATGTGACGCTTCAGCTTCCCAATGTTTCTGGGAATTCGGCTGGGAGGAAGGCTCCTTCTCCGTGGGGCTTCCCTCCCTTCTTGCTTCATCGTCAGACATCATATTTATTTGCAACGTCCCCCAGTAAGGTTCCTCTTCCCAGGTTGACTTTCAGTGCAAGTCCTGTCTAATGTCAGGACCCACCCCAAACCACGTCTTAGGAAGACAAAATTCTTGGAGTCAAATCTATTCCAAAAAGAATCTTTACTATGACATGCTTGGTTGTAGGAATACGAGACAGGACTTAATATTATTCCACGAACTAAACCCTTATAAAGAGTTCCCGGTTTAACCCCCCCTTAGCCCCATTTGGTCAGTCCCCCATCCTTTATCTCGTATCATCCCTCTCGTGGGAAAAAGGAACTTAGGACCTTTCATGTTTATTGCTCTCTTCCGTGACACAAGCCACATGCTAGCCCCCCCTTTTGTTTCCCCAGTTCAAAAGGCTTCTCCTTTCCTTTGAAGTGCCTAATACCGGCTCAATACACATCCATTCTCTTCTCTTCGGGAGATGGCAGGATCCATGGAATAATGTTTGAAACATTCCATTTATGAATATGATATAAATGGATTCTGACAGCACCACCCTTTTCTTCCCAGAAGAATCTTTGAATGATCTTTTAAAACAGCAGAAATATTGCAGAATGAAGCCATACAAGAAAGAGGATAATTGTAATGTAGACTGGCTTTGAATAAAAAGTTTTGAGTAATTTCCCTCCAAATTTGAATTGGATAAAGTTTTATTGCTTTGATTTCATTGTGGAACATGGTTAACTGATTTGTTCCTTTTTTCAATTTTATGTACAGAAGCTAATATTTATATTCTCTGTTTATTTTCAATATGTTTCCAGGGAACACAAGAACTCACTAGAATTTCTAGAATAATATTGCTTTTTATTAATCACCTGAAACCAGTCCTCCTTTTGTGATCAAACAGAGTATCCTCTGTCCTTTGGATTGATGTAGGGTTCTGTAACTCTGGGAAAAGAAAGGTGCTTTGATAAATATGCTTGCTTCATTCTGATTTATCACATTTATGTCTTCCCTCTCTGATCTGCACCTCTAATCTCACCTGCTTCCATCTAAAATACCCCTTCACATTCCCTTCCCTGGCATTTCTTTACAGCTGCCTTCATCAAGGACGGCCTGAGCCTTTGGACCTCCACCTGGGCATGTTCCTGACCACATTACTAACCCAGGCAACTGAAGAACAACAGAATCGCTTCTTCATGCCTGCTTGGAACTTGGAGATCATTGGCACATATGCCCAGACAGAAATGGGACATGGTACAGTACTTTCCAGTCTTATATCACAGGGTAGAGTAGCTTTTGCGAAAGGTATAGGCTCTGTTTCTTGATAGCCCCTAGGTCATTTTGGCTGTTCAGTTGACAGCAAGACATGCTTCCCCTCCTAAGAAAAAGAAGCTCGACAGATAGATAGAGAGGCAGAGGTTTCTGATGATACAAAGAAAGCTTATTTGTTTAAAAAATGCCATTGCCAAAGAGTCAAAGCACATCTTCCCTTGGTTTCTGAATGCCTTATGGTTGGCATACATAAAAAGATCATTCTAATTACACAAAAATGTTTTTGTGCTTTGGAAAGAAAGTAAACCCGAAGAACAATTAGCAAATGCTCCTGAGCAAGAGTTATGTAACTTCTGTCAAGTTAAAGTACCTTTTAAAAACAACTTCAGCAGAAGTATCTTTCCTACTGGCCCTCACTAATTCGGTCATTAAGTTATACATTCATAAATTTTCTGGGAAACATCTTGGCTTCTCAGTCATTTTTATTACCTTTAAATAAAACAATACCTTTTACAGGACCACTTGGAATAATTTCTCTTCCATAGCCTTTTCTGCACCTTCTGATGTACTTCTGAAGTTAACAGTTCTGTCAATTTTATGAAAGGGAGACACTGAAGATGAATATGATAGACCAGCAACATGTCTAAATCTAACTTTTGCAATAGAGCCATACTTGTACATTCAAGAGAAGGATACACTACAATCAAAAGAAGGATATCCTGGGAGCTTCCCATCTTGCTCCAGAACTGGTTCATGTTTTGAAAAAAATGCTGAAGACACATTAAATGTCTTTCATTCTAAAAAAAAAAAGGACGCGGTGGCTCAGTGGGTTAGGACACTGAGCTTGTCAATCAGAAGGTCAGCAGTTTGGCGGGTCGAATCCCGAGTGCCGCGTAACAGAGTGAGCGTCTGTTACTCGTCCCAGCTTCTGCCAACCTAGCAGTTCGAAAGCATGTAAAAAATGCAAGTAGAAAAATGGGGTCCACTACGGTGGGAAGGTAACAGCATTCCGCGTGCCTTTGGCATCTAGTCATGCAGGCCACATGACCATGGAGATGTCCTCGGACAAGCGCTGGCTCTTCGGCTTTGAAACGGAGATGAGCACCGGCCCCTAGAATCAGAACGACTAGCACGCATGTGTGGGGGAACCTTTACCTTTTAAATGTACATTTGCAGGCAGTTTTCTTATTTGCACTGCTCAGCTTTGCATTGCTAATGAAATTTGTTGAAATAAATCTAATTATGTACATTATGTGCAACTGTTGAAATAAGATTTGCTACCTGCCTACAGGAACCCATCTCCGAGGACTGGAAACCACAGCCACCTATGATCCTGCTACCCAGGAATTCATCCTTAACAGCCCAACTGTGACTTCTATTAAGTGGTGGCCAGGTGGATGTAAGTGAATTATTACACGATTAAAGTTAAAGGAAGAGCTGTTTTTTCCTGCAGACTTTTTAAATGTGGAGTCAATTAACTCTTGATATGTTTTGAAATATAACTTTGGCTGTGTAATATTTTTGACCATTCTATACTATAGACATATGAGTAAAAAAAAATCTGGTTTCTGTTTTAGAGCTAAGCCTTACATTCAACAGAATAAAATTTAACATTAGTTTTATTAGCCTTATATAATATAAATAGACAGAAGTAAATGTTTCTGTTTCACTAGTTCTACATATTCCTTATTTAGTGATTCTGCATATTCTTTATTCCTTCTATTTCATTTCAGTTTGGGAGTAAAAGGAAGTGCTTTTACATTATAAAACCAACAACAGTCTATTTTCTGCATTATTATTTTAGTGGTCAAACATGCACAGTATGCTTCTTGGACTGTACAAATAAGCTTCCATTTGCTAAGTTGTCTTTTTTCCCCCTTCTTGCAGTGGGCAAGACATCAAACTATGCCATTGTTTTGGCTCAGCTTTATACGCAAAGCAAATGTCATGGGTTACATGCTTTCATTGTGCCTCTACGTCAGTTGGGAACCCATGAACCACTGCCAGGTACTGTATTAAGTCTGTCACCACTAGGTTGCTACCCTTTCTCAACTTGAGTTGTGTGACAGACTGGTAGGGATTCCTTGAGAGATTGTGATTTTAAAGACAATGTTTTCTTTTTTAACTTTGTGCTTACAGTTGTGAGAATTTTTACACATCATGATTCACCTGCTGGCCTTGCTGTTGTAACCCTTGCAGATTGTGTAGCTTAGAAGTGAATAGCATTTAAAAGTTTTCATGGTTTTTGCCATTCTTATACAGAGGTTCCCTGAGATCTGAAAAATATTTCAAGGGTTCCTCCTGGGTTAAAAAAAAAAGGTGGAGAAAGTCTGCTCAAGTGAATATTTAGCATATTAGCCGCCATATTAATGAATCACAAACTCCATATTGAAACAATATGAGATGTCCACCTGGAAACATTTGGCACCACAAATCTTCAAGGCCTACATCATGTTGGGAAAAACTCAATGTAAGGAAGTAATTGCAGTCCTCACCTTAGTGAGATAAAAGAAGCAGTGTTCATAAGAAAGCAAAATACACATATAGTGCTATAGTTTTTCAATTCCATCTTAAAGCATACCAAGGAAAATTGTTTTTTCTAGTTAAAATGATTAATTGTACATAGTAAAATGCCTTAAAAACTCTGACTTATAATTAATGATGTTACCAAGTTAGATATACTTTTTTAAGAGCAACACAAAATTTTCCTTAAAGCATGTTATTAGCATTACAAGAATACCGGTAGTAGTTTGTAAAGAATATGGAACTTGAAACTACCATGTTATTATTTTTAAAAGGGGGAAATGTTGCTAAACAGAATCCATTTTTACAAATAATCCTTTATCCATTACCCGTGTTTTCCCCAAAATAAGACCGGGTCTTATATTAATTTTTCTTCCAAAAGACGCATTAGGGCTTATTTTTCAGTTAGGTCTTATTTTCGGGGACATAGGGTAGTAAATGTGTCTGTCTGGCTCATGATCTTAACTGGGGCTTATTTTTGGGATGGGACTTATATCACGAGCTTCCTGAAAAACCATGCTAGGGCTTATTTCCCAGTTGGGTCTTATTTTCGGGGAAACATAATTAGATTTAATTTCTCAGAATTCAAGTAACATTAAAATTCCCTAAATGTGTGTATTAGCCCATGCTGTAGTGATATAAAGTTGTAGGTCCTTTTGCATTTGATGTCAAGAACTTTGAATCTCAGTGCATTATGTTGGAACCCATAGCAGATGCATCTGGATAGAATGGAAGTCTTCCTCTACATTGATGAATGGGCAAAGTTTGAACTCACTCCTAATTGAAAAATCGCATCCAAAACAACTTATTTAAATATTGCCAGAGTAAAACAGAATATTATTAAAATTTGTGAACTTAATATCACTTTGTTTTCAAGATGGGAACAAAATGGGAACACCAATGCTTTAGCGAAAAAAGAAAATAAAGCTATATCTATGTATCACTACAAAGGAAATGAACATTTTTGCAACTGTGGCCTTAAAGTCTTAGTTTCACTTCACAGTTTTGGAATTTGCATGTTTGGTGCTCCCACCATTTAGCACTTTGAACTACTAGATGTTGGGAAAAAGGATACTTTATGAACATCCCCCCACCATTCAGTTACATATTAAAAAATATTATTAAGAACCAGGCAAATGTCTTTGGCTTATTCTGTTTGTAGGCATCACCATTGGTGACATTGGCCCCAAATTTGGTTATGATGAAATGGATAATGGCTACTTAAAAATGGATAACTTCCGTATCCCCCGGGAAAATATGCTAATGAAATATGCCAAGGTAAACAGTGGATCTTGTTTTGTTTTTGCTATTTATCTATGCCAGCTGTTCAGACAGCTTGAGAGAGAAACTATCCAAAGTCAAGGCTTCACATTCTCAGGAGGTAATTGATCATCTAATAGTCAAAAGCAATCCCCAAGTTTGTGTTAAAGAAAGAACCATCAGAGGTAAAATCCAGCTGTATCTCATTTGTCTGGGAGTTCTGTTGGCTCTCTCACTACCAGCTCTTGAATTCAGCTTCTGGAAGTGTGTTCAAGAATGTTTGTTGCAGTTTATGGTAATAGAGGAGGAAGAATCTTTGTCAAATGAAGGCAGTAAATGGGCCGGCAGGGTGACTGTTAATGTCATCCACATAAGGAATGTTAATAACATGTTAACTATCTGGTCTTCCTTTTCATAAATTTACTAGCCATCTCTATTACTTAACTACCTTACTGTTGTCTATTAATTTTGTATATGAAACTGCTTAGATAATATGACCTAGTTAGCTGGAGAATGATGTCATTGGCTTCACAACATGTGCCAAGCAAGAGACAATTAGGGAAATAGATTTATGGAAGTTTGTTAATTTTAAATTACTTACCTGTTGCTTCATGTCAGTGATGTCCAAAACATTCATTTGTAACACCAATGAGTAGAAATAATTGTAAAATGCTAATATTTTTGAATAGGGGGCCTAACAAGAAATTTTTAGTGGATCCAGTGACACAGTACAATCTTGGTTTTTATCATCTTACAAACTTTGTGGACAAACCCTTTCCACCTTCACTGCTTTATTTTACTAGGTTGAACCCGATGGCACATATGTGAAGCCTCTCAATGCCAAGCTGACGTATGGGACCATGGTATTCATCCGTTCAATTATCGTTGGAGACGCCGCTCACAGTTTAGCCAGAGCTTGTACAATTGCCATCCGCTATAGTGCTGTGAGACATCAGTCTGAGTTAAAGCCCGGGTAAGAAGCCTGTAATAATATCCCCAAGGTCAGTTTTCATAATGCCATAACAATTGGCAAAGCTCTCTGCCACCTTGCCTGGAGCAGTTTTGCCCGTGAAAAAAAATCTTTGTGTGCATGACCTCTTTCAAAAAAAAAAAGTTTGACTTACAAAACAAGTTTTCTTGGGAAGTGCCGTTGACAAGAACAGTGTAGAAAAGCCCAGCAATGACCTTGGAGAAGATGTGCGGGATCCGTTAGCAAAATTTGAGCTCGAGAAAAACCATTTAAGCACAAGAAACAGACTTGTCTTGCCTTTGGTGTAATAGGAAGGAGGGAGAAAACCCAGTCAGACCTCCAAGGGTCCTAGTATATCTTCTCGGGTCTATTTCTTGACCTGACTTACCTCGAACATCTAACAAGCAGAATTTGCTGGCAAATTTTGCAAACCAATTTTAACATCCAATGTGGATTTTGTGAGTCAGAAAAATAGTTACTTTGTAAAAAGAAAATACTAATTTCTCTCTCCCCCCCCCAAAAAAATCTACTACCTCCCGCTCATTTGTGTCATTTTGACTACACGCAGTTGAATCAGAGCTGTCGTCAGGACTAGCCCTATATTTGGAACCATTGTTATTGGGGATCTGCCAATTTGTGATGATGCAAAATGGGCCAGGAGATGGTAAACAGTTGCAACCATAGTATAACTGTAATTCTTGAGCCAGGAATAAGATTGTCCCAGAACTGCAGTCATTTGTTCACAATTGCCATTAAATTAATGTCCTAAACTATTTCACTATTTATATATTTTTTCCCATTCCCTCCCCCTTTTGGACTTCTCTCCTGTATTTTGCTAGTTACTTAACCTCTTTCGTATTTTGAAAAAAATAAGAAATAATTTTATTGGCCACGTGTTGGACCAAGCCAAGATCACTTTTACAAGTAAATATGTTTGTACTTTGAATGTACAGAATATACCCTTAGGATAGTGTAAGTCTTTGGTTTCCCCCCCCCCTTTTCTAAGGTATTAAATCATACTGTTACAGTGCTTTAGTCCTCTCTTTTATTTGCTTTGTTCCAGGGAACCAGAACCTCAGATTTTGGATTATCAGACCCAGCAGTACAAGCTCTTTCCTCTCCTAGCAACAGCATATGCTTTCCATTTTGTGGGTTCATATATGAGAGATACATATCATCGCATCTCTGGGAACATCCAGGATGGAGACTTGAGTGAACTGCCAGAGGTGGGGCTCATGATCTTACAGAACACTGAATCTTGCCATTGACAACTATATGGCTTAGTTCGTTCTTTCAAGACAATGGAATAAAGATAATTCCTGGGAAGAAACAGAATCAGAAAAAAGGGAGAGGGGGGCTATAAGTATCACAGATAAATTCTTAGAAGTGACTGATACTGTCTCAATTTAAATCCCTTTTTCTTCCTCACCTATTTAGAACACCTTTGTGGAATGTTTTCGTAATGAGAATGAATGAGATGGATAAGCTCACAACTGGGATTAGGGCCACAAGATGACTTTTGTAACCTCACTGTTTAGACCAGCAAATCAAATCATTAAAAATATGTATTGGGTTCCACTTCTGGTATTCTAGTCATTTAAGTTATTATTATTTACAAAAGCTTGATAATGGCACCTAAATTCTGATTTGGACTGCCCTGCAAATTTTTGTAAGCCTTTGTCCTTTGTGAATGTTACATGCATACTTATGTACATACAAAGCTCAGTGTCATACATTCCGAGTTCAGCAGCTATAAAAATGATTTAATAAATGTAACACTGGTGTAAATCGAAAAGTAGACATGACAGACTATGGGATGGAATTCTTATGATTTTCTATGCTGACTTGAGGTTCGAAGCTTTTAAAAAATCTAGATAGAACAGTGTGCTTTACGACTTGACAGAATGTCCCCTCTTCCTGGAGTTTTAAAATCTCTAGGAAGAATTTTGATCTTGAAGATAATCTGGATGACCATTCTTAACTTCTTCTCTCTTCCATCCCCACCAAAAATTCAGGAAGATAGAATGTAGTGACAGGACAAATCTGGAAGAAATAATTACTTTGTTCTTAATTACTTTCTTTCTCAGTTGCATGCACTGTCTGCAGGGCTCAAGGCATTCAGTTCCTGGACTGCCAACGCTGGCATTGAGGAATGTCGAATGGCATGTGGGGGACATGGCTACTCCCGCTGCAGTGGTTTGCCTGATATTTATGTCAACTTCACTCCTGCTTGCACTTATGAAGGGGAGAACACTGTGATGATGTTGCAAACTGCCCGGTGAGTCTTACCACTTATTGTTAACTGTGTCTTTTTGCATGTCTTTCTATCATCTTTGTCATTTTTTTCATGTCTCTTAGTGAATGACTGAATCTCATCACTGGTACTTATCACCCTTCAACAGCCCTGGGTGGCATTTATTATTAATTAATCAAAGTTAATGTACCTTGCTAATTAACTCTTTCATTCCTGTTTTGGCCTGACTCAAGACTTATCCACAGGATATAGTCAACTTATGACAGCTCATTATTTGTGCAAATTATTCAAATTGCTAATAAAGAATTTTGGGAGGCTGAGATGATCATTTCGAACTCTTTATGTTCTCATCAGTCAGTCATACCCTTTATCTGAGATTCAGGAAGTTAAAACAACTGCCTAATATATAATCAGCCCAGGTTCGAATCTCAGATAAAGGGTATGACTGACTGATGAGAACATAAAGAGTTCGAAATGATCATCTCAGCCTCCCAAAATTCTTTATTAGCAATTTGAATAATTTGCATATATATATATATATATATATATATATATATATATATATATATATATATATCCCCTTCATGGATTACTGCCTTGTCGTGGCGAAGGGGCTTGCGTAATTCAATGAAGCTATGAGCTATGCCGTGCAGGGCCACCCAAGACGGACAGGTCATAGCAGAGAGTTCTGACAAAACGTGATCCACTGGAGAAGGAAATGGCAACCCACTCCAGTATCTTTGCCATGAAAACCCTATGGACAGTACCAAAAGGCAAAACGATATGACGCTGGAAGATGAGCCCCTCAGGTCAGAAGGCGTCCAATATGCTACTGGGGAAGAGCAGAGGGCTAGTACTAGTAGCGCCAGAAAGAATGAAGCGACTGGGCCAAAGCCGAAAGGACGCTCAGCTGTGGATATGTCTGGTGGTGAAAGGAAAGTCCGATGCTGTAAAGATTTTTTCTCCATAGGAACCTGGAATGTAAGATCCATGAATCAAGGCAAGCTGGACGTGGTCAAACAAGAGATGACAAGACTAAACATTGACATCTTAGGTATCAGCGAACTAAAATGGACAGGAATGGGTGAATTTAATTCAGATGACCATCAGGTATACTACTGCGGGCAAGAATCCCTCAGAAGAAATGGAGTAGCCTTCATAGTCAATAAAAAAATAGGAAAAGCAATACTGGGATACAATCCTCAAAATGACAGAATGATCTCAGTTCGAATCCAAGGCAAACCATTCAATATCACAGTAGTCCAAGTCTATGCCCCAACCACCGGTGCTGAACAGGATGAAATTGACCGGTTCTATGAAGCCCTACAGCACCTTATAGAACTAACACACAGAAATGATGTCCTTATCATCATGGGGGATTGGAATGCTAAAGTAGGAAGCCAAAAGATAACTGGAATAACAGGCAAGTTTGGCCTTGGAGTACAAAATGAAGCAGGGCACAGGCTGATAGAATTTTGTCAAGAGAATACGATGGTCATAGCAAACACTCTTTTCCAACAACCCAAGAGACGGCTTTACACATGGACATCACCAGACGGTCAACACAGAAATCAGATTGACTATATGCTCTGCAGCCAAAGATGGAGAAGCTCTATACAGTCAGTAAAAACAAGACCAGGAGCTGACTGTGGCTCAGACCATGAGCTTCTTATTGCAAAGTTTAGGCTTAAATTAAAGAAAGTAGGGAAAAGCGCTAGGCCAGTCAGATATGAATTAAATCATATCCCTGTTGAATATACAGTAGAGGTGACAAATAGATTTAAGGAATTAGATCTGATAGACAGAGTGCCTGAAGAACTATGGACAGAGGTTCGCAACATTGTACAACAGGTAGCAACCAAAACCATCCCAAAGAAAAAGAAATGCAAGAAAGCAAAATGGCTGTCTGAGGAAGCTTTGCAAATAGCTGAGGAAAGGAGGGAAGCGAAAGGCAAGGGAGAAAAAGAAAGATATGCCCAATTAAATGCAGAATTCCAAAGAATAGCTAGAAGAGATAAGAATGCCTTCTTAAATGAACAATGCAAAGAAATAGAAGAAAACAATAGAATAGGGAGGACCAGAGATCTTTTCAAGAAAATTGGAGAGATGAAAGGAACGTTTCATGCAAAAATGGGCATGATAAAGGACCAAAACGCCAGGGACCTAACAGAGGCAGAAGAGATTAAGAAGAGGTGGCAAAATTACACAGAAGAACTATACAAGAATGAGCTTAACGTCCCTGATAATCACAATGAGGTGGTCACTGACCTCGAGCCAGACATCCTAGAATGTGAAGTGAAGTGGGCCTTAGAAAAGCTGAGCAACAACAAAGCTAGTGGAGGTGACAGTATTCCAGCTGTGCTATTCAAAATCTTAAAAGACGATGCAGTAAAAGTGCTACACTCAATTTGCCAGCAAATTTGGAAAACTCAACAGTGGCCACAGGATTGGAAAAGATCAGTTTACATTCCAATTCCAAAGAAAGGCAATGCCAAAGAATGTTCAAACTATCGCACCATTGCAGTCATTTCTCATGCTAGTAAAGTTATGCTTAAAATTCTACAAGCTAGACTCCAGCAGTATGTGGATCGAGAACTACCAGAAGTACAGGCAGGATTTCAAAGAGGCAGAGGAACTAGAGATCAAATTGCTAACATACGCTGGATCATGGAGAAAGCTAGAGAGTTCCAGAAAAACATCTACTTTTGCTTCATTGACTATGCTAAAGCCTTTGATTGTGTGGATCATAACAAACTCTGGCAAGTCCTTAAAGAGATGGGCATACCAGACCATCTTATTTGTCTCTTGAGAAATCTATATGCGGGCCAAGAAGCAACAGTGAGAACTGGACACGGAACCACTGATTGGTTCAAAATTGGGAAAGGAGTCCGGCAAGGCTGTATACTGTCGCCTTGCCTATTTAATTTATATGCAGAGCACATCATGAGAAAGGCAGGGCTAGATGAATCAAAAGTTGGAATTAAGATTGCCGGAAGAAACATCAACAACCTAAGATATGCAGATGATACCACTCTAATGGCAGAAAGTGAAGAAGAACTAAAGAGCCTCTTGTTGCGGGTGAAGAAGGAGAGTGCAAAACTTGGGTTGAAACTTAACATTAAGAAAACCAAGATCATGGCATCTGGCCCTCTCAATTCCTGGCAAATAGATGGGGAAGAAATGGAGGTAGTGACAGATTTTATTTTCCTGGGCTCCAAGATCACTGCAGATGGGGACTGTAGCCAAGAAATTAAAAGACGCTTGCTCCTCGGGAGGAAAGCCATGGCAAATCTAGACAGCACACTAAAAAGCAGAGACATTACCCTGTCAACAAAAGTGTGTATAGTCAAGGCTATGGTCTTCCCAGTTGCAATGTATGGCAGTGAAAGCTGGACCATAAGAAAGGCTGAGCGCCAAAGAATTGAAGCCTTTGAACTATGGTGCTGGAGAAGACTCCTGCGAGTTCCTTGGACTGCAAGGCGATCAAACCGGTCAGTCCTAGAGGAGATCAACCCTGACTGCTCTTTAGAAGGCCAGTTCCTGAAGCTAAAACTCAAATACTTTGGCCACCTAATGAGAAGGAAGGACTCACTGGAGAAGAGCCTAATGCTGGGAAAGATTGAGGGCAAGAGAAGAAGGGGACGACAGAGAATGAGGTGGCTGGATGGAGTCATTGAAGCAGTAGGCGTGAGCTTAGATGGACTCCAGAAGATGGTAGAGGACAGGAAGGCCTGGAGGAACATTGTCCATAGGGTCGCGATGGGTCGGACACGACTTCGCAACTAACAACAACAACAATATATATATATATATATATATATATATATATATATATATATATATATATATATATATATATATATATATATATATATATATATATATATATGTATTCAATTTCTATGATTCCCCATTAATCCACTATTGGATGGTTTACAAACCTTATAACAACAATATCAACAGTGTTCAGAGTTTGGGAAGAATACTGCTCCAGAGACCAGGTGCAATGATATAAACACATCTGGCATCTATAGTAGTGGCCAAAATTGTGGAAACTGTTTGGAAAAAGTGTATAGTAGAAATGCCACCTTTGGTTAAGTTTCCACCAATTTTTCTTCTAATTTCTTTATAACTGTAGCCTTGTGCACTTAATAATACTATTTTACATCACTTTCTGGGCAACCAGTCAACTCTTTGCACCATTACTTTAATTTTATTACGTTTTACAAGCTCACTAAATGAAAGGGGGGGAAAAACCAACCAACTTAATAGCGATCACATAACACACTGACAAATGTCCTCCTCTCAGCTTCAGTACATGACATCAATAACTGAATCCTACTGTGATCTGCTTGGCTCTCTAAACACTCATGCTCATTGGCTACAATCAGATGAAGGAAAGCTACCTGATATCAACCTAAGCAAGTTGTGCTTCCTTTTTCTGGTTATTTGGCTATAACTTTTCACAGAATACAGTACAGATAATTGAACAAACTATGTTGTGTTACATTCTTGATGAAATTATCTTTCCATTGATATATAATTTTATGGTACTACTCCCCCCAAAAAGTGGTGTTATTAGCCATCAAACCTCAAAAATACACTTTTCCCAAAAGGTTTCCACAATTTTGGCCACTACTATAAATATGAACAACATATGGAATTTATTCTTATGTTGTCTTAATAAGAGATAACTCAAAGTCCATTTTTAAAAATCTTGAAACTCAAGCAGTAAAGTAAAACAAAGTATCTCCACCTACACCAGATGGAGTCAGGTGGATGAGTCTGTCTAGAGCAGACATGTCAAACACAAGGCCAGTGGGCCACATCTGGCCCATGATTGGCCGATATTTGGCCCCCAGGGAATGCCCTGGAGATAGTGAGGGAATGGCCTCCACCTCCCTGGCCCCAGCCCCGCCCAGCCTGGCAGACCCCAAGGCGTGCACATAGGCGGTGAGTGCATCCAGCAGCAGGGGCTGCATAGCCCGCTGTGAATACCAGACCAGCGCTCCAGCAGCAGCGCTGCAGTGGCACCGGCAGTAGTGTTGGGGGGGCATGTGATGCGGACCACCGGACATGCCTACTCTGTCCCATCTTTTTGTTTGGAGAGCAGGTCGCCACTGGTCATCTCCTCAGCCCCCTCGAGGGTCTTGCCCTTGGCCCACAGATGGAGCACATTCCCCTCATGCACCTTGGTACCTGCCACGGCCACCAGCCACTCTCACAGGTCCATTAGGCCGCCACTCAGAGCTTTAGGCCCACCCAGCATGAAAGAGGCGAAACGGTCGGCTAGGAAGCCCCGAGTAGAGATGGTAGAGCATGCCCAGGGCCTGCAGGCAAAAGGCCACCCCAAGCGGGGAAAGCTGGATCGCCATCGGTGCCATGGCCACCCAGGCCCAGCACAGATGGAGAGGCACACCATCCTACTGGGACTGGGCGGCCATGGCACTGATGGGGATACAACTTTCCCCGCTCAGGGTGGCCTTTTGCTTGCTGGGCATGCTCTACCACCTCTACTTGCAGCTTCCTAGCTGGCTGCTTCATCTCCTTTGTGCTGGGCGGGCCTGCTGCTCCAGGCAGCAGCGACAGACTAACAGACCTGCACGAGCTGGCGGCGGCGGCCTGAGGCAGGGCCAAGGTGCATCAGGTGCATGAGGGGAACAGGCTCCATGCACGGGCCAAGGGAAAGATCTGCGAGGGGGCCGAGGAGATCACCAGCAGTGACCTGCTCTCCAACCGCAAGCAAAAACAGATGGGACTGCGGAGCATCAGAGTGTGCCGATCGAGGGGCCGGCAGGCTGTGGCTGCTGACGGACACCATTGGCCTCCATGTGCTTGCTGGCCTCTGTGTGTGGGGGCCGATGGTGTCAAGCTGCAAGAAGGAAGAAACATAGTAACTTGAGCCTCTGCTGAAGATACTATTTTAATAGCCCAAAATGCAAAGGATATGCAAGATGTACTAATAAAAAGTCAAGGAACATGGTGGAAAAAAAACCAGGACTACAATTATATGAAAGAAGACCAAACTAATGACAACAGGCTGAACAACCGCTCTTAGAATGATAATCAAGATATCAAAATGGTACACAGCTTCTGTCTTTTAGGGTCAACCATCAACAGTAAAGGAACAAGCAATCAAGAAGTATGCCCCAGATTAGCACATGGTAGAGCAGTCATTAAAGGCTTGGAAAAGATATTCAGATGCATGTCTATATCTACAAAGATCAGAATTGTGCAAGCAGGGGTACTCCCTGTCACACCCTATGGAAGTGAAAGTTGGACTTTTGCTTGAAGCAGGTTGGGAAAAATGTTGAAGTTTTTAAACGTTGGTGTTGGAGAGGATTCCTGAGAACACCATGGACAGCCAAGAAAATAAACATGTGGATCATGAACAAATGAACCCAGAGTTCTCATTTGAGAAACTAATTATCAGGCTCAAATTACCCTAATTCAGATATATTATGTGAAGACCCAGTTCTCTAGAGTAGGCTCTAATTCTAGGTGGGAGATGAAAGAAAAGAGAAGAGTGTGACCAGCCGCAAAGCAGAAGGGCTCAGTTATAGTGGCAATGCATGCATTATTGGAAGACCCGAAAGGAGGAGGTTGGGGCATAGTGTCATGGGGGAAAAAATATGTGGTCACTAAAAATTGACACAGATTTGATGGCACATAAATCAGTCAATGTATGAAATATTCTGGTTAAGTGTAGCTGTCTGACCCTGTCGTGTGTTTTATAGTCTAAACTGACACAAGCTACATTAGTTATTGACACCTTTTTTACCTTCCTAAATGTATCCCATATGTGTTCTTTGAAATAATAGTGCAGCTGATGATGAAAATTATAAGGTGATTTACTGCCTTATGACATGAAATCATTTTGTTTTGCATTTTAGATTCCTTGTCAAAAGTTATACCCAAGTTAGTTCTGGACAATTAGTTAGTGGCATCATGTCTTACCTGAATGACCTATCAGGACAGCATATTCAGCCCCAGCACGTGGCTGCTAGACCCACGACTCTGCATATCAACAATCCTTCCAGTTTTGTGGAGGCATATAAATTGAGAGCTTCAAGGTAAGTCATTATAAAAGGTTATAAAATTTCTCAGCATAATTTCAGACTGCTCACCTTGTCTAATTTTTATTAACCAAACCGCTCCCTTGGCTACTTCATTCCAACCATTTCATATCCAGCTGATTTGATCTGGATGGGATTTGGCAATTGCCGCTAATGTGGTCTTACATGGTTCAAATAATGGACCTGGCTCTAACTGATGAATGCGAGATGCTAATTGACAACTACCAGAAATATGTATCGGGGTGTAGCAACCGTATGTTGCTAGGGCAGAACCTGCCAGAACATTGCAGGTTTGAGAGGAGGACAAGGCAGAAGGCAGCCATAAGTATTAATGAAGTGCCAGACTGCTCAGTAATTAATCTTTCATGGAACGGTTTGAAATGGACCCTACAGTAGATGGAACACTGTTAAGAAAGATTTGATTAGAAGAGCATGATTTGGAAGCTCGGTTATTTCAAAAATTGATCAAGGGAAAATCTCTTTAAAAACACTACTACTGACCCAGAAAATAAGAGTCAAATCCCTTTTTCATAGTCTTCTAAAAAAAAAGGGGGGGGGGCAGTGCTGCCTAATAGATTCCAGCATTCCTGCTTTTGTTTCAGAGCAATGGGACTAAGACTACTCGTGTACAGTTATATCCTGGGATCACTTTTGACCAAGGTCAAATGCAATGGCTTCCGTACTGTGAACTAATATGTAGCTGAAATTGCGAAGGGGGAAAGTATTATTATGTTCAATCAAGTTGTAACACAAATTAAATTAATACTGTATCACCTTTTGACTTTGGATTTTGCTGATTAGATAAGTTTGTTATAGAAATGGCTTGTTCATATTAAGTATGTAAAAGTAAAATGTTGAGGCTGTAATGTTACTGTTTTATTCTACTGTGGTATAGAGTCAGAAGTCAATGCATTTCTTTTTTCCTCTTTATCTTACACTTCTTTCTCTTCCCTTTTGCCTCCTCCATTTTCCCATTATTTTCATTTTCCTTTGTATTTTATAGCTTGATAAGCTTAATAAAATTATTAATAACAACAGCATATCACCCTTAATTCTTGGTGTATGACTAATTGTTGTTGTTGTTAGTTGCAAAGTTGTATCCAACCCATCGCGACCCCATGGACAACGTTCCTCCAGACTAATAGAAAGGAATAAATAACTTTATGCAATGATGTTCCAAATGTTGTTATTACTATTAAAATAGGACACATTAGAGAGCAGCAAATAAAATAAATGGGAAAGTAAACCAGAACGGCTGTCACTGTTACTATTACTAATAACTTCAAAGGCCTTGGTTTCATTCATTAGGATCAACTGACAGCAATATTAAAAGTGGTATCTTGGCCAAAAGAATGAGACTGTCTTTCATTTAACGATATTTGAAAATATGGGGCAAAACCTACATTGACCGCTTTGTGAGAGAATGGAAATTATTATTGTTCATCTTACAGAGTAGGAATAAAGGCCAAAGATCACTAGGAGTAAAAGCTGAATTGAGTTTAGATTTTAAATCTTCGGCTTTGTCAACCATCAGAAATTTGAGGCTATGGCTATTTATCACTGCCATATCAATTTTCAGATGTTACTACCCGAGTGTGATTTATGGCCTCAATTCCAAGTATAATAAATTGTGCTCCTGTTTTTCTACAATACAGGATGGTTGAGTTTGCAGCAAAAAATTTACAGGCTGAACTGACCCGTTGGAAAAGCAAAGAAGATGCTTGGAACCGGACTTCAATTGATCTAGTACGAGCATCTGAGGTCAGTGGCACCTTAGAATATGGTAGATACTCTTGGATTGTTGTTGGATTTTACGACACTTGAAGTCACTTCAGTCTGTCATCTAACTTTTTCAGGCACACTGTCATTATGTGGTGGTCAAACTGTTTACAGCGAAGCTGTCAGAAATTGGCGACCCAGATGTCCATGCTGTCATTAACAATTTGTGTTTACTGTATGCTCTGTGTGGGATTATAAAGAACTCTGGAGACTTTCTACAGGTGGGTAAATAATTTCTACTTTGAACTGAATGGTTCTGTGAGACAGAGAATCTAGTTGAGATCTGAATTAATCAGACCTGGAAGGAAAAAGTGAGAAATCTTGTGATAGTATAATTTGACAACAAAGATAAAGTTAGATTAGCATGGATAAAACACAGACACTCTAAGTTGGGTTTGGAGTATATTTTTGCCATACAAAGCAAGCATTTATGGAATGTAAATAAACATTGTAGGCAGTATTTTACCCTTTGGGAATTGCAGTGTCTAAATTGAAAATATTGTGCTGAAATGACATTTTCAGCCCTCCAAAATTAAATGAAAATGACATAAAAACTGTAAATGATTGAATTCTTACCATTTCTTACCAAAGCTCATAGGATAACTGCCAAAGATTTCACAGTGATATCACTGATGCTTTGCTAAATCTGGATCTTCTTAAAATTGGGAGCAGGAAGGTATTTTATGTGAGATCATACTAAAAGGTTTGGTAGATGAACATTAACCACAATAATAGTAATTTTATTCTTAAGAAAAGCAATACCATTTTTTTAATACAGGCAATACCCATTTGCAATCTTAATTGTTCATCTAGAATTAAAGTCCAGGTCAGATTTGTTTACTGGAAATATCAGCTTTTATATTAATTCTCCCTAAACACTCGCGAGATGTAGAACTCTGACTGTTCTGAACTTTTCTTTTTGCTTAGGGAGGCATTTTGACAGAGGCCCAGCTAATTCAAGTGAACATGCGTATAAAAGAACTCTTGGCTCTTATCCGTCCTAATGCAGTAGCTCTGGTGGATTCCTTTGATTTCTCTGATTCTATGCTTGGATCTGTGCTTGGCCGATATGATGGTAACATATATGAAAATATGTTTGAATGGTCAAAGAAGTCACCATTAAATAAAACACAGGTAAGTAATTGCTTTTGTCAACCAGATACTAAAGGCTCATAAGACATATTTTAAGTATTCAATCTATGAGTATTATGTCAGCTACAGCCTGACGTTACAAAGGTGCTGAATGAATAGTGGTAATGGCTGGTCCTCAAAGTTCCAGCCATCCAAGAACCCCCTCGGCAGCCAGCTCGCACTTACGACCAGTTGCAGTATCCCGTGATCACATGATCGCCATTTTCAACCTTCTCTGCCAGCTTCCTCAGAAAGTCAATGGGGAAGCTGGCAGGGAAGCTTGCAAACCACTGGGGTAAGTCTTCCCAGTCATATACTCTCCTCCAACATCTCTGACTCCACACCGGCCATTCCCACAGACCTGCCCTAAGCATCACTGCCTCTTCCCTGACACTCATGCACTTTCTGCATTCTCTCCAAACCTTGCCCCACCTCCCTCGCACCCTCCTCCACCCAGCAGCATCCACTTACCTGCCTGCCAGGCTTCGTGTAAGCCACCTGGGACTTGCAACTTCTTCCTGGTTTCCCCACTGACTTATAGCCGTGGGAAGCCAGCACGAACTTGCCTTGCCTAACAACCATGAAATTCAGTTAACCATAATAACAGGACTACAGGAATTTGCCATCTCTAAACAATGCAATTGTATTTTAATGTATTTTACAACTGCATTGCTTAATGCCAGAAATTCCAGTCTCAATAGATGTTGCAAGTCAAGGATTACCTGTAGCATTAAAAAGCGATTATTGGCTAATATTTTTAAAATGCATAGATTTAAAAATCAGTTCACAAATATGTATAGTTTATGAACCTGCAGATGTATAGAAATGAGCATCTGCAGAATCATAAACTATTATTTTATGAAGTTATGGAAATATATTATGATTCTGTGCTCTTTCCTTAGGAGGAATTCCTGTTGTAACTTATTTTGCTCTAATGGGGAACTAGTTTGCAGAAGCCAGGATTGCTATATTGAAAATGATGGCAAAGAGAATATGTGCTTATACTGATCTATAACTTCATAAACTGATCATCCAAGAATAGCAATAAAAATTACTATATGCTCTTTTTGCCAATGATAAAAACAGTTCATTTTATGTAATTTTTGAATACTGGTATAATTTTTCCTGGTTATGGGATACTTAATAGCAACTAAAGCTATCTTAATAAGGAAGCTACTATACTACTATAGTCTACTACTACTATAATCTACTTTTTCTGCCAAAATATTAGAGAATGCTAGACATTATTCTTTCTGTTTGTTAGTAGAAATTGATTTGATGCTATTATTTTTCACTAGATATGGTGTTATTAATGGCAATTGCACATGTATAGCTGAACTCACTAAAGTAGCAGTCCAGTGTGCAATTGGGAAATACATTGTCCTAGTAAGGTGAGGTATGGTTTGTCTTTAAAATTAATGTCCCCTCTTATTTTTTTCCTCTAGGTCCATGAATCTTTCCACAAACACCTGAAGCCATTGCAAGCTAAACTGTGATAACATTTGTTTGGTTTTGAATGTACTTTAGTTTCTTGAAATAACATAATTTGCCCTGTGAACATCTGAAGCACTTGGCAAATCCAAATAGCCATAAGATAGTAATTGTAGACTTCTCACTTTTTTAAAAAAACAAAACAATTAAATATTGAATGAATTAGAGGAAGGAAACAGTGATAAAAATGCAATTTTAATTATGTTCAGAAACTATCCTTTTTAATGAATCAGAAAAGCTTTATAGATTGGTGTAAAAGGATCAGTCTGAGCCTTTTAAGCATCTGCAGAAACTGTATTATCTATAGCAGGTTTTTCACTACTAAGTAGTTCTAGAAGGCAGTTATTGAGTAGAAGCAACATCTCTGGAAGCTCTTTTAAAAATGGTCTTGCACATTTTTTAAGCATTAATGCCATCTTAAGAGGTGGTTGTTGTCAAATGGATGATTGCCTTATGGGTACAATCTGTCCTAATAAGTGTCATTCTTAATGTTTGTGTACAGTTTCACTTTCTGCATTCCAAATGGCATGCACATACTCTATATTACATTTCCGATAAAACTGTCTGTATTACACAGGCAAGATCTCTCTCAAGCCGGAAAATTGAATGGGAAAATGTCAGAAGACCCATTCCATCAAGCCGGAAAATTGAATGGGAAAATGTCAGAAGACCCATTCCATCAAGCCGGAAAATTGAATGGGAAAATGTCAGAAGACCCATTCCATAGCACTATTGTCATTTGCAAAGCCGCTGGGGAGGGAATATCTTTGTTCCACACAAACTGTAAAGAATATTTAAGATTCCTATGCCTGGTTTTGCTCATAAGCTTTTTAAATGGTGGAACATGGATGAGAAGAGTCCAGACTGATGGGCCCATCAGCCTACAGTCTGGCTCTCAGAAGGCTACAGAGAACAGGTTACCATATTAAAGGATCTCAGCTCTAGATTACTGTTAGCAGGCTAACATTTTAGCATTGTGTAGAATTTTATTGTGTGAAATTACCATGACAAAATTGCAGCAGATAGGATGGATTCAGCTTCAGTAACAAATCAAGACTTGGATCACAAACCAAGGAATTTCATAACATTGGAGAGTTGATTTCTTAGATATGTATCCCTGTTCAAGAGCTAAAGGTGCTCTAATACTGCAAATGTTGAGCAAGAAAAATATTACATATTACAACTGAAACAAAAACTTTATAATTTTAATGTGCTATTGATATATCTAATATAGCTGTACTTAATAGACTGGATTTCTGTATACAATACTGACTGGAAATGAAAAACTGCAATAAAAGACTATTTGGCATCTTGTGAAGAATATGTGGTGTACTTAATAAACTAATTTTCAAACAGTAAAATGTACTTTTCTGAGTGTTCGCTAAGCCATCTGCTCATTCCTACTAATAGTTTTTGATGTGTAATTTTCATTAAGCTAAAGATCACAGGAAAAATGGCTTCTCAGAAACAAGCCTGCAAAGAAGGCAGGCCTGGGGACATGATAAAAAATTAATTTTAAGTGGAAGGTTTTTCCCTGGAGGTGAATGAGGTCCTATGGAAGTTGCAAGAGATAACAGTATGAGGCTTTCTAATTTGGGAAGAAAAGGATAAGTAGATGAAGCAACGGACGTTGGATACAGATATGGCACATAATTTTCACAGATTTTTTTTAAAATTCCATTTATATCCCGCCCTTCTCCGAAGACTCAGGGCGGCTTACAAGCTTAGCAGTAGCCTTCATTCTATGTATATGCCTGCTTATTAGGGCTTTCACACACACCCCAAGTGGAAAGTGTCGCCACCAGCTTCACTTATTTAGGGAAATTCAGCAACTGGGCAATATTAGAAGCTGCAAGAAAGAAAATTGTGGTACTGATTCTTTTAGCTTTCTTTTGAAGGGGTTAATGGCATTTGGAATAATTTGCAAAAATTGCCTGTATGAAAGGCCGGGATGTAAGAAAGGCCAGCGTCTAACTGGCCATCGCCGTCATCCTTCGCCTCTCCTTGGGGGGGGAAAAAAAGGCGCAGTCAGAGGCGTGTAGTTTTTGCCCTGGATCACCAGTCCTCACGGGCCCTTCTGAAAGCCGATCCTGCACCCGTCAATTAAGTATAACAGCAATTTAGCGACACGTCGCCGGCAGGCGGTGAGAAGGATGAAACCGCCTACGGTTCGGCTCTTGCTGACCACTGGATTATCCAGGAATAACAACCTCGCAAATTTTAGGCAAGTTACGTTTTCCAGAAACACCATCCCGCAATAGCCCGGCATATCCAGCTCTGCGCATAATTCCCGGGGAGAAGCCCGGTGTTTCCTGTTTCGTCAGTGCCGGAAAGCACACGGACTGAGTTAGGCGGGAGTCGGTCAATCTGCGTTTCCTAAAATGCTTTGCAGCAGTTGTGGGGGAAGAGCGAGGAATTCCGTGGTTTGATAAGTTGATGGCCAGCCTGGGAGACACGTGGTAGGCTGTTCCTTCCTTTTCAAAGGAGAAGATGGGAAACTGCATAGGGGAAACCGGGGGGGGGGGGGAAGGTGTGTTATTGTCTAAGAAGCTCTAAGTGGCTCGTAACCAGAGGACTAGAAAGTTGATTCTTCTCTGTGCCGGGAGAGTGTGTGTAGCGGATGCTGATTGGCTACTATGGTAACTTGAGTTGCGTTCCAGTAAACAACAGTGAAGGCTGTCGGTAGAAGGGGAGCGTTAAGTGGATCACAACGCCTTGATTCTGTACACATTGTGGCTTCCGGCATCTTGAGTGGAGACGTAACTAAGAAACTTAATCAGCATGAATGGCTTGACATACAGCCTGCTACCCAACCTGCTAATTTGCAGTGTGGTTGGTTAGGATGGAATTGTGTGAATCCCGTTAGTGAATCGCTTTCTGCAAACGCTGGTAATTGGATTCATTTAGTAAGCCACTGGTTAGGGTGTTGAGTATATACAGCTACAGTGAACTCTTTGTGGTTCTGTGTTTATATTGTGGGTTACTTAAGATGTAGGTAAGATCTTCTTGACAAAATTCAGTTTCTGATGATTTCTTCGACACATCCATGTGGATTTCTTGGCAACAATTAGGATGAGATTTGTCCCTGTTATGTCTTGGACTTTCTGGCCTGGTTCTGTGATCATTAGTTTTGTTAACAGATTCCTAGTGTTCCTCACTGCTAGATCTCTCTGATTAAAGAGATTTACATAATATAACTGCCCAGAGTCCCTGAAGAAATATATGCATTTCATGAAATAGTAAAATAGTGTAAGATAATTTTATATTTAGGAATAATTCCTTCTCCCAACTCCACTTTCAGAGAATGAAAGCAGGGCCACACTTCTATTGGCAATATCTATGCTCTCAATTTCAGTGGTCTGTTTTGTTCATAATTGTACATTGGCCTTCCCCAAACTGGAGCCTCTAATTGGCTGGATGATTGTAAGGACTGAGGTCCCACACACTTGGAGGTCACTAATTAAGAAAAATTGTGACAAACTGTCAGAATGAAATAAAACATCAGAGGCAACTTGCTGATCTGATGATAGTCACATGCTGTTAGAGATTTATGTAGTATATTAGCTAAGGAAGCTCTCTTTGCTCTAGTGTAGTTGGACTAGATGATGGGAATTTGTAGAGCTTAAAATTTTGGACCCTAATCTATTGGATTTAAAAGCTCTGAAGTTTGTATAAACTATGTGAAACTGGGTGCTAGTGGGAAGCTCATAAGCTGAGTTTGCACAACAAACAGAACTGTAAACAACATAGCCACATTTTAGCCTGTTATGTTATCCAAACCCAATAGGTTAGGGTAGTTTATGACGCAAAGTCAGGATTAATTAAATTGTTGTTGTTGTTGTTAGTTGCGAAGTCGTGTCCGACCCATCGCGACCCTATGGACAATGTTCCTCCAGGCTTTCCTGTCCTCTACCATCTTCTGGAGTCCATTTAAGCTCACGCCTACTGCTTCAGTAACTCCATCCAGCCACCTCATTCTCTGTCATCCCCTTCTTCTATTGCCCTCAAACTTTCCCAGCATTAGGCTCTTCTCCAGTGAGTCCTTCCTCCTCATTAGGTGGCCAAAATATTTGAGTTTTAGCTTCAGGATCTGGCCTTCTAAAGAGCAGTCAGGGTTGATCTCCTCTAGGACTGACCGGTTTGATCGCCTTGCAGTCCAAGGGACTCGCAGGAGTCTTCTCCAGCACCAGAGTTCAAAGGCCTCAATTCTTTTGCGCTCAGCCTTTCTTATGGTCCAACTTTCACTGCCATACATTGCAACTGGGAAGACCATAGCCTTGACTATACGCACTTTTGTTGACAGGGTGATGTCTCTGCTTTTTAGTGTGCTGTCTAGATTTGCCATGGCTTTCCTCCCGAGGAGCAAGCGTCTTTTAATTTCTTGGCTACAGTCCCCATCTGCAGTGATCTTGGAGCCCAGGAAAATAAAATCTGTCACTACCTCCATTTCTTCCCCATCTATTTGCCAGGAATTGAGAGGGCCGGATGCCATGATCTTGGTTTTCTTAATGTTTAGTTTCAACCCAAGTTTTGCACTCTCCTTCTTCACTCGCAACAAGAGACTCTTCAGTTCCTCTTCACTTTCTGCCATTAGAGTGGTATCATCTGCATATCTTAGGTTGTTGATATTTCTTCCAGCAATCTTAATTCCAACTTTTGATTCATCTAGCCCTGCCTTTCTCATGATGTGCTCTGCATATAAGTTAAATAGGCAAGGCGACAGTATACAGCCTTGTCGGACTCCTTTCCCAATTTTGAACCAATCAGTGGTTCCGTGTCCAGTTCTCACTGTTGCTTCTTGGACCGCATATAGGTTTCTCAAGAGACAAATAAGATGTTCTGGTACTCCCATCTCTTTAAGAACTTGCCACAGTTTGTTATGATCCACACAATCAAAGGCTTTAGCATAGTCAATGAAGCAGAAGTAAATGTTTTTCTGGAACTCTCTAGCTTTCTCCATGATCCAGCGTATGTTGGCAATTTGATCTCTAGTTCCTCTGCCTCTTCGAAATCCTGCCTGTACTTCTGGTAGTTCTCGATCCACATACTGCTGGAGTCTAGCTTGTAGGATTTTAAGCATAACTTTACTAGCATGAGAAATGAGTGCAATGGTGCGATAGTTTGAACATTCTTTGGCACTGCCTTTCTTTGGAATTGGAATGTAAACTGATCTTTTCCAATCCTGTGGCCACTGTTGAGTTTTCCAAATTTGCTGGCAAATTGAGTGTGGCACTTTTACTGCATCGTCTTTTAAGATTTTGAATAGCTCAGCTGGAATACTGTCACCTCCACTAGCTTTGTTGTTGCTCAGCTTTTCTAAGGCCCACTTCACTTCACATTCTAGGATGTCTGGCTCGAGGTCAGTGACCACCTCATTGTGATTATCAGGGACTCATTCTTGTATAGTTCTTCTGTGTAATTTTGCCACCTCTTATTAATCTCTTCTGCCTCTGTTAGGTCCCTGCCATTTTGGTCCTTTATGATGCCCATTTTTGCATGAAACGTTCCTTTCATCTCTCCAATTTTCTTGAAAAGATCTCTGGTCCTCCCTATTCTATTGTTTTCTTCTATTTCTTTGCATTGTTCATTTAAGAAGGCATTCTTATCTCTTCTAGCTATTCTTTGGAATTCTGCATTTAATTGGGCGTATCTTTCTTTTTCTCCCTTGCCTTTCGCTTCCCTCCTTTCCTCAGCTATTTGCAAAGCTTCCTCAGACAGCCATTTTGCTTTCTTGCATTTCTTTTTCTTTGGGATGGTTTTGGTTGTTACCTGTTGTACAATGTTGCGAACCTCTGTCCATAGTTCTTCAGGCATTCTGTCTATCAGATCTAATTCCTTAAATCTATTTGTCACCTCTACTGTATATTGAACAGGGATATGATTTAATTCATACCTGACTGGCCTAGCGCTTTTCCCTACTTTCTTTAATTTAACTTTGCAACAAGAAGCTCATGGTCTGAGCCACAGTCAGCTCATGGTCTTGTTTTTACTGACTGTATAGAGCTTCTCCATCTTTGGCTGCAGAGCATATAGTCAATCTGATATCTGTGTTGACCGTCTGGTGATGTCCATGTGTAGAGCCGTCTCTTGGGTTGTTGGAAAAGAGTGTTTGCTATGACCATCGTATTCTCTTGACAAAATTCTATCAGCCTGTGCCCTGTTTCATTTTGTACTCCAAGGCCAAACTTGCCTGTTATTCCAGTTATCTTTTGGCTTCCTACTTTAGCATTCCAATCCCCCATGATGATAAAGACATCATTTTTTGGTGTTAGTTCTATAAGGTGCTGTAGGGCTTCATAGAACCGGTCAATTTCATCCTCTTCAGCACCGGTGGTTGGGGCATAGACTTGGACTACTGTGATATTGAATGGTTTGCCTTGGATTCGAACTGAGATCATTCTGTCATTTTGAGGATTGTATCCCAGTATTGCTTTTCCTACTCTTTTATTGACTATGAAGGCTACTCCATTTCTTCTGAGGGATTCTTGCCCACAGTAGTATACCTGATGGTCATCTGAATTAAATTCACCCATTCCTGTCCATTTTAGTTCGCTGATTCCTAAGATGTCGATGTTCAGTCTTCTCATCTCTTGTTTGACCACGTCCAGCTTGCCTTGATTCATGGATCTTACATTCCAGGTTCCTATGGAGAAAAAATCTTTACAGCATCGGACTTTCCTTTCACCACCAGACATATCCACAGCTGAGCGTCCTTTCGGCTTTGGCCCAGTCGCTTCATTCTTTCTGGCGCTACTAGTAATAGCCCTCTGCTCTTCCCCAATAGCATATTGGACGCCTTCCGACCTGAGGGGCTCATCTTCCAGCATCATATCGCTTTGCCTTTTGGTACTGTCCATAGGGTTTTCATGGCAAAGATACTGGAGTGGGTTGCCATTTCCTTCTCCAGTGGATCACGTTTTGTCAGAACTCTCTGCTATGACCTGTCCGTCTTGGGTGGCCCTGCACGGCATAGCTCATAGCTTCATTGAATTACGCAAGCCCCTTCGCCACGACAAGGCAGTAATCCATGAAGGGGTTAATTAAATTATTAATCATTAAATTATTAATCACATTGAATGTTATGCAAATAGCCATTGTGGGAACTCACAATGAAGTTGGAAGGGACCTTGGAGGTCATCTAGTCCAACCCCCTGCTCGGGCAGGAAACCCTATACCATTTCAGACAAATGGCTGTCCAGTCTCTTCTTAAAAACTTCCAGTGTTGGAGCATTCACCACTTCTGGAGGCAGGTTGTTCCACTGATTAATTATTCTGTCAGGAAGTTTCTCCTTAGTTCTAGGTTGCTTCTCTCCTTGATTAGTTTCCATCTGTTGCTTCTTGTCCTGCCTTCAGGTGCTTTGGAGAATAGCCTGACTCCCTCTTCCTTGTGGCAGCCCCTGAGATATTGGAACACTGCTATCACACTACCAGGGGTAAGCAACCTTGGCTCTTTCATGACTCGTGGACTTCAACTCCCAGAATTCCTGAGTCAACTATGCTCAGGAATTCTGGGAGTTGAAGTCCACAAGTCATGAAAGAGCCAAGGTTGCCTACCCCTGTTAGGCTATAATGTGGTCAGTTGTTTAATGGATCAATGTGTCTAACAAATACATAGGGCCTGCTGCAAGACTGAAATGCTGCTATATGGTTGTAAATGTCAGTTAAGATTTTTTAAAATTCTGAATAAATTGTATCTTTATTTTGCATATTAAGAAAGGCTGGAGAAATTGTTGATCAATATATGTCTATACATGAAGAAAACGTGAGAAAATCACTTGCAAGAGATACAGCATGCCACTGGAGACCATGAAATGGTAAGAATGATCATAGTGTTCATTCTCGTTTGTGGAGTCCCTCAGGGGTCGGTCCTCTCTCCCCTCTTGTTCAAAATATATATGAAGCCGCTGGGCGAGCTCATTCGTGATTTCGGGGTGGGGTATCATCAGTATGCTGATGATACCCAACTTTTTCTTTCCACCCCGAACCAACCCAGTGATGCCCTCGACGTGATGTCCTGTTGCCTGGAGGCAGTCCGGGTTTGGATGGGGAGAAACAGGCTTCGTCTCAATCCTGCCAAGACTGAGTGGCTGTACATACCGGCATCTCGGGTTAACCAGTTTTGTCCATCGTTAATGATGGGGGGTGAGGTGTTACCCCCCGTTGATAAGGCTCGCAACTTGGGCGTCCTCCTGGATTCACGGCTCAGTTTTGAAGATTATATAGGAGCCGTGGCCAGGGGGGCTTTTGCCCAGGTTCGCCTGGTGTGCCAGTTGCGGCCCTGTCTGGACCGAGATGCCCTACACACAGTCACCCATGCACTCCTGACCTCCCGGCTAGACTACTGCAACGCTCTCTACATGGGGCTGCCCTTGAGGACCACTCGGAGGCTTCAGCTGGTGCAGAATGCAGCCGCGTGAGTTGTGATGGGAGTTCCCCGATACTCCCGTGTAACACCTCTTCTCCACGAGCTGCATTGGCTTCCAGTTGCCCTCCGGGTGAGATTCAAGGTGCTGGTGATGACCTATAAAGCCCTAAATGGCTTGGGTCCAGATTATCTGAGGGAACACCTGCTGCCGACATTAACTCCCCATCATCCGGTGCGCTCCCACAGGGAGGGCCTTCTTAGGGTACCGCCGGTGAAGGATTGCTGGCGGGTGACTCCCAGAGGGAGGGCCTTCTCTGTGGGTGCGCCTGCCCTTTGGAACCAACTTCCTATGGAACATAGGACTGTCCCCGACCTCTGTTCATTTTGCTGGGACCTAAAAACTTGGCTCTTTGAGCTGTCTGGCCTAGACTGAGGGGTTTTTAATTGGGTTTTAAAGTTTTAACTTTTGGGCTTAAATTTAATTAATTGTTTTAAATTTATTTTAACTTTTGTATTGTATGGTTTTAATTGCCCTGTAAACCACCCTGAGTCCTATGGGAATAGCGCGGTATATAAGTCAAATAGATAGATAGATAGATAGATAGATAGATAGATAGATAGATAGATAGATAGATAGATAGATAGATAGATAGATAGATAGATAGATGATAGATAGATTCTGTTGGATCATAGGCATACAGGTCCTTGTATAGCAGCTACCCCTTCAGTGACTGTTCAGAGTTGCGAGAGCCCTGAAGAAATGGTCCTTACAATCACTCCTGGAAATTCTGGCGGTCACAATACCCCACGATCACATGATTGTGATATGGGTACTTGGCTGCACTGCCCTTCAGTTACATGAGGTCGCTATTTGTGATCCTTCCACAAGCAAAGTCCATGGGGAAGCTGGCAGGAAAGGCTGCAAGTCTCTTCTGCCCACCAGCAGCTACCCCTAGGCCCAAAATTGCTCCCATGCACCACTGCTACTATCTGTACACCCCTTCCACTTGGCACTTGCCTGCTTGCCAGCCTGCTTGCCAAGTGCCTTAAACTTCCGTTTCAACATTAATACATCCTCTCATGTCACTACATCCAAGTATATTAGTTACATTCTATCATTCTTAACATATATACGTCTTAATCCATATCATTTAAAGAACTCAATATTTCAATGTTAGTATTCATACATCTGTGTTTTATTTTTATTTTTTAATTAGTATTTTTATCTACTCATCAAAACAATCTCTCGTAATCCAAGTACAATCCTGTCTATTTTGGTATTATCTATTTCAGGCCTCTTAAAAATGTCCATATTTCTTCAATCTTATTCTTGCTTTCTTCCTTTGCCATGTCATTTTTTGCTTCTTTGCCTCAGGGTCATCAAAGCATTCTTGTGTTGTTATATCATATTGAAGTGGTCCTCCAGTCTCCACTTTTGAAGGATTAAGGAGTCTGTTAACAGCACCAAATCATCTCATTATTTTCACCTCTTGATATAATTGTCCTGATCTGAATAAATTTTTTCCACCTGTTTCCCATTATAATCTTCAAAAGTCTGTATTTGTTGAATATTTAATTCTTCTGCCAATGTATTTGATTGTTCAATTTCTTCTGTTAAGTTCTGTCCCAATAAAATATTAGTTGTAGTCACAGTTTGAGTTTGTTTCTTCCAGATGCTTTCTAATTTTTTCCCAAAAGCTCTTAATTCATTGCCAGCTGTAGAAAGGAACTGATAAGTTTGGTAAGATATTTCCCACATAGCATAGATTTGTTTTTGAAACTCTTCCATAGTGAAGTTTCACATCTGGTGTTCAAGGTTAATCTTATCTTGTTTTTCTTAAATATTTTCTTGATTTTTTTTAAAGAGAAAGTCAGATTGCAATTTCAGGTTTAGCCACTGGGTGTCTCCCAAGTACTTTGAAAGTTCTTTCTTTTAGTCCGTTTCTTTTTTCAACTTTTTTTTAAAAACACCCCTGGGCTTGCTCGTCACTTATTTGAAGGGAGGATTGAATTGCCCCCTCCCTCTCCACAAGGGGGAAGGTACTTAGCAGCTTATTTAGGTGAAAAGTAGAAGATTAAGGTATAAGAGAGGAATCTTACCCCCCCCGTCTCTTCCACGCTGCTTTAATGTTGCCTGATAGTAAGTTTGACTTTGGCTGTCTGCAGCCTAGTGTTCTGTACCAGCCTACTACCGGCCCTGCAGATAAGGCAGGGACAACCCCTTTACAAGAAGGCAAGAGACTGCAACTAAGCCTGCCAAATTTATGGACACAAAAGCAAACAGAGCAAAAACAAGACACGAACCATGAAACAGGAGCTATTCAAATGGTTGCCTTCAGCAAACCAGCCTTCCCACGCATTCCCCTTTTAAACAGTTCAGGGCGTGGCTTCTCTCTGCCTCCTTCCGAGGTGCCCCATTGCCTTCCTCTGTTTACTCCTGATTGACTGCCTCCTGCGTCCAGTGTCCTTGAACAGGGCCAGCTGTGGGTCATCTTCATCCACGCTGTCACGCTCACACAGCTGGGTCTGCATCGTAACCAGGTGGGAGGGGCCTGGCTGAGGGCTCTCATCAGCAAGCTCTCCAACACCCTCAGCAACCTCTCCAACACCCCCCTCCTCCTCCTCTGAATCGTCCGACCCAACTGCCGAACCCACAGGCTGACCCTGAATCACAACACCTAGTAACTGGCCATATTACTATGGCCAGTCTTTCGTTTGCCGGTACAAAGGGAATGCAGACACTAGTGGGGGGGAGTTGCGGCTCCCCCACGTTTCTGCAAAAGCCCCTTCTATCTGGTCACCCCTCCAAGGCGGCTCTACGGCCCTTTTAGGACTCCCCAGCGATGCGAAACTGGACATGGAAGACGAAAGCCATCCTCCAGACGTCTATGTCGGCTGGTTTGGCAAACCGGAAGTCGCCAAGTGCCTGAAACTTATAGTACCTGTTGGCTTCCCTGCTGACTTTGGTTGTTGGAATCTGGCAGAAAGTTGTAAGGAGATACTTGTTGAACAATCCATGATCCTTACTTAATGATGGCAGTGGGACTTGCCAGGATTGCCAATGTTAAACAATGCAGTCACACTGCATTTTAGAAATCAAGCATGATGTAATGTGACTATGTCACTTAGCGTTCCCAATACAAATTACTGTTATTAAGTGAGGACTACTCGTAATGTAGAATGGCCTACTTTATGTTTCAGCCAATTTAACCATCAAGAAAACAGGAACTCCAAGTATCTATCCAAGCATGTCTCTTTAGGGCAAATTGGGTAATACAAACTTTCCCAGAGGTTATTAGACTACACATATCGTATTAAACTGTTTGTTAGAACTGATAAGATATCAAATTCAGCAATTGTTGGTGGGTCTCTTACTGTCCATTCAGAGGGAGGTGACCTCATGTGCTCAGAAAGAGTCTAATTAAGAGGTATCATACTTGGAGTTCATCCTGCATTTTCACCCCTCATTCTAACTCTCTTCCCATGAAATCCTTACTCATCTTAGGCTCAAATCCTTACTCAAAATCCGTACTCAACCCAACTCATGAGCAACTGAGGCTCACGAATACTTCAGTGAAATTGTTCATATCAGTTTTTTAAATCAATATAACTAATAACCATGCTTTCCTCTATATTCCCCATTAGAGTACAGTACGTCAAGAGATAGGATGAAATATGTGGAAAATATATTCAATAGGTGAACAAACAGATCCCTTAGATTGCATCAGTTCTTAATTGTTTTGAAATCAAATTCACTGTAGTCTCTTTTTTCAGCAATATCTTGGAATCAATCCATCAACCATTTTCCTGTTTATCCATTACAAGGATCACTGTATTTGTGTAGCATAGAATTTCACATGAATCAAAATGATTTGTTAGCTATCTTGTTAGCAATTGTCAGGGGTAGGCAACCTCGGCTCTTTTATGACTCATGGACTTCAACTCCCAGAATTCCTGAGTCAGCTATGCTGACTCAGGAATTCTGGGAGTTGAAGTCCATGAGTCATAAAAGAGCCGAGATTGCCTACCTGTGGCAATTGTCATGGTACATGACAATGACCTTGAGGGGCGAGGGGGACTGATGTTGCCTAGAAAATGAGTAGACAAAAGACAGAGGAATCCCCTCAGGCTTAACAGTCAGAAGATGAAATTCTCTTATCTGATCATTTCCCAGGTAGCATCTCTTCCCCTCATCCCTCAAGGTCATTGTTAGATACCTTTACAACAATAGATGGAATTTGGAACTCCATATTTGATTGAATTTATCTTATGAAAGTTGTTCACTGATGCCAGAAGAAACAAAAATTGGAAGGTAGAAAAAAGACTAAACTTCAGACATGCTGACAATATCATTTCGGTTGCTGGAAATGAGGAAGACTTAAGGAATCTGTTGTTAAAGTGAAAGTAAGCTGTCCTATTGCTCAACACTGAAAAAAATCGTACAAATCTGCTAACCGCTTGTATTAACTAATGCAAACTGCTGAAAAAGCTAGCCAAAGCAATAACACACATTATCTTCCTAGATTCAAGAATCTACAGGGGTGGTGACTGTCTCCATGAAATAGGGACACCTGCTTCTTGGAGGAAATGTTGACAAATCTAGGCAAAATTTTAAAGTATAGATCGTCCATTTGGTCACGAAGAGTTGGAAGCAAGAGAACAATATCAAAAGTAGCCTTTTGGGCAACCTCCAGATGTCTTGGCCATCAAGTTTGATAATTTAATCATAATCATAATAGTAAAGTTGAAAGGGACCTTGGAGGTCATCTAGTCCAACCCCCTGCTCAGGCAGGAAACCCTATACCATTTCAGACAGAAGAGTATCTTGATGTTTTTGGAGAGTACCAGAGTGAGATACTTTCATTGGTGAAGCAGAATTGTATATTGTATCTTTTTTCAAGGTAAAATGTATTCACATTAGAATAAATAAAATCTAATGTAAATGTAGGTAAACTGATCTGGATTAAATACAAATTACTATAAAGTAGAAGTCAGTTCAAGGTTTGTAAGAGGGAAAACCAAAGGTACATAATTCTTCATTCTTGTATCTGTTTACTTCCAAACATAATCCAAGTTTGGCAATTTGCTCTCTTTGCTTTCATTTTTTTAACCAAATATTTATCATTTTTTTCTTTAGGCAACAAAACATAAGAAAAGTTTAAGAAGTAAGTGCATTTGTGTTTCTATTTTCTTAGGATCCATTAGATATTAACCTCACAGGTTGCTCCAATGGGTCCTGCACTATTTGAAGCCAGTTTCAAGAGATCATTTCAAGAGTAGCTTTGAGGCTCCCATTCCTGTGCCTCCCAGTAAGATCAATTGGGTTAACTGGATGAAAGATAGTCATTTCTCAATAGTAATTACGTAATAAAAATAGCACTATCTTCCTGGTGAGTTGTGTTTCCAAATAGACTAATAAAACATGCAACGTTTTTTTTGTTTCTTAGCAATATTTTAACCGATGCATTTAATTAAATTCTTCTAGTTATCATTAAGATCAAAGGTGATCCATAGGAGATGCTGCACTAAATCATTTTTGAGAAATGAAAGCCACAGTAGGCAGGACCAGATTATGCTTATGAGCAGGGATAGATGGCGAAAACTGTGGGCTTTCTTTGCTTTTTTTTAAAAAAAAACTAAATTAAACTAAATTTAGGACTTGCGCTACAATGTTCAAATGTTTCGTGCCTCAAAATGTCAGAAAATGGTGCCACCAATTTGTAGCAGTTGTGCTTGGAAGAGACTCTAGCTCCAGAAGGGGCTTTGAAGGATATGGGGCAGTAATTGCTCTCTTGTTATTTTCATCTCTATGGCAAAGTGCTTGTTGTGCCATGTTTTGATTTGATGAGTCTTATGGAATTACATGAGAGCTAGTTTAGTGATTAAAGCACTACGCTGTCGTGAGTTCTAGTCCCACCAGTCTCTCTTTGCCAGCCGTAGCAAGAAGGCAAAGGCAAACCACTTCCAAAAATGCTGCCATAAGAACTATACAGACAGTCCTCGACTTACAACAGTTTATTTAGTAATCATTCAAAGCTACAACCGCATTGAAAAAAATGACTTATGACCATTTTTCATACTTACGACTGTTGCAGCATCCCCATGGTCACATGATCAAAATTCAGATGCTTGGCAACTGACTCATGATGGTCAATGTGTCCCAGTGTCACGTGATCAACCTTTGCAACCTTCTGACAAGCAATGTCAATGGGGAAGCCAGATTCAGTTAACAACCGTGTTACTAACTGAACATCTTCACTTAACAATTGTGGCAAGAAAGGTCATACAATGGAGCAAAACTCACTTAACTGTCTTGCTTAGCAACAGAAATGTTGGACTCAAATGTGGTCATAAGTCAAGGACTACCTGTGTTGACTTCTCTAGGCACTTGCCTGGAGTGAAAACTTGACTCAAAGGCACAAAAGAAAGCACTTTCTATTATGTATGCTTTGTTATAAACAGTGCTTTTTTTGTAAAAAAAAAAAAAAAAGGTGCCGGAACTCACACACGTCATACAACCTGCCTTGCCCTACCCTACAAGGTTCCATCCAAAAAAGGTGCCGGAACTCCGTTCTGGGCGTTCTATGAGGAAAAAAGCCCTGGTTATAAACATTTTGATTTGAACAGCATCCTATAGTATACTTATTTTAGATATGTGACATAAAACAAGAGAGTTGAAAAAGAAGCTGAGGGCTTAAATTTATGCTGTCTAGGACATATTTTCCTTATGAGAGCCTTGTTTTTCAGCACTTCCTTGCCAAATCCAGTTGGAACCATTGGAACATTCTGTAATGTACTCTGTAGTTATTTCATTTGGCTCCATTCTCTCTAAATGATTTCCATGTGACTTATTCACAACTGCTGTCTGGGATCTTCCTTAAAGATACAATTTTGAACTTGCTTCAGCTATTGCAGAAATTTTCGACTCATTCCTTTGTCCTGTTTGTTCTAGGTTCCATTGATGATGTCCTTGGTGATCTCCTTGGTGATGATGGTAAAGTGGAAGAAAAATATATAATAGGAGCTTGTGCACGAAGAAGTAGTTTCAAATGCTCTGTTCCATATGCCTTCCCCTCTTTCTTTAGAGTTTGGGTGGAGGCTATTGGAAAGCATGCCATGTCTACATTGATTTATCAGAGGAATTCTGTCTTTTGATCATGACTTTCTCAGTCTTGTCTGCTTTCACAAATAATTTTGTACAAGTGGTATAAAATCCAATTCCATTTCTAATTTGGAGATTTCAGTTTCACACAGCTCCAATCAGCATGGCTACAAAGTTATAATTTATTCATTAATTTAAAAGATTTATATTGTCACCCACCTCATGCACCATAACTCTGGGTGGCTTTCAGTAACATTCAAAAATATCAAAACACAAAATAAAGCCATATCACACAACCAAGCCACCATAACATTCTGATCCCAAATATACATGTGCTGGGCTAATTCCCATTTCGTCCGATACCTGGTCTAAATCCATGTCTTAAGTGCATTATAACATTTGGCTTTGTAATCAAGAGTTGAAACCACATCATTTAAAAACGATGCTACCTTTGTGCTAAACCAAAATTTAACACTATCTACATCGGGAAAAGAAGCTTTTGCAAAACAACACACTCCCACTTTTTCTCACTATTTTACTACAGACAAGAGGAAGAATAAACCAGGACTTGGTTTCACTCTTTGGATTGTTATGTGCAAACATGATATGTAATTTAAAATGAAGTGTCTTGTTCAGATGACCCTTATTTAATAATCGAATGGGTCATTTAAGCTGTAGTCCACATAACCATAAATGTCTGCTGTCATAAATTGCTTCAGGAAAAGGAAAGAAGAGAGGGGCTATATAACTCCAGGGTTTCTCATAAACTTCTATTTATGTATGAATTCTAAATCAGCATATAGGATTATATGCATAGTTTGTGACTGGCTGAGTTCATAAAAAAAGTAAAGGTAAAGGTTCCCCCGCACACGCGTGCTAGTCGTTTCCAACTCTAGGGGCTGGTGCTCATCTCCGTTTCAAAGCCGAAGAGCCAGCGCTTGTCCGAGGACATCTCCGTGGTCATGTGGCTGGCATGACTAGACGCCAAAGGCGCACGGAACGCTGTTACCTTCCCACCGGAGTGGTCCCTATTTTTCTACTTGCATTTTTACGTGCTTTCGAACTGCTAGGTTGGCAGAAGCTGGGACAAGTAACAGGCGCTCACTCTGTTACGCGGCACTCGGGATTCGACCCGCCAAACTGCCGACCTTCTGATCGACAAGCTCAGCGTCCTAACCCACTGAGCCACCGCGTCTGAGTTCATACAACAGGCTAAATCCTAATGTGGTTTATTTGGTTCTGGCTTATTGTGATGAATTCGATGGCTATGACATGTTCAAACCATGGTTAAAAATACATTTTGTATGATGGGACCCAAATTGTGTTCTTTTTGTTCCAGCAGTTACTGTGTTACCAGCGTTGTTTTTAATATGGTCTGTTAATATAGTTCTATGGGCATACTGTCTTTAATTTTGTAAACTATCTTGAGTGCTATTCTAGGGAAAACATGTACCGTAGTTTACATGTTTCTGAATGTACATTTGTACATCACCTACTTAATAGCAGCTATGCAATGAGACAAATATTGAGGTATAGCTAGGGGTACTTATGAACTCCTTCCTTACCTTTTTGGAGCCCAATAATTTACTAATTAACATGTCAGAATAATTCCTCTAGTTGCTGTTCTTCAGTTTTTCATCTTTTATTTATTTATTTATTTTATTTTATTTAGTTACATTTATATACCGCCCTATTCCCTGAGGACTCAGGGCGGTTTACAGGAAATTAAAAATCCACCATACAAAAGTTAATAAAAAAAAACCAAATTAAAAAATATTAAATTGACCCTGTATACTTAAAACCCCAATTAAAAATTTCTCCTCAGCCTGGGCCCGAGAGCTCAAAGAGCCAGGTCTTCAGGCCCCGGCGGAATGATCGGAGGTCGGGGGCAGTCCTCAGCTCCACCGGCAGCTGGTTCCAGAGGGCAGGCGCTCCCACTGAGAAGGCCCTATCCCTGGGTGTCACCCGCCGGCAATCTCTCACCGGCGGCACCCTGAGCAGACCCTCCCTGTGGGAGCGCACTGGGCGAAGGGCGTTTGATGCCGGCAGCAGGTGTTCCCTCAAATAGCCCGGACCCAGGCCATGTAGGGCTTTATAGGTAATAACCAGCACCTTGAATTTCACCCGGAGGGCATCTTGAGAAGTAGTTTGGTCTATGACTAAAATTTCATAGGAACAAGTCATCTCGAAACAGTTCTCTCCATACTGAGTCTGTTTTTAAATCATGTAAGTTTACTCTGTCTCTACTTTGCTGAGAATACCCATTGACTAAAATGCATCTCTTAGAGCAAAGGATACAACCTGTACTTAAATGTCTACATCTTCATCTCTCATTTTAAGATGATATTCCTGCTAATTCAGGCAAACCTGCATCCTTTGGCAGAACAGATGGGAAAGCCAGAGAAATGGTGCCACAGGTCAGCAGAAAGTACGTAATGGCATTGTACTTTGATATTGAGCATATCCAGGTTACAGAATGATGGTGGGACTGACAAAAGGAGTCTTTTGAACTTATTACTACTACCAGAATTATTTTTTCTCTCTCCTCTTTAACATTTCTTGGCTGTGAACTGCAAATGTTCCTGGATCTTTCCTAAGCTGAACTGCTTAATAAAAGTCTTCTAAGCTGAAATGAATTTTGGTAACTCCTCCTTGGTCAAAATGTCTGAGTGATCTAGGGACTTTTGATAAAACTTGTAACAAGTGGCGTTTTGAGGCAGGATCCATTCTTCCCCTCAATCTTTTCCTCTGTATTTTCAGGAGCCTTCTGGATGATGATTTCTTTAGCAAAATGGCTATGGAGGAAGGGGCAGATGTAGAGGTGAGAATATATAACAGTCCAGGTTCTTTGTCTGGTAAATCTGTGCCTGATGGATTACTAGTTGTAGCTAGTAATGATGAGCAATGAATTCTGCTCAGTATGCCCAGATTATTGTCTTAAATGATTGTTGCAGTATTTATTTATTTAACATTTTTCCATTGAAGCCTCATCTATTACTTATTTGTTCATTTCTCAGGAGCCTGATATCTCAGATGTGGATCCAGAAGCTCTTCTAGAGACCTTGAAGGTAAACTAAAGAATATATCTTACAGTGTATAACACCCCTCCCCCCCATTTTACTATGTCTTGCAAATGATGCAAAAACGCTGAGTGCACTCATCAAGAAATGGTTTGTTTGTTTTCAGTTTAGCATTATGTGCAAATGGGAGGTAGGAGTGGGATGGGATAGGAAACCATGATTTGCTGGTATAATGAGCACAGCTCTTGCACAGCATGCTTTGTGAGTATTTGCTTATTGTTTGCTGAAATGTTTTTAGTTTAGCTTTGTGTCTCTTTCATGTTTTTGAACCAGTTAACAAAGGTGCAAAAGATATGCAGCTAAAAATGGACGTAATAGAATCTGTCTTGCCCAAAGAAGCCATAGTCATTGTATTCATCAGAAAGCCAGACCCTAACGTATTTCTGACATGTTAAGTGAGCTATTGTTAAATCATGAACTAGCATACACAAAACATCAATTTAGGTTTTCTCTCTTGTCAGGATATGGATGAGATGGAAGCTGATATTTTGGGCATAAAAAAAAAAAGCGCAAAGTCTCCTCAGAAAGCTGCTAAAGGTATAGGAACAGCAGAGCCTTCGGCTGAGGCAGCAAAAACTAAGACAACAACCAACATAGAAAGAGGTGAGTGTTCTTGCCTTTTGAATCAGTTTTCAAAATGACCGTGATGTCCCGGGACACAATTGTTAATGTATAGACACTATTTTAGATTTAGATTTTATTAGATTTATATACCGCCCTTTTCCCGTAGGACTCAGGGCGGTTTACAGGTATTTAAAACATCAATACAAAAATTAAAAAACAATTAAAAAAGATTAAACTCAGTCCCCGAATAGAAATATAAAAACCCCAATTAAAACTCTCAGCCTGGGCCGGAAAGCTCCAAGAGCCAGGTCTTCCGGTCCCGGCAAAATGAATGAAGGTCGGGGGCAGTCCTAAGCTCCACGGGCAGCTGGTTCCAAAGGGCAGGCACCCCCACAGAGAAGGCCCTCCCCCTGGGTGTTGTCTGCAGGCAGTCTTTTACCGGCGGCACCCTGAGAAGGCCCTCCCTGTGGGAGCGCACAGGATGAAGGGAACCTGATGCCGTTTCCAGTCTGAACTATTAAAATAGGTATTTTTAGTGGTACTTCTTTTTCCATCTTTTTGTCCTTGATGCAATACCTGTGATAAACATTTTACCCTCATTCATTCAACACTAATGCATAAAACCCAGCTGGCACTGTGAAACTGAAATGGGAATACTTTAAAGCTCACCAGGCTGAACTCCTTGAGCAAAATCTGGACATAAATGAGACAAAACTGAATAACATGAGTTTATTGTCTCCTGTTAGTTCCGTAGAGACTGCTAAGGGGCTCTTGATATTTAAAGGGCACTTCTGTGCTATACCCTGGCACCAAGAAAGGTGACCCTCAAAAAAAAAAAAGGCCTTGTATCGATCTAGAAAAGGATCATAGTAGAAAAGCTGCTGCACCTGTGAGGACTATGGCGTGCTTTGGAATAAAACAAAAAGTTGCATAAGAGCACGCAGGGGCTCTCGTATAGCACCTCTCCGCAAATCTATAAAGAGGGTCTGTCTTTTCCTGAGATGGTGTGGCTGTGATTGTCTTCTGCATTTGTAGCTTGATACTGGAAACACGTTTGGTTTAAGGCAGCAGTCCTCAAACTTTGCAGCTTGGTGGCCCAGCTTGGGGGTGGGGAAAGGGGAAACGGACGCTGTGCATGTGAGTGCTCACTGGCCCACTGCTTGTGCAAGTCAAGCTGCAGGCGCACATGTATGCAGAATTATCGCAACATTGTGAATTCTGTAGATTTGCCTTGCCAAGTTTGTGTTGGACTCCATTGGCCATGGCAGCTTGGAATAAAATATCTGAAAGGTATTGAGTTCCTTTATACAGTTCATAAATCTCCGATTAAATCAGCTGTTCTTTAATCAGTGATTCTTTAAATCAGAAAGATTTATATTGATTCAGGGCTTCTTCTTATGTAAGACCTGAAAATTGGTGACAATATCTATTATGCCTTTATTTTATATATTTTTTTAAAAAAACAACAACCCTATAATCTTTATATTCAGGAGACTCTGTAAGTGAAGTCAGTAAGGTTCTTGGTTCTGTTCCCTCTGCTTCCAAACAACTGAAACAACGGCTCTCCCTTGAAGGTAGGAGTCTGCATAGAATATATTTCTAAATTTAGTTGTGAACACAAAGTGAATTTGGAAACACCAGACCTTTATGTGGCAATATTTATATCTGACCAACAACCAGCCCAACTCTGAACTTTTGTTGCTATAAATGTCTATTAAATTCAGAAAGCATAGATAATATTACCCCAATACGAACATTCTCTGCCTGGGGCTTTCTAAATATATTGAATTGCAATCTCACATATTGATTCTGTTCTTTCTTCATTTTCCACCTCCCCCCTCTATTAAATGTGGTGCAGTCCATGAAATCTCCTCCCCCCCTTCTCTCTCTCCCTTTCTCAAATGCCCCCTATACACACACCAATACACATCCATGCACAGACACTATCTAGCACAGGAGCAGTACAGGTAGTCCTTAACTTTCAACAGTTCATTTAGTAACCATTCAAAGTTAACAACAGCACTGAAAAAAGTGACTTATGAATTACCATTTTTCACACTTCGGGCCATGGCAGCATCCCTGTGATCACATGATCAAAATTCAGACACTTGGCAACTGACTCATGCAGTGACCATTGCAGTGTCCCAGCGTCAGATGATTCCCCTTTTGTAACCTTCTCACAAACAAAGTCAACGGAGAAGACAGATTCACTTAACCACCGTGTTACTAACTGAATAACTGCAGTGATTCACTTAACAACTGTGGCCAGAAAGGTCGTAAAATGGGGCAAAACTCACTTAAGAAATGTTTTGCTTAGCACCAGAAATTTTGGGCTCAATTGTGGTTGTAAGTCGAGGACTACCTGTACTGTGTTCTGGAAAGCTTAGAATAAAACAGAAGGTCACAGATTGCCCACCCCAGTTGCAAATGAAAGGGGCACCCTTCCTCTGATGGGTGATGATAATTGGTGATTTATCATGGTGATGAAAGCAAGAAGGATTTGTACTTTGCTTTAATATCTCTTGCAGAAGGATAGAATGAATTGCTTGTGTAGAAAATCATGATCTCCCCATAATATAGGGGGGGAAAAACCTGAATTTTATTGTGGTACATTACAGATAGTTTTTGGTTAATGACTACTTGTTCAGCGGCTATTTGAAGTTATAATGAGTAATACTTAAGACCAGTCATCAAACTTCTGGCGATTCCAGTTCCTCTGCGGTCACATAATTACAATCTGGGCATTTGGGGATAAATCTCCCCTGCCCTGCCACAGCCATTCCCAATCCAGCTACACTCCTGCCGCACCTCACCAGCCTCTCCTACACCTTGCAGCAGCCATCCCAAGCCCTCAATGAGGTCCTGCACTCTGCAGCAGTCACCCCAAGCCCCATCAGCCTTGTGTTGTGCCAGCACCTTGCACACCTTCCTGCAATAGCCACACTAAACTACACTGATGCCATGCCACACCGGCCCTTCAAGCACACTTCTGCACACAGCAGCAGCCACTTGCCAGCACACTAGTTTATCTTCTTAAGATTTAGAACTTCCTTCCAATTTCCTTTCTGATTTTGCTTGTTGGAAGCCAGCAGGAAGTTGTGAGGAGGTCCTTGCTTAATAACCCGTGATCCTTGCTTACTGGCAATACGGTGTGCCAGGATTCCTGTGGCTAAGCAATGCAGTCGTGTGACATCACACTGTAAATTGCTTTACTGAGCAATAGAGATTCCTGTCCCAATTGCAAATGTTAACCAAGGACTACTGTATTTTACTAAAAATCATTTTGTAGTAGCTTCCTTAAACTAGTGAATTGTCTTAATGTATAAGTACCCTAAGAGTATTATGCTGAGTTAACCCTCAAGGTGGTTTGAATTTGGGCCTAATAAATAGGGAAATTTCTGGACTATAAAATCTCCTAATCATAAACCAGCTCTTTTCATTTTCTTCAGCTCTGCTTATTCTGAAATTATTGCTCTCCTGAAGTTCATCGATATGTCCTTCTTCTAGATGTAGATGATCCTTTGGCTGGCCTTCTGTCTGATGACGAAGAGACCCCAGTGAAACAAGCGCATTCCTCTGTCACCAAAACTACTCCAGAAAACAGTGGAACCCCTAATGAGAAAGGTAAAATATGGTTCCAGAACGGTGTTGCTTGAGACTTCTTTGTCTTCTATAAACTGTGGTAAACTTGTCCATGTATTGGATACATCTCTACCCACAGTTCATGGCCACGCTGTTGCTCCTGACCAAAAACAAGAGGAATTAACGTTTGAAGATGATGGAGATGATCTTATGGATGCTCTGGGGTTTGGTGAAACCTCGAAGGCAGAAGTGAAATCTGGCAGGAGGAGTGAAGAGTAAGCTAGACCATTAGGCTTAGATTAAATAGAATTTGCCGCTTTTTAATGAGCTTTAAATGTTTGTTTTTAATTGTTAACCACCTTGAATGCCTTGTACGTAGAAAAGGAAAGCAGGCATTTAAAAAACTAAGGAGTCTCTGTTCAAAATATTTTGTAGAGCATTTTTAATTGCTAGTTTTATTGCACGTCATCCAAAATCACTTTGTGTGAAGTGGGTGGTCGTTTGCATTTGACAAATGATAAAATAAAATGAGCTGCTAATATCTTGATATTACTGGATATGCAAAATGCTACAATAGTTTCACAGTAGGAGTAAATTAAAATGTCTTTCTCTAATTGGCATGGCCAAAAGCCTGGGAAATCTGCCAACTGCATTTCCATTAAATATGAAGGTCAGCTGAATGAAAAAGGATGAATTACAAGCAAATTCATACTATTACCATTGATTTTATTGTACTATCTGCAGCATAACAGAAGGACCAATTAATTAAGAATTAACTAACCTCCTTAAGAAAATTCCAATTGTTGATTATATCACTTAACAACCATTTGTTTAGAGACTGTTCAAAGTTAGTGCTGAAAAAAGTGGCTTATAACTAGTCCTTCTATATACAACCATCCCAGCGTCTTTGCAGTCATTTGGTTGCCACTTGGGCTCTTGGCAACCGTGTCACATTTATAATAGTCACAGCATCCCATAGTCACATGACTGCCATCAATGACTTTCCCAGCTGGCTTCTGATGAGCAACATCAATGGGGAAACTGGCGGGAAGTTGTAAGTTGTCACATGATGTCTCACTCAATGACTGCTGGTGATTTACTTAACAGCTGCAACTGGGACTGCTAGAACTACCATTGCTAAGTGGGTCAATCATGATGTTCTGCTTAACAACTGATTCGCTTAGTGACAAGAGTTGCCAGTTCCAATTAAGGTCATACACTACCTGTATACCAAACAATGCCACAGATCAGTCCTACTTAGGAGGAAAAAGAAGAAAATTTTCCAGTGTAGTCTGTAGATTGCCTCTAACCTCTTATTTGGTATAGAGGGATCAAGACAGACTTTTATGGATTTCTGGAAACTGCCACCAAGTGTTCTAGTTTCTTAGCATCAAGCAGAAAGCACCTACGGTATTCGTTTTCAGTCTGCTGTTTGTCAGCCATGAAGTAAAAGCTGGGATACAAAGTACAAATGCTGAGAAAAGCCATTCTCCTTCTGTCATCCTCACTTTAATTCATAATCTAGTTTGGTTATGATTTTTATTAAAGAAAAGAATCTCGTCCTGCACGAGCAAGGCAAGATGAATTGCTGGATCTAGGAACAGCAAAAAAACTGCTAGAGCGACCAAGAACAGGGGAACCCAAAGAATTCAGGCTGGATAAGAAATATCAGAAGCAGACAGGTAAGAGTGATAGAGACCACCATTATACAAACAGTAGTCTTACTTTTTTGTGGAAGTATTTACGGTGAGTCTTCGGAGAAGGGCGGGATATAAATGGAATTAAAATAAAATAAATAAATAAATAAATAAATTTATCTGCATAAGAAATCTGGAGGAGTGTCTTTTGTTTGAAAAAAGGGGGAAATTATTACCTCATGTGTTTGCTTGATGTTTTACTGGGAGCTCATACATAATGCAAAAAACATTTAGCTGTTTTGGTGGATCAAGAACATTGAAGAACTTCTCCTTGATTCAGATTGAAAAATAATTCTGTGTTTTGCCCTCTTTCCCTTTTTGTTTTGTTTTTGTTCCCAACCTTTGGATGGTTTTATAGAGAACTTTAAAAATGAATTTTTCTCTGACTCTGAAATAAAAATAGGAGATCATAGGGCTAGAAGGGACCTTGGAGGACTTCCAGTCCAACCCGCTACCCAAGGCAGGACCTTATTTTTTTTTTAAATTCCATTTATATCCCACCCTTCTCCGAAGACTCAGGGCGGCTTACAAGCTTAGCAGTAGCTATAATTTTAGTTTTGCTTATATCTTGCATAGTTGTCATTGAAAGATCCATTTTCTGGGTATGAGTTTCTACTTCTAGAAATTGCCATAAGGGATATGGTTGAACAAATCTGGTACTCTTCTGCTATATAATGCCTGTGACATGAGTGAAAGGCCTAACTGATGTACTACCTTGCAACTCGAATACTAAATTTTACTTAACATAAAGCCAGCTAAATTACATAAGGCAGAAAATCTGATGCCATCTGAAATATTACCCTCAAGAGTTAGCCTTTTAAAATCATTAGAAATCTTAAGATTCATCTGTTCATTTGAATGTCGTGTTTTTGTCATTTATGATTTCCAAGCCCCCAAGGCACATGCTTAGGTTATGAATAAGTAATTATCTTCTACTAAAAGTTTTAAATCAGGATTAAACCTCCAAGATTTTAGAGATGTCTAATCCTACCCGGAAAAGTTTCCAAAGATTGAATCTGAGACCTTTTACCCCAAATGTATGAGCTCTTCTTTTTATCCCCTTATTTAAGAATTGGACTGATATCCCAGTGGGGGATTTACAATCTCCACATTATATTTTATCTTCTGTTTAGACCTGTGTTTGTTTGGGCTTCAGTCTGGAGACTCTAAAATTTACAACAACAGCATGAAAGTGGTGTGGTTTCTTTCTTTTCTTTTTTTAAATATCTTAATGCCATTATATAGATAAGGAAGATGCTCTGGGAGATGACTTCACCTTTGGTGCCTACCAGCCTACTATGGCCTCAACTCCAGAGGGACAGAAGTTGAGACGACGGCAGTCTGTCCGGTAATAGTAGGCCAGGTTACCTTTTGATTTTGATCCCCATAAGGCTCTCTTTAAATTTATTTGACCTGGCAAAACTCTTGTAGGTTTTCCTCTGAGAACCTCAGTGACCTGCAAACAGAACAGAGATCAAAGCCTTCCCCTTCAGCATCTAACAGTCCCATACGCAACAAGTCCGGGGCTGACTGGCTGGGGCTGAAAGATGAAGATAGTGACTTGCTACCATCATTCCTACTCAAAGAACCTAGCAAAAGCAGTGCAAAAGGAACCACACCGGATATGCCATCATTTCCTTCAGAAGCTAAGTCTCCTCCTCCTCCTCCTTCTCCTCCTCCTCCTCCACCTACCACTACCCAGGGTCATTTGAGAACCAAACAAGTTATTGAAGAAGTCATTCAGAAGAAAAAAACAGCTGAGGATGATGCCGATACTTGGCTGAATAATGTGTTGTCTAAAAAAAAATCTCAGGCACAGGAGAAAATGAAGAAGAGATCCAGTTCCTTAGATGTTCAGACACATGGGGATCATCCCACCAGGTAAGAGTAGAGAGCTTTTCATTCGTCCGCTTAACATTTTTCAAATCCTGTAAATGAAAAATCTCATTTCCTGTCAAAGGCTGTCAATTACTTTCACAGTCTAAAATAGATTCAATATATCAAGTTGTATATTCCATGTGGGTACTTATGGGAAAGCAACCATTAGTGTTTGACGTGTGGTTCTCCTTCATGACAAATCTTGTAGCTTATACTGGAGGAGTAAAAAAAATAGTTTCTTTAATGCAGGTTTCCAAATCTTGGTGCTCTCCACATGTATTAAACTGATTTATGGAATTCCCATTCAAGGTAGCCAGATCTTTGCTTTAATTAACACATGAAAATTTCATTTCTCATTTTTTTTCTTTTTTTATCAGCCAACAGGTAATCTCCACTCAAGAACAACATCGATCTGCTGCCACATCAGATAAACCTGCCAGATTGGAAGAACTGGAGTAAGAACTTGCATGATAGTTTTTCAAAGGCACCTGATTCAGTGTTTCTCAACCTTAGCAACTTGAAATTTTTTTTTTAATTCCATTTATATCCCGCCCTTCTCCGAAGACTCAGGGCGGCTTACAAGCTTAGCAGTAGCCTTCATTCTATGTATATGCCTGCTTATTAGGGCTTTCACACACACACACACCAAGTGGCATTATTACAAAGTCAGCTTAATTGCCCCCAACAACCTGGGTCCTCATTTTACCTACCTCGGAAGGATGGAAGGCTGAGTCAACCTTGAGCCTGGTGGGACGCGAACCTGCACTAATTGCAGGCAGCAGGTGTTACTTAAGGAGGCATCAGCCCACTGCTCCACCAAGGCTTCAACTCCCAGAATTCTGCAGTATATTGGTGGAAGGGAGCCTTCACACTAGGGCATACTGGGAGTTGAAGTATACACATCTTAATGTTGTTGAGGTTGAGAAATGCTGATCTAACTGACCAAGTGGGAAACAGAATGCTGGATCAAAGACGTATCAGATGTTTGGCTAAATCTGGCAGAACCGTCATTATTTAGCCTTCACCTTTATCGGAGCACTAATGGTGTAAGGGCAAAGACAGGAATACTTTCCCCTCTTTACCCAAAAGGCATTTGGCTCTGGCATCAAAATCATAGGGAACTCCACCACCTGCCGACTACATTATTTTCATGGGCTTCAGATGATTATTTTCACAGCCCTTATTCCAAAAATGAGAAACTGCATTTGATTCCTGTCTAATTAACCTTACCATCCTCTGCTTATTTCAGGTCCTTTGTTCCTTGGGAAGGACCTCAGCAACAAAGTGCTCCTACTTTTCCATCTGATTCCAGGAAAGGGACTCCCTTTGGAGATACAATTTCAAGAGGTAAGATTCAAGCTCCAGCCAAACTACCCAAGAAATGTGCATTCACATTACAGCGGAGTTATCGCTGATAGAGGCATCTAATAATTTTATAACTTGGTCTGTTCTACAGGCTTGTTTTCAAGGCAAGCTGCTTAATTTTCATTGTGGGGGGGAAGGGGGGGGGAAACAATGG